>NC_058085.1:341809110-342409110 GCF_014858855.1 Bufo gargarizans | reverse complement strand
TAATTTCTGGCACCAGATGAGGAGGTATGGTGGCTGGTTGTGCAGAAATTTAATGGCACTAGCAGACACTTGTGGATATACTGTAGGTGTCTACTGTGATACAGGGTTGATGTTTATCTAGCTTAGAAGGTGTTATAGGTGATGGGTGTTTGAGCTGTGATTCCTCACCTGCAGCAGTGTCTGTAAGGGTACATTCACACGACCATGTATAATCCTTTCCGCTTTGCAGTCCGCAAATAACGGAACCGTGTACAATATATATATATATATATAAGCTGTGATATCACTGATCACTCTGCTGTCTTGGCACACTGATGCTTTCTGGAAGCAGTGCTCTGGATACTGAAGTTCTCTCTGAAGTGTTGGTCTCACAAGAGAATTAAATACAGCTCCTAGGAGTAGGAGCTCTGCATGTGCTTCCTCTCATTTCACTCTCTGAACTGGAACTCCCCCTAAGACAGGAAGTAGGAGCCGCCCACCCCTACTAAAAGGGGAAGAACAGGGCGGTTAGCCCTGTTCCTGCCAACCATTGCTAACCATTCCTCCCCTTACTGGAATGAACAGCCATTACATTATATAATACAATACATAATAAAATAACAGCAGATATCCCCAGGTCTGTGGTACCTCAGTTGCCTCCATCCATCTTATTTCAGTTTATTCTCTTCCTCTCTTGCTTTAACCTTTTCTAAAAATGACCATGTTTTTCAACCATCTTTTGGTTTTGCCAAGGATTTGGCACTAATTAAAATGCATTGATGCTTTTGACAGGCTGGTTATACACACAGCATTTTTTCTTTAAAAGCCATTGCAGTTTTTGATGCAGTTTTTTTCAGCCAAAACCATAAGTCGATCCAGCATGAAGGAGAAGTCCTTTCTTTATATTTCAGGTTCTGTCTGAATCCATGTCTGGCCACATATATTTTTTTTGTGTGTGTGTGGGGGGGAAAGGGGGGTTAATATTAGCAAATTACTAAACTACTTAACTCCAAAATCAAGGACCCTTAAAACTAATAATTTATTAATGTAGATAAAGATAAAAGGAATATTAACAACCTGAAAAATGAGGCTAGCTACAGTAGGTTCAAGATACCCATATAAGCTATAATGCAAAAACCACAGCAAAATGGACTATAGACCTAAGTAATGAAGCTAGTGAACGGAGGTACCGATGTACCAGGGGGGAGACTTTCCCTGAGGAAACCCTGGTCCACCCTCAGCCTGGGAAAGACCCCTAGTGGTGGAGTCCTCCCGTCCCTGTACCTAACCTACTTGGCTCTAGGAAGCCCTGTGTGGTCAGACCTATTGCCGGTTCACCCTCCAGGTCTGACCACAAAGGGCTTCCTAGGGCCATGATGAAATGATGATGTCCACCTGTGTGCAATCTAATTGTCACATAATCTGTCATTACATATACATACCTTTTTTGAAAGGCCCCAGAGGCTGCAACACCTAAGCAAGAGGCATAACTAACCAAACACTGCCATGAAGACCAAGGAACTCTCCAAACAAGTAAGGGAAAATGTTGTTGAGAAGTACAAGTCAGGGTTATGTTATAAAAAAATACCGAAATATTTGATGATCCCCAGGAGCACCATCAAATCTATCATAACCAAATGGAAAGAACATGGCACAACAGCAAACCTGACAAGAGACGGCTGCCCACCAAAACTCACAGACCGGGCAAGGAGGGCATTAATCAGAGAGGCAGCACAGAGACCTAAGATAACCCTGGAGGAGCTGCAGAGTTCCACAGCAGAGACTGGAGTATCTGTACATAGGACGATAATAAGCCGTAGGCTCCATAGAGTTGGGCTTTATGGCAGAGTGGCCAGACGAAAGCCATTACTTTCAGCTAAAAACAAAAAGGCACGTTGTGAGTTTGTGAAACGGCATGTGGCAGACTCCCAAAAGGTATGGAGGAAGGTGCTCTGGTCTGATGAGACTAAAATAAAAAACTTTTTGGCCATCAAAGAAAACGCTATGTCTGGCGCAAACCCAACACATTACATCACCCAAAGAACACCATTGCCACAGTGAAACATGGTGGTAGCAGCATTATGCTATGGGGATGTTTTTCAGCAGCCGGGACTGGGAAACTGGTTGAGGGAAAGATGGATGGTGCTAAATACAGGGATATTTGTGAGCAAAACCTGTGCCACTCTGTGCGTGATCTGAGGCTAGGACGGAGGTTCACCTTCCAGCAGGACAATGACCCCAAAAACACTCCTAAAGCAACACTTCAGTGGTTTAAGGGGAAAGATGTAAATGTGTTGGAATGGCCTAGTCAAAGCCTAGATCTCAATCCAATAGAAAATCTGTGGTCAGACTTAAAGGGGTTGTCCGGGTTCGGTGATTATTAGTAAATAGGCTGCTTTTCACTAACAGCCTACATATATGTGGGTTCTACCTTTATTTCTTTATTCTGATGCCCCCATTCCTCAGACTGGATTTGCGGACCGGAAGTGTTATTTTTGTTCAGCTGGTGACGTACCGGACTCCTTACTGGTGTGCTAAGCCTCGTCTTCCGCTTAGCAGAGAGCCCGGTGACGTCACCGGCACAGAGAGGCGTTCTGGAGTGCTCAAGGAGGCTGTTTTGTAGGAGGGAACTGGCATTGCTAAAGAACGCCCCTCTGTTACGTCACCGGGCACAGAGGGGCGTTATTCTGGGCTGAAGGAGGTTGATTTGGAGGCAGGGAACGCTGCTGTTTAGCATAGTGCACGCCTCTCATCTGCATGTACACCGCATGAATTCGGTAGGCACACCTCCCATGTCCTGTAGACACGCCTCCCATGGTTGGGATCAAGACGTCAATCTACAGAGTCGCACTGCCTTGCGGGACCCATAAGGCAGTGCGGCAGGAAATGACATAGAGGGAGCGCTGCAATGTAAACATTACCGAGCACAGCTTCGGGGACCCGGAGGAGTGAAAAAAAAAAATGGGAACCTTCAGGGGGACCTTACAGATACATTTAACGGTGAATACTAATGTTAGTTAAAAAGACTGTGATCCCGGACAACCCCTTTAAAGATTGCTGTTCACAAGCGCAAACCATTCAACTTGAAGGAGCTGGAGCAGTTTTGCAAGGAGGAATGGGCAAAAATCCCAATGGTAAGATGTGGCAACTGCTCACAGAGATTTATACAAAGCTATGTAGAGCTGTGATTGCTGCAAAATGTGGCTCTGCAAAGTATTGACTTTAGGGGGGTGAATAGTTATGCACTTTGACTTTCTCTGTTATTTTGTCCTATTTGTTGTTTGCTTCACAATAACAAAAAAACAAAACATCTTCAAAGTTGTGGGTATGTTCTGTAAATTAAATGATGCAAACCCTCAAACAATCCATATTAGGCCTCATGCACACGACCGTGCCATTTTTTGCGGTCTGCAAACCGCGGATCCGCAAAAACGGAAGCCACCCGTGTGCCTTCCGCAATTTGCGGAACGGAACAGGTGGCCCATTGTAGACATGACTATTCTTGTCCGCAAAACGGACAAGAATAGGACATGTTCTATTTTTTTTGCGGGGCCACAGAACGGACCAACGGATGCGGACAGCACACGGAGTGCTGTCCGCATCTTTTGCGGTCACATTGAAAACGGCGGCTCGGATGCGGACCCAAGCAACGGCCGTGTGCACGAGGCGTTAATTGCAGGTTGTGAAGCACCAAAACATGAAAAAAGTCAAGGGGGGTGAATACTTTTGCAAGGCACTGTATATTCTTTAATTTGTGTTGACAATATTAGCAAATTAGCCTGAAAAAACAGCAAGAGCTCCAGCATGCTGCATTTTTAAAAAGAAGCCAAAAAGACAAAAACTCCACAAAAAACACTGGGAGCAAAAATAAAAATGTTTGTGTGTCCTGCGCTTCATAATTCCCATAGACCTTCAACTAACATCTGTGTTGGACTCCACCTATCAGAGGCTGGATCGGTGGGCCACTGGGGTGGAGGTCCCACCTGCAGGCTGCCGTCTCCTGACCACTTTTTGGAAAAGTGGAGAGTAATGTTGAGCAAACCTGAACTGTAAAGTTCGAGTCCGTACCAAACTTTGCGAGTTCGGGTACCCAAACCCGAACCCCAACTTTGCCAGAAAAGTTTGAGTTCTGTGTTTGGGCATTTAATAAAGCTTTTGAAAGGCTGCAGGGCAGCCAATCAACAAGCTTTAAGCTGTGGGCACTTAGAAGCCATCACAGCCATGCCTACTAATAGTGACCCAGCCTCTATACAAGCTGGATCACGTGAAGCACCGCCCATCAGCTCTGAGTAGTGCAGGGACAAGAAGCAGGCAGCTGAAGCCAGGGAGAGTGTTAGGAATCCCATGGGCATCAGTCTTTCACCTCACCCCCTTGAAAATCAGCCAAGCAGTCTGAGCCTCAAGTCATGCAGCAGTCTCTTATGCTTTTTGATGACTCTGCTGTAGGGGTTTCCGTGGGCCATCCACCTAGTCCTGCCCCAGAAGTGGAAAAGATTGAGTGCACTGATGCCCAACCACTTATCTTTCAGGATGTGGACATGAGAGGACCACCGCAGCTCATCTCTGATGATGATGACGAAACACAGGTGCCAACTGCTGCGGCTTTCTGTCGTGTGCAGACTGGCAAGGAGGACAGGGGTGAAGAGTGGGTGGAAGATGATGTGAAGGATAATAAGGGCCCCACATGAAATTAAGGTAATGCGAGGGACTTGCAATTCGGAGGAAGAGGTAGTGGTCACACAGCGCCAGCTGCACAGCAAAAAAGGGAGCAGGGTGCAAAAGCAGAGTTGCTGTCCCCTAGCCAGTATGCCTACTACTGACCACTGCACCCTAGGACTGAGCACACCAAACCCAGCTCCAAGTAGTTCCCCGGTGTGGCAGTTCTTCAGACAATGTGCTGACGACAAGACACAAGTGTTTTGCACGCTGTGCAATCAGAGCCCGAAGCAAGGTATAAATGTTCTAAACCTGAGCACCACCTGCATGACCAGGCATCCAAATGCAAAGCACGAGATGCAGTTGAGTCTCGGCCTCTTCCTCCCCCTCTTGAGTGACAGTGGCACCTGCCACCCCGCAAACAGAGGATGTGGCAGCAACACCACCACCTCCACCACTGTCACCCAGCATGTCCACACTGTCCCATGGAAGCGTTTAGCTGTCCATCCCCCAAATACTGGAGAGAAAGAGGACGTACCCCCCTACCCACCCGCGATCCGTGGCCTTGAATGCCAGCATTTCAAAATTCCTGCCCTTTGAAATGCTCTCATTCCGTTTGGTGGAGACAGAAACTTTTAAAAACCTTATGGCGGTGGCTGTCCCACAGTGCGTCGTTCCCAGCCGCCACAACTTTTCCAGGCGAACCATCCCTGCCTTGCACAACCAAATGGCGGACAAAATCAGGTGTGCACTGCGCAACGCCATATGTGGCAAGGTTTACCTAACTACGGATACGTGGACCAGTAAGCACGTTAGGGACGTTATATCTCCCTAAATGCACACTGGGTAAATTCAGTGGCGGCTGGGCCTGAGGCGGATAGTAGTTTGGCGCATGTCCTACCACCACCGAGGATTGCAGGACATTTCTCGTTGCCTCCTCCTCCTACTCCGCTTCCTCCTCTACCGCCTTCTTATCAGGTCAGTGTAACAACTATGTCAGAGCTGCTGCAGAAAGTGCGAGCTGTCTGTGCGCGCTTTCGGCGTTCTCACCCTGCTGCTGCTCTCCTGACTGCGCTGCAGCGTAACTTCGGCCTTCCTGCTCACCGCCTCATATGCGACGTACCCACAAGGTGGAAATCCACCTTGCACATGCTGGAGAGACTGTGCGAGCAGCAGCAGGCGATAGTGGAGTTTCAGCTGCAGCAGGTACGGGTGAGTCACTCTGAGGAACAACACCACTTCACCACCAACGAGTAGGCCTCCATGCGGGACATGTGTGTCATGTTGCGCTGTTTCGAGTACTCCACCAACATGGCCAGTGCTGATGACGCAGTCCTCAGCGTTACTATCCCACTTCTATGTCTCCTTGAAGAAACACTTCGGGTGATGATGGAAGAGGATCTGGCACAGGAGGAAGAGGAGGAGGAAGAGGGCTCATTTCCACGGTTATCAGTAGAGTCATTCACAAGTGGCTCGGAGGGTTGGTTCCTGCACCAACAGAGGACAGGTACACAACTGTCCAGCCAGGGCACAGTTCTGCAGGATGAGGAGGAGGAACCGTGTTCACAGCAGGGTGGCACCCAAAGCAGCTTATGGGCATCAATGGAGCCTGACTGGGGGGATACAGAGGACACAGAAGATACACCTCCCACAGATGACAGCTTGTCGTTGCCTCTGGGCAGCCTGGCACACATGAGCGACTACATGCTGCAGTGCCTGCGCAACGACCGCCGAGTTGCCCACATTCTACTGGGTGGCCACCCTGCTGGATCCCCGCTACAAGGACAATGTTCTGTCCTTAATTCCATCACTGGAGCAGGATCAGAAGATGCGCGAGTACAAGCGCATGCTGGTAGACGCGCTGCTGATGGCATTCACACCTGACAGCGGGGGCTCAGTGGAAGCTGAAGGCGAAGGCAGAGGAGGAGGAGGCAGAAGTCGCCAATGCAGCTGTGGCACTGCCCTGCAGCAAGTGTATTGTTCCAACGTTTGTTTAGCACAGCAGGGGGCGTCATCACAGACAAGCGCAGCCGTCTGTTCACAGACAACGTGGACAAGCTCACGTTCATTAAAATGAACCAGGCATGGATCCCACAGAACTTGTGAGTATACAAGTATACCAGCCGCACCGAGTCATTGTTACTTTAGCGCAGTTTCTCTTTGCATTCTCTTTTCTAATTCCCAATGTTTTTGGGGTCTTCCTAAATTTATAAAAATAAAGAAAGAAAGGAAAAAAACAAACAAAAAAACATCCATCTACACCGCCATGTCCAACGCCTCCTCAACCTCCTACTCCACTTTGACCTTCAAATTTTTTTTTAATTTTTTTTCCTGTACTATGGTATTTTAACATTTGTTTGCAGGGCAACTTTCCTGCTCTTACCCCCATTTTGCTTCCTTTTGCAGCCCTCTAGCCCTTTACTATGACTATTTTGCAGCCATTTTAGTGCTCCAAAGTTCAGGTCCCCATTGACATCAATGGGGTTCGGGTTTGAGGTTGTGTCCGAACCCAAACTTTGACCCGAAGTTTGCGAACATCCACGAGTCCGCTCATCCCTAGTGGAGAGGGAGTCAGAATTTTTTGTTGTTGCAAGCCAATAGTTAAATGACACCCTCTCTCCTCCTTAGACATCTTTGATATTCAGCATAATGTCAGTGACAAAGATGGAGAACTGTAGATATCTTGGATGCTGTTTCATTACCGGACTGGTAACGCTCGGCTGCTATCAATCACTCTGTGGTCCTAGTAAAAGTGCATGCCCAGTATTGAACTTCTTATGCTGGAAAGTAAGTCAGAAGCAAGAGGGAGCAGATAGGAAGACTTATGATGGTATGGGATCATTACAGTGACGAGATCAGGAGAACAGGGTCCCATCACATATCACAGTCATATATAGATTTTATAACAATGAATGCAAAATGTAGCAGTTTTTGAGAAAATCGCGGTAAGGACCACATTATAACAGGCAAAAAGTAATAGACCCTTAGTGAAAAGCTAAACAGACGTAGGAGCATTATATTCAGCCTAGGAGAATGGAGGATTCGATCAAAATTTACTACCGGCCTTCAGGTAACTCATGGATAACATAGAGAACACAATTGCAAAATGACACGTTTTATACGTTCATGCATTTGCTTAATAATCTGGAAAGCAGATGACTTGTCTTGTTTTATAAGCGAGGGCTGAACGTTGGTGAGGAATGTGCCTGCAATTAGACACAGACCTAAGCACAAGCTTTCCAGGACAGCAGATAGCACTATTTCCAGCTCTTATCTAACCGTAAAACAGTATATTCATAAGATCTGCCGTAACTACGATTCACTCCCCAAAAATCATTTATAAACGTGAACATTTGCATTCTGGGCATATAGCATAAGCACATTTCATGTCACCCTTTACACTTATAATTTTTCTGCACTTTTACCCAAATGCCTGTACCTAAATACTGCCACACAATACCGCCATTCAGTGCCCAGATAAAACTACCAAACAATGTCTAAATAAAACCTATATACAGCAGCCAATTAACACTACCATATAGCGTCAGAATGCTGCCGTATGTTTCTCACACAATAAAACTACAAATAAAAACTACAAATCACAGATTTCATAGGGCCCCATAGTAAACTTAATAAGGGCTAAATTTATGATAAAAAAAAAAAAAAGGATTATTTTAATCATAAGCAAGTCATCTTCCACCTCACCCACTTTACCCGACTTCTATATTGGAAAAATTGAGACAAATATTACAAACACCATATATCTAAATGTATTTACGCTGGTCAGCTGACATAAATATATTAATAAATCTTACCAATCTCTTGCTTCCCCTATGCAGTATATTATAATTTTGGCTGCCTACAGCCACCACCAGAGGGAGCTCAATGGATAGAAATATGGTGTTACCACTAAACAGGGGCACAGGCTATGGGCCCCCTCACTCCCTCCTGCTGCCATGTGCCACACTGACAAGCGCAGGCAGCAGATAGCTTAAACTGTTGTATCTGCACCCTGTGCCGGAGGCTTCCCTCCTTGCTGGCACGAGTGCAGCTATGTGTCTCTGGCATCCTCCTTCCTGCTTAGAGTCCTGTAGTGTTTGCTAGGGCGTGCTCAGGTGTGTCTCTCCTTTCTCTCTATCTCCCCAGCCTATGGCTGGGTTGCAGGATGTATTTAAAGGAATTTCCTGCCTCAGAAAGGCGCCTGAGCAATCTTGGTCACTAGTCAGCCTAGTCCCTTGTGTGAAGGTGTTTGGTAAGTTTCAGCTTTACTGTGTACTGGATCCTGCTTCTCGATTAAATGGACTCTGCTTGATTGCCGCCCGACCCTGACCTTGGACTTCGATTACGGACTTTGCTTGATCGCTCCCTGCCCTGACTCCTGATCACATCTTTCCCCTCGGTGCTTGCATCTGTATCTCTGACCCCCTGGTCAGCTGCCATTGAATGCTCTGGAGTGGTCCTGGTTAGAGTTGAGCGAACACCTGGATGTTCGGGTTCGAGAAGTTCGGCCGAACATCCCGGAAATGTTCGGGTTCGGGATCCGAACCCGATCCGAACTTCGTCCCGAACCCGAACCCCATTGAAGTCAATGGGGACCCGAACTTTTCGGCACTAAAAAGGCTGTAAAACAGCCCAGGAAAGAGCTAGAGGGCTGCAAAAGGCAGCAACATGTAGGTAAATCCCCTGCAAACAAATGTGGATAGGGAAATGAATTAAAATAAAAATTAAATAAATAAAAATTAACCAAAATCAATTGGAGAGAGGTTCCATAGAAGAGAATCTGGCTTCCCGTCACCCACCACTGGAACAGTCCATTCTCAGATATTTAGGCCCCGGCACCCAGGCAGAGGAGAGAGGTCCCGTAACAGAGAATCTGTCTTCATGTCAGCAGAGAATTAGTCTGCATGTCATAGCAGAGAATGAGGCTTCACGTCAGCCACCACTGCAACAGTCCATTGGCATATATTTAGGCCCAGCACCCAGGCAGAGGAGGGAGGTCCCGTAACAGAGAATCTGTCTTCATGTCAGCAGAGAATTAGTCTGCATGTCATAGCAGAGAATGAGGCTTCACGTCAGCCACCACTGCAACAGTCCATTGGCATATATTTAGGCCCAGCACACACACAGGCAGAGGAGAGAGGTCCCGTAACAGAGAATCTGGCTTCATGTCAGCAGAGAATCAGTCTGCATGTCATAGCAGAGAATGAGGCTTCACGTCAGCCACCACTGCAACAGTCCATTGGCATATATTTAGGCCCAGCACACACACAGGCAGAGGAGAGAGGTCCCGTAACAGAGAATCTGGCTTCATGTCAGCAGAGAATCAGTCTGCATGTCATAGCAGAGAATGAGGCTTCACGTCAGCCACCACTGCAACAGTCCATTGGCATATATTTAGGCCCAGCACCCAGGCAGAGGAGGGAGGTCCCGTAACAGAGAATCTGTCTTCATGTCAGCAGAGAATTAGTCTGCATGTCATAGCAGAGAATGAGGCTTCACGTCAGCCACCACTGCAACAGTCCATTGGCATATATTTAGGCCCAGCACACACACAGGCAGAGGAGAGAGGTCCCGTAACAGAGAATCTGGCTTCATGTCAGCAGAGAATCAGTCTGCATGTCATAGCAGAGAATGAGGCTTCACGTCAGCCACCACTGCAACAGTCCATTGGCATATATTTAGGCCCAGCACACACACAGGCAGAGGAGAGAGGTCCCGTAACAGAGAATCTGGCTTCATGTCAGCAGAGAATCAGTCTGCATGTCATAGCAGAGAATGAGGCTTCACGTCAGCCACCACTGCAACAGTCCATTGGCATATATTTAGGCCCAGCACCCAGGCAGAGGAGGGAGGTCCCGTAACAGAGAATCTGTCTTCATGTCAGCAGAGAATTAGTCTGCATGTCATAGCAGAGAATGAGGCTTCACGTCAGCCACCACTGCAACAGTCCATTGGCATATATTTAGGCCCAGCACCCAGGCAGAGGAGGGAGGTCCCGTAACAGAGAATCTGTCTTCATGTCAGCAGAGAATTAGTCTGCATGTCATAGCAGAGAATGAGGCTTCACGTCAGCCACCACTGGAACAGTCCATTCTCAGATATTTAGGCCCCGGCACCCAGGCAGAGGAGAGAGGTCCCGTAACAGAGAATCTGTCTTCATGTCAGCAGAGAATTAGTCTGCATGTCATAGCAGAGAATGAGGCTTCACGTCAGCCACCACTGCAACAGTCCATTGGCATATATTTAGGCCCAGCACCCAGGCAGAGGAGAGAGGTCCCGTAACAGACAATCTGGCTTCATGTCAGCAGAGAATCAGTCTGCATGTCATAGCAGAGAATCAGGCTTCACGTCACCCACCACTGCAACAGTCCATTGTCATAAATTTAGGCCCAGCACTAGTGTTGAGCGGCATGTCCCATATTCGAATTCGCGAAATTTTGTGAATATTCGAAAGAATATTCGTAAAATATTCGCGATTATTCAAATTCGTTATTATTTCGCATATGCGATAATTCGAATTATCGCATAATACATATGCTATGCAAAATTCACATGTGCGCTAATGAAATCGCCTTACGAAGATTCGCAACTCAATTCAATCACTAATGTATGAATGCAATGCCCTTTGCCTCTGTTCTGGGACAAGTGTAGATATTCGCATGTGCGCTAATAAAATCGCCTTACGAAGATTCGCACCTCAATCACTTTCTAGGGAATGTGAGACTTTTGGGAATCAATCGAGATACAGTGGGGGGTGATGACAGTAGTTGACAGAGTACAGATCAATGTAATCTGTAAGGTGGAAAGTAAAATAAAAAATACGAATTTTCGTTAATCAAATTTTACGAAGTTCTACGTATTCGCGAATATGGTGCTATACTATATGAATGCACAGGCCTTTGCCTCTCTGTTCTGGGGACAAGTGTAGATATTTGCATTTGCGTTAATAAAATCGCCTTACGAAGATTCGCAGCTCAATTCAATCACTAATGTATGAATGCAAAGCCCTTTGCCTCTGTTCTGGGACAAGTGTAGATATTCGCATGTGCGCTAATAAAATCGCCTTACGAAGATTCGCAACTCAATTCACTAATGTATGAATGCAAAGCCCTTTGCCTCTGTTCTGGGACGTGCCGATATTCGCATGTGCGCTAATAAAATCGCCTTACGAAGATTCGCGCCTCAATCACTTTCTAGGCAATGTGAGTAAGATCTGAGCTGTTGGACCTTTGGGAAACAATCAATTATATGTGTACTGTAATTTTGTGGGGGGGGGAAAAAACAAAAAACGAATATTCGTTTTTACGAATATATAGCACTATATTCGAAATATTCGCGAAATCGCGAAGTTGCGATATTCGCGAAAAAAATTTGCTTTTCGAATATTCGCGCTCAACACTACCCAGCACCCAGGCAGAGGAGAGAGGTCCCGTAACAGACAATCTGGCTTCATGTCAGCAGAGAATCAGTCTGCATGTCATAGCAGAGAATGAGGCTTCACGTCAGCCACCACTGCAACAGTCCATTGGCATATATTTAGGCCCAGCACCCAGGCAGAGGAGAGAGGTCCCGTAACAGACAATCTGGCTTCATGTCAGCAGAGAATCAGTCTTCATATCATAGCAGAGAATCAGGCTTCACGTCACCCACCACTGTAAGAGTCCATTTTCATAAATTTAGGCCCAGCACACAGGCAGAGGAGAGAGGTCCCGTAACAGAGGATCTGGCTTCATGTCAGCAGAGAATCAGTCTGCATGTCATAGCAGAGAATCAGGCTTCACATCACCCAACATTGGAACAGTCCATTGGCATATATTTAGGCCCCGGCACCCAGACAGAGGAGAGGTTCATTCAACTTTGGGTAGCCTCGCAATATAATGGTAAAATGAAAATAAAAATAGGATTGAATGAGGAAGTGCCCTGGAGTCCAATAATATATGGTTAAGGGGAGGTAGTTAATGTCTAATCTGGACAAGGGACGGACAGATCCTGTGGGATCCATGCCTGGTTCATTTTTATGAACGTCAGCTTGTCCACATTGGCTGTAGACAGGCGGCTGCGTTTGAGGCCTAGTATTTAGGCGCTGGGTGACCGGTATGGATTTAGTGACAGAATTAGACTTGGAAATGCACAGTAGCGTGTGTGTGAAGTTATTCTGAATGACCCTATGTGCACCTTGAATATTATATACCCTTTTAGGGATAGATTTCAAATAGCTCTGATATAGCAGAAACCACTAAATTATGAAATTGCTAAATTGGGAATTGTATTTCAACCCAGAACAAGAAATGTGCTTGAACGGACACTAAATAACTCGCCCAGCTACAGCACTAACGACAGATTTAGCTGGATATGAATTTGAGGCCTAGTATTTAGGCGCTGGGTGACAGGTATGGGTTTAGTAACAGAATTAGACTTGGAAATACACAGTAGCGGGTGTGTGTGAAGTTATTCTGAATGACCCAATGTGCACCTTGAATATTATATACCCTTTTAGGGATAGATTTCAAATAGCTCTGATATAGCAGAAACCACTAAATTATGAAATTGCTAAATTGGGAATTGTATTTCAACCCAGAACAAGAAATGTGCTTGAACGGACACTAAATAACTCGCCCAGCTACAGCACTAAGGACAGATTTAGCTGGATATAAATTTGAGGCCTAGTATTTAGGCGCTGGGTGACAGGTATGGGTTTAGTGACAGAATTAGACTTGGAAATACACAGTAGCGGGTGTGTGTGAAGTTATTCTGAATGACCCAATGTGCACCTTGAATATTATATACCCTTTTAGGGATAGATTTCAAATAGCTCTGATATAGCAGAAACCACTAAATTATGAAATTGCTAAATTGGGAATTGTACTTCAACCCAGAACAAAAAATGTGCTTTGACGGACACTAAATATCTTGCCCAGCAACAACAGTACAGCGGTGGGTAACGAGAGATTTAGAGGGAATTAAATTTGAGGCCTAGTATTTAGGCGCTGGGTCACCGGTATGGATTTAGTGACAGAATTAGACTTGGAAATACACAGTAGCGGGTGTGTGTGAAGTTATTCTGAATGACCCTATGTGCACCTTCAATATTATATACCCTTTTAGGGATAGATTTCAAATAGCTCTGATATAGCAGAAACCACTAAATTATGAAATTGCTAAATTGGGAATTGTACTTCAACCCAGAACAAAAAATGTGCTTTGACGGACACTAAATATCTTGCCCAGCAACAACAGTACAGCGGTGGGTAACGAGAGATTTAGAGGGAATTAAATTTGAGGCCTAGTATTTAGGCGCTGGGTCACCGGTATGGATTTAGTGACAGAATTAGACTTGGAAATGCACAGAAGCGTGTGTGTGAAGTTATTCTGAATGACCCAATGTGCACCTTCAATATTATATACCCTTTTAGGGATAGATTTCAAATAGCTCTGATATAGCAGAAACCACTAAATTATGAAATTGCTAAATTGGGAATTGTACTTCAACCCAGAACAAAAAATGTGCTTTGACGGGCACTAAATAACTTTCCCAGCTACAACAGGACAACGGTAACGAGAGATTTAGAGGGATTTAAATTTGAGGCCTAGTATTTAGGCGCTGTGACAGGTATGGGTTTAGTGCCAGAATTAGACTTGGAAATACACAGTAGCGGGTGTGTGTGAAGTTATTCTGAATGACCCTATGTGCACCTTCAATATTATATACCCTTTTAGGGATAGATTTCAAATAGCTCTGATATAGCAGAAACCACTAAATTATGAAATTGCTAAATTGGGAATTGTACTTCAACCCAGAACAAAAAATGTGCTTTGACGGACACTAAATATCTTGCCCAGCAACAACAGTACAGCGGTGGGTAACGAGAGATTTAGAGGGAATTAAATTTGAGGCCTAGTATTTATGCGCTGGGTCACCGGTATGGATTTAGTGACAGAATTAGACTTGGAAATACACAGTAGCGGGTGTGTGTGAAGTTATTCTGAATGACCCTATGTGCACCTTCAATATTATATACCCTTTTAGGGATAGATTTCAAATAGCTCTGATATAGCAGAAACCACTAAATTATGAAATTGCTAAATTGGGAATTGTACTTCAACCCAGAACAAAAAATGTGCTTTGACGGACACTAAATATCTTGCCCAGCAACAACAGTACAGCGGTGGGTAACGAGAGATTTAGAGGGAATTAAATTTGAGGCCTAGTATTTAGGCGCTGGGTCACCGGTATGGATTTAGTGACAGAATTAGACTTGGAAATACACAGTAGCGGGTGTGTGTGAAGTTACTCTGAATGACCCTATGTGCACCTTCAATATTATATACCCTTTTTGGGATAGATTTCAAAGAGCTCTGATATAGCAGGAACCACTAAATTATGAAATTGCTAAATTGGGAATTGTATTTCAACCCAGAACAAGAAATGTGCTTGAACGGACACTAAATAACTCGCCCAGCTACAGCACTAGGGACAGATTTAGCTGGATATAAATTTGAGGCCTAGTATTTAGGCGCTGGGTGACCGGTATGGATTTAGTGACAGAATTAGACTGGGATATGGCCAAAAAATGAACAGACTATTGCTGGTTAAATGCACTTGGTGTGACAGCTTCACCCTGATGTAGGCTTTAGCCAAAAAACAACCACACCATTGAGGGTTAAATGCACTTGGTGACAGGCGCAGCTTGCCCCTGATTTTGTATATGGCCAAAAAATGAACAGACTATTGCTGGTTAAATGCACTTGGTGTGACAGCTTCACCCTGATGTAGGCTTTAGCCAAAAAACAACCACACCATTGAGGGTTAAATGCACTTGGTGACAGGCGCAGCTTGCCCCTGATTTTGTATATGGCCAAAAAATGAACAGACTATTGCTGGTTAAATGCACTTGGTGTGACAGCTTCACCCTGATGTAGGCTTTAGCCAAAAAACAACCACACCATTGAGGGTTAAATGCACTTGGTGACAGGCGCAGCTTGCCCCTGATTTTGTATATGGCCAAAAAATGAACAGACTATTGCTGGTTAAATGCACTTGGTGTGACAGCTTCACCCTGATGTAGGCTTTAGCCAAAAAACAACCACACCATTGAGGGTTAAATGCACTTGGTCGCAGCTTGTGCTGGCGCACCACAAGACACAAAATGGCCGCCGATCACCCCAGAAAAATGAGACTGACAAACGGTCTGTGCAGCCTAAAAACAGTGAGCAATTGAGGATCAGCAGCTCAATGATCCACAGCTGCAGATCGATCAGTTAATCAAGTCCTTTGGAGGAGTTAATCTGCCTAATCTCGCCCTACTGTCGCAGCCGCAACCTCTCCCTACGCTAATCAGAGCAGAGTGACGGGCGGCGCTATGTGACTCCAGCTTAAATAGAGGCTGGGTCACATGGTGCTCTGGCCAATCACAGCCATGCCAATAGTAGGCATGGCTGTGATGGCCTCTTGGGGCAAGTAGTATGACGCTTGTTGATTGGCTGCTTTGCAGCCTTTCAAAAAGCGCCAAGAAAGCGTCACAAAAGCGCGAAGAAAGCGACGAACACCGAACCCGAACCCGGACTTTTACGAAAATGTCCGGGTTCGGGTCCGTGTCACGGACACCCCAAAATTCGGTACGAACCCGAACTATACAGTTCGAGTTCGCTCATCCCTAGTCCTGGTTAGTGATGAGCGGCAGGGGTCATATTCGAATTCGCGATATTTCGCGAATATTTTGTAGAATATTCATTGAATATTTGCAAATTCGAATATTCAATGATTTTTTTTTACTCGAAAAATCGGCAAGGTAATGATTGTGTAATATGTGAATTTTCGGATTTGAATTTTTTATTGCGAATTTTTCAATTTACAACTATTAGACAAAGAAGATTATAGAACTATATTAGCTAAATTGCTCTATATTCGATTTTTTTTCCGAATATTCGCTATATTGCTATAACTTTGTTTTTTTCGAATATTCGTAATATTCTAAAACAAGAATACAGGTCCTTCTCAAATAATTAGCATATTGTGTTAAAGTTCATTATTTTCTGTAATGTACTGATAAACATTAGACTTTCATATATTTTAGATTCATTACACACCAACTGAAGTAGTTCAAGCCTTTTATTGTTTTAATATTGATGATTTTGGCATACAGCTCATGAAAACCCAAAATTCCTATCTAAAAAAATTAGCATATCATGAAAAGGTTCTCTAAACGAGCTATTAACCTAATCATCTGAATCAACTAATTAACTCTAAACACCTGCAAAAGATTCCTGAGGCTTTTAAAAACTCCCAGCCTGGTTCATTACTCAAAACCGCAATCATGGGTAAGACTGCCGACCTGACTGCTGTCCAGAAGGCCATCATTGACACCCTCAAGCAAGAGGGTAAGACACAGAAAGAAATTTCTGAACGAATAGGCTGTTCCCAGAGTGCTGTATCAAGGCACCTCAGTGGGAAGTCTGTGGGAAGGAAAAAGTGTGGCAGAAAACGCTGCACAACGAGAAGAGGTGACCGGACCCTGAGGAAGATTGTGGAGAAGGACCGATTCCAGACCTTGGGGGACCTGCGGAAGCAGTGGACTGAGTCTGGAGTAGAAACATCCAGAGCCACCGTGTACAGGCGTGTGCAGGAAATGGGCTACAGGTGCCGCATTCCCCAGGTCAAGCCACTTTTGAACCAGAAACAGCGGCAGAAGCGCCTGACCTGGGCTACAGAGAAGCAGCACTGGACTGTTGCATGTCATTCGGAAATCAAGGTGCCAGAGTCTGGAGGAAGACTGGGGAGAGGGAAATGCCAAGATGCCTGAAGTCCAGTGTCAAGTACCCACAGTCAGTGATGGTCTGGGGTGCCATGTCAGCTGCTGGTGTTGGTCCACTGTGTTTTATCAAGGGCAGGGTCAATGCAGCTAGCTATCAGGAGATTTTGGAGCACTTCATGCTTCCATCTGCTGAAAAGCTTTATGGAGATGAAGATTTCATTTTTCAGCACGACCTGGCACCTGCTCACAGTGCCAAAACCACTGGTAAATGGTTTACTGACCATGGTATTACTGTGCTCAATTGGCCTGCCAACTCACCTGACCTGAACCCTATAGAGAATCTGTGGGATATTGGGAAGAGAAAGTTGAGAGACGCAAGACCCAACACTCTGGATGAGCTTAAGGCCGCTATCGAAGCATCCTGGGCCTCCATAACACCTCAGCAGTGCCACAGGCTGATTGCCTCCATGCCACACCGCATTGAAGCAGTGATTTCTGCAAAAGGATTCCCAACCAAGTATTGAGTGCATAACTGAACATAATTATTTGAAGGTTGACTTTTTTTGTATTAAAAACACTTTTCTTTTATTGGTCGGATGAAATATGCTAATTTTTTTAGATAGGAATTTGGGGTTTTCATGAGCTCTATGCCAAAATCATCAATATTAAAACAATAAAAGACTTGAACTACTTCAGTTGTGTGTAATGAATCTATTATATATGAAAGTCTAATGTTTATCAGTACATTACAGAAAATAATGAACTTTATCACAATATGCAAATTTTTTGAGAAGGTCCTGTATATAGCAATATAGCGAATATTCGAAAAAAAACTAATATAAAGCAATTTAGCTAATATTAGTAGCTAAATTGTCTAATAGTTGTCATTTTTTTCTCATCTGAAGTTCAAATTGGAAAAAAATTACAACTATAAAAAAAAGATTATTGCACTATATTAGCTAAATTGCTCTATATTAGTTTTTTTTTGAATATTCGCTATATTGCTATAACTTTGTTTTTTCGAATATTCGTAATATTCTAAAACAAGAATTTATAGCAATATAGCGAATATTTGAAAAAACGAATATAGAGCATAATTCGCAAACACTACTACTCCTAAAGTCAAGTATATTGCAGCCTTCTTATTGGCCCACAAACTAGAAGCAGGGAGAGATCATGTGTACTGATTAGAAGAAGAAAAAAATCGAAGACAAAAAAAAAATAAGGGATTTTTTTTTAGAATATTCGAAATTACGAATATATATAACTATATTCGAAATATTAGTGAATTTTCGAAGTACCTATATGCGCGATAAAAATTCGAAATTCGAATATTCGTGATTAACACTAGTTGATCGGCCCAAGCCTATCCTCACCATCAGAGGCTCTAGTGAAGACCAGGTAGTTACTTAGTCACACCCCTCCAGGGTATGGCCGGTTAGTGGCTCACTGGATCCACACCCGCTTGCATAACACATGGAAGCGGAAATAATCTCTGTACATTCAGTTGACCCCTGCCCTCACAAAAATCTTGTTTTTGCATCTGAATGTAATTCTAAGTGAAGCTTAAATTATCCACATATAGTTGAAATCTGCCTACAACATAATAATAAGATAATAAGAATTAGCGGATGTACAAATATATAATACAGCTGTGTGCAGGAGGCCTTTGAATGAGGTCAACAAGTCATTTGACTACTAAAACCATGGTTAAAAGATATGATAAAGATATTTAATATTCATTTTTACATTAGGACTAATGGGCATACAAATACTAGAGATTAAATGAGTTGTGCGAGATAAAAAAAAACAGTGCCCCTCTAGTCTACATCTGGTGTGGCAGCATTTAAGTGAATGAGTCTGAGCTGCAATACCAGACCAGGTTTATGGACTCCCATTGACTTACAGTAACTGTTGGTTTCCTTTGGGTTTCTTGTGATCTTGACAGCGCATGCTATACTAATCTTGCCAATGCCAACCTTAAAGATGTACGATCTGTCCCTAAGGAAGGGTGCGCCACTGGCCTTTGCACCTCCAATCCTATATTTGCTCTTCAAGCTAATGGCAAGGGCAACCACACCAGATTCAGCTACATTTAAATGGGTTTTCCAGGAGTTCAATATTGATAGCCTATCCTCAGGATAGGTCATCAATGTCTGATCAGTGGGGCTCCGACTCCCGGCATCACCGCCGAACAGCTGTTTGAAGAAGCCTCAATGCTCCAGTGATTTGGCCTGGGCTGCAATACCAAGTTCAGCCACTATACAATGTAGCTGCAACGCCCTCTTCAAACAACTGATCCCACCCCACAGATCCTACCAATCAAATATCGATGACCTATCCCATAGGGCATCCATACTGAATCCCATTAATATTTTGGTAGTGTTATTTTGGCAACTATTTGGCAATCTTAATTCGAAAATTTACAGTTGCAAGAAAAAGGTATGTGAACCCTTTGGAATGATATGGATTTCTGCACAAATTGATCATAAAATGTGATCTGATCTTCATCTAAGTCACAAGAATAGACAATCACAGTCTGCTTAACCTAATAACACACAAAGAATTAAATGTTACCATGTTTTTATTGAACACACCATGTAAACATTCACAGTGCAGGTGAAAAAAGTATGTGAACCCTTGGATTTAATAACTGGTTGAACCACCTTTGGCAGCAATAACTTCAACCAAACGTTTCCTGTAGTTGCAGATCAGACGTGCACAACGGTCAGGAGTAATTCTTGACCATTCCTCTTTACAGAACTGTTTCAGTTCAGCAATATTCTTGGGATGTCTGGTGTGAATCGCTTTCTTGAGGTCATACCACAGCATCTCAATCGGGTTGAGGTCAGGACTCTGACTGGCCCACTCCAGAAGGTATATTTTCTTCTGTTTAAGCCATTCTGTTGTTGATTTACTTCTATGCTTTGGGTCGTTGTCCTGTTGCAACACCCATCTTCTGTTGAGCTTCAGCTGGTGGACAGATGGCCTTAAAGGGAACCTGGATTTTGTGTATAGAGCTGAGGACATGGGTTGCTAGATGGCCGCTAGCACATCCGCAATACCCAGTCCCCATAGCTCTCCGTGGTTTTATTGTTTAAAAATAACGATTTGATACATATGCAAATGAACCTGAGATGAGTCCTGTCCCTGAGATGAGTCAGTGACAGGACTCATCTCAGGTTAATTTGCATATGTATCAAATCGTTTTTTTTACACAATAAAAGCACACAGAGCTATGGGGACCTGGGTATTGCAGATGTGCTAGCGGCCAGCTCTATACACAAAATCCAGGTGACAGGTTCCCTTTAAGGCCATCTCTTGATAAACTTGGGAATTCAATCCGTCCAGGCCCTGATGCAGCAAAGCAGCCCCAAACATCTTGGAATATGCCCGTGCCATCAGGGAAGAAAAAATCCATTGATGGAATAACCTGGTCCTTCAGTATGTTCAGGTAGTCAGCTGACCTCATTCTTGGAGCACATACTGTTGCTGAACCTAAACCTGACCAACTGCAGTAACCCCAGATCATAGCACAGCCCCCACAGGCTTGTACAGTAGGCACTAGGCATGATGGGTGCATCACTTCATCTGCCTCTCTTTTTACCCTGATGCTCCCATCACACTGGAACAGGGTAAATCTGGACTCATCAGACCACAAGACCTTTTTCCATTGCTTCAGAGTCCAATCTTTATGCTCCCTAGCAAATTGAAGCCTTTTTTTCTGGTTTCCCTCACTGATTAGTGGTTTTCTTACGGCTACACAGCTGTTCAGTCCCAATCCCTTGAGTTCCCTTCGCATTGTGTGTGTGGAAATGCTCTTACTTTCACTATTAAACATAGCCCTGAGTTCTACTGTTTTTCTTCGATTTGATTTCACCAAACGTTTAAGTGATCGCCAATCACGATCATTCAGGATTTTTTTTCCCGCCACGTTTCTTCCTCAAATACGATGGGTCCCCACTATCCTTCCAGTTTTTAATAATGCGTTGGACAGTTCTTAACTAGTGATGAACGAGCATGCTCGGCCGAATACCTGTTCACCTCGAGCATCGCTATGCTCGGCAGATCTGATGGCTCGGCCAAATAATTTGGGTGCTCGAATACAATTTAATACAATGGAAAACAATCAGGCACCCCCTGCTCAGAAGAGAAGAGGGTGTCTGGTTCATAAAAAAAGGTTAGAAATTGATGTAAACCCCTTAAAAATGGTTTGGCAACAGCATTAAGAGGATAGCTGGATGCGTCTTAGACTCCTATTATGTACAACATACAATAGACAACCACACAAACGCTATATGCCAAAAGCCAGGTATATGCAAGCCATCAATCTATCCATGAGACAGATAACAGCCAGCATACCTTACAATGGCAGCCTTGTGCACTATGAGATATTCCAATCCAGCTCTCATCTGACTGAGAACCAGTAAACCTCAAAGTTATTTTGCATCAATTGGATGACTTGGGTGGACCTGCACACCTAGACCATTATCATTTGGGTCGAAAAAAAAGTTTTCTGATTGTCCTAACATAATAAACATGGGCATATGGGAAAGACATGCAAATGAGCAGAATCTGCCTTGTTTTTCAGCTGTCATAAGACTATGAAAACCAATAGAGGGCGCTATTGAGTTATGAACAGCGCCCTCTATTGGTTTCACAGTCTTATGACGAGACAAATATTCTTGTCAGAAGACTATGAAACCAATAGAGGGCGCTGTTCATAGCTTAATAGCACCCTCTATTGGTTTCATAGTCTTCTGACAAGAATATTAGACTGATTCTTATGACAAGCTTATTAGTGTAGCCTTTTGCATGGAGAATTTGCGATTAGAATATTCGCGATCTACACTAGGATGATATCACGACCACGAGATGTGTCTTTCGACATGGTTGTTTAAGAAATGAGAAGCAACTCATTGCACCAGTTGGGGTTAAATAACTTGTTGCCAGCTGAAAGATAATCGCCCATGCAGTAATTATCCAATAGGAGGCTCAGAACTATTTGCTTAAAAAAAAAAATACACAGACGACCTATGAGGGCCACAGATATTGATTAAATCACAACCTATAACACTATGTGCATACCCAGATCACCAAAGAGGAAGCGACCATATGTAAGCAAAAAATATATCCTTTATTAGAACAACACGATAAAACACATATAATGGAGTCTTACATCATTGGATGGAGCAAAACAGGTATAAAAGAGGAACACAGGGGGGAGAGGACCGATAAAGGTGAATACATATAGGGGAAGCAGCAACTGTAATTAAATACATAAATACACAAGTGTAAACGTTGCCCCAAGTTAGTAACAGAAAATGAAGGAAATAGATATTACAGCAGGTTTCCACAAACAGGCAAAGAGCCTAGTAAAGTACATAACAATAGGAACTACATATAATAGCTCATTCAATTGTAAATAAACGTATTAACGGTCACATCACCCATCCAGTGTCCCTCACTTACCCTACGCGTTCCGCCGAATTGCTTCGTCAGGGGAAGCGAGTTCCTCTTTTATACCTGTTTTACTACACATCCAATGATGTAAGACTCCATTATATGTGTTTTATTGTGTTCTTCTAATAAAGTATATATTTTTTGCTTACATATGGTCGCTTCTTCTATGGTGATCTGGGTATATAACTATTTGCTTAGTTAAATCCAGGTGGCAACTTTTTTTTTTGGACATATTAGGTAAGATTGTCTTTTAATTTAGTGTCCCCTCTTTAATGTTGCATATGGTCCCTTTGGTCACATGCACAGGAACTCAGTGTACTCTGACTATAGGTTAATAAAAGAAGGTTGTCCTGCAGATTACCTTTTAGAGGGATGTTTTTCTTCTGCAAATTCAGCTTATTCTTTCCCTGGTTGGAAATCTGCTTTCCAAATATGAAGTTGAAGGTTGTTACGTTTGACCTTTCCGCTCCAGGATGACCGAAGCCCTGTGGAGGAGAACCACTCTCTGCATAAATCTCACTAACAGGCGGAAGATCCTTCTTCAGTATTTGCGGGAAATCGAAGGCTGCGGATATAAAAGTTTATAGTTAATCTTAGCGAGGCTATAAAAGAGAATAGTGTTTTTAAAAAAAGTAAGGATTCTGAGGCCATACAAAAACTGTGTTCAGTAATTTCCCCTGATATGTTGGGTTGACTTATTTATTTTTTATGAAATCAGATGATGTGGATAAATGCAGTGAATGTTTGAGCCACAGGCGAGGAAGATATACAAGTTAGGTCTATAGATATTTTGACACTGGCACAAATTTCGTTTTTATTACCTGCATACTAAAACATATTCAAGTTATAGTTATATAATGGACATCAACATAAAGTCCAGACTTTATGGTCATGTGAATGGACCCTTACACTGTTGCTTGCGAGGGCAAGTGCAGTGAAAAGAGGGCACACCCTTTCTTTTCTCGGCGCACTCCCTGGTTTTAGGGCGCCTGTCTTATGGTAGTTTGGGGTGCCCTTGGTGTTGACGTTTGTATTGGTGTAAGGCAGGATGTGTAGAGTGCAATGGCCCGTGTATGGTGTAGAGGTCAGTACCTTCAAGTAGCCAGCAGTGAGTTTCTAATGATTTTCTTACTGCATTCTTCTGAGGCAGAAGTATGAAAAACTTTTTTTTCCTCCGTCCACGCTATTTTCCAGTCAGGCTTAAAGTCGAGGGGGCAGCAGCCTCCTTGCTTCAAGTCAAGGTAATCGCGCCCCCTTCCCCTTCACTGTGACTGACCACGCTTATGCCCGACAGCTGGCTGGCTTTGCCGAACAGCTGGCTGTCAGTCACAGGAGAAGAGACAGGGAAGGGGGTGCGGTTACCTTGACTTGAAGCAAGGAGGCTGCTGCCCCCTCGACTTCAAGCCTGACTGGAAAATAGCGTGGACAGAGGACCTCATCAGAATGCAGTAAGAAATCATCATTACAAACTCACTGCCAGCTACTTGAAGGTACTGCTGGCGGTCCATAAGTAAAAGGCTGTATCATGGGCAGGTGTGGTCAATTTCGTCATTATTTAATTCTCAATTAAGCACATAAAAGGCCTGGAGTTGATTTGAGGTGTGGTGTTTGCATTTTGAAGATTTTGCTGAGAAGTAGAGCTCAAAAGAGCTCAAAAGAGCTCTCCATGCAGGTGAAACAAGCCATCCTTAATTAGCGAAAACAGAAACTACACTGTTAGGAGTGGCAAAATCTACAGTTTGGTACAACCTGAGAAAGAAACAAAGCACTGGTGACCTCAACAATGCAAAAAGACCTGGACGCCCACGGAAGACAACAGTGGTGGATGATCGCAGAATAATTACCATGGTGAAGAGAAACCCCTTCACAACAGCTAATCAAGTGAAGAACACTCTCCAGGATATAGGTGTATCAATATCCAAATCTACCATAAAGAGAAGACTGCATGAAAGTAAATACAGAGGGTTCACTGCACGGTGCAAGCCACTCATCAGCCTCAAGAATAAGAAGGCTAGATTGGACTTTGCTAAAAAAAAAAATCTTAAAAAACCAGCACACTTCTGGAAGAACATTCTTTGGACAGATGAAACCAAGATCAACCTCTGCCAGAACGATGGAAAGAAAAAAGTATGGCGAAGGCATGGTACAGCTCATGATCCAAAGCATACCGCATCATGTGTAAAACACAGCGGAGGCAGTGTGATGGCCTGGGCATGCATGGCTGCTGGTGGCACTGGGTCCCTCGTGTTTATTGATGATGTGACACAGGACAGAAGCAGCCGGATGAATTCTGGAGTTTTCAGAAACAGACTGTGTGCTCAAATCCAGGCAAATGCAGCTAAACTGATTGGTCGGCGTTTCATAATACAGATGGACAATGACCCAAAACAAAAAGCCAAAGCAACCCAGGAGTTTATTAAAGCAAAGAAGTGGAATATTCTTGAATGGCCGAGTCTGAACCCAATAGAGCATTTCACCTGTTAAAGACTAAACTTCAGACAGAAAGTCTCACAAACAAACAGCAACTGAAAACCGCGGCAGTAAAGGCCTGGCCGAGCATTAAAAAGGAGGAAACACAGTGTCTGGTGATGTCCATGAGTTCAAGACTTCAGGCAGTCATTGCCAACAAAGGGTTTTCAACCAAGTATTAGAAATTAACATTTTATTTACAATTATTTAATTTGTACAATTACTTTTGAGCCCCTGAAATGAAGGGATTGAGTTAAAAAAATGTTTTAGGCTACTTTCACACTAGTGTTTTTGTTTTCCGGTATTGAGTTCCGTCCTAGGGGCTCAATACCAGAAAAAACTGATCAGTTTTATCCTAATGCATTCTGAATGGAGAGCAATCTGTTCAGTATGCATCAGGATGCATAAGTTCAATCCTTCTTACGTTTTTTTGGCCGGAGAAAATACCGCAGCATGCTGCAGTTTTCTCTTGGCCAAAAATCCTGAACACTTGCCGGAATGCATTAATTTCCATTGAAATGCATTAATGCCGGATCCGATATTGCAATGCATTTGTGAGACTGATTTGCATCCGGATCCGTCTCACAAATGCATCCGTTTGCGTCCAGATTGCAACGGAACTGCCTGCTGGAATCCTCTGCCGCAAGTGTGAAAGTAGCCTTAGTGCCTCACATTTTTATGCAATCATTTTGTTCAACCCACTGAATTAAAGCTGAAAGTCTGAACTTCAACTGCATCTGAATAGTGGTAATGTACAGAATAGTGGTAATGTACAGAACAAAAATTAGAAAAATGTTGTATCTGTCCAAATATATATGGGCCTAACTGTAAACGGGGAATTGTTAGTTATCTGTATCATAATTCATCCTCATTTTATATAATTGCATCTTTTTGCTCCCAAAACTCCATAAATGAGCTTATATCTCCGTACTGATGAAAACTTTCTGCTATCATGATATCATTTTACTGCCCCTTACAAACCGTCCACAATAATAATGACATGAGTGCATAGGTCACTGCCTTAAACAAGATTAGTACAGTCCTCTTCTACTGCTGTAAATGTTCCTATGACCTGTTTGGCTAAAGTTCTGTTCCAATCCACTTGTCATTATATAATATGCAGTCCTGTCGCTAACATAATGGTGTCACTGCCTCCCACAAGTTCAGCACACTGCGCTGCTGCTGCTGATTTAAGAATACACATAAACTGTTCAGCTGCAGAATGGTTTATAATTAGAGTTGAGCGGACACCTGGATGTTCGGGTTCGAGAAGTTCGGCCGAACTTCCCGGAAATGTTCGGGTTCGGGATCCGAACCCGATCCGAACTTCGTCCCGAACCCGAACCCCATTGAAGTCAATGGGGACCTGAACTTTTCGGCACTAAAAAGGCTGTAAAACACCCCAGGAAAGAGCTAGAAGGCTGCAAAAGGCAGCAACATGTAGGTAAATCCCCTGCAAACAAATGTGGATAGGGAAATGAATAAAAAAAAAAATATATATATATAAATTAACCAATATCAATTGGAGAGAGGTCCCATAGCAGAGAATCAGGCTTCACGTCACCCAACATTGGAACAGTCCATTGTCATATATTTAGGCCCAGGCACCCAGGCAGAGGAGAGAGGTCCCGTAACAGAGAATCTGGCTTCATGTCAGCAGAGAATCAGTCTGCATGTCATAGCAGAGAATCAGGCTTCACGTCAGCCACCACTGCAACAGTCCATTGTCATATATTTAGGCCCAGCACCCAGGCAGAGGAGAGAGGTCCCGTAACAGAGAATCTGGCTTCATGTCAGCAGAGAATCAGTCTGCATGTCATAGCAGAGAATCAGGTGATTTTCCTATTTCATGACGTAAAGTCATGATTTTATTAAAGACACGGAGGCGAGTATTGCAATTCTCCTTCTTTACTCTGACCAATAGCAGCAAAGAAAAAAGAAAAATATTGAAACATGTGATCAGCCCCTCCCCATAGCCCCCCCCTATAACAGGCCACACCGCCTGCAAAACCTCCTCTTTTTTTGTAAGTCCAAACCGAAAAGTCCAACCGAACCGCCAACCAGGAACCGGAACAGCCTGGGAACAAAAAGCGCCATCCATCCGGAAGCGAACTGGAACAACAGGAACAACGCTGAAGAATCTCCTGAAGCTGTCCACATCACACGATCGGCTGGAACCAAACTGCCGACCCTCCGAACCAGGACGTAGACCAAAGGATACCACCGAATAGGCCGACCTCAACCTGAAAAAAGGCGAAAAACAGAACCATGATAGAAGCAAATTGGTGCATTGTATTCACAAACAAATGGTTGCGACAAACCTACTCAGGAAAAAACTCATAGAGTTAAAGCAATAAGCAAATGACAAACAATCAAAATTATTCCTATTTTAAAACCCACATAGGGAGGGAAAACATAGGGTGGGCAATACTCGCCTCCGTGTCTTTAATAAAATCATGACTTTACGTCATGAAATAGGAAAATCACCTGATTTTATTACAAGACCCGGAGGCTCGTATTGCAAGTTCAAAGTTTAAGATAAATTCTCAATAATTGATGAGAAAACGTGAGGACCTGGATGGAAGTAAAATTCCCTGAACGTGGATACTCTGGACCAGTCCGCCAACTTCAAGATGTCCTCGAGTCTGGCGCCAGAAACTGCCAAAGAGGTAGCAGATGGCCCCCCTAGCGGAATGCGCCGAAAATATAGAAGTGTCTACGCCCGCAAGTTCCATGATCCACTTCATCCACCTAGCCAGCGTGGGAGTGGTCACTGGGGCAAAAGGACGAATGGTCGAAAGGAAAAGCTGCGGGAACTCACGTGACCGATGAAGAGAAGTGCGAGCTTCATACTCCTTGAGGCAGGCCACGGGACAAAGTGAAGGTGAAGCCAGGAAAGCAGGATAAGCGACCGAATGTATGTGGGTCTTAGTCCTCCTAGAGATGTCAAAGGAGACCCCCTCCGGGGTGTACGAGCGTGCATCATAGTCCAAAGCCCGAACGTCTGAAACCCGCTTGCAGGAAATCAGACAAAAGAGAGTGACGAGCTTCGCCGACAGTTGCCGAAGGGAAAGGTCCGCGTTCTGAGGCCAAGAAGATAAAAAGGAAAGGACGCAAGACACATCCCAAGTGGCAGAAAATCTAGGCCTAGGAGGACGAGACATCCGAGAACCGCGCAGGAGACGACATACTAAAGCATGTTGTCCCGCAGGAGTACCATCAAACCCTTGATGAGAGGCAGAAATAGCCGATCTGAACAGGCTGATTGTGCGATAAGCCTTGCCCTGGTCAAACAAAGAAGATAGGAAATGTAAGATCTCCGTCACAGGTGCCGATACGGGATCCAAGTCCCTAGCCACGCACCAGCGAGCCCAAGATCCCCAGGCTGATCTGTAAGATCTTCTGGTGCCCGGGGCCCATGCATTTTCCAAAAGGACTCTAGCTGTTCCCGAAACTCCTGGGACCTCCCAGGGTCCCCTGAAATCCGACATGCCAGCTGGCGCAGGGATCCGTCTAGGAGAAGAGGATGTAGTTGGTGATTCGGACCTCGGAGGAGAGTCTGAGATGTCGGTAGCAGGTACGGGATCTCTATCATCATCTCCAGAAGGTGGGGAAACCATGACTGGGAGTTCCAAAATGGGACCAGCAGCACCAGATCCGCCGAATAACGTCGCACTTGAATCAGGGTCCTGGGAATCAGCTGGAATGGAGGAAACGCGTAAAGCAGATCTCTGGACCAATCCTGCAGAAACGCGTCCACCGCTTCGGCTTCCGGGTCCGGGCGCCAGCTGTAAAAACGTTGTAGTTGCGAGTTGAGACGGGAAGCAAACAGGTCGATGCAGCAAGGACCCCAAACTGACATTAAGGAACGGAACACCGTTGGATCTAACTGCCAGTCGCTGGAATCGGAAAGATACCGAGAACTCCAATCCGCATGAATGTTCTGGACGCCAGGAAGATATTCCACTAACACAATCAACTCCTTGTCTAGACAGTAGTCCCAGAAATCCTTTGCCAAATGAGACAAGATGGTGGAACGGGTTCCGCCCATGCCGTTGATGTACCTCACCGCTGACACATTGTCCATGCGTAGTTGGATGCAGGATCTGGCCGTGTCTCTCGTGAAGCTCTTGATCGCAAATGATCCAGCCAACAGTTCCAGCGCATTGATATGGAATCCTGCCTCGGCCTCCGACCAACCGCCTCCAGTCGTGATCCCCTCGCAGTGAGCTCCCCAGCCCGACAGGCTGGCATCCGAATCCACCACGAAATCCGGACGATGGCCGAAGATCGCCTTGCCGTTCCAAGCTTGCAGATTGTGGATCCACCAGGATAGTTCCTCCTTGGTCTCCTCGTCCAGCGAGATCCAATCCGCATAGGAAGCTCCCGCCCGTAGGTGGGAGATCTTCAGGCGCTGCAGAGCCCGGTAGTGGAGCGGGGCTGGGAAACCCGCCTGGATAGATGAGGCCAGCAGACCTATGATCCTGGCTAGTTGGCGTAAAGGGATCTGGGAAGATGACCTGGCTTTGCACAACTCCTTCCGTATGGACCGAACCTTGGCCTGAGGTAGGCTGAGCGTCCCTGCCGTGGAATCCACCAGAAAACCCAAGAACTCCATCTCGCGAGACGGGGTGAGGCAAGATTTCTCCTGATTGAGGAGGAAACCCAGATCCGACAGAAGATCCATGGTCCAGCGAAGATGATTCAGCAATACTGACCGATTCCGGGCCATGACCAGAATGTCGTCCAGATATACGATGAGACGAACTCCCCGACTGCGTAGCCACGCCATAGCCAGGCGCATCAGCTTGGTGAAACACCAGGGAGCTGAAGAGAGGCCGAATGGGAGGCACGTGAACCGCCAAATCCTGTCCTGCCAAGAGAAACAAGAAGGTTCCTGGACGCGTCCTCTACTGGGACAGTAAGATAAGCGTCCTTCAAGTCCAGCTTGACCATCCAATCGCCCATCTGCAGGAGGTCCCGAAGGAGATGGATGCCCTCCATTTTGAAATGGCGGTATCTGACAAACGCGTTGAGGGCGCGTAAATTGATAACAGGCCGAAGTTGGCCCCCTTTTTTGCCACTAGAAAAATATTGCTGATTATCAGACCAGGGGACATCGGAGCCGGTTCTATGGCTCCTTTGCGGACAAGATCCGAAAGTTCTGAGTCGACCAGTATGCGGTTGTCCACTGAGAGTATTACAGGGTGTGGAGGTGGGATGGATAGTGGGGAGGACGTCAGCTCGATATGGAAACCCCTGACCGTGGACAGGACCCATTGGTCTGAGGTGATACGGGACCAAGCTGGAGAAAAAAGACGTAGTCTGCCCCCTACACAAGCCTTTAAAGAATTGAAATGAGTTGGTAGACTCACCGTAGGGACGTCTAGAAGAAGGATTTCCTCTATATCCTCTTGGACGCCAGGAACTTCCTCGTGAAGGGAAGAACGATGACTGTTCTCGTCTGTGCTCCTGGAAGGAAGACCTCTGGGAGAAGGAGCCTCGGCCCGAACCACGGGACTGAAACTGGGCACGGCCGGACAGGCGGCCCCTGAAACTGCCGGCCCTGGTAGAGACCCTACCGTGAAAAACTCTCTTCATAGAGGTTTGGGCCTTGTCTAGGGCCGTGAAAGCCCCCACAAACCTCCCTCGGTCCTTAATGAAAGGTTCTCCAAATAAAAGGCCCTGGGCCCCCTTGCCAGCCTCTGTAAGAGCTAGGTTTGACAATTTGGGCTTGATTTTGAAGAGGATGGCCTTTCGCCTCTCTATAGCTTAGGACGTATTCACGTTCCCCTCTATGCAAATGGCCCTTTGTACCCATTCGCGTAACTCTACCGGATCCACCTGTTTGTTCTCGGCTTTTGCCACCTCCGCCAGGTCAAATAGTTTAGCCAGCGGGCCAAAGATGTCCAGGAGTTTATCCTGGCAGGATCTTAGCGCCGACTCCAGACCCCTACGCGGGTTCCAACCGGATTTGGCGAGGAACTGCGTCATTTTGGGGTCGACCGCCGGAGTCTCGCATACCCAGTTAGGGATGACGGGTCTGGGGCATTCCGCCCTAAGCTTATTGCGAGCCTCTTTGGAAAGAGGACATCGCACTCTAGCCTCCAAATATTTGGAGACGTGCTCCAACGGTAACCACTAAGCCGAGCGGGGGTGGTGGAGCGAATCTGGGTCGAACAAGGGTTCCCCAGAGGGATCCGTCAAAGATGCAGGCATACCTTCTGCAGCAGACATTAGGGAGCTACATCCGGGTAGGGGGTTATCATCCATGACCCCTGATGGGTCCTCCTCTGCCTCCTCAAAGGCGTCATCAATAGCCTCCTCCTCGGATCCGATTTCAGAGTCGGAATCCAATTCCTGTAGTGCTCTAGCACTTTTCCAGTTGCGCGTGCGTTCTGCCCGACGCGTACAGGCTCTCTTGCGCGGACCAGGCACGCCAACATTGGTGGAAACATCATCACCCTTATGATTTCTTTTTCTGGAAGCAGACGGCCCTGGCCCGGTGGGTGAGGACACCATGACGGGCTGCGGGGTCTGAGAGGTAGCCGGATGGGCAGCAAGGGCCTGAGCGATAGTCTGGGAAATGACCGAAGTCATTGATCCCATGGCTGCAGCTATGGCGCTGGATAGTGACGCCTGGAAATCAGAGGTTTGATCCCCAGGGATTGGGATATTGCCATCCTCCCCCGAAGGGGTTAATTCCACAAGAGGGACGCCCTCCTCAGCAGGGCCCTGGCCAGTATGCACATTCTTAGGCATGATGACCTGTGCAACTTTATACTTATAAATGGTGCTGCTTATGTTAATGAAATAGGAGCGATCTAATGGTTGAGGGGAGAAGAAACTGGTGAAGGGATTTGCCCCAGGCCAGTAAGAACGAAATCGCTGCAAGAAAAACCTAACAGGACACCCAGGGACGGACCGAGGCAGCCGAGCTCCAGGCAGCGAAGACGCAACAGCGGAAGCGGAAGTGCCCGAGATCTCGGGCGCGCTTGCCAGAAAGAAAAGAGAGCTGCCGCAGCCGCACTGAGGTAAGCGGCGGGAAAAAGAGCCGCCCGAAAGGGAGGAGGAGCAGAAAAAAGGGCACAGATAGGTGCAGGAAGCGCAAACAGGATGAACGGAATACAGATAAGGGGCGCAAAAGTAACCTCCTACAAGCCAAGCAGGCGAGGAGATAATAAGTAAACCCAAGCTAACACAAAATGAAAGCAATGAAAAAAATATATATATATCAATAAATGGCCCCAAATTGCCCCAAAAGGGGGGGGAAAACCAAGTCAAGATAAACAAAACCAAACAATACCTCTATATATATACGTGAGTCATAATGACATGAAACAGTAAATCCCAATACTTATCTCTGCGGTCAGCAGCAAAGAAAGAGGCGGTTTTGCAGGCGGCGTGGCCTGTTATAGGGGGAATATGGGGGGGGCTGATTACATGTTTCAATATTTTATTTTTTCTTTGCTGCTATTGGTCAGAGTAAAGAAGGAGAATTGCAATACGAGCCTCCGGGTCTTGTAATAAAATCAGGCTTCACGTCAGCCACCACTGCAACAGTCCATTGGCATATATTTAGGCCCAGCACCCAGGCAGAGGAGAGAGGTCCCGTAACAGACAATCTGGCTTCATGTCAGCAGAGAATCAGTCTGCATGTCATAGCAGAGAATCAGGCTTCACGTCACCCACCACTGTAACAGTCCATTGTCATAAATTTAGGCCCAGCACACAGGCAGAGGAGAGAGGTCCCGTAACAGACAATCTGGCTTCATGTCAGCAGAGAATTAGTCTGCATGTCATAGCAGAGAATCAGGCTTCACGTCACCCAACATTGGAACAGTCCATTGGCATATATTTAGGCCCCGGCACCCAGACAGAGGAGAGGTTCATTCAACTTTGGGTAGCCTCACAATATAATGGTAAAATGAAAATAAAAATAGGATTGAATGAGGAAGTGCCCTGGAGTCCAATAATATATGGTTAAGGGGAGGTAGTTAATGTCTAATCTGGACAAGGGACGGACAGGTCCTGTGGGATCCATGCCTGGTTCATTTTTATGAACGTCAGCTTGTCCACATTGGCTGTAGACAGGCGGCTGCGTTTGTCTGTAATGACGCCCCCTGCCGTGCTGAATACACGTTCAGACAAAACGCTGGCCGCCGGGCAGGCCAGCACCTCCAAGGCATAAAAGGCTAGCTCTGGCCACGTGGACAATTTAGAGACCCAGAAGTTGAATGGGGCCGAACCATCAGTCAGTACGTGGAGGGGTGTGCACACGTACTGTTCCACCATGTTAGTGAAATGTTGCCTCCTGCTAACACGTTGCGTATCAGGTGGTGGTGCAGTTAGCTGTGGCGTGTTGACAAAACTTTTCCACATCTCTGCCATGCTAACCCTGCCTTCAGAGGAGCTGGCCGTGACACAGCTGCCTTGGCGACCTCTTGCTCCTCCTCTGCCTTGGCCTTGGGCTTCCACTTGTTCCCCTGTGACATTTGGGAATGCTCTCAGTAGCGCGTCTACCAACGTGCGCTTGTACTCGCGCATCTTCCTATCACGCTCCAGTGCAGGAAGTAAGGTGGGCACATTGTCTTTGTACCGTGGATCCAGCAGGGTGGCAACCCAGTAGTCCGCACACGTTAAAATGTGGGCAACTCTGCTGTCGTTGCGCAGGCACTGCAGCATGTAGTCGCTTATGTGTGCCAGGCTGCCCAGAGGTAAGGACAAGCTGTCCTCTGTGGGAGGCGTATCGTCATCGTCCTGCCTTTCCCCCCAGCCACGCACCAGTGATGGGCCCGAGCTGCGTTGGGTGCCACCCCGCTGTGACCATGCTTCATCCTCATCCTCCTCCACCTCCTCCTCGTCCTCCTCGTCCTCCAGTAGTGGGCCCTGGCTGGCCACATTTGTACCTGGCCTCTGCTGTTGCCAAAAACCTCCCTCTGAGTCACTTCGAAGAGACTGGCCTGAAAGTGCTAAAAATGACCCCTCTTCCTCCTCCTCCTCCTCCTCCTCCTGGGCCACCTCCTCTTCCATCATCGCCCTAAGTGTTTTCTCAAGGAGACATAGAAGTGGTATTGTAACGCTGATAACGGTGTCATCGCCACTGGCCATGTTGGTGGAGTACTCGAAACAGCGCAACAGGGCACACAGGTCTCGCATGGAGGCCCAGTCATTGGTGGTGAAGTGGTGCTGTTCTGTAGTGCGACTGACCCGTGCGTGCTGCAGCTGAAACTCCACTATGGCCTGCTGCTGCTCGCACAGTCTGTCCAGCATGTGCAAGGTGGAGTTCCACCTGGTGGGCACGTCGCATATGAGGCGGTGAGCGGGAAGGCCGAAGTTACGCTGTAGCGCAGACAGGCGAGCAGCAGCAGGATGTGAACGCCGGAAGCGCGAACAGACGGCCCGCACTTTATGCAGCAGCTCTGACATGTCGGGGTAGTTGTGAATGAACTTCTGCACCACCAAATTCAGCACATGCGCCAAGCAAGGGATGTGCGTCAAACTGGCTAGTCCCAGAGCTGCAACGAGATTTCGCCCATTATCACACACCACCAGGCCGGGCTTGAGGCTCACCGGCAGCAACCACTCGTCGGTCTGTTGTTCTATACCCCGCCACAACTCCTGTGCGGTGTGGGGGCTGTCCCCCAAACATATGAGTTTCAGAATGGCCTGCTGACGTTTACCCCGGGCTGTGCTGAAGTTGGTGGTGAAGGTGTGTGGCTGACTGGATGAGCAGGTGGAAGAAGAGGAGGAGGAAGCTGAGTAGGAGGAGGTGGCAACAGGAGGCAAAGAATCTTGCCCTGCGATCCTTGGCGGCGGAAGGACGTGCGCCAAACAGCTCTCCGACTGGGGCCCAGCTGCCACTACATTTACCCAGTGTGCACACTTGATTTTATCGGATACTTGGTTGTGCAGGGAAGGCACGGCTCTCTTGGAGAAGTAGTGCCATCTAGGAACAACATACTGTGGGACAGGAAGCGACATGAGCTGTTTGAAGCTGTGTCCACCAGCCTAAATGACAGCATTTCATAGGCCAGTAGTTTAGAAATGCTGGCATTCAGGGCCAGGGATCGAGGGTGGCTAGGTGGGAATTTACGCTTTCTCTCAAATGTTTGTGAGATGGAGAGCTGAATGCTCCCGTGTGACATGGTTGAGATGCTTGGTGACGGAGGTGGTGGTGTTGGTGGTACATCCCCTGTTTGCTGGGCGGCAGGTTCCAACGTTCCTCCAGAGGCGGAGGAAGAGGCCGAGGCGGCAGCAGCAGAAGAGGTCGAGGCGGCAGCAGCAGAAGAGGCCGAGGCGGCAGCAGCAGAAGAGGTAGCAGGGGGAGCCTGAGTGACTTCCTTGGTTTTAAGGTGTTTACTCCACTGCAGTTCATGCTTTGCATGCAGGTGCCTGGTCATGCAGGTTGTACTAAGGTTCAGAACGTTAATGCCTCGCTTTAGGCTCTGATGGCACAACGTGCAAACCACTCGGGTCTTGTCGTCAGCACATTGTTTGAAGAAGTGCCATGCCAGGGAACTCCTTGAAGCTGCCTTTGGGGTGCTCGGTCCCAGATGGCGGCGGTCAGTAGCAGGCGGAGTCTCTTGGCGGCGGGTGTTCTGCTTTTGCCCACTGCTCCCTCTTTTGCTACGCTGTTGGCTCGGTCTCACCACTGCCTCTTCCTCCGAACTGTGAAAGTCAGTGGCACGACCTTCATTCCATGTGGGGTCTAGGACCTCATCGTCCCCTGCATCGTCTTCCACCCAGTCTTGATCCCTGACCTCCTGTTCAGTCTGCACACTGCAGAAAGACGCAGCAGTTGGCACCTGTGTTTCGTCATCATCAGAGACATGCTGAGGTGGTATTCCCATGTCCTCATCATCAGGAAACATAAGTGGTTGTGCGTCAGTGCATTCTATGTCTTCCACCGCTGGGGAAGGGCTAGGTGGATGCCCTTGGGAAACCCTGCCAGCAGAGTCTTCAAACAGCATAAGAGACTGCTGCATAACTTGCGGCTCAGACAGTTTCCCTGGTATGCATGGGGGTGATGTGACAGACTGATGGGGTTGGTTTTCAGGCGCCATCTGTGCGCTTTCTGCAGAAGACTGGGTGGGAGATAATGTGAACGTGCTGGATCCACTGTCGGCCACCCAATTGACTAATGCCTGTACCTGCTCAGGCCTTACCATCCTTAGAACGGCATTGGGCCCCACCATATATCGCTGTAAATTATGGCGGCTACTGGGACCTGAGGTAGTTGGTACACTAGGACGTGTGGCTGTGGCAGAACGGCCATGTCCTCTCCCAGCATCAGAGGGTCCACTAACACCACCACTACCATGTCCGCGTCCGCGTCCTTTACTAGATGTTTTCCTCATTGTTACCGTTCACCACAATAAGAAAAATATTATTTGGCCCAATGTATTGAATTCAAATTCAGGCCTTTTTTTACAGACACCTAACACTATCTGGCTCTCTATTTAGGTACCGTATTACACTAATACAGGCACAGCAGTAACGACAGATTTAGCTGAATATAAATTTGAGGCCTATTATTTAGGCGCTGGGTGACAGGTATACGTTTACTGACAGAATTAGACTTGGAAATGCACAGTAGCGTTTGTGTGTGAACAGTGGCGTACCGTCAATATAGGCAGACCACGCACTGGCTATGGGGCCCGTGAGGTTAGGGGGCCCGGCCAGGCTGCATGGCTCCGCCCCCTTTCCGACCTGAATACACGCTGCATTAGTTAACAGTAGAGAGATAAATACTGGCAATGGGGCGTTTGGGTCGGCAGCCCTGGGCCCAAACGCCCCAGTGCCATTACATATTTAGATTTTGATTTGGCATTATACATAGCGCTAGTGCTGCGCTGACAACAGCAGGCTGGAAGGAAGGAAGGAGGGAGAGTGAGCAGCCGATTCCTCCAATCAGGAAGCAGCTCACTGCCTGATGTGCCCGCCCCTCTGTGATGTTTGCTGGAAGTTTGCTCCCACAGCTAGCACCACGGTAAAGTACCAGCCCTGCATTTACTTTTAGCAGCAGTGATGTCCCACATGCTTACCCTCCTCTGGGTCTTCCTGCCCTTCTCTTGCTTGTTAACCCCCAGCACTGCCTTTACTATTCCTAGGCTGTGTGAGAGGGCAGAAGCGCTCTGCATGATAGAGCTGAGGTGAGAGGAGCTGACAGGAGGACGGGCTGTTTGCTGCAGCAGTCTGACTGTACTCAGAGCTGTTAGGGTCAGCCTCAGCTCTGCTCACTGTAGTGCATATATATTCTTTCACATGGGACCTGTGGCATGTGCTGGAGGCTCCAGATAGACTACCTCTGAGTGAAGGATGGGACATGACTAAAATTGCTCAGCTCTGATCCCTGTTAATAACAAAGGGAAAAGTTGAGCTGTGAGACAGAGATCTAATGCTGTGGAACTGCAGAAGATCTGTCCCAGGGGTCACATTGACCAATGTGGACAGTTCTGCTGCAGTATTTAACCCTATAGGCTCTCCTCCGATTTACACCTATCATAAAATTAATAAAACTTCAAGGGTAAGGCCGAGTTCATGTCCCGTTTTTTCCATCTTTTTCATATATACATACAGTGGCATCCTTCATCATAGAGTTTGAAAGAAAAATTTATATGTTAACCTATACGATTTTTCTACTGGACTCTGCAGGATAGAAAAGCATAGGGTGCAGCACTTTTTTATCCCCCCCCCCAACATATAAGTAAAAACGGATGGCAAAAACGTGATGTGACCACAGCCTAACCTTTTATTTAGCTCTTAATGTACCCCGCACCTTCACTAATCAGCTTTAATAATTAAACTTTTTATTGGGGGGGGGGGGGGCAATTCTGAGTTTTGCTATGGGGCCCCATGATTTCTATGTACGCCCCTGTGTGTGAAGTTATTCAGAATGACCCTATGTGCACCTTTAATCTTATATACCCTTTTAGGGATAGATTTAAAATATCTCTGATACAGCAGAAACCACTAAATTAGGAAATTGCTAAATTGGGAATTGTATTTCAACCCAGAACAAAAAATGTGCTTTGACGGACACTAAATAACTTGACCAGCCACACCAGTAACGACAGATTTAGCTGGATCTAAATTTGAGGCCTAGTATTTAGGCGCTGGGTGACAGGTATAGGTTTACTGACAGAATTAGACTTGGAAATGCACAGTAGCGTGTGTGTGAAGTTATTCAGAATGACCCTATGTGCACCTTGATTCTGATATACCCTTTTAGGGATAGATTAAAAATAGCTCTGATACAGCAGAAACCACTAAATTAGGAAATTGCTAAATTGGGAATTGTATTTCAACCCAGAACAAAAAATGTGCTTTGACGGACACTAAATAACTTGCCCAGCCACAGCAGTACAGCAGTAACGACAGATTTAGCTGGATATAAATTTGAGGCCTAGTATTTAGGCGCTGGGTGACAGGTATAGGTTTACTGACAGAATTAGACTGGGATATGGCCAAAAAATAACCACACTATTGATGGTTAAATGCACTTGGTGTGACAGCTTGACCCTGATGTAGGATTTAGCCAAAAAACAACCACACCATTGAGGGTTAAATGCACTTGGTGACAGGCTCAGCTTGCCCCTGATGTAGTATATGGCCAAAAAATAACCACACTATTGCTGGTTAAATGCACTTGGTGTGACAGCTTGACCCTGATGTAGGATTTAGCCAAAAAACAACCACACCATTGAGGGTTAAATGCACTTGGTGACAGGCTCAGCTTGCCCCTGATGTAGTATATGGCCAAAAAATAACCACACTATTGCTGGTTAAATGCACTTGGTGTGACAGCTTGACCCTGATGTAGGATTTAGCCAAAAAACAACCACACCATTGAGGGTTAAATGTACTTGGTGGCAGCTTGTGCTGGTGCACCACAAGACACAAAATGGCCGCCGATCACCCCAGAAAAAAGTGACAGAAAAGCGCTCTGGGCAGCCTAAAAACAGTGAGCAATTCAATAGCAGCAGTTCAATCATCCACAGCGGCAGATCGATCTCTGAATGAAGTCTTTTGGAGGAGTTAATCACTGCCTAATCTCGCCCTAACGTCGCAGCTGCAACCTCTCCCTATGCTGATCAGAGCAGAGTGACGTGCGGCGCTTCGTGACTCCAGCTTAAATAGAGGCTGGGTCACATGGTGCTCTGGCCAATCACAGCCATGCCAATAGTAGGCATGGCTGTGACGGCCTCTTGGGGCAAGTAGTATGACGCTTGTTGATTGGCTGCTTTGCAGCCTTTCAAAAAGCGCCAAGAAAGCGACGAACACCAAACCCGAACCCAGACTTTTACGAAAATGTCCGGGTTCGGGTCCGTGTCACGGACACCCCAAAATTCGGTACGAACCCGAACTATACAGTTCGGGTTCGCTCATCCCTATTTATAATGATCTACTGGTTGACACTATTTGTGTCACGTATGTACAGCACCTGTCTTATAGCCTTAATGACATGAGTACATAGGTCACTGCATCCCAAAAGATCAACACACTCCTCTGCTGCTGCTGTCAGAATATACATGACCTGTTCAGCTACATAAGGTTTTATTCTGATCTACTGGTTTACCCTATTTGTGTTGCATACATACTGTATCTTTCTTACTTAACAACATGCATGCATGGTTCACTGTCTCTCACAAGATCAGCACAGTCTTCTTCTACTGCTTTAACCATCACTATAATCAGTTTTGCACAGAATATCCCATTTGCATCTTCTTTTGTTTAATGCTGTGTTTATTCCTGTCCTGGTACTAACTATGTAGACAGGTCACTACTTCCCCACATGTACAGCACACTCATCTTCTGTTGGTGTCATTATTCTTATGATCTGTTTGTCAACTGAATTTTCTATTTTCAACCACTTTTTTATATTGTTCAAGTCACATGCATCCCTGTCTTATGACATAAGTGGGTGAGTCAATCCCTCCAACAAGAGCAACATACCTTTCTTCTGCTGCAACAATTCTTATGATTTCTTTAGCCACTTAATGCCTTACTGTATTCTTATTCACTTTCTGACATTTCTCATGTTATATGCATCTCTGTCTTGTCACTAAACTTATGACATAAGTGGGTGGGTCAATGCCTCCCACAAAAATAGCACAACATGAGTAAACAGGGCACCACTTCTCCACATGTACAGCATACTCTTCTTCTGTTGCTGTCATTATTCTTGTGATCTCTTTGTCAACAGAATTTTCTATTTTCATAAAATTTTTTGAACTTGTTCATATCACATACAATCCTATCCTGGCAGTAAAATTATGAAATGAGTGAGCAAGTCAATGCACACAAGAACAGCACACTCTTCTCCTGCTGCAACAGTTCGGATAATGCACGTTATGCTGTATTCTCAAGCACTTTATGACATTGTTCATGCCATATGCCCCCCTGTTTTGTGACTAACATAATGATATGGGTAGACAGGTCACTGCCCTGCCCCAAGATTGGCATACTCCTCTTCTGCTGCTGCCACCTTTCCTACAGTCTATTGGCTACAGCATTTTCTACTGCAGTCTACTAGTATACATGTCTTTAGTGCTCTATATATATAAGTATATAAATGTATAAGTATTTTATCATCTGCCTTTACCCTGAACATCATGGGTGGTTAGTAGTGTTGAGCACGAATATTCGAATATCGAATTTTTTTCGCGAATATTTCGAATATAGTGCTATAAATTCGATTTTTCGAATATTCTTTTTTTTTTTTTATTGTTATATTTTTTTCTTTCCCACTTCCCTAAAGTTGTTCCTACCTGTCCTTAGGATTCCTGGCTTCCTGGCTGCTCCAGTCAGTGCCCGTTGCCGCTTCTGCCGACTTCCGTGCTCATGGAGCGTCCCCATCACCATGGGAACGTCTCCATATACTAGAATGTACTGTCGGATTTGAGAATTACGTTGAAATCGCAATTCGATTAATTCAAGTTATAATAATCGAATTGCGATTTCAACTTGGACCCGGTTTACTATGGTTGGCTTGGTAGAATTAGCGAATATGACGAATGTATTCGTCATATTCCACAAAACGAAGATAACGAAGTATTCTCCATCTTCGTTTTAGCTACCTATTCATCAACTTCGCTAATTCTAGCAATCATATAGGAAAGTTTACTATAGAGACAGCTAAGTTTAATTCGCTATGCGATTATATTACTTTGCTTTTTTTTTTTACAAATAGAATAATTATAATAATTATCAGGTATTATAATTATTCTATTTATTTTAAAAAAAAAAGCTAAGTAATATAATCGCATAGCGAATTAAACTTAGCTGTCTCTATAGTAAACTTTCCTATATGATTGCTAGAATTAGCGAAGTTGATGAATAGGTAGCTAAAATGAAGATGGAGAATACTTAGTTATCTTCGTTTTGTGGAATATGACGAATACATTCGTCATATTCGCTAATTCTACCAAGCCAACCATAGTAAACCAGGTCCAAGTTGAAATCGCAATTCGATTATTATAACTTGAATTAATCGCATTGCTATTTCAACTTGGACCTGGTTGACTATGGTTGGCTTGGTAGAATTAGCGAATATGACGAATGTATTCGTCATATTCCTCAAAACGAAGATAACGAAGTATTCTCCATCTTCGTTTTAGCTATCTATTCATCAACTTCGCTAATTCTAGCAATCAAATAGGAAGGTTGACTATATAGACAGCTAAGTTTAATTCGCTATGCGATTATATTACTTAGCTTTTTTTTTTATAAGTAGAATCATTATAATAATCAAGTATTTAACTATTCAATAAAAAAAAAAAAAAGCAAAGTAATGTAATCGCATAGCGAATTAAACACAGCTGTCTCTATAGTCAACTTTCCGATTTGATTGCTAGAATTAGCGAAGTTGACGAATAGGTAGCTAAAAACGAAGATGGAGAATACTTCGTTATCTTTGTTTTGAGGAATAGGACGAATACATTCGTCATATTCGTCATCTTCACTAATTCTAGATATCAAACAAACAATAGGAGAGTAGCCTTAAGTTAAAATCGCAATACGCGATTATTTAAATCGCATATTAATCGCGATAACTAGAATAATGACGAATATTCGATTTCGACGAATATAAAACGAATATTCTGTCGAATATTCGCGAATTTCGTCGAAATCGAATATGGCACATGCCGCTCATCACTAGTAGTTAGATCTGAAGCAACTCAATTTACGGGATGGACACCTAAGGCTACTTTCACATTAGCGTTTTTTGCAGATCCACAACATATTACGGTTGTATTATGTCTTCTATAGCCATGACAGATCCGTCTTGAACACCATTGAAAGTCAATTGGGGACAGATCTGTTTTCTATTGCACCAGATTGTGTCAGAGAAAACGGATCCGTCCCCATTGACTTACATTGTGTGCCAGGACGAATCGTTTTGGCTCTGCGTCGTCAGGCGAACAGCAAAACACTACAGGCAGCGTTTTGGTGTCCTCCTCCAGAGCGGAATGGTGACTGAGCGGAGGCAAACTGATGCATTCTGAGTGGATCCTTTTCCATTCAGAATGAATTAGGGCCAAACTGATCCGTTTTGGACCGCTTGTGAGAGCTCTGAACAGATCTCACAAATGGAAAGCCAAAACGCTAGTGTGAAAGTAGCCTTAATTAGGCTCAACCTTGACAATCTCTCTTTATTAATAATGGTGCCCTGTGACTGATGCTCACCGTCTGTATTGAGATAATTAGAAACATCTTGGCAGGGGTCAGGGTGATAACAATTTCCTTGTTGCTCTTGTTTCCTTTGACGTCCATTTAATGATCCAGGTTGCATATCGCACCATGAATTTGGTTGTTGATAGCCAACTGGGCTACATTTCTTATGTTCCCCTTCAAGATCATTTCCGAAAACCTGTCTTGAGGGCTCGAAAGAGTTCTTGCTCAAAGTATGATCAAGTCTACCTTTCCGGGGTCGCTTCACTCTAAATGACATTTCGGACTTGTACGTTCTTTGGTTGGCTGCATGGCATTGACCAAGAGACAAGGAAAATAGCCTGTGTCTGTAATAAATAGTTCCTGGAAATGTTTGATCCCTTTTAACATGAACACCTGAAATAAATGTCATATGGTTGGCATCCTTTAAATGTTGATGACTGACCTCCATGTTCGAAACCCATCTGGGCCGACATGGACGTTCCTGAGAATAAATTAATCCAAAGGGCTCGAAATTCTGGCCACAATCAGCTCCATTGACTAAGAATCTACATTGCTGTTTGTGTTCAACTGGCGAAACTGAAGCCTTCATTAATAAGTCATTACTTCTGCACTGAGAAGAAGCTGGGTCACTGGTAATTTCCTTCGGAGCCTGGCATGAAGATGTAATATATCTTCTGGCTGTAATTGTAATAGACGAGAATCCTTTCTTCCCATCCAGGCTGTGTATTTCCCTGGCAGGATGGAGGTTTGTTCTACACACAGTTTTGTCGGGGGATGTTACAATCTCTAATTTGCCGGGAAGTGATGACAATGTTCTTTTAATGCTGATGGAATTCTGATTAACCGTACACAGCTTCATACTGGTAGTAATAGGCTCAGCGATCATGGATTGTGAAGGAAGGAGCTTCCTATCGTCTTCAGATTCGGCCTCATCAATCATCTGCAAAATGAGGACGGATGAAAATCAAGTTTAAATTTGTACAATTCAAGAAATTCTGCAGGAAAAAAAAATCATGTTCTGAAATCTAAATGCTCAAAGATTCCGACGCTAGAAAAGTCCAATTATGTTGAAATGAAAGGGCTTTTCTGGGACTAGAATACTGATGGCCTCTCCAGGCTTTTTATATTGGTGGCCTATCCTCAGGATAGCTCATTAATATCAGATTGGCGTGAGGCTGACACTCCGCACTAAGTGTTCCCGAGTAGACCCAGCTTCGGAAACAGGCACCACAACGACACAGCTTCGTCCAGTGTCTATTGGACAGAGATGGTTCCTGCAGCGCCGCTCCCATTGAGTACCACTACATTCTTGATCAATGCAGCACACCTCGTTTGCATGCATGCTGCTGCGCTGTCGAGCGTGCAATGGAACATGGCTGCTCAGCTGATTGTAAGGGCATGCTGACTGTAAGTAGGGATAAGCGAATTTCATATTTTGAAATTTGTTTTTCGGTTCGGGTTGTTGTATAATGTGAATTGCGTTATGGATTCCGTTACCACGGACCATATTGCAATTCCATGACGGAATGCTTGACAGAATGTTTTTAGAGGCATTCCGTTATTCATTCCGTCATAATGGAAGTCTATGGCCTGTATAACGGATCCATCCGGTTTCCGTCATGCAGGAGAGGACTCCAGCATAATGTTAACCGGACGGATCCGTTATGCAGTTCATAAACTTCTATTATGACGGAATGAATAACGGAATGCCTCTAAAAACATTCTGTCAAGCATTCCGTCATGGAATTGCAATATGGTCCGTGGTAACGGAATCCATAACGCAATTAACATTATACCACAACCCGAACAGTAAACGAATTTCAAAATATGAAATTCGCTCATCCCACACATATGAACATGGGACCCGCACATTTTGGTTTCAGCAACCAATACTTTTTTTGTGGGTAGTGAACACTTCTACAAATATACAATGTGCGTGAACGAATTCCTAGTGGTTTTCAAGATCTCTGCTTGCTGTCATTAAATAAGAACCTCAAAGTCCCAGATGCACATTATTGCGTTTTCTGCACGCCTTGCTGACAATCCAAAGTGTATGGAGAGCTCCCGGCTCTCCTGATATTGTCGGGGAGAGATGTTTTGGGCAAACTAAATTTTTACACGGATCCTTTTGATCTCTTGAAAGATAAACCACCGCCAGAAGTATCTGACGGCGGCACTCTCCTCTATCCTCAATGAGAACACCTACACACTCGGGTGCACCGGACGCGTATGTGTACGGGGAGTCGGGAGAGATAGCTGTCGGCCGGATCATCATACTGCTGACAGCTACTGAATGTGTATGGCCAGCTTTAACTCTGTCCTGATCATGTGATGGACACACAGGTGCATGTCTCGTTACAGCCCTGACTAGTGCCACCGTAACGAGCCACCTACCTGTCTGACCACCAAGTGACCAGGACAGATTTTTAGCCCCTGGAAATAAACAATGGAGGCTCCTATTGAATACACAAAGTATGCTGGAAAATGAATTTAGTGGAATCGAAACAACCCTTTAAATATTAAAAGGACATAGAATACAATAACTAAAGAAAATCCCAGTCTGTGATGGTGGGGACAAGTCCCCTTTAAATCTCATATACATACAGTAGAGGATACAATGCCAGGAGGGATCGCGGAATGCTGTTATCTTTGGGGCTACAGTAACGAATTCTAAAGAATCCAGGGATTGGTTTGGTTCTCGGGGATTTCGCTCTGAAAATTAATTTTGTGTTAATTTTATGGTAGTTTCATTATCCATCCTATTTTAAATGACTCGAGGGCAGGCGGTAATGTCTGCTTTACAGCGTTCATTAATAAAGCATAAAGCAATGATTATCTTTTGGCGATGTTTAGGTAAATAACGCGGCTCTGATGTGATTAACGTCCGCGTCATCTATATTTTACATGTGATACAGGCTGATAATCAAATTTACATTTACAGAAATTCAATTACATTTAATATCTACGCTATTCTCTCTGACAAGACTTTAAAAAGCCTGGCTCTCAACTAATATAGAAGAACTGCAGGGTGCTTCATGGGACAGGAGAGCGGCAAATGGCTGATAACAGCGAGCATTGGGTCTCCTGCTGAGCTCGGGAAGAATGTCATCACAACAAGTGTCTGGTGTAAGGAATAGTGACCCTCCTACGGCTACTTTCACACTAGCGTTTCTATTTTCCGCTATTGAGATCCGTCATAGCATCTCAATAATACCGGAGAAAAATGCTTCCGTTTTGTGCCCATTCATTGTCAATGGGAACAAAACGGAACTGACCAGAACTGAATGCTTCAACTGTTCCGTTCGGTTGCGTTCCTATACCAGAGAGCAAGCTGCGGTTTTCTTTCCATCATTGGATGCGGAGCAAAACAGATCATGACCCACAATGCAAGTCAATGGGGACAGATCCGTTTTCTGAGACACAATAGAAAACGGATCCGTCCCTGAATGACTTTCAGTGGAGTTCATGACGGATCCGTCTTGGGTATTTTAAAGATAATACAACCGGATCAGTTCATAACAGATGCAGACGGTTGTACTATCAGTAACGGAAGCGTTTTTGCTGATCCCTGCCGTATCAGGCAAAAAACGCAAGTGTGAAAGTAGCTTAATCCATGGCATGAGCATAGTGATTGATGCTGAGGATGGAAAGGAAGAACATTTTTGGTAATACAAAGAACTTTCAAGACAATTAAAGGCAATTGGTGGAAGACCAGAGGAGATGATTTGCTGGATCTGGTCTTGTTAGGCTAGTTGCACACTAGCGTTAAAATCCTCCGGCAAAGTTCATGGTATCCGGCATAGTTGGATACTGCTTTTTCCCGCCACAGGCCATTGACTATAGTGAGACCCGGCGGGGATCTGGCCTGTTTCTGGCATTAGTGCTAGGATTTGGCCGGACAAAAATCCCAACACTAAAACCGGAAATAGGCCGAATCCCATTATAGTCAATGAGGCCTGACGGTATTATAGGGCACACTGTTCCAGCAGAGGAATAGCCTGCCGGAGTTCTCCAGAACAGGCACAGCAGGATAGTGCTGCATGCCCGTCAGACCCTATAAACTATAATGGGATCTGGCAGGAATCCAGTCATGCCCCAGCATAAATGCTGCGATTCGGCCGGGCAAAAATTGCAGCATGCAGCACTTTTGTTCTGACAATTCCCGACATTTATGCCGGGAAGTGGCCAGATCCTCACTGGTTCCCATTATTAGTGTTGAGGGAATCAAAGTTAAAGAACTGGACTTCCATCTGAATTTCAGGAAAAATTCTATTCCCCGTGAAGCCGAATTTCTTTGTGCTTGAATGGATTTTCCCTCAAATGGCAGTAAAAATAAAAATCATACTTACCTCATCCAGGCCTTTCAGGGGTTGATAAAAAAAAAAAATTGTACTTACTTCATCCATTTGAGCTCGAAGAGGCTGCCGCGGCGATCTTGCTTGAAGATTCCGTGCAAAATCTTGTGTGCTGTTGACATATAACGTCACCATGCAGGCCAACATGATATCATGACGCGGCGCGTGCAAATTCATGCTGGATCTTCAAGCAAGATGGCCGCGCCGGCCTCTTTGCGCTCAAATGGATGAGGTAAGTACAATTTAATTATTATTTTTTTTATCAACCCCTGAAAGGCCTTAATATTGATCTCAGATGCCGCGATCGGCAATGAACGCGGGATCTCAGGGGTTCAGTGACGGGGGCGGCACAACCACCGTTCTATGTCATGGTACCCGCAATTTACAAAGAAATGCGCTTTGTGATTAAGTAATTTGCCACAAAGCTAATTTTTCTGTAAAATTTGGCGAAGCAGCCGAATCGAATTTTTGAGAACTTCGCTCATCTTTACCCATTATAGTCAATAGACTTCAGCTAGGCAAGATCTGGAGAACTCCGGCAGTCTTTCCTCTGCCGGGACAGCTTGTCGGGTTGCTTTAACTTTAGTGTGACAGTAGCCTTAGTAGATAAAAAACTACAAACACCAATAATACACAAATAGAGATGAGTCATTCTCTTGAAATTCGTTTCATGTTCAATTCGTCTGAATGGGTTGTCAGATTCAATTGGACCCGAATCGAAAATGTGCAGTTGCCCTGAAAAGTCACATATGACATTTTGAGGTCTCCTAAGACTGTATACAACCTCTTTCAAGGACAGCATTAGAAATGTCAAAGGAACACTGATATATAGCTTTAGGTAAATGAATGGTAGCCAGCCGTTACAAACAACCTGTTTAATAACACACTGCACTCTCAGATTTTTTATGCTGTTTAAAATTAAAAACCAGCCCAAAATGATACCTTTTGGGGGTAGATGCCTGTTGTTGTTTATGCACACACAGCATCAGAACAAGAAATGGTTTGCTGTTTTTAACAAATGGTCCAAAAATGATCCCTTGTTTGGGAGTAGCAACAGGTTAGCTTTTAAACAAAATGGACAAGACAGGAGATTTGTGACTCTGTAGGGATAGTAGTAGAGCCAGCAGAAGTATAGGATAGAACACAAGGGACAAGGCAGGAAATGTGAGGTTGTGTAGAGGTAGCAGTAGAGGAGGCCACAGTTCAGTATGGAGCACAATGGACAGGGCAGGAGTGTGTAGCTGTGTAGGGGTAGCAGTAGAGGCAGCAGCAATAGAGTATGGAACATAATAGACAAAGCAGGAGATGTGAGGCATTGTAGGGGTAACAGTAGAGTCAGCAGCAGTATAGTATTGAACAGAATAGACAAAGCAGGAGATGAATAACTCTGTAGGGATAGTAGTAGAAGCAGCAGAAGTATGATATAGAACACAAGGAACAAGGTAGGAGATGTGAGGTTGTGTACAGATAGCAGTAGAAGCAGCAGCAGTTTAGTATGGAGCACAATGGACAGGGCAGGAGTGTGTGGCTGTGTAGGGGTAGCAGTAGAGGCAGCATCAGTTCAGTATAGAATACAAGGGACAAGGTAGGAGATGTGAGGTTGTGTAGAGATAGCAGTAGAGGAGGCCACAGTTCAGTATGGAGCACAATGGACAGGGCAGGAGTGTGGAGCTGTGTAGGGGTAGTAGTAGAGGCAGCAGCAATAGAGTATGGAACATAATAGACAAAGCAGGAGATGTGAGGCATTGTAGGGGTAGCAGTAGAGGCAGCAGCAGTATAGTATTGAACAGAATAGACAAGGCAGGAGATAAATAACTCTGTAGGGATAGTAGTAGAAGCAGCAGAAGTATAATATAGAACACAAGGAATAAGGTAGGAGATGTGAGGTTGTGTAGAGATAGCAGTAGAGGCAGCTGCAGTTTAGTATGGAGCACAATGGACAGGGCAGGAGCGTGTGGCTGTGTAGGGATAGTAGTAGAGGCAGCCGCAGTTCAGTATAGAATACAAGGGACAAGGTAGGAGATGTGAGGTTGTGTAGAGATAGCAGTAGAGGCAGCAGCAGTTCAGTATGGAGCACAATGGACAGGGCAGGAGTGTGTAGCTGTGTAGGGGTAGTAGTAGAGGCAGCAGCAATAGAGTATGGAACATAATAGACAAATAAGGAGATGTGAGGCATTGTAGGGGTAGCAGTAGAGGCAGCCACAGTATAGTATTAAACAGAATGGACAAGGCAGGAGATGTACAACTCTGTAGGGATAGTAGTAGAGGCAGCAGAAGTATAATATAGAACACAAGGGACAAGGTAGGAGATGTGAGGTTGTGTACAGATAGCAGTAGAGGCAGCAGCAGTTAAGTATGGAACACAATGGACAGGGCAGGAGTGTGTGGCTGTGTAGGGGTAGTAGTATAGGCGGCCGCAGTTCAGTATAGAACACAAGGAATAAGGTAGGAGATGTGAGGTTGTGTAGAGATAGCAGTAGAGGCAGCAGCAGTTTAGTATGGAACACAATGGACAGGGCAGGAGTGTGTGGCTGTGTAGGGGTAGCAGTAAAGGCAGCATCAGTATTGTATGGAACATAATGGACAAGGCAGGAGTGTGTGGCTGTGTAGGGGTAGCAGTAGAGGCAGCATCAGTATTGTATGGAACATAACGGACAGGGCAAGAGATGTGTGGCTGTGTAGGGGTATTAGTAGAGGCAGCATCAGTATTGTATGGAACATAACGGACAGGGCAGGAGTGTGTGGCTGTGTAGGGGTATTAGTAGCGGCAGCAGCAGTTCAGTGTGGAACACAATGGACAGGGCAGAAGTGTGTGGCTGTGTAGGGCTAGTTGTAGAAGCTGCAGCAATGTAGTATGGAACACAATGGGCATGTGTAGCAATCATCCAATGAACAAACACTTGGCTGGCTGGATCTTGCCCTTCGGCTGGCACCAAAAATCATTGTTTCTGTGTAGCAGATCATCCTGTGTAAACAGATATCTGCTGCCCAGAGACAGTGATTCTCTATAGGGTCGAGTGATCGCTGCAGTGATCACTACTACCCATACAGAGATGATTGTTACATGTAACTGCAGCCCTCACCTCTTCTGATGATCAGGCCATAATTACCTGTAACATCGATCCATGGAAAAGGACCATTAGGCTGGGGCTACAGCTTGACTTTTTGTAGCACTACCTATTGATTTTAACTATGGAGCTAAAGCATTACATTTAGCTGTATGTAACCTTGCACACTAAAGCTGTAGTACTCCAATAAGTGGTGCTCCACAGTCTGTGTAACTGCAGCCTAAATACTGCAAAGCATAGTTAACTACACTTAATATAGTTAAATAAAAGATATACCAATGTATATTGGCAAATGTATTCCACAAGGACACTTCTTTGGATTACGTTTGGAAGGCTGAAAAAAGCCCTCCATCCATCCAGTTCGGCCTGTCATCCTGCAAGTTAATCGAGAGGAAGGCAAAAACCCCAGTGAGATAGAAGCCAATTTTCCTCACTTTAGGGGAATAAAAAATTCCTTCCCGACTCCAATCAGGCATCAGAATAACTCCCTGGATCAACGACCCCTCTCTAGTAGCTATAGCCTGTAATATTATTACACTCCAGAAATACATCCAGGCCCCTCTTGAACTCTTTTAGTGAACTCACCATCACCACCTCCTCAGGCAGAGAGTTCCATAGTCTCACTGCTCTTACCGTAAAGAATCCTCTTCTATGTTTGTGTACAAACCTTCTTTCCTCCAGACGCAGAGGATCTCCCCTCGTCACAGTCCTGGGCATAAATAGATGATTCTATCGGAGCCTTAGAAATACTGTATTATTACTGAGGTCAATGTACTGTATATACAGTATGCAGTTAGCTCCCCCTGGTGGAGACTGCACACTGGTAGAATTTTATCATTTAAAGGGAGCCTGTCCTTATAATAAATGACCCCCATAGTCTCTCCTTCCACAAGCAAATTCACTTATTTTACCTATACGGGGGGACATGCTTACCAACACTGCTGTAGGTACATTTGTGGCATTTAAAGGGGTTGTCTCACTTCAGAAAATAGCATTTATTATGTAGAGAAAGTTAATACAAGGCACTTACTAATGTATTGTGATTGTCCATATTGCCTCCTTTGCTGGCTGGATTCATTTTTCCATCACATTATACACTGATCGTTTCCATGCTTACGACCACCCTGCAATTCATCAGTGGTGGTCGTGCTTGCACACTATAGGAAAATGCACTAGCCTATATGTGCTTCCATGGTCCTGGTCACCAGAGAGGCCAACACTTTTTTCTATAGTGTGCAAACACGACCACCACTGATGGATTGCAGGGTGGTCGTAACCATGGAAACGAGCAGCGTATAATGTGATGGAAAAATGAATCCTGCCAGCAAAGAAAGCAATATGGAGAATACATTAGTAAATGCCTTGTATTAACGTTCTCTATGTAATAAATGACACTTACTGAAGTGAGACGACCCCTTTAAGTCCTGCCCCCAAGCAACCCAAATCTGCCAGGACTGTCTCTGAAAATTAGGTACAGTCTCTGCAAATTCGAGACTATTGGCTCTGTCATGTTTCTTAATTCTTACCTTCAGGTTTTGCTCATCTTGATCATCTCCATGGCCTGTGGTAGAGCTCTCCTTGCAGTTCGGTAATCCTGGTTCAAGAAAACAATGCAAAAAATAAATAAAAATGTCATTACTAAATCATGAATTAACTTAGATTTCTGCACTACAGAATATTCCCACAGATGAGGACATAATCTTAATCGTGGGATGCTCTATTGGATTCTGTATGCACAAGAAGACTTTTATTTATATAGACATTATAGACATGTATGGAAAATCTTGGAAGCTGACACATCTTATTTTCTGTAGTTTAAATGGAGTCTGTCACCAGAAAATTCCCTGTTATACTGGGCACAGTGTCTTGTAGGCCTAGCTCAGCTGAATGTAATGATACCTTTCACTTAGCGATCCATTGCTTCATTCTGGAGAAAAAATACTGCAAGATATCTCTTTCTAGAGACTGAAATCCATATGCAAATGAACAGTTAAGTGCACCAAGGGAGGGGCCAAGCCACTCTGTGCACCCTTGCTCCTCCTGCTTCCTTTGTTAGCCCTTCCCTCTCCCTTTTGAATTGCAGGACCAGGTTTCTGCATAATCATTACATATGGCACTGTCAATCAAGGCAAAAAGTGAGGGCATTTTCATTTTGATTTTTCACCAGTTTCAAGCTCTCTGTTTGCTGTCATTGAAATGGAACATTGTTGTTACATCCTAAGGCCTTCTTCACACTTCCATCCAGTGTTTCATCTGCCACTCTGAGGACTGTGAGAAGTCCATTTTTTGGGTTGGCGTAACGGTTTTTATCATCTCGCCTGGCCCTGTCAATCAAAAAGGAGAGCAGGAGTCTGGAAGAGGAAGCAGGAGGAACAAGGGTGCACAGAGTGTGTTGGTCCCGCCCTTGGTGCACTTTTTATTTGCATATGGATTTCAGTCTCTAGATGTCATGGATGATGTTGCAGATAGCTGGACGTTATGAATAAAAGTCCGACTGGCTTGATCCCAAACTAAGGAGCATATAGGTGACCCCTATAAAACCCTAAGAGCTTACCCTGACTGCTAAGCAGATACAAGGGTCTCAGAGGTAGACGATTGCCCACGTACCTAGACTGTGTGACACCTGAAAACCCTATAATAGTGAGGGGACACGACCACCAGCTCCCTGCACTTCATATGGAGGGAGTCAGGGTCACCTAGAATCAAGCCAGAAAGGAAACACAATACATGAAAGGACTTATCTGAACAAGCAGCAGCAGAAGTCTCCTGCAGTGAACACTTCAATCCAGAAAGTAGTATATACCGCAAAGTGAGCCAGTATGGGAGGGAATATAAAGGAAAGAGGATTAGTCTAAATAGGTGACACCTGGGAGAAGGACATGAGATGAGAAAGTGAAACCAAAACAAAGAACATCATGCAAGAAGTAGAAAAGGACGTCTGTCCGACCTTCTCACAGAAGTGGCGGTGACACTAGAAAGGAATATAGTGCAGTATTTTTTTATCAGAATGAAGCAACTGATTACGAAGTGAAAGGTATTACATTTACCAGAGCTAGCCCTACAAGACACTGTGCCCGGTATAACAGGGAATTTCCTGGTGACAGACTCTATTTAAGCTACAGAAAATAAGATGTGTCAGCTTCCAAAAATTTTCCACACATGTCTATAATGTGTATATAAATAAAAGTTTTCTTTTGCATACAGAATCCGATAGAACATCCCACAGTCAGTGGCGTACATAGAGAAGTAAGGGCCCCATAACAAGGATCAAACCAGGCCCCCCACACAGGACAGAAGGGTTTCTGCCTAAACTCTTTTCAATGACCCTTGGGCCATTTTTCCACGGCTTCATTTGCTAAAAGCTGTCCCTTCAGAGGGTATAGTCCTGGCCAAGTGTTCACCTCCAGTAGAAGAGGAGATAACCCCAACTAAGACTGGGCCCCCTCTTGCCCTGGGCCCCATAGCAGTCACATGGTCTGCTGCTATGGTACTCACGCCCCTGCCCACGGTGCATTACAGAATCCAACACAAAATACCTTGATATGGGCCAAAGCAGAAGTATACTGAGGTACGTCAGAAGGTTCATGTTCCTCTATGGAATTCCCATTACAGTTCTGTACAAAACAAAATGCAGCCGTGTGCAGGAGCCCTGATACCGGGCATCGGGCATTTACCTATAGACAGTAATGATTCCTTTCTGCAGTTTAGATGGATTGTTCCAGGACAGTACAACCGGTCAGAGACAGATTTGTGTTTCTTTCCTACATTACGACATTATATGAATCATTTTTTGATGCCTTGTATCAAAGAAACACCAACATTATCCTCATTTAAGAAAAATACAAGTGGGTTTTGATGTTATCTACAGCCTCTACAGCAGATGATAAGTAGTAATTGCATTTTTATCATGAAAACCTAAAGTTCTGTAAAAAGAAGCAGCGGTGGGTAAGGAGGGTGAACTGTGCTCTCCGCCAAAATGGACTGAGCGGCTTCTTACTTATTTATCTGGGTTTGCTACATAAAGATATATATATATAAATTTCAGGATGAACCTAAAATGCACCTTAACCTTTACGGGTTAACGTAATGTGGCCTTCTTTAAACCTTTGAATGCACATGTCCAACTGTTCAATGTTTCAGTACTTTTTGTACAACCTGCTGTTCTCTAACAAGGCAAAAGTCAAAAACAGCAAATTTCATAACAGGTGTTTGATCCATGAATCGCCCAATAAATGTCCTGGATCAATAAGAGTTAGCATTAAACAGGCCTCCTCATCATGCTGTTCACATTTTAATATCATGAGACAAGCCCATAGTACTTGAATAACATCATTAATCCAGTCATTGTGCCTCTGCATGAACATCACAGGCCTAATTTCATCTTTATGGAGGACAATTCTCCAGACATGAATCTCATTGAAAACCTATAGGATCAGCTGAGTCACCGTGTAAAGTCTTGTAACTCTGTACCCCAGAACCTCAAGGATCTGATGGCTGACCTTCAAGAAGAGCGGGATGTCATTCCTCAGCAGAGAATAAGTCGAGTTTTGAACAGCATGAGAGGTCATTGTCAAGCTTTAATTGATGCTCAATGCCACATGACAAGTTACTGAGACATTGACATTTTTTGTGGGGGTATACTCACCACTGGTGTTGACTTTTGTTTTAATAAACTGTTTGAAATTAGGAAATTTGTATTGCTGCTTCTACTTAAATTCCCTTATTTCACAATATAATATCACTGTAGCGTGAACATTTTATGTTTTCCATAAATTTCACACGAAAGCTTTTTGAAGCTCATCAAGAGAATGCCAAGAGTGTGCAAAGCAGTAATCAAAGCAAAAGGTGGCTACTTTGAAGAACCTAGAATATGACATATTTTCAGTTGTTTCACACTTTTTTGTTATGTATATAATTCCACATGTGTTAATTCATAGTTTTGATGCCTTCAGTGTGAATCTACAATTTTCATAGTCATGAAAATAAAGAAAACTCTTTGAATGAGAAGGTGTGTCCAAACTTTTGGTCTGTACTGTATATATATATGTATATATATATATATATATATATTAATATATATATATATATATATATATATATAGTAACAATGTCTTTGGTAAACTACTGGAGGAGGTTTATATCTTTGCTCAGATGAGATACAAGGAATACAGAAGGCTGTATGATTTCAGCAAAGTATAGTTTGCTAGAACTGGTTTATTCAGACTTTATTTATGGGCTGGATTATTTTTGGAATGGTAGGTAGAATTGGTAGAGTGACCTACCATTCCACCCCACTATAGTACAGCTATTCCCTAGCCTGTGATGTTCTTAGGTGTAGTCACTTGGATTGTTACTGTCAGTCTGGGTCAGAGCCTTGAAGCTGACCGTTCTCCTCTGAAAGCTTGATCCCCTTATGACTTGTATCTCACTGAGGTAGGTATACTGTTTAGTAAGTGCCCAGGCGGGCAAGGTCTTTGATTTTGTGATTTCTGTGTATTTTTGGTGCCGTGGCTTCACCCCAGTGATTGCACCACATGGTTGTCCTGTATTCTGCTGGTTGCTAAGTAAAGTGAGGTCTGTCACCGCCGGCCCTGTTCACACACGCAAATCCCTACTTTATATATACTGAATGTATGTTGTTTCTTTTTACAATGCCTCATGTGGTGGAATTTCTCCTCTCTGGAGGTTGCTGCAAATCTGAAGTGAATCTCCTGTGATTCTGCAGCATGATCTGCATGTGGGGAGAATCACAACGGATTTCCGAGGTGAAAATCGCAGCATTTCTGCAGCAGAATGAGCATAACGAGGATTTGAAAATTTGCAGCATGCTTGTTTTTCATGTGGAAATTTTCTGCTACATGCAGATGGCATTTTCAAAACTCCATTCACATGGATTGTGCTGTAATGTGATGTACCAATACCATAGTTCCCAACAGTCCTGAATATGTACAGACTGTCCCTAAGTTTCAGACAAATTCAGTCTCGACAAATTCAAAACGTTCGGGGCCAAAAAAAATTGTTAGCCCCACCCATAAATAGGCATTCCCAAGTGGTTTTGGGAGCATCCGCGGGGGTGGGACTACAGCTACACTTGCACCCTGGTGCCTGAGGAGACCCAAAGGACTCTCCGTGACTTAAGAAAACACAATGTTACATGATAGATGTAGGGCTGTTATAGATTTTGCATAGGGGCCCAGGTGTCCCACCTTTAGGGTTATCGCCAAAAAGCTCAATTAAAGGGCCAAGCAAAAGAAGGCTAGACCAGCACCTCCAAACTGTGTATTAACAAATACAGGTGCACGCAACCATGGCTGCAATGCAAAAACAAAGAACTACAAAAACATTGCTTTATGCACAACACATGCAATCATTGCAAAACATGAATAAATGGAAATTGCATTACTGCTCTACTTTACTGTATGAAAATTAGAAGCATCTTGTGCATATTTTTTATCAAGAATCTGACAGGACCATGGCATTTGCAGGTCTCTCATTGTTTGCCCTGGCAAAGCTTTTTGTCTCTACTCCGAACTGTGCCTGGTGCTGCAAGTCTATCCTATTCAGTCCTTCTTAAAGGGGTTATGCAGGACTTTAATACTGGTGGATTATCCTAAGGATGGACCATCAATATCAGATAATTGGGGGGTTTGATCCCAACCATCACCATCAATTAGCTGACAGAAGGGGTTGTCGGTGAGCACGACATCTCCTTTAGGGCTCTTTCACAAGACTGAATGCCGTGCGGGTAATCCGCTGCGTGAAAGAGAGCCAAGCCCCGCTCCGGACAGCAGAGACACGGAGCATTAACATGATTGATAATACTCCGTGCCTCTCTGTGATTTTTTTTTTACTATAAAATCACAGTGAGATAAAGTTGTCACCGTGATTTTGTAGTAAAAAGGTCACAGAGAGGCACGGAGTATTATTAATCATGTTAATGCTCAGTGTCTCTGCTGTCCGGAACGGGGTTTGGCTGTCTTTCACGCAGTGGATTACCCCCATGGAATTAGTGTTTATCAGGCACAGCGCCATACATTTTATAGTGGCTACAGCTGGTATTGCAGTTCAGTTCCATTTGCTTGAATAGAACAGGAATGCAAAGAGCTGCAGTACCAAGCACAACCACTACAAAGCTAATGCGTCTGTGACTTTTAAACAAAGAAGGGTATGTCCTTAGCGGACCCCCCACCAATTAAACACTGATGACTATCCAATCTGTGGTGGGGACACACCCCAAACTGGTAACGCCCATCTGGACCTTCATTACAAACCGCTAGCAATTCATTCATAACTTCTAGTAGTAATAATAGAAGAATGGCACAACATACAGTCATAAGAATAGTGTTCCAGGATTGTTGTTACATGGGAGATGCAGGTAGTTACTATACCAGACATGTCAGGAGAGGTGACGCCTCTTCTTTAAGGCATTCACCCACGGTTTCTTAGATTTTTATTTGAAGATGCCAAAACACGAAACACTATAGAAGCCTATAGTCACTGCAGGAAATTACACTCTTAACTCACACATTTAATGTAAAATAAGACAATAAACTTTTTAATGATATAGTCGCGTTAAATGTAATACTCACACCGTAAAATATACAGGATCAAATTATAAAAAAAAATCTAAACAAAAAGAGTTTTTCTATTTGCCCGCCGTTATGCTTTTTCGCTGAATTTTTATTACACTTATATATTTTGGTATAAAACAACCTGGCGCTGGATTTGATGCTATTACTTAAGTTTAAATAATACGAGCACGTCCCAGCTGTTCATGATCCTATAAAATCCATCCATTGAAGCAATATTATTTTCTCCAGTTGAATACTTGTAACATTTCCAAGAAGGAACGGAAAAAAAAAAAAGATCTGTTGCTAGGCAACGTACCAAATTCATGATTGTAGTTTATCCCCTATGCAAACCTTAAACCTCTGAGACGCGCTAATGCCGACTTCAAAACAGAATTAAACTCTCTCTATAAGAAGACTTGTTCCGAATCCCCTCTAATACATGTTAATATTTTTGTTCTGAGCTTTGAAACTGAAGAATATTGGAGTTGTCAGGATAGTCTTTATCCAACATCTCCTAAAAAGCAAAGAAAGTACAAGTCAATGGGGAATTTCTTTCTGTCAAAGACGTGGTGGCCGGCTTTGGTTTGCTTGCCTGGTGTAAATTTGGCAGCAAATTTAGGGTTGGAGAAGGACCAATTATAAGTCCTGCATTAAAGCGACTATCCCATGAAAAAGATTCCACTTTTCAAACCAGCATCAGGATCTGAATCCTTTTGAAATTGCATGTAATAAAAAAATTTGTAAAGCCACTGATTTATTCAATAATATGTATTTGTATAGCGCCACCTGCAGTTTGTTCTTTTCAAGATTTCTCAGTCCACCTTGTTATGGTGGACACACATGCTCAGTTCCATCCTTAAAGGGGTTGTGTCACTTCAGCAAATGACATTTATCATATAGAGAAAGTTAATACAAAGCACTTACTAATGTATTGTGATTCTCCATATTGCCTCCTTTGCTGGCTGGATTCATTTTTCCATCAGATAGTACACTGATCGTTTCCACGGTGTGCTTGCACAGGCTTTTTGGTGACTGCGACCATGGGTTAGTGCTTTTTCCTATTGTATGCAAGCACGGCCACTGCTGATGGATTTCGGGGTGGTCATAACTGTGGAATGGATCAGTGTACTATGTGATGGAAAAATTAATCCAACCAGCAAAGGAGGCGATATGGACAATCACAATACATTAGGAAGTGCCTTGTATTAACTTTCTCTATATAATAAATGTCATCAGCCCTATCTTTTGGTTGGAGCTGTGACAGTTACAGATAGATAGCTGAAGCAAAAAGGACATGTCACTGGAGCTGTTATAGGGAGAGAGCTGCATCAGAAAGGACGTGTTACTGGAGCTGTGATAGGGAGAGAGCTGCAGCAGAAAGGACGTGTCACTGGAGCTGTGATAGGGAGAGAGCTGCATCAGAAAGGACGTGTCACTGGAGCTGTGATAGGGAGAGAGCTGCATCAGAAAGGACGTGTCACTGGAGCTGTGATAGGGAGAGAGCTGCAGCAGAAAGGACATGTCACTGGAGCTGTGATAGGGAGAGAGCTGCAGCAGAAAGGACGTGTCACTGGAGCTGTGATAGAGAGAAAGCTGCATCAGAAAGGACGTGTCACTGGAGCTGTGATAGGGAGAGAGCTGCAGCAGAAAGGACGTGTCACTGGAGCTGCGATAGGGAGAGAGCTGCAGCAGAAAGGACGTGTTACTGGAGCTGTGATAGGGAGAGAGCTGCATCAGAAAGGACGTGTCACTGGAGCTGTGATAGGGAGAGAGCTGCATCAGAAAGGACATGTCACTGGAGCTGTGATAGGGAGAGAGCTGCATCAGAAAGGACGTGTCACTGGAGCTGTGATAGGGAGAGAGCTGCATCAGAAAGGACGTGTCACTGGAGCTGTGATAGGGAGAGAGCTGCAGCAGAAAGGACATGTCACTGGAGCTGTGATAGGGAGAGAGCTGCAGCAGAAAGGACGTGTCACTGGAGCTGTGATAGAGAGAAAGCTGCATCAGAAAGGACGTGTCACTGGAGCTGTGATAGGGAGAGAGCTGCAGCAGAAAGGACGTGTCACTGGAGCTGCGATAGGGAGAGAGCTGCAGCAGAAAGGACGTGTTACTGGAGCTGTGATAGGGAGAGAGCTGCATCAGAAAGGACGTGTTACTGGAGCTGTGATAGGGAGAGAGCTGCAGCAGAAAGGACGTGTCACTGGAGCTGTGATAGGGAGAGAGCTGCATCAGAAAGGACGTGTCACTGGAGCTGTGATAGGGAGAGAGCTGCATCAGAAAGGACGTGTCACTGGAGCTGTGATAGGGAGAGAGCTGCAGCAGAAAGGACATGTCACTGGAGCTGTGATAGGGAGAGAGCTGCATCAGAAAGGACGTGTCACTGGAGCTGTGATAGGGAGAGATCTGCAGCAGAAAGGACATGTCACTGGAGCTGTGATAGGGAGAGAGCTGCAGCAGAAAGGACGTGTCACTGGAGCTGTGATAGAGAGAAAGCTGCATCAGAAAGGACGTGTCACTGGAGCTGTGATAGGGAGAGAGCTGCAGCAGAAAGGACGTGTCACTGGAGCTGCGATAGGGAGAGAGCTGCAGCAGAAAGGACGTGTTACTGGAGCTGTGATAGGGAGAGAGCTGCATCAGAAAGGACGTGTCACTGGAGCTGTGATAGGGAGAGAGCTGCAGCAGAAAGTACATGTCACTGGAGCTGTGATAGAGAGAAAGCTGCATCAGAAAGGACGTGTCACTGGAGCTGTGATAGGGAGAGAGCTGCAGCAGAAAGGATGTGTCACTGGAACGGTGATAGGGAGAGAGCAGCAGCAGAAAGGACGTGTCACTGGAGCTGTGATAGGGAGAGAGCAGCAGCAGAAAGGACGTGTCACTGGAGCTGTGATATGTATTTGTATAGCGCCACCTGCAGTTTGTTCTTTTCAAGATTTCTCAGTCCACCTTGTTATGGTGGACACACATGCTCAGTTCCATCCTTAAAGGGGTTGTGTCACTTCAGCAAATGACATTTATCATATAGAGAAAGTTAATACAAAGCACTTACTAATGTATTGTGATTCTCCATATTGCCTCCTTTGCTGGCTGGATTCATTTTTCCATCAGATAGTACACTGATCGTTTCCACGGTGTGCTTGCACATTATAGGAAAAAGTGCCAGGCTTTTTGGTGACTGCGACCATGGGTTAGTGCTTTTTCCTATTGTATGCAAGCACGGCCACTGCTGATGGATTTCGGGGTGGTCATAACCGTGGAATGGATCAGTGTACTATGTGATGGAAAAATTAATCCAACCAGCAAAGGAGGCGATATGGACAATCACAATACATTAGGAAGTGCCTTGTATTAACTTTCTCTATATAATAAATGTCATCAGCCCTATCTTTTGGTTGGAGCTGTGACAGTTACAGATAGATAGCTGAAGCAAAAAGGACATGTCACTGGAGCTGTTATAGGGAGAGAGCTGCATCAGAAAGGACGTGTTACTGGCGCTGTGATAGGGAGAGAGCTGCAGCAGAAAGGACGTGTCACTGGAGCTGTGATAGGGAGAGAGCTGCATCAGAAAGGACGTGTCACTGGAGCTGTGATAGGGAGAGATCTGCAGCAGAAAGGACATGTCACTGGAGCTGTGATAGGGAGAGAGCTGCAGCAGAAAGGACGTGTCACTGGAGCTGTGATAGAGAGAAAGCTGCATCAGAAAGGACGTGTCACTGGAGCTGTGATAGGGAGAGAGCTGCAGCAGAAAGGACGTGTCACTGGAGCTGCGATAGGGAGAGAGCTGCAGCAGAAAGGACGTGTCACTGGAGCTGCGATAGGGAGAGAGCTGCAGCAGAAAGGACGTGTCACTGGAGCTGTGATAGGGAGAGAGCTGCATCAGAAAGGACGTGTCACTGGAGCTGTGATAGGGAGAGATCTGCAGCAGAAAGTACATGTCACTGGAGCTGTGATAGAGAGAAAGCTGCATCAGAAAGGACGTGTCACTGGAGCTGTGATAGGGAGAGAGCTGCAGCAGAAAGGATGTGTCACTGGAACTGTGATAGGGAGAGAGCTGCAGCAGAAAGGACGTGTCACTGGAGCTGTGATAGGGAGAGAGCAGCAGCAGAAAGGACGTGTCACTGGAGCTGTGATAGGGAGAGAGCTGCATCAGAAAGGACGTGTCACTGGAGCTGTGATAGGGAATGAGACGCATCAGAAAGGACGTGTCACTGGAGCTGTGATAGGGAGAGAGCTGCAGCAGAAAGGACGTGTCACTGGAGCTGTGATAGGGAGAGAGCTGCAGCAGAAAGGACGTGTCACTGGAGCTGTGATAGGGAGAGAGCTGCAGCAGAAAGGACGTGTCACTGGAGCTGTGATAGGGAGAGAGCTGCATCAGAAAGGACGTGTCACTGGAGTTGTGATAGGGAGAGAGCTGCAGCAGAAAGGACGTGTCACTGGAGCTGTGATAGGGAGAGAGCTGCAGAAGAAAGGACGTGTCACTGGAGCTGTGATAGGGAGAGAGCTGCAGCAGAAAGGACACTCCTCCTGAGCCGCTAGTCTGAAGAAAAGCAATTGTAGCAAATAATGGGGAGCTCTCTGTATCCATGTGAGGTACAGGGCTGGTTCTAGCTTTCTTAGAAAAAGATTGTCATGTACTATATGATGGCCGATTTTAATCTTTTCATAATAATTATGGGGTAACCCCATTAAAGAAGTTCTCAGGGAATGATTTAAAATGGCCGCCAGCAACCTGTCCTAGAAGGTGAGCTGGGCTGGTTGCCTCTAAGTGCTGAGCTGCGTATCGGTATGAGGAGTTGTGGGGCCTTGCTATAGTCTGGCACTTGCATAAACTACATATTAGGGCGGGTTCACATCTCCGTTATGGATTCCATTTTTGTTTTCAGTTATAACATGGCTATAACGGAAAATAACAGAATCCATAAGACGGAAGTGAAAACGAAAGCCTTTAAGAGGCATTCTGTTTTGATCCTTCATAATACAAGTCTATAGGCAGCATAACGGATCTGTCTGGTTTCCGTTATGCAGAACGGAAAAAAGTCCTGTCCGGAAAACAAAAACAGAATCCATAACAGTGATGTGTTTCCTGTCAGGCTCCTCAGCCATAATGGCATATCAGGTCACATCATTACCACATATTGTAGAGCTATGTTAAAGGGAACCTGTTACCGGGATTTTGGCCATAGAGCTGGGGACATGGGCTGCTAGATGGCCGCTAGCACATCTGCAATACCCAGTCCCCATAGCTCTCTGTGCTTTTATTGTGTTAAAAAACAGTTTTGATCAATATGCAAATGAACCTCATATGTGTCCTGTATCCGGAGATGAGTCCAGCGGAAAGGAGCCCAGCACTGCCCAGCGTCCTCCGAATCTCCTCCTTGCTGGCTGACGTCACAGAGCTGGAGCGCCGAAATCCCCAGCCCATGTCCCCAGCTCTATGGCCAAAATCCCGGTGACAGGTTCCCTTTAAGGCCTCTACCTTCAAACTCAAAAATAAAAAAAAGTGAGAACAAGGTGTTAAAAAAAAGTCCTAGGAGACTTCAGAGGGTCATATACCAATTTTTAGACCAAATAGAGCATTTGTGATTTTTATAGAATCCGTTCGGCTACAAATAGAATTTTTTGAAAAATGAATCGAATCGAACATGAAATGAATTTTAAAATGTCCACTCATCTCTAGGGCAACAGAAAGTGTCGTAGGTTACCAAATGCACAGTGTGCATGAAGTAGGCGGAGAAGTAGTGAGGCCATCTTGGATGGCAGAAGAAGAGTCAGAGAATTGGAAGATCTGCAGATAAAAAGGAGGTTAGTATGTGTTCTGTTCGTTCTCCCCTCATGCTGTAATGACCGGCAACACACACAGGGAGGAAAACAGGGAAAGCCCTGCCCAAGGGAGAGGGAAAGGTGGTGACCCCTAACTCACCTTGCAGCTGGCACCTGCCTGCCCTGACGTCCCTAGACGGGTTCCTCACCCGTGCGGCGATCACGTGCCTAAACCCTGGCTTTCCCTGAAATGAGCCCTAGATAATGAACGGGCTGGTGGGATCGCTAGTCCTCACCACTGCACTAAGAGGGAAACACCAGGGAGAGGACAGACAAACACAGACAAACACAAACACCCAGGTGGACGGCAACAATTGTCCACAAAGGTCCAACAGGGATCCGGAGGGTAGCGTTCTAAGGCAACACTCAGAGAACTCAGCAACACAGCTCCAGTGGGTCAGAATAGATGTCCAGGCAGGAAGCTCTATATCTGGCAACCAGAGAAGTGTGAGAGGGGAATATAAGGAGGATTGGGAGTGCTGGACAAGGAACAGCTGAGAGAAGGAGCTACGGATCCCTGAGTGAGCCAAAAGGGTTTGTAAAGCAAACCCAGAAAGCTACAATAAGGAAACTTCCCTATCTGACATAGAGCGTGCAGCCAACCGCTGCGACCTCCTGACCCCGGGTACAACGGAGTCAGGCGTGGCTCTTGACACCCTCGTGACAGTACCCCCCTCTCTAAGAGGGGCCTCCGGACACTCAGGACCAGGTCTCTCAGGATGAGAGGCATAAAAAATCCGGACTAGCCTGTCGGCGTTTACCTCAGACGCAGGAACCCACATTCTTTCCTCGGGACCGTAACCTCTCCAGTGCACCAGATATTGGAGAGAGCGGCGGACCCGACGAGAATTAACAATTTTGGATATCTGAAATTCCAAACTACCATCCACGACAACAGGAGGGGGTGGCAGCGGTGACGGTTCTAGAGGTGGAACATATTTTTTGAGTAACGACTTATGAAAGACATTATGGATTTTAAAAGTCTGAGGTAACTCCAGGCGAAAAGCCACGGGGTTGATGATGGCGACAATCTTGTAAGGACCAATAAACCTAGGACCCAGTTTCCAAGAGGGAACCTTCAACTTGATATTCCTAGTAGACAACCACACATAGTCATTCACTCCTAGGTCCGGACCTGGCGACCGTCTCTTATCAGCCATGCATTTGTATTTACCTCCCATATTTTTCAAGTTAGCTTGCACCTTCTGCCATACTGATGAAAGAGATGACGAAAACCGTTCCTCTTCGGGAACCCCAGAAGACCCCCCCCTCTTTGAAAGTACAGAATTGGGGATGAAAACCATATGCACCAAGAAAAGGTGACTTGCCAGTGGATTCCTGACGGCGATTATTTATGGCAAACTCAGCTAATGGTAAATATGACGACCACAACTCTTGGTTTTCAGACACAAAACATCTTAGATATGTCTCTAGGTTTTGGTTGGTACGCTCAGTCTGTCCATTCGACTGAGGATGGAAAGCTGAGGAAAAGGACAAGTGTACCCCCAAACGGGAACAAAAAGCTTTCCAAAATTTAGAAATAAACTGGGTTCCCCGATCCGAAACAACATCGGAGGGGACCCCGTGAAGCTTCACGATCTCACTGACGAATACCTGAGCAAGAGTTTTAGCATTAGGTAGTGCGGGTAACGCAATAAAGTGTGCCATTTTGCTAAACCTGTCCACTACTACCAAAATCACTGTTTTACCCGCAGACAAAGGTAAGTCAGTGATAAAATCCATAGACAGATGTGTCCATGGTCTATTGGGAATGACGAGTGGTAATAGAGACCCTGCAGGACGTGTATGTGAAACTTTTGCGCGCGCACAGGTAGAACAAGAAGACACAAAATCCAATACATCCTGACGCAACCTTGGCCACCAAAAACGACGAGACAATAGCTCTAAGGTTGCTTTACTACCCGGGTGCCCAGCAAGTGCCGAATTATGATGTTCCTTTAATAATTCGAGACGTAGGTTCAACGGTACAAACAACTTCTCTGAAGGGCAAGAGACCGGGGCGTCCCCCTGGGCCTCTAACACCTTCCCCTCCAAAGCAGAGTGTACCGCAGAGACAACTACTCCTCTTTGTAGAATGGGTACCGGATCACTCACATTACCCCCTCCAGGGAAACAACGAGATAGTGCATCAGCCTTGGTATTCTTTACCCCAGGACGATAGGTAATCACAAAGTTAAACCTGGTAAAAAATAGCGACCACCTAGCCTGTCTAGGGGTGAGACGCTTAGCTGATTCGAGGTACAGCAGATTTTTGTGGTCCGTAAACACAGTGACGGGGTGGACTGCCCCCTCTAAAAAGTGACGCCACTCCTCAAACGCAAGTTTAATAGCTAACAGTTCCCTATTGCCAATATCGTAGTTCTGTTCTGCTGCAGATAGTTTTTTAGAAAAGAAAGCACAAGGACGCCATTTGCCAGGAGACGGACCCTGAGACAGCACAGCCCCCACTCCCACCTCTGATGCATCGACTTCAACAATAAAAGGCTGAGAGACATCAGGTTGGACTAGTACAGGTGCTGAGGTAAACCTCTCTTTTAGAGAGGAAAAAGCAACTTTAGCGGCGTCAGACCATTTAGAAAAATCAGTCCCCTTCCTAGTCATGTCAGTAAGGGGTTTTACGATCACCGAATAATTTTTAATGAATTTCCTATAGAAATTCGCGAAGCCCAAGAACCGTTGTAGTGCTTTGAGGTTCTCAGGAAGATCCCAATCTAAAATTGCCTGGACCTTCCTAGGATCCATACGGAAACCTGACGCAGATAAATAATAACCTAGGAATTGTATCTCCTGAACGGCAAAAACACATTTTTCAATTTTAGCATATAATTCATTCGTCCGTAGGACCTGTAGTACTTGTCTGACATGCTCCTCATGTGTTTTCAGATCAGACGAATAAATTAAGATATCATCTAGGTATATTACCACAAACCTGCCGATTAGATGACTAAAAATGTCATTAACGAAATGTTGGAAGACAGCAGGAGCATTGGTCAGGCCGAAAGGCATAACTAGATTTTCATAATGCCCCTCAGGGGTGTTAAAAGCTGTTTTCCACTCATCCCCCTCTTTAATACGAATCAGATTGTAGGCCCCACTAAGATCGAGTTTGGAGAACCACCTAGCACCCGCAATCTGGTTAAACAGGTCAGGAATGAGAGGAAGAGGGTATGGGTCTCGGATGGTTATCCGATTTAATTCACGAAAATCTAGGCAAGGACGCAGGCCCCCATCTTTCTTTTTAACAAAGAAAAACCCTGCAGCCACGGGTGAAGAAGAGGGTCTGATGTGTCCCTTAGCCAAACTCTCGGAGATATAATCCTTCATGGCTTGTCTCTCTGGACCTGAAAGATTATATAACCTGGTCTTGGGTAATTTTGCGCCGGGAATAAGGTTAACCGGGCAATCATAAGGACGGTGAGGTGGTAACTTCTGACAACCCTTTTCAGAAAAAACGTCCTCAAAGTCCGAAACAAATGTAGGTAGGGTAGTTATGGAGGCGACTAAGCAATTGCTATTTAAGCAATTTTCTCTGCACGGCTCACTCCACTCCAATATCTCCCTGGCCTGCCAATCCACCACTGGATTGTGCGCTACCAACCAGGGAAGGCCCAGCACCACCGGAGTGGGAAGCCCCTCCAGAACATAACATGAGAGCATCTCGTTATGGTGGTCCCCTACCCGAAGGTGTAAATTATGAATGATGTGGGTGAGGTTTCTCTGAGACAGAGGAGCAGAATCTATAGCAAATATGGGAATAGGTCTCTGTAACGTACAGAGAGACAAACCCATAGTGCGGGCAAAATGGGCATCTATCAAATTTACCCCTGCTCCACTGTCTAGAAAGAAAGAAACAGTCTCTGTCTTATCACCAAAAACAATAACCGCTGGCAACACAAATTGCGATGTACGTATGGAGGAAACGTATACCCCCCGGCTGACATCCTCCACACAGCCTGGGGTTAGTAGTTTTCCGACGGTTTTTTTGTTTCTGAGGAAAGAAGGACAGACGTTAATGAAATGACCCCTCTCCCCACAAAAAAAACAACCCCCACGCCTACGGCGAACCTCAGGAGGACGGACCTGACGAGTAGTTCCTCCTAGCTGCATAGGCTCGTCTATGTCCGTACAGACTAACTGCTGCTTGGAAGGGGTTATCAATGGCTCCGGTTTTTTCAACCTGTCCCTAAGGCGTCTATCTATACGGATAGAAAGGGACATAACTGCATCAAGGGAAAAGGGGGTCTCATACAATGCAAGCGCATCCTTAACCCTTTCGGATAACCCAGAGCAGAACTGACTCCTGAGAGCCGGGTCGTTCCATTGGGTATCCGTAGCCCACCTACGGAAGTCAGAGCAATACTCCTCTACCGGCCGCTCTCCTTGTAGGAGTCTCCGTAATTTTGATTCAGCCAGTGCGACTCGGTCAGGGTCGTCATATATGAGACCCAAGGCCCCGAAAAACTCATCCACTGACCGAAGAGCCTGGGAATCAGTAGGTAAAGAGAACGCCCAGGACTGCGGGTCCCCCTGCAGCAGGGAAATAACAACACCCACCCGCTGTTCTTCATTACCAGAGGAGTAAGGACGCAGTTTAAAGTATAGTTTACAGGCCTCACGGAACGTCAAAACCTTGTCCCTTCCCCCAGAAAATCTGTCAGGGAGAGGGACCTTGGGTTCCGCAACAACCTGGTTACCAGTAGCAACCGCTGGGCTTGCGGTCTGTTTTAATTGCTGCTGTTGCTGGAGGACCGACGCCTTCAATCCTGCCACCTCCAAAGACAGGCCATAAAATTGTTCGGACAGAGCAGCAATTGGATCCATACTGGATTCTAAGTAGGTAAAAAAAAATATTATTTTTTTTTTTACCTACACAAAAATAAGGGCCAGATATAATGTAATGACCGGCAACACACACAGGGAGGAAAACAGGGAAAGCCCTGCCCAAGGGAGAGGGAAAGGTGGTGACCCCTAACTCACCTTGCAGCTGGCACCTGCCTGCCCTGACGTCCCTAGACGGGTTCCTCACCCGTGCGGCGATCACGTGCCTAAACCCTGGCTTTCCCTGAAATGAGCCCTAGATAATGAACGGGCCGGTGGGATCGCTAGTCCTCACCACTGCACTAAGAGGGAAACACCAGGGAGAGGACAGACAAACACAGACAAACACAAACACCCAGGTGGACGGCAACAATTGTCCACAAAGGTCCAACAGGGATCCGGAGGGTAGCGTTCTAAGGCAACACTCAGAGAACGCAGCAACACAGCTCCAGTGGGTCAGAATAGATGTCCAGGCAGGAAGCTCTATATCTGGCAACCAGAGAAGTGTGAGAGGGGAATATAAGGAGGATTGGGAGTGCTGGACAAGGAACAGCTGAGAGAAGGAGCTACGGATCCCTGAGTGAGCCAAAAGGGTTTGTAAAGCAAACCCAGAAAGCTACAATAAGGAAACTTCCCTATCTGACATAGAGCGTGCAGCCAACCGCTGCGACCTCCTGACCCCGGGTACAACGGAGTCAGGCGTGGCTCTTGACACCCTCGTGACACATGCGCAGCCTCGTTACCTGGCCATGCCCGTATTGCGTTCAACAAACATTCACTTGAATTATCCGAAAGGAGCGGACGGATCACGGGCCCATTCAGATTGAATTGGTCTGGATCCGTCTGTGGAACCTGCACGGATGTTGCCCATGCAAATTGCAGTCCCCAATGCACGGAACGGCCGACACATATTCGTGTGCATGAGGCCTTAAAGAAAACCTCCCAAGTGTCCCTCTTTTTGACCCAAGTCCCTCTGTCCCACTTTGCTCCTTAAATTTCCCTCTTTTTGATCTGAGATATAGATTTTCATTCACAATATTGACCCAGAAAGTGTTTCTCTGGTCCCTCTCTGTATCTTAGAGCCCGTCTTGTATATTATTTCATTATTTGATGCAATTGTGATTTTTGAAGTTCCTATATTCAGATTATTTTTAAACTATTTTGTAAGAGAAAACTATTGAACTGTATAGATATGCAGGAAAAATGGAGCGTTCGCACAATGAACCATAAGTGTCCCTCTTTGACCATTCAAAAAGTTGTGAGGCATGCTTAAAGTGATTTTTATTTTATCCATGTGTTCTTTTACACATTTTCCGGTAGTGTATTACAATGTATCTCATGTATTATCTTACATTATTTGAATGGATGATGTGCTTTTTGCCGTAAACTCTGGATGGTAATCTTGCTGATGCTCGTGTCTACTTCTATTGACCTGACCCTAACACTCACTTAAGGGAGATTGATATCATCACAGGATACACCCACGGAAATATTTTTGCCCCTTTAGGTCAAAGTTCTATTTTTTTATTTTTATTTTGTCTCATGTTACAATTCTTAGGGATTACTTTTTTTGGGGAGAAATCATCATGCAGGAAGCCATTTATAGAACTTGTATCCCAAATGACACATTTAATTACAATAGCAGATTGTACCATACGGAAAAGATCTGGGAATTTATCAAGATATTTGTAACTGGAAACTGACCCTGACATCCAGATGCGGCCAACCTTACAATATGTTTGGTTGCTTCCTTTGATTCCTCCCTGAGCCAACAAACCAGCCGTGGCCTTCATCGTTCCTGTGTGCTAATAGGGCGTGTAAACTTTTATACACGCTTGATTTTTAGGTATTATTACATCATGAATGTACTGATTTGAACTGTAATACATTCTTTTACAATGTCACTATTTTTTCCAGTTCCACGATATCTAACAGGCTTTAGGTCATCAAGCATTCCAGATTATCAGATGAACACGGAGAGAGACATTTTTTTAGAGATAGATATTTTTCTATATCTTAAAAATTGATTTATTTGTATTTTTTATGAAACACAGTGATTTTTCCGGATAGGAGGCATGTGTTCTGTGTGAGGCTGCTTCATTTGATCACTGAGCAGTGTCTCATCCTTTCATAAAATCTATCGCAATTTTGGATGGAGGTCACGGAGTAATGTTTCGCTTTATCAGTAAGTGGCGGAGCGGGGAGCAGGGTGCATCCTGCTGTTCCGCCAGCTGCAGCTGTTGGGTTGGATGATTGCTGTATTCCTGGAAATGTTGCGCTTAAAAGCGAGAAATATTTTATTAAAACACAGATTGGATCCATTCACTCAGCCCATAATGCGGTCATACTTCTAAGGCCTAAGCCGTGCAATGTAATCGCCATTATTAACGTTTTATTTAATTTAGCTAAAAATATCCAGCTATGATGGAGGGCACCAAATCCACCACATCTGTCCTTAGAACTTTGTTGCCAGAACCATATGGAAAATAGTGTAATAATGGTAAAAATTGAAACGTTTTCTGTAAAGTTACTACAATTAACATATATTGCCATGTTTTGTCTGCTCTTCATCCAAGCTTTTATATCATAAGGCTGAGTTATTTTATCCAGAGGCCGATAGCAGATCCAACTTTTCCATCTAACGAGGAGAACAGAGTTTCTACGACCGTCATAATATGGCGAGGTTATAGGGTCTGTATTACGGCCACATCTCCAGGACCCCATCATTTCTACTGAGCCAAGAGTAGATTGTCATAGAACCCCCAGTAGATTATTATAGCACCCCAAAACAGACTTTTAAAATGTGGCTGTGTTAAGACCATGTGAAACCAGCCTTAAGTCACTTTCACACTTGCGTTGTTGTTTTACAGCATTGAGATCCGGCAGAGGATCTCAATACCAGAAAAAAAACGGTTCCGTTTAGTCCTCATGCATTCTGAATGAAAAGAGATCCGTTGAGGATGCATCAGGATATCTTCCGTTCTGGCAGCTTCCCATTTTGTGACCGGACATAAATGGTGTCTGGTCATAAAAAACTGGGAAAAAAAATGGATCCAGCACTGAAAACAATGTAAGTCAATATTGGTGGATTTGTTTTTTTGGATGCATTCTGATGTGCAAAATCAAAACAGATTTGTTTAATTCTGGTATTGAGATCCTCTGCTGGATCTCAATACTGGAAACACACAACGCAAGTGTGAAAGTAGCCTTAGCGTTGGCAACAGTGAAGGCCTTGTACTCAAGTGTAAAATGAGAGTTGTAGTATTCCAATTATAGCAGACAAATTCCAGAGATCAATGTATGGATTTAGACAAGAATGGGAGTTATGGCCTTCTTTCATCTCTATCTTCCTAAAGTATCTGTCAGTAGAATCTATGACTTGGCAATAATGACTGTAGTGTCCAATCCAGGATACAGGGTCTCGAAGGCACGTCTGACCAGGACGTGTCCAGATGTGATGGGTGTCTTAACGGTACCCCTCACAGTAGCAATTAGTGTTGAGAGCGAATATTCGAATTGCAAATATTTTTCGCGAATATCGCAATTTCGAGATTTCGCGAATATTTAGAATATCGTTCTATATATTTGCGAAATCGAATATTCGTTTTTTTTTTATTGTTATATTTTTTTCTTTCCCACTTCCCTAAAGTTGTTCTTACCTGTCCTTTGGATTCCTGGCTTCCTGGCTGCTCCAGTCAGTGCCCGTTGCCGCTTCTTAGCACTGCTATATTCCATATTAACTAAATTACAATCTATATGTGTATTTTACGAAATTTCGTAATATTGCTCTAACTTCGTCTTTTAGAATATTCGTAATATTGCTCTAACTTCGTCTTTTAGAATATTCGTAATATTGCTCTTATCCCGTCTTTTAGAATATTCGTATCGTAATATTCTAAAAGACGAAGTTAGAGCAATAGTAAGAATATACGCAAAGTTGAAATTGCGATGCGATTAATATAACTCGAAGTAATCGCATGGCGATTTCGACTTAGCACTGCTATATTCCATATCATGGAATATAGCAGTGCTAAGTTAGCTAACTCTAACTTCGTTTTTTAGAATATTGGTAATATTCTAAAAGACGAAGTTAGAGCAATATTACGAAATTTCGTAAAATACACATATTAGCCTAGCCATAGTCAATTAGTCATAGGAACGTTGCCTTATACCAGGAGTAGGCAACCTCCGGCTCCCAGCTGTTGTGAAACTACAATTCCCAGCATGCTCCATTCATTTCTATGAGAGTTCTTAGAAGAGCAGAGCAAGTATGCATACTGGGAGTTGTAGTTTCACAACAGCTGGGAGCCGGAGGTTGCCTACCCCTGCCTTATGCTATCAAAGAAAAAATTCGCAATACGTGATTGAATAAATCGCATATTATTCGCAATAATTGGGATAATATGCGAATATTCGATTTCGACGAATATAACACGAATATTCAATCGAATATTCGCGAAATATCGCGAAATCGAATATGGCACCTCCCGCTCATCACTAGTAGCAATGTCAGAATGGCTGTAGTAGCAGGTTACCTTGCTGACTTTTATGCTTGGTCATATAGATTCTAAGTCCTCTCACTTATCTCTATCTTCTTCTCTTTCTCTCTTTCTGTAGAACTTGCAGAGATCTGATTGTCTCTGAAACTGTCTGAGCCTAAGGACAGGGAGGCAACAGTTTCCTCTCTCTCTGAACTCTCCCTCTACACACTTAAATTAGGGATGGAGCCAGCCACCACCTGGCCTCCTACAAGAGCTAAGCCAGGATTGTTAACACTGGCTGTACCATCCATACACGGTTATACTAGAAGCAATACATAAAACAATACATAACAATATAGAAAAAACCTTTTGAAGATATCCTCTGTTCTGCGTCCTGCACAAGTTGTATATGGAAACTTTTCTGTTACTAACCGCTAAGCACTGTGTCTCACATGTATGTCTGTGTAGCCACCAAGCTCTGTGTCATAATACGGTATGTAACAAACCAGTTTGTTCCCTCTGTGAAAGGCTGTAACCATGTGCTTATTGCCTCAATGTGAGTAAACTTTTACAATGTCATGTTTACATGTGAAAAAAAATCCAAAGTGTATTTTCCGTGCAACCCACTGACCCTTGAGTTTCTGGCACAGTTCTGCAGTTTGTGTCGTGGATCCACCCCAAGATTGAACTCAATCAATGGGATTAATCCGCATGTGGCCGGCCACCATGGTTTCCATCTGGAAAATGCAGCAAGAAACACAACACATTAGCAAGTGCCTTGTATTGACTTTCTCTACATGATAGATGCTATTTACTGAAGTGAGACAACCCCTTTAACTATGAAGCCATGGGCATTACAAGGGGGGGGGGGGGGGGGGGTTGCTGAGGCACATGCCCGGGCGCAGAGGCTGCTCCCTGCTTCACTGTGCTGCTGGTCTCCAGCACTCCCCCTGCAGGCCACAAATCGCGCTGCTGGCTGTGTGGTAGGAGCGGTGAAAGCCCGGGAATCACCCTCCTGCACAGCCAGTGTGTGTGTGTGGGAGCGCGTCGTGCTGTCGATCATCAGGGAAGCAGGTAAGTATTTGTTTTTTGATTTTTTCTATAGAGCTGGAGAGGGCACTAGGGGCCAAAGGGGAGGGGGGCACAGGGAGGAAAGAACTACTGTGAAGCAGCACAAAAGTGGGCATAACTACTGTGAGAGGGCACAAAGTTGGGCATAACTACTGTGAGGGGAACACAGGTGGACATAACTACTGTGAGAGGGCACAAAGTTGGGCATAACTACTGTGAGGGGGCACAAAAATGGGCATAACTACTGTGTGGGGCCACAAGGAGGACATACCTAGTGTGAGAGGTGTGGGGATTCGCTCTGGTAGACAGGGTGTGTGGACACAGTACAGAGGCAGATTACCAGTTCTTAAATCAAACTTCCGTGTTTATTCACACATAAAGCAAAAACAAAATTTCACTTTGCAGTCTTGGTGTTAGTTCATGTATTGATTGTAGTGGATGGCACTCCTGGGTATGATGTTCGGTGCTCAGTGGAAGGAGTCAATCATAATATATATAAAGGAACCATGGCACTCGAAGTCGTTTTTCAAAATTCAATTCATTTATTTGTTGTCCATCCCAAAAGGATCTTTTTAATATATATTGCAATTGGCCAACGTTTCAGTCCTACTAGTACCTTGATCACGGCCTGATGCTGGAGATCATGAGGAACCGGGAGGACTCATCCCGGTTCCTCATGATCTCCAGCATCAGGCCGTGATCAAGGTCCTAGTAGGACTGAAACGTTGGCCAATTGCAATATATATTAAAAAGATCCTTTTGGGATGGACAACAAATAAATGAATTCAATTTTGAAAAACGACTTTGAGTGCCGTGGTTCCTTTATATATATTATTGGTGTTAGTTCACACACAATGGAAAGTCCACATAACAAAAATCACCTTGTTGGCAGTTCTGCCTCCAGCAGTCTATAGCAGGCTTTTAGGGGGCCCGTTTCCCTTACAGACAGGTCTCAGCCCTCCAGCACGGCACAAGCCTCAGATCCCAGCACACACACCTCCTGAGCTCCACTGTCAGACTGAGGTAATCCTCCGTACCTGGCAGTGCTGGCTGTTTTTTTAAGCCTGGCAAAACCCGACCTGGAACATGGGGAGTACTTTGACTACTCCCAGTAAGAGCCATCCCGGATCACCTATACAGCCAAACTAAGTATTAAGGTGTCAAACAGCAACTGCTGCTGACACATAGAAACTGGCTCTTACTCCCCTAGGGCCAGGAACCTCGGTGACACGTACCTATCATCCACGATGATTCCTTGTACCTTCTTACAGAGAGCACAAAGTTGGGCATAACTACTGTGAGGGGGCACAAAGGTGGACATAACTACTGTGAGAGGGCACAGAGTTGGGCATAACTACTGTTTGGGCCCACAAGGAGTACATAATTTGTGTGAAGGGGCACAAATGTGGGCATAACTACTGTGAATGGGCACAAAGGTGGGTATAACTACTGTAAATGAGCCATAAGGTGGACATAACTACTTTGAGGGGCCACAACTACTGTGAGGTGACACAAAGGTGGGCATAACTACTGTGAAGAGGCAAAAGGTGGGCATAACTACTGTGAGGGGGCACAAAGGTGGGCATAACTACTGTGAAGGGGCCACAAGTTGGGCATTGGTACTGTGTATTGTGTAATTTTATTAGCTGGGACTGGGTGAGTATATTTATGCATTAAGCGGAGTTAGAGGAGTGGCTTAGTGTGAAAAAAACTTAGCTTTTTCCTCTTTATGTTAATTTGGGGGGGAGCGGGGTGCAATCCTGAGTCCTTGCCCCAGGTGCAGGAAAGCCCAGCTACACCTCTGTATGAAGCTACAACTGCTATATGTAGTAAAACATTGAGTTGGATGCAATCTTGTGGACAGTGGCTTCCAGTTAGTGCTACTACAGAAATTCTAGTGCTGGCCTAAATGACAACTGGGTGTTGCTGTTCCCTTTGACAATAGGATGTATCCGCACACAGTCTCAAACTGACGACAGTGATTGGACACGGCCAGACGACATGGGAAGGGGAGATGGTAACCCCCAGTTGTCAGTCTAGACTCTAGAGGAATGACATAATGCAGAATTCTAAGAAAAGCTCTTCCTAGGTTGTCTTTTTGCAGGGGTAATCTATTATGTAGTTATGTCAGGAGACCTGAAAAATCCTTAGTTCTGTCAGCATAATACACTGCCATATTTAAGGGCAGCATCTTACAACTATAGGGGTCATTTATTAAACTGAAATACATCTATATTAGGCATATTTCAGGTGCAGATTGCGGTGCAACAGCTATTTGCACCGCAATTTGCGATTTCTCCCCGCTCACGCCAGGTCTAAAAAAGTAGGCGTGGCTTGGGCGGGGAAGCGGACGGGTCGGCCGGCCCTTCTCATTTACCATTTTCTACACCTGTTTTAGGCGTAGAAAAATGGCTAAATGTAAGGGCTCATTCACACGACCGTGCCGTTTTTTGCAGTCCACAAATTGAGCATCCACAAAACACGGATGCCGCCCGTGTGCCTTCCGCAATTTGCGGAACGGACAGACCCTTAAAGAAATGCCTATTCTTGTCCGCAAAACGGACAAAAATAGGACATGACTTATAATTTTTTTTGCGGGGCCACAGAAAGGAGCAACGGATGCGGACAGCACACGGAGTGCTATCAGTATCTTTTGCGGCCCCATTGGAGTGAATGTGTCCGCACCCGAGCCGCAAAAAATACAGCTCGGATGCGGAACCAAACCATGGAATGAGCCCTAAGACAGCTAGGAAGCTGTCTCACATTTAGTACTGGCTGCGCCTCTTCATAACTCCAGCTGATCCACCACCAGCTTAGGGCTTTATAAGGACTGGCGTCTAAAACGCCGGTCTTAATAAATGTGCCGCTATGTGTCCATTCTAGGAGCAGCCAAAACAGCACAAAAAAGTTATTGTCCATTTGGCTAATAGGAGTGCTAAAAGAATGCAGACACTAAAATAAGTCTAGTGTATTCACGAGGAGGGTGCCACTCATAGTACGGTCCTATAGCTGACCGATCTGCTTTAATTGTTATGGATTCTGCCTGATTCTGCATTCTCCTGCACAGTCTACAGAGCGCCTGCGCAGACTTGGTATCTGGCCACTATGTGCTCACTGTATAGCGATATTATTATTTTTTTTTATTTACTTATTTATTTTATGTACTTATATAGTGCTACTATATTCTGCAGCACTTTACAGACATTACACACTTCGGAGTATAGGAGGAAACCCACGCAAACACGGGGAGAACTTACAAACTCCATGCAGAAGTTGTCTTTGGTCAGAGCCAAACCCAGGTCCCCAGCGCTGCAAGGCACCAGTGATAACTAGTGTTGATCACAAATTTTTAGCGTGAATATCAGCACTTCAAGAATTTGCGAAGATGTAGAATTTAGAGCTATATATTCATAATCGTTTTTTTTTTTTTCATCAGTAACCTCCCTTCTTGCTTGTGGGCCAATGAGAAGGCTGCAATATCTTTGTCTGAGCTTAGCAACATCCCTAGCAACCAATAGGAAAGTTGCCTACCCCTTACTATATAAGAACCTCCCCAGCAGCCATTTTCTGCTGTTTTTGCAGTTCTGAGAGAGAGAGCAGTGTCAATGCTGTGCTCTGTGCTTTCATCTGGATCATATTCTTTATCCAATTACATTAGTTAGTCTACTTTCACACTGGCGTTTTGGCTTTCCGTTTCTGAGATCCGTTCAGGGCTCTCACAAGCGGTCCAAAACTGATCAGTTTTGCCCTAATGCATTCTAAATGGAAAAGGATCCGCTCAGAATGCATCAGTTTGCCTCCATTCCGTCTCCATTCCGCTTTGGAGGCGGACACCAAAACGCTGGTGTCCGTCTGATGAAACTGAGCCAAACGGACCCACTGACACAATCTGAGAAAATAGAAAACGGATCCTTCCTAATTGACTTTCAATGATGTTCAAGACAGATCCATCTTGGCTATGTTAAAGATAATGCAAACGGATCAGTTTTGAACGGATGCAGATGGTTGTATTATTGTCACCGCCAGTTCTGTGAGAAGGTCATTCTTCTCTACCTCTTGCATGACGTTCTTTGTTTTGGTTTCACTTTGTCATCTCCTTTCCTTCTGCCAGGTGTCACCTATTTAGACAAATTGTCTCCCTTTATATTCCCTCCCATACTGCCTCACTTTGTGGTTTATACTACTTCCTGGATGAGGTGTTCACTGCTGGAGGCTGCTGCTGCTGTTTCCTCAGATAAGTCTTTTCCTTTATTTGTGTTTCCTTGCTGGCTTGATTCTAGGTGACCCTGACTCCGTCCGTATTAAGTGCAGAGAGCCTGTGGTCGTGTCCCCTCACTATTATAGGGTTTTCAGGTGTCACACAGTATTAGGTAAGTGGGCATGCAATCGTCTACCATAGAGACCCTTGCATGTGCGTAGCAGTCAGGGGTTTTATAGGGCTCACCCATATGCTCCTTAGTTTGGGATCAAGCCGGTCAGATGTTTATTTATAAGTTCCAGCTTTCTGGAACATCATCCATGACATTATAAACCGCCATAACTGTCTTAAGCATGGATCCGGTTTCAGCCTTCATTGACCGCATGCAAGGTCTTTCGCTGGAGGTAGCAGATCTCCGTAAAACTGTGTCTCAGTTTCAGGTAACCGATTCTGCTGGCGTTCATGGAGTTTGTTCCGAGTCTAAGATCTCGCTTCCGGATACGTTCTCCTGGGGTAGTGAGAATTTTGTTCTCTTTAGAGAGGTTTGCAAACTCCATTTTCGCCTACTTCCCCATTCCTCTGGTGATGAGGAGCAGAGGGTGGGGGATCATCATCTCGCTGCTCAGGGATAACGCTCAGTCTTGGGCCTTTTCGCTGCCAGTGGGGGAACGGCGCCTCCGATCGGTGAATGAATTTTTTGTAGCCCTGGGGCAGATATATGGTGACCCGGATCGTATTGCTCTGGCTAAATCTAAACGGTGTCTTTTATGCCAGGGTAAACAGTCCGCAGAGATATATTTTTCTGAATTTCGGAGATGGGCAGCTGATACTGGTTGGAATGATGCTGCACTCCGAAGTCAATTTTGCCATGGTCTTTCGGAAAGATTGAAAGATGCATTTGCTTTTCATGAGAGACCAGCCTCGTTAGAGTCTGCCATGTCTCTAGCTGTTCGTATTGACAGGCGTCTTAGAGAGAAAGAGGAGACTACGCCTTCCTGTCATTGTTTGCCCCTCTAGGAGATTCATGGAGTTTTTTTAGGGTAATAAAAGAAAAAGAAAAAACCCTCTAAAACCTTTCCATTTGCTACTATTGGAAAGGTTGATGCGGAAATTGAAGGTTTACCGTTTACTTGTAGTTCCCGTTTTGTCCTACCTGCCAGGGTGGCGCAAGACAGCAAGAACATTGTGAGATTTTTGTAGATAGTGGAGCAGCTGTCAATCTCATTGATAAGCAATTTGCAATAACGCATGGTTTCCAGGTATGCACTTTGGAAAAGGATATACCTGTTTTTGCTATTGATTCCGCTCCACTTTCTCAAAGATCGTTAAAGGGCATAGTTCACAATATCCGTTTGACTGTGGGTGACGCTCATGTTGAGGATATGTCGTGTTTCGTCCTAAGTGGATTACCTACTCCACTAGTGTTGGTGCTACCCTGGCTCACTAAACATAACCCCACCATTGATTGGCAAGCAAGGCAAATAAATGGTTGGAGTGAGTTTTGCAGAGAGAATTGCCTCACGGTGTCTCTTTCTGAGGTTTCTACCAAGACTGTACCATCTTTTCTCTCTGAATTTTCGGATGTGTTTTCCGAGAGTGGTGTCCAGGAGTTGCCTCCTCACCGGGAGTACGACTGCCCCATTAATCTCATCCCAGGCGCCAAGCTGCCAAAATCACGTTTATGCACTCTCTCCCAACCTGAAAGAGTCACCTGTTGCCGCAGTTTATTTATTTTTTGTTAAGAAAAAAAATGGTTCTTTAAGACCATGTCTGGATTTCAGGGAGCTGAACCGTATCACAATTCATGACCCATATCCGCTTCCTCTGATCCCGGACCTGTTTAACCAGATTGTTGCGGCTAAAGTTTTATCTAAGTCGGATTTAAGAGGGGCATACAACCTAGTCCGGGTCAGGGAAGGGGACGAATGGAAGATGGCCTTCAATACCCCTGAGGGTCATTTCGAGAATATGGTTATGCCATTTGGTTTGATGAATGCTCCGGCCGTCTTCCAACATTTTGTGAACAGCATTTTTTATCATTTAATGTGGAAATTTGTACTGGTGTATCTAGATGACATTTTGATTTTTTCTCCTGATTTCAAGACTCATCGAGACCACCTACGTCAGGTCTTGCTGATTCTGTGGGAGAATAAATTGTACGCTAAACTGGAAAAATGTGTGTTTGTGGTTCCGGAGATTCAATTTCTTGGTTTTCTTCTTTCCTCTTCTGGTTTTCGCATGGACCCTGAGAAGGTCCGCGCTGTGCTTGATTGGGAGCTTCCTGAGAATCAGAAGGCACTGATGCGGTTTTTAGGTTTTGCCAATTATTACAGAAAGCTAATTTTGAAGTATTCCTCTGTTGTTAAGCCACTTCCTGATATGACTAAAAAGGGAGTAGATTTTTCCTCGTGGTCGGTAGATGCACTTAAAGCCTTTTCTAGTATCAAAGAGAGTTTTGCTTCCGCTCCAATTTTGGTACAACCTGATGTCTCTCTACCTTTTATTGTTGAGGTGGACGCTTCTGAGGTGGGTGTGGGTGCGGTCTTATCTCAGGGTCCCTCTCCTGCCAAATGGCGACCGTGTGCCTTTTTCTCAAGGAAACTCTCCTCTGCAGAGAGAAATTACGATGTGGGAGATAGGGAGTTGTTGGCCATCAAATTAGCTTTTGAGGAATGGCGCCATTGGTTAGAGGGAGCCAGACACCCTATTACCGTGTTTACAGACCATAAGAATCTGGCCTACTTGGAATCGGCCAAGCGTCTGAACCCGAGACAGGCCAGATGGTCTTTGTTCTTCTCTAGGTTTAATTTTGTTGCCACATTCCGCCCTGGGGTTAGAAATGTGAAGGAGGATGCCCTGTCACATTGTTTTCCGGGAGGGGGGAACTTTGAAGACCCGGGTCCCATTTTGGCTGAAGGGGTGGTCGTCTCTGCTCTTTATCCTGATTTGGAGGCAGAGGTTCAGGCAGCCCAGGCAGAGGCTCCTGATCTTTGTCCTCCTGGGAGGTTGTTTGTGCCTCTCGCTTTACGATACAAGGTTTTTAAGGAGCACCACAATACAGTCCTTGCTGGGCACCCGGGGAGTAGAGCCACAGTGGATCTCATTGCTCGGAGATTCTGGTGGCCGGCTCTTCGTAAGACGGTTGAGGGTTTTGTGGCAGCCTGCGAGACCTGCGCTCGTGCCAAGGTCCCTCATTCACGGCCATCGGGTTCTCTCCTCCCGTTACCCATTCCTTCCCGTCCTTGGACGCATCTGTCCATGGACTTCATTACGGACCTGCCTCGTTCCTCGGGGAAGACTGTGATTTTGGTGGTAGTGGACCGTTTTAGCAAAATGGCGCATTTCATTCCCTTTCCTGGGTTACCCAATGCTAAGAAGTTGGCGCAAGCGTTTGTTGATCATATTGTTAAATTGCATGGCATTCCTTCAGACATCGTTTCTGATAGGGGCACGCAATTTGTTTCCAGATTCTGGAAGGCCTTCTGTTCTCGCTTGGGGATTCGGTTGTCGTTCTCTTCTGCTTTTCACCCGCAGTCGAATGGTCAGACCGAACGCGTCAATCAGAATCTGGAGACATATCTGCGCTGTTTTGTGGTGGAGAATCAGGAGGATTGGTATTCTATTTGGCCCTTGCTGAGTTTGCTTTAAATAACCGTCGCCAGGAGTCCTCTGATAAGTCACCATGTTTTGGTGCATATGGGTTTCAGCCGCAGTTTGGGACATTCTCTGGAGAGGGTCTTCTGGTTTACCTGATGAGGAGAGATTTTCCTCGTCTTTGTCATTTATTTGGCAAAAGATTCAGGGTAATCTGAAGAGGATGAGTGAGAGATATAAGCGTGTGGCGGATAATAGACGTGTGCCTGGTCCGGACCTGAATGTGGGTGATCTGGTTTGGTTGTCTACAAAGAATATCAAACTGAAGGTTCCCTCGTGGAAGTTGGGTCCTAAGTTTATTGGGCCTTACAAGATCTTGTCCGTCATCAATCCCGTTGCCTTCCGTCTTGATCTTCCTCAGACTTGGAAGATCCATAATGTTTTTCACAGGTCCCTATTAAAACCTTATGTCCAACCCACTGTACCCTCCTCTTTGCCTCCTCCTCCGATTGTTGTTGATGGTAATCTTGAATTTCAGGTCTCTAGGATTGTGGATTCTCGCATTATCCGCGGTTCTCTCCAGTACCTCGTTCATTGGGAGGGTTATGGTCCTGAGGAGAGGATGTGGGTCCCAGTGGCGGACATTAAGGCCACTCGTCTCATCAGGGCTTTCCATAGGTCTCATCCTGAGAAGGTGGGCTCTGAGTGTCCGGAGTCCACCCGTAGAGGGAGGGGTACTGTCACCGCCAGTTCTGTGAGAAGGTCTGGCAGACGTTCTTCTCTACCTCTTGCATGACGTTCTTTGTTTTGGTTTCACTTTGTCATCTCCTTTCCTTCTCCCAGGTGTCACCTATTTAGACTAATTGTCTCCCTTTATATTCCCTCCCATACTGCCTCACTTTGCGGTTTATACTACTTCCTGGATGAGGTGTTCACTGCTGGAGGCTGCTGCTGCTGTTTCCTCAGATAAGTCTTTTTCCTTTATTTGTGTTTCCTTGCTGGCTTGATTCTAGGTGACCCTGACTCCGTCCGTATTAAGTGCAGGGAGCCTGTGTCCCCTCACTATTATAGTGTTTTCAGGTGTCACACAGTATTAGGTACGTGGGCATGCAATCGTCTACCATAGAGACCCTTGCATGGGCATAGCAGTCAGGGAGAGCTCTAGGGGTTTTATAGGGCTTACCCATATGCTCCTTAGTTTGGGATCAAGCCAGTCGGATGTTTATTTATAAGTTCCAGCTTTCTGAAACATCATCCGTGACAATTATCTGAACAGATCCATCCATGACGGATCCGCACAAAACGCGAGTGTAAAAGTAGCCTTCAGTTAGCTCATATATACAGTGTAATACAGATAGTTAGTGGGAGATAGTGTAGGTTATATCCTGATATAGAATAGCTAATAGGTTCCAGTGCAGGGTGTTAGGTAGTGTGATAGGAATTACTGTTTCTCTGCTGTCCATACACACATGCTACAGACACAGTGCTGTGATGTCACAACAATACTTAGTGCACCAATCAGTAATATCTACTCAGACCTGATAAAATGTGAAGTTGCATCATTAGTGCCGATTTGCGCAATCACGAAAATAATGACTGGAGATCAGGGATTCTAGAATTCGTAAATTTACTGAAATATGCCTATTTATTTTTTATTTGCCTATGCCGCTCATCACTAGTGCTAACCACTGAGCCACCATGCTGCCCCTTATACTTGTATAATAGCAATGTATACTAGTTAGCGTTAGGGATGTGCGAATCGACTTCGGATGCTTCATCCAACGTCGATTCGCATAAAATTGTTTTTAAGACTGTACGGAGTTCGGTATCAAGTTTTTTTTACAGTAATAATTAATTCATAAAGTTATTACATGAAGCCTCTTGAGACTTTGCGAAGTAATAACTTTGGCTCATCGGAGCCAATGTATTCTAATACTGTACGGAGCAGGAACGCCGTACAGTATTACAACAAAGTTTTATGTGAATCGACGTTGGATGAAGCAGCCGAAGTCGATTCGCTCATCCCTAGTTAGTGTGTACCCCTCCCTGACTGTGTGATTAGGTGTCTCTTTCATTTTTAATTTCCTTTCTTGTGTTGATGGAGTGTTTTACCTATTTAGAGGGGCCTTCTGAGAGTAGACTATAAATGACCAATCCTAAGGACAGGTCATCAGTAAAATGGTAGGGCTCTGACTCCCGACACTCTCGTCGTTCAGCCGTTTCAGTAAGCGCTGCAGCCTCCTCTAAGGCCCCGTTTGCAAAGCACAGTGACTTTAATAGGGAAGAGAGAAAGAAAGAACCCGTAAAAGAAAGGAAATGACTTTAAATGATATTTATTCTTATTCCTTAGATTTTTAAACTCAGCCTAGAGCAGTGTGTTTTACATCGCTTTCATTACCCAGACACCAATATGAGCAATGCTTTGTTGAATCTGCACCACTAAGCCACCATTCTCAAGATCCCTGGTTTTGGATGAGTGTTACCCAGAAGAGATTATTGTCTGGTTCTTAAGATTTGTTTTTGCCTGAATTATTTTGTGCTAGAAAGCAAGAAACAAAAATATCAAAGCAGACAGCGCCGAAAAAAAAGGCATCTGCTTTTATGTATAACATGCCTGAGTGAGCTTCTAGCCCAAGAGAACTGCAGGGGAGAAAGCCAATAGAAGCATAAGGGTTTGCTCCTATGACGAGCGGTAGCTTTACCTTGGAATCATCTACAAAGCCTATACAGTGTTTACGTCTTCTTTACTATACAGGGATAGTTCCATCTAATGGAGAAGAAAAACATTTATTCAGGGTCACACATATGTGCACAATAATATGTAACAATTTTGCACTAAAGCTCATAGGTAAGGGTACTTTCACACTTGCGTTGTTTGATTCCGGCAGGCAGTTCAGTTGCCTGATCTGCCTGCCTGATCAGGAAAACTGTATGTAAACGCATGTCATTTGCAGACTGATCAGGATCCTGATGAGTCTGACAAATGCATTGCAATACCGGGTCCGGTGTCATCCGGAAAAACTGATCCGGTATTTATTATTTTCACATTTTTAAAGGTCTGCGCAGGTCTTTTCCGTTTTACCGGAACACTTGACACCTGAATTAATACTTTTTGAATGGAAATTAATGCCGGATCCGGCGTTCAGGCAAGTGTTCCGGAATTTTGCACGTAGAAAATACCGTAGCATGCTGCAGTATTTTCTCCATCCAAAAACCGTACAGTGACTGAACTGAAGACGTCCTGATGCATACTAAACTGATTACTCTCCATTCAGAATGCAGTAGGATAAAACTGATTAGTTTTTCTCCAGTATTGAGCCGCTAGGACGGAACTCAATACCGGAAAAGTTTAACGCAAGTCTGAAAGTATCCTAAGCATAGCATAATAGTCCAATGCAGTACAGAATAGCATTGTATAAAATAGAAAAATACTGTATAGTATATTATAATATAGTGTAAATAGTATATACAGTATAGTATAATATATATTATATTATTATACATATATTATACATACATATAGCTACAATAGTAGTATAGTATAAAATAGTATAATAACAGTGTAGAATATCATAATATAATATAATGTAAAATAGTATAATAAAGTATAGTATAAACTACAGGACCCGACTAGAGGGACGGCCATACTGGACTTAGTATTAACCAATAGGCCTGACAGAACAACAGACGTGCAGGTTGGGGGACACCTGGGAAATAGTGACCACAAAGTAATAACCTTCCAATTATCATTCAAGAGAGCGTTTCTACAGGGAGGAACAAAAATACCAAACTTCAAAAAAAGCTAAATTTAGCCAACTAAGAGAGGCCCTAGGCCGAACTAACTGGGACAAAGTCCACACAAATAAAAATACAGCCACAAAATGGGATATCTTTAAAAGCATCCTAAAATCTCATTGTGAGAGGTACATACCGTATGGGAATAAAAGGTTAAGGAACAAAAAGAAACCAATGTGGATAAACAGAAATGTAAAGAAAGCAATAAATGACAAAAAGAAAGCATATAAAACACTAAAACAGGAAGGTAGCACGGAAGCACTGAAAAACTATAAGAAAAAAAATAGAACATGTAAAAAACAAATAAAAGCGGCCAAACTAGAGACCGAGAGATTAATTGCCAAAGAGAGTAAAACTAACCCTAAAATGTTCTTCAATTATATAAATGTTAAAAAGTATAAATCTGAAGGTGTCAGCCCGTTAAAGAGTAATGAGGGGGGAGTCGCAGACTCTGTCATAGCCAGACCCTTATTTCTGATATTTGCGGACTCTATACTGACAGGGAATGTCCCACAGGATTGGCGCATGGCAAATGTGGTGCCGATATTCAAAAATGGTCCAAAAACAGAGCCTGGAAACTATAGGCCGGTAAGTTTAACATCTGTTGTGGGTAAACTGTTTGAAGGTTTTCTGAGAGATGCTATGTTAGAGCATCTTAACGGAAATAAGCAAATAACGCCATATCAGCATGGCTTCGTGAGGGATCGGTTATGTCAAACAAATTTAATCAGTTTCTATGAGGAGGTAAGTTCTAGACTTGACAGCGGCAAATCAATGGATGTTGAATATCTGGACTTCTCTAAAGCATTTGACACTGTACCACATAAAAGGTTAGTATATAAAATAAGAATGCTCAGACTGGGAGAAAACATCTGTATGTGGGTAAGTAACTGGCTCAATGATAGAAAACAGAGGGTGGTTGTTAATGGTACACACTCAGATTGGGTCACTGTCACTAGTGGGGTACCTCAGGGGTCAGTATTGGGCCCTATTCTCTTCAATATATTTATTAATGATCTTGTAGAAGGCTTGCATAGTAAAATATCAATTTTCGCAGATGACACTAAACTGTGTAAAGTAATTAACACTGAAGAGGACAGTATACTATTACAGAGGGATCTGGATAGATTAGAGGCTTGGGCAGATAAGTGGCAGATGAGGTTTAACACTGACAAATGTAAAGTTATGCACATGGGAAGGAATAATGCAAGTCACTCGTACTTATTAAATGGTAAAACACTCGGTAACACTGACATGGAAAAGGATCTAGGAATTTTAATAAACAGAAAACTAAGCTGCAAAAAACAGTGTCAGGCAGCTGCTGCCAAGGCCAATAAGATAATGGGTTGCATCAAAAGGGGCATAGATGCCCGTGATGAGAACATAGTCCTACCACTTTACAAATCGCTAGTCAGACCGCACATGGAGTACTGTGTACAGTTCTGGGCTCCTGTGAACAAGGCAGACATAGCAAAGCTGGAGAGGGTCCAGAGGAGGGAAACTAAAGTAATAACTGGAATGGGGCAACTACAGTACCCTGAAAGATTATCAACATTAGGGTTATTCACTTTAGAAAAAAGACGACTGAGGGGAGATGTAATTACTATGTATAAATATATCAGGGGTCAGTACAGAGATCTCTCCCATCAGCTATTTATCCCCAGGACTGTGACTGTGACGAGGGGACATCCTCTGCGTCTGGAGGAAAGAAGGTTTGTACACAAACATAGAAGAGGATTCTTTACGGTAAGAGCAGTGAGACTCTGGAACTCTCTGCCTGAGGAGGTGGTGATGGTGAGTACAATAAAGGAATTCAAGAGGGGCCTGGATATATTTCTGGAGTGTAATAATATTACAGGCTATAGCTACTAGAGAGGGGTCGTTGATCCAGGGAGTTATTCTGATTGCCTGATTGGAGTCGGGAAGGAATTTTTATTCCCCTAAAGTGAGGAAAATTGGCTTCTACCTCACAGGTTTTTTTTGCCTTCCTCTGGATCAACTTGCAGGATGACAGGCCGAACTGGATGGACAAATGTCTTTTTTCGGACTTATGTACTATGTTACTATGTTACTATGTAGTATAATTAAATTTAGTACAGCATAGTATAGTATAAAATAGTATAATACAGTATAGTAAAACGAAATATAGTACAGTATAGTATATTATAAGCTACAGTAGTGTAATACAGTTTAGGCTACTTTCACACTTGCGTTCAGAACGGATCCGTCTGCATTATATTGTAAAAAAAATTCTAAGTGTGAAAGTAGCCTCAGACGGATCCGTCCAGACTTTACATTGAAAGTCAATGGGGGACGGATCCATTTGAAAATTGAGCCATACAGGGAGTGCAGAATTATTAGGCAAATGAGTATTTTGACCACATCATCCTCTTTATGCATGTTGTCTTACTCCAAGCTGTATAGGCTCGAAAGCCTACTACCAATTAAGCATATTAGGTGATGTGCATCTCTGTAATGAGAAGGGGTGTGGTCTAATGACATCAACACCCTATATCAGGTGTGCATAATTATTAGGCAACTTCCTTTCCTTTGGCAAAATGGGTCAAAAGAAGGACTTGACAGGCTCAGAAAAGTCAAAAATAGTGAGATATCTTGCAGAGGGATGCAGCACTCTTAAAATTGCAAAGCTTCTGAAGCGTGATCATCGAACAATCAAGCGTTTCATTCAAAATAGTCAACAGGGTCGCAAGAAGCGTGTGGAAAAACCAAGGCACAAAATAACTGCCCATGAACTGAGAAAAGTCAAGCGTGCAGCTGCCAAGATGCCACTTGCCACCAGTTTGGCCATATTTCAGAGCTGCAACATCACTGGAGTGCCCAAAAGCACAAGGTGTGCAATACTCAGAGACATGGCCAAGGTAAGAAAGGCTGAAAGACGACCACCACTGAACAAGACACACAAGCTGAAACGTCAAGACTGGGCCAAGAAATATCTCAAGACTGATTTTTCTAAGTTTTTTTGGACTGATGAAATGAGAGTGAGTCTTGATGGGCCAGATGGATGGGCCCGTGGCTGGATTGGTAAAGGGCAGAGAGCTCCAGTCCGACTCAGACGCCAGCAAGGTGGAGGTGGAGTACTGGTTTGGGCTGGTATCATCAAAGATGAGCTTGTGGGGCCTTTTCGGGTTAAGGATGGAGTCAAGCTCAACTGCCAGTTTCTGGAAGACACCTTCTTCAAGCAGTGGTACAGGAAGAAGTCTGCATCCTTCAAGAAAAACATGATTTTCATGCAGGACAATGCTCCATCACACGCGTCCAAGTACTCCACAGCGTGGCTGGCAAGAAAGGGTATAAAGAAGAAAATCTAATGACATGGCCTCCTTGTTCACCTGATCTGAACCCCATTGAGAACCTGTGGTCCATCATCAAATGTGAGATTTACAAGGAGGAAAAACAGTACACCTCTCTGAACAGTGTCTGGGAGGCTGTGGTTGCTGCTGCACGCAATGTTGATGGTGAACAGATCAAAACACTGACAGAATCCATGGATGGCAGGCTTTTGAGTGTCCTTGCAAAGAAAGGTGGCTATATTGGTCACTGATTTGTTTTATTTATTTTTTTTGAATGTCAGAAATGTATATTTGTGAATGTTGAGATGTTATATTGGTTTCACTGGTAAAAATAAATAATTGAAATGGGTATATATTTGTTTTTTGTTAAGTTGCCTAATAATTATGCACAGTAATAGTCACCTGCACACACAGATATCCCCCTAAAATAGCTCAAACTAAAAACAAACTAAAAACTACTTCCAAAAATATTCAGCTTAGATATTAATGAGTTTTTTGGGTTCATTGAGAACATGGTTGTTGTTCAATAATAAAATTAATCCTCAAAAATACAACTTGCCTAATAATTCTGCACTCCCTGTAGTGTGTCATATTCAAACGGATCCGTCCCCATTGACTTACATTGTAAGTCTGGACGGATCCGTTTGCCTCCGCACGGCCAGGCGGACACCCGAACGCTGCAAGCAGCGTTCAGGCGTCCGCCTGCTGAGCGGAGGACAAACACTGCCAGACTGATGCATTCTGAGCGGATCCGCATCCACTCAGAATGCATTAGACGGATGCGTTCGGGGCCGCTTGTGAGAGCCTTTGAACGGAACTCACAAGCGGAGCCCCGAACGCTAGTGTGAAAGTAGCCTTAGTATAGTATAAAATAGTATAATACAGTATAGTAAAACGAAATATAGTACAGTATAGTATATTATAAGCTATATTATAAGCTACAGTAGTGTAATACAGTTTAGTATAGTATAAAATAGTATAATACAGTTTAGAATATCATACTATATAAAGTAGCATAATACAGTATAGTGTAGTATAAACTACAGGAGTAAATACAATTTAGTAAAGCATAGTATAAGATTGTATAATACAGTATAGTAAGACATAATATAGTACAGTACAGTATAAAATTGTATAATACAATATAGCTTGAGCGAATCGACCTTCAGATCATAGATACGAAGTTGATTTGTTCAAAAACGTTGTTTTTAATGCTGTTTCGGTGAATTACTACTGTATTCATATCTGCATATTTAAAACATTTTAAAATAGGAATCCGAGGTAGGCTTTGGTTTCGAGGTACCAGCCAGTAACAAAGCCCACTTCGGATTTCTATTTTCGCAGGTCGATTCGCTCAAGCCTACATAGTATAGTACGAGGGTGAGTCAAAAATGATTTGCACTCTGGCTGCACAATTCATTTTAGCCAACTTTCAGAAAAGACAAATACATCATTTTTTGGCTATAATCTCCCTGCTTTTCAATGCGCTTTGTCAATCTGTCAAAAAGCTTTCGTATTCTCTCATTAAAGCCACGAATTTGTGAGCCACGAATGCCCCGTTGTCTTCACCTCGTCATTAGACTTGAATCTTCGTCCTCATACGGCTTCTTTCAGGGGACCAAACATAGTTTGATGGGGCAAGATCAGGACTATAGGGAGGATGCGTAAACGCCTCAAAACAAAGTTTCAGCAGTGTGGGCAACGGTGTGCAGACGTGCATTGCCATACAACTACACAATGTTGATTTGCAAATGATTTGCCACATAATTCACCATCAGGTGATTGGCTGTACGCTTCCACAGAAAAATTATCGGGAATGAGCATTCATATGAACACTCTTCCATCATAATTACCATGACCTCCGTACGGTTTAAAAGGACTTTAACCCCTTTAGGACCGGCACTGTACACGTACAACACAGTGATCGAGTGAGAACGGAACCTACGCTCATTTGGTCAGTGGCAGGGGCCCAGCTGTTACTGGCATCCAGACCCCTGCTGTATCCGCCAGTATCGCTGAAATCTCCAGTGCCAGCAAATGAATCCCTTAGATGCCGCGGTCAATTCAGGTAGTATCTCAGATGGCACTAGTTTGGTATATTATCTGTTTACTAAAATACAAGGAAAGATTTACTTTGTAACAATTAGCTCAATTACCCAGTTAATTACTGCTTAAACTTCTTAAAATCCCATTGGTTAGGCTATGTTAAGTTAATTACGGTATCTATCTTAATATGTTTTAACCCACCCCCTCTTCCTTATTAACCCTCAATAATTCATAATTTCATCCTTTATATAAAACTTTGTCAATTCCATCCTTACATTGTTTTTTTTATGTTCCTCCCTTATTGATTATTAACCACATTTTCTCTCTATGTTTCTATCCTACTTATCATCAACAGCTTTTACTCCCTATATTTATATCATTCCTAGCATCAATAGCTTAACCCTTTAAATCTCTGCCCATAACATAGAATAGACAGACAATACACAAAGCTATAAGCCAAAAGCCAGGAGTGCAAGCCAACAACCTTTCCATAAGACAGGTACAGTCAGCATACCTTGCAATGGCAGCATTGTGCTTTTAAAACAGAAAGTGATACCTCATAAAATATTTATTTATTAACATTTCCCATATGTCTATTTTATGTTGGCATCATTTTGTAAATGTCATTTTATTTTTTTAAGTCGTTAGAAGGCTTAGAAGTTTAGAAGCAATTTTTCAAATTTTTCAAATTTTCAACTAAATTTCCAAAACCATTTTTTTGAGCACCAATTCAGTTATAAAGTGATTTTGAGGGGCTTACATAATTGAAACCACCCATAAATGACCCCATTTTAGAAACTACACCCCTCAAATTATTAAAAACGGAATTTGGAAACACTAAAAGTTTCATTTCTTCCAATAAAATGTTTTTCATTTTCACAAGGGGTAACAGGAGAAAAAGCACCCCATAATTTGTTAACCATTTTCTCCTGAATACGGCAACAGCCCATATGTGGTGGTAAACTGCTGTGGGGGCACATGGCAGGACTCAGAACGGAAGAAGCACCATATGGCTTTTGCAGCGCAGATTTTGATGGATCGGGTGCCATTGGTTTTTATTTTATTAAGTGATTGTCTTATGTGGGGTCTCATTTTTTGTGGGATGGGGTGACGTTTTCATTGGTACCATTCTGGGGTACATAAGACTTTTTGATTGCTTGGTATTACACTTTTTGTGAGGCAAGGTGAAAAATAATTTTGGCATAGTTTTTTTTGTACAGCATTCACCTGAGGGACATATAATGTGATATTTTATAGAGCAGGTTGTTACAGACACGGTAAGGTGACACAAAATGGCTGTTTTGGCATATTTTTTTTTCTTTCTTTTTTTACAGCATTCACCTGAGGGGCCATCTCCTGTGATATTTTTATACAGAATGTTGTTATGGACGCAGCAATAGTTTTACACAGTGAAAGCCTTTTTGAACAGAATAAAATCTTGTTTTTGTGTTGCCATTTTCTGAGAGCCATATTTTTTTTTTTTGCTGATTATCTTAGGTGGGATCTCATTTTTTGCAGGATGAGATGACGATTTGATTGGTACCATTTTGGACTAAATACGCCTTTTTGATCGATTGGTATTACACTTTTTGTGAGGCAAGATGACCAGAAAATGGAACTGTTTTGGCACTGTTTTTATTTTTTACGGCGTTCACCTGGTGGGGTAGATCATGTGATATTTTTATAGAGCTGGTCGATACGGACGCGGCGATACCTAATATGTCTACTTTTCTCTTTTTCCCTATTTTTTACAATTTTTTTAACTTTATTTTTGGGAAAAGGACGCTTGCAGTACAAGGGTTAATGCAGTCACTCAGTCACTGCCGGACCACTGCAGATGATCAGGCGGGCGCAGCTCCTGGTGCTGGGATTTGTGACCCTAATACTAGCACCGTACATGTATGGCACTGGTATCCTACGGTTAGTCATTCCCACAGATCTGTATTGCAACTCTATACAAGTCTATGAAATTTCAGCACTGTTTCTGTTTAGGCTGTGCTTCTCCACTCAACCCCTCTCACTAGAAAGTTCTAGTTTGGTTAGAAACTGTATATAAGGAGAGCCGGTAGAGCTCCTAGTTGTCAGCAGATAGGGACCAGTGTTTAATAGGAGAGACTCTGTTAGAATGCATGAGTGACTAGAAGAAGATTCTGAGATGGAGATGGCCACAGACCTTGGGCCATCACCCATGAGGCCTTTGGCCAGAGTACCAGACTTCTGAGAGAGAGAGAGAGAGAGAGAGAGAGATAGCTCAAAGCTTTACTTCGCACAGAACCTTCTTCTGCCAGGAAGGAGACTGGAGAAGCCAGGTCAGTGCATTGCTTATATTATTTTGCACTTGAGATTCACCAGTAAAGAAGCACATTTGTTTACTGAAAAGCCTGAATTTATGGATGAAACATGCCTTACTATCCCCTCAGGAGAGCAACATATGGTGACACCACAATATAAGGGAGACCCAGAGTAACGTTGGGACCACCCCGAACCTGGCCGCCGCATTTCTTTTTTTATTTAACCTCAGACCCTCTGCATTTGTTGAAATGCACGTAGTACTCTTTCTCTTCTGAGACCTGCGGTGTGCCCAGACAACAGTTTATGAGCACATATGGGGTGCCATATTTAGGAGAAAATGGGTAACAAATGTTGGGGTCATTTTTTGCCTGTTATACAATGTGAAAATAAAAAATTGTGGGCTAATGCAACATTTTACTGGAGAAATTTTAATATTTTATTTTCACAACCATTTTCTAAATTCTATGAAATCCCTGTAGATCAAAGCACTCAGTACACCCCTCAGTAAATTCCTTCAAGGGGTACAGTTTCCAAAATGGTTTTTTTTTGGGGGTTCCACTGTAGGGGTACCTTAGGGTGTCTTAAAATGTGACATGCCACCAAAATACCATTCTAATAAAATCTGCCCTCTAAAATCCATATGGCGCACCTTGAATTAAAATTGAAAGTCTGAAAAAAAATTACATTTTAAAATTTCACTTCTAGTTTCCTTTAATTCTTGTGGAACACCTAAAGGGTTAACAGAATTTGTACAAACAGTTTTGAATAAGTTTAGTGCAGTTTCTAAAACTGGAACATATATGGATGATTTTTATTATGCAACGCCCTCAAAGTGACTTTAGAACTGAATTGGTTCTTTAAAGTTGGTTTTGGAAATTTTCCTAAAAATTAAAAAAATTGCTTCCAAAATTCTAAGCGTACATTCTGAAAAAAAAAAAATTGCTTTTACCAAAAGATGCTAACCTAAAGTAGACATATGGTGAATGTTAATTAATAACCGTTTTATAAGGTATCACTGTCTTAAAAGCAGAGAAATGCAAAAGTAGAAAACTGGTAATTTTTCCAAATCCAAAGGTAAAACATATAAACTCAAATTTACCACTAACATGAAGTACCATGTGTCTTGAGAAAACAATCTCAGAAACTGTTATACCTTAGTTATGCCATAATATGCATTATTTTAGGAATCTCTGCTTATGCCCAAGGCTTTCACTATAAAGCCTTCAGCCCTGGCTTAGGTATTGCTGGGACTGACAATTGTATAGTGGCAACCCTGGGCCTAACAAAGGCCCCCAGGGTTGTCCGAAAATAATGTCTGTTTTGGCACTCCTTAGTATTGTTAAAAGGGTATTCCCATCACAGACAATATTGCTAGGATATGCCCTCATTGTCTGATAGGTGGGGGTCCCGCACCTACCCTGAGAACGGATCGGGGAAAGTGGTGGAAGGGGCACAGGCGAAGTCGTCCTCCATTCATTTCTATGGGGCCGGTGAAAATAGCCGAGCCCTGGCCCGTCGGCCCCATAGAAATGAATGGGAGCTGTGGCCACGCAAGGGGCGGACCCCGGGTTCCCTGCTCCGTTTTCAGCGTAGGTGCGGGTCCTAGCGATATGTCTGTGATGAGAATACCCCCTGTTAATTGCAGTGCCTTAGTGATTAAAGGGAGTCACCAGCAACCTCCCTGTTCAGCTGAGGGCATAGACACATAGCTTAACCTCGTCTGATTAAAACACTGCTTTTCTTTTGTTGAGCCTCATCTCCATTCCCAAGTTATACTTTTTGTAAATATGCAAATTAGGCATTTGGTGCAACGAGGGTATCACCGTTGCTTGCATTGGTTCGCATACTGCAGAGTACAACCCTTATTTCTGTCAGGGCTAAAAATAAGTTTACTGTGCATGCACCCACAACATAAGCTGATGTAAGGTAGTGACTTATGACATTGGCACATACTCAGTACACTAGTTTTTTGCTCTGGCAAGAATCAGGGTTATACTGCGCATGCGCTGCTATGTAAACTAACAGCAGAGGCGCAGGAACACAGGGCCAGCCATGATTACATCCCCACTGTCTGTCCCCACTCAAAAGCAGCTAGAGAGGGAATGACCACAGAACGGAGCATAGCTCCGTTGCAACAAGAACAACGGTGACACCCACATTGCACCAAAAATATAATTTGCATATTAACAAAAAAGTTACGTAACTGGGAATGGGGAAGCACTGAGAGAAGCAGATCGTCAAACAGTCAGCCAAACCATTATGTAAGTGCAAAAGGGGTCATTAACTGTCAATCCTTCTACAAGCAGCAAAGTCTCTATACTGGCCATAAACAGTGAATACTTTGCTAGTACGCACCGCTTGCGATCTAAATGTCTTATCTGGCTTTTCTCAGGAATTGTTCTCTCAACAGAAATGATATTTCTCCTGGAGCTAAACTGAACTAGCATCTGCCCGAGAAGAGGCTGAGGAATACCAACTAGAAAGCTCCTTCCTCACAGGGAAAAGCTAATTCCCTCTGCTGAGTAAGGGCATCACTAGCTAAACAGTGCCACCTACAGACAGCTTTAAATTACATCCAATTAAGAGCAATTTGCAAGTATCCTATTCTGGGGAACTGCCTATATGTCTATCAACTCCTGTGTCCATGTGACCAGCACAAGGAAAAGGGTTAAAAAAAAATTCAAGCCATTTCCAGCCTACGTACTGCCTGTAATTCTAAATTAAAGACTGAAAGCCTGCGATGTTCAATGATCATATCAAACATGAAATAAATCAAGGAGATTAAAAAAAAGCCAAACCAGTGGGGGGGGGGCTCAGATGTGATGCTGGGTATGTTACACATCCATGGTAATCAGATTTACACATATTATGTTTAAGCCTTCATCAATATTCCATAGAACGTTGAAAAGAAGAATAAGGAGTCGACAGTGGCGGCATTGTTTTCATGCGGGCTGAAGGATCCTCATACGCTCAGCTGGGGTAATCGATGGAAAACAAATCACTTAAAGGATTTTATATGATTGAAACTACAACAAAGTGCTGGGATATTGCTTTCCGTTTAAGACTGAGCTCCCGAATGTTCTTAGAGCCTTATTGTTACAGCACACCAAGTCTTCATCTTGCTGATAGCATGCATTAAACTTTAAGTACATCACAGGCAGGAAACTAAACATCTCAAGATCTTAGCCAGGTCTGACAGTAAAGATATTTAGAATTATCTAACACTCGCTTCCGCTGTCTTGTTACAAGATAGCATTGAAGGCTGGCCATTATGCGGGAACCCCCACCAATTAACCCTTTAGAGGACCTGTCACTTCTCCTTAGAGATGGCCTTGCGGTTCGCCCAGCGGTCGTTTTGCGGTGAACTTTGCTCGTTCGTGATTCGCCGGACATGCGAACATATGGCGATATTCGCATGCGCCGAATTTTTTTGCATAACGCCAAACTTTGACCCATGACACATCCATCAGGTGGGACAGGACAGCCAATTGAGACGTTTCAGCACATGGACACACCCCCAACCCTATAACAGAACCCGATCTGACAGCCATTTTACATTCTGTGTTTTGCCAGTGTAGGAAGAGGTTGGATTTTGGAGCAGGAACAGTTAGGGACACCAAACGCTAGCTAATAGGGCCACAAAAGTCCTTTTAAGGACTGGTATAGGTGTGCTATCGATAGGTGTGATAGAGAGGGGTGTGATATACTTATAATATACTTTCTAACATTGACATTATATTATAGTGTATTTCTATTGTGCAGCAGTTGTGTGCGGTTCTGCTGCAATACCGCAGCTAGATAGAGGGACAAACACTATTGAATTAACTAATTGCAACTGGTGTGATATACCTGTTGCCCCAAAAAACTGCTTGAAGGCTGCGATATACCTTCTTCCACAAAATCGTGATTGAGGAGTGCTATATACCTGTTTCCGCCAAATACTGATTGAGGGGTGCCATATACCTTCTTCCACAAAATACTGATTGAGTGGTGCTATATACCAGTTTCCGTCAAGTACTCTTTGAGGGGTGCTATATACCAGTTTCCGCCAAGTACTGATTGAGGGGTGCTATATACCTGTTTCCGCCAAATACTGATTGAGGGGTGCTATATACCTTCTTCCGCAAAATACTGATTGAGGGCTGCAATATACCTTCTTCCACAAAATACTGATTGAGGGGTGTTATATACCTTCTTCCACAAAATACTGATTGAGGGGTGCTATATACCTTCTTCCACAAAATACTGATTGAGGGGTGCTATTGCTATATACCTTTTTCCACCAAATACTGATTGAGAGCTGAATTTTACCTTCTTCTACAAATTCTGCTCTTCTTCTGTACTTCTAGTAAGTGTTTGCTGGTTGCAAATATGACCTGAAGGTTTTTCAGGTTTGCCTGCCATTAAAGTGAATGGGGCCCACCGCAAACGTGCGGCACGCAAACGCGCGTTCGCGAATCGTCCCGGCCGATGTTCGTCCATCACTATTCATAATAACTTGCATTAGTACACTATTCTCCTGACTCTTAGGCCTCATGCACACGACCATAAGTATTTTGCGCTCCGCTAAAAATACGGATGACTTCCGTGTGCATTCCGTATTTTGTGGAACCGAACAGCTGGCCCCTAATAGAACAGTCCTATCCTTGTCCGTAATGCAGACAATAATAGGATATGTTCTATATTTTTTGCGGAACAGAAATACGGACATATGGAAACGGAATGCACACGGAGTACCTTCCGTTTTTTTTTTTGCGGATCTGCTGAAATGAATGGTTCCGTATATGATCCGCAAGCAAAATGGAACAGACACGGAAAGAAAATACGTTTGTGTGCATGAGGCCTAAGTAGTGCCGCTCCTCTGTTATTCCTGCTAGGAGTTGATTAACCGCCTCCGGACCGCCTAACGCAGATGTGCGGTCCGGAGGCGGCAGCCCTGCGCAGTGACGCATATACGCGTCATCTCGCGAGGGCCGAGATTTCCTGTGAACGCGCGCACACAGGCGCGCGCGCTCACAGGAACGGAGGGTAACCGAGTGGATCTCCAGCCTGCCAGCGGCGATCGCTCGCTGGCAGGCTGGAGATGTGATTTTTTTTAACCCCTAACAGGTATATTAGACGCTGTTTTGATAACAGCGTCTAATATACCTGCTACATGGTCCTCTGGTGGTTCCTTTTGTTTGGATCGACCACCAGAGGACACAGGTAGCTCTGTAAAGTACCACAAAACACTACACTACACCCCCCCCTGTCACTTATTAACCCCTTATGAACCCCTGATCACCCATGATCACCCCATATAGACTCCCTGATCACCCCCGTCATTGATCACCCCCCTGTCATTGATCACCCCCCTGTCAGGCTCCGTTCAGACGTCCGTATGATTTTTACGGATCCACGGATACATGGATCGGATCCGCAAAACGCATACGGACGTCTGAATGGAGCCTTACAGGGGGGTGATCAATGACAGGCGGGTGATCACCCATATAGATTCCCTGATCACCCCCTGTCATTGATCACCCCCCTGTCATTGATTACCCCCCTGTAAGGCTCCATTCAGATGTCCGTATGATTTTTACAGATCCACGGATACATGGATCGGATCCGCAAAACACATACGGACGTCTGAATGGAGCCTTACTCTGAATGGAGCCTTACAGGGGGGTGATCAATGACAGGCGGGTGATCACCCATATAGACTCCCTGATCACCCCCTGTCATTGATCACCCCCCTGTCATTGATCACCCCCCTGTAAGGCTCCATTCAGATGTCCGTATGATTTTTACAGATCCACGGATACATGGATCGGATCCGCAAAACACATACGGACGTCTGAATGGAGCCTTACAGGGGGGTGATCAATGACAAGGGGGTGATCACGCATATAGATTCCCTGATCACCCCCCTGTCATTGATCACCCCCCCCTGTCATTGATCACCCCCCTGTAAGGCTCCATTCAGACGTCCGTATGCGTTTTGCTGATCCGATCCATGTATCCGTGGATCCGTAAAAATCATACAGACGTCTGAATGGAGCCTTACAGGGGGGTTATCAATGACAGGGTGTTGATCACCCCATATAGACTCCCTGATCACCCCCCTGTCATTGATCACCCCCCTGGAAGGCTCCATTCAGACATTTTTTTTGGCCCAAGTTAGGCTACTTTCACACTAGCGTTCGATCGGATCCGTTCTGAACGGATCCGATCATATTAATGCAGACGGAGGCTCCGTTCAGTACGGATCCGTCTGCATTAATAACTTAGAAAAAATTCTAAGTGTGAAAGCAGCCTGAGCGGATCCGTTCAGACTTTCAATGTAAAGTCAATGGGGGACGGATCCGCTTGAAGATTGAGCCATATGGTGACATCTTCAAGCGATCCGTTCCCATTGACTTACATTGTAAGTCTGAACGGATCCGCTCGCCTCCGCACGGCCAGGCGGACAGCTGAACGCTGCAGCGTTCAGCTGTCCGCCTGTCCGTGCGGAGGCGAGCGGAGCGGAGGCTGAACGCCGCCAGACTGATGCAGTCTGAGTGGATCCGCTCCATTCAGACTGCATCAGGGCTGGACGGAGGCGTTCGGGTCCGCTCGTGAGCTCCTTCAAACGGAGCTCACGAGCGGACCGGCGAACGCTAGTGTGAAAGTAGCCTTAGCGGAAATTTATTTATTTTTTGTTTGTTTTTTCTTACTAAGTCTCATATTCCACTAACTTGTGTCAAAAAATAAAATCTCACATGAACTCACCATACCCCTCACGGAATCCAAATGCTTAAAATTTTTAGACATTTATATTCCAGACTTCTTCTCACGCTTTAGGGCCCCTAAAATGCCAGGGCAGTATAAATACCCCACATGTGACCCCATTTCGGAAAGAAGACACCCCAAGGTATTCCGTGAGGGGCATATTGAGTCCATGAAAGATTGAAATTTTTTTCCTAAGTTAGCGGAAAGGGAGACTTTGTGAGAAAAAAAATAATAATAAAATTTCCGCTAACTTGTGCCAAAAAAAAAAGAAATTCTATGAACTCGCCATGCCCCTCATTGAATACCTTGGGGTGTCTTCTTTCCAAAATGGTGTCACATGTGGGGTATTTATACTGCCCTGGATTTTTAGGGGCCCGAAAGCGTGAGAAGAAGTCTGGGATCCAAATGTCTAAAAATGCCCTCCTAAAAGGAATTTGGACCGCTTTGCGCATCTAGGCTGCAAAAAAGTGTCACACATGTGGTATCGCCGTACTCAGGAGAAGTTGGGCAATGTGTTTTGGGGTGTCATTTTACATATACCCATGCTGGGTGAGATAAATATCTTGGTCAAATGCCAACTTTGCATAAAAAAATGGGAAAAGTTGTCTTTTGCCGATATATTTCTCTCACCCAGCATGGGTATATGTAAAATGACACCCCAAAACACATTCCCCAACTTCTTCCGAGTACGGCGATACCAGATGTGTGACACTTTTTTGCAGCCAAGGTGGCCAAAGGGGCACATATTCCAAAGTGCACCTTTTGGATTTCACCGGTCATTTTTTACACATTTTGATTGCAAGGTACTTCTCACACATTTGGGCCCCTAAATTGCCAGGGCAGTATAACTACCCCACAAGTGACCCCATTTTGGAAAGAAGACACCCAAAGGTATTCCGTGAGGGGCATGGCGAGTTCCTAGAATTTTTTATTTTTTGTCGCAAGTTAGTGGAATATGAGACTTTGTAAGGAAAAAAGAAAAAAAAATCATAATATTCCACTAACTTGTGACAAAAAAAAAAAATTCTAGGAACTTGCAGTGCCCCTCACGGAATACCTTGGGGTGTCTTCTTTCCAAAATGGGGTCACTTGTGGGGTAGTTATACTGCCCTGGCAATTTAGGGGCCCATATGTGTGAGAAGTACTTTGCAATCAAAATGTGTAAAAAATGGCCTGCGAAATCCGAAAGGTGCACTTTGGAATGTGTGCCCCTTTGCCCACCTTGGCTGCAAAAAAGTGTCACACATCTGGTATCGCCGTACTCAGGAAAAGTTGGGGAATGTGTTTTGGGGTGTCATTTTACATATACCCATGCTGGGTGAGAAAAATATCTTGGTCAAATGCCAACTTTGTATAAAAAAATTGGAAAAGTTGTCTTTTGCCAAGATATTTCTCTCACCCAGCATAGGTATATGTAAAATGACACCCCAAAACACATTGCCCAACTTCTCATGAGTACGGCGATACCAGATGTGTGACACTTTTTTGCAGCCAAGGTGGGAAAAGGGGCACATATTCCAAAGTGCACCTTTCGGATTTCGCAGGCCATTTTTTACACATTTTGATTGCAAACTACTTCTCACACATTTGGGCCCCTAAATTGCCAGGGCAGTATAACTACCCCACAAGTGACCCCATTTTGGAAAGAAGACACCCCAAGGTATTCCGTGAGGGGCATGGCGAGTTCCTAGAATTTTTTTTTTTTGTCGCAAGTTAGTGGAATATGAGACTTTGTAAGGAAATAAAATAATAAAAAATCATCATTTTCCGCTAACTTGTGACAAAAAATAAAAAGTTCTATGAACTCACTATGCCCATCAGCGAATACCTTAGGGTGTCTACTTTCCGAAATGGGGTAATTTGTGGGGGTTTTCTACTGTTTGGGCATTGTAGAACCTCAGGAATCATGACAGGTGCTCAGAAAGTCAGAGCTGCTTCAAAAAGCGGAAATTCACATTTTTGTACCATAGTTTGTAAACGCTATAACTTTTACCCAAACCATTTTTTTTTGCCCAAACATTTTTTTTTATCAAAGACATGTAGAACAATAAATTTAGCGCAAAATTTATATATGGATATCGTTTTTTTTTGCAAAATTTTACAGCTGAAAGTGAAAAATGTCATTTTTTTGCAAAAAAATCGTTACATTTCGATTAATAACAAAAAAAGTAAAAATGTCAGCAGCAATGAAATACCACCAAATGAAAGCTCTATTAGTGAGAAGAAAAGGAGGTAAAATTCATTTGGATGGTAAGTTGCATGACCGAGCAATAAACGGTGAAAGTAGTGTAGTGCAGAAGTGTAAAAAGTGGCCTGGTCATTAGGGGGTTTCAGCTAGCGGGGTTGAAGTGGTTAAAGAAGACCTGTCATGTCTGTTTTAGTATATACTTGCATTCACCACATAATAAAATCTGGAGCATATTTTCTTATAGCCCTAGGTTGTATGGTTCCTCTGTAATTCCTACAAAAATTTTATGAATGAATTGCCAGCAGTTTGCAATAAAGAACCAGTTGGGTGTTAACAGTTTGTGTTGTGTCCCTACGCTTTGCAATAAAGGACCAGTAAGGTGTTACCAGTTGGTGGTGTGTCCCTGCACCATCTGACACTGGCTGCACTGATTATATAGTCTCAGACTGTGCAGGGACTCATCCCCTTACTGGTAACATCCATCTGGACCTTCATTGCAAACTGCTAGTAATTAATTCAAGAACTTCTAGTAGGAATAATAGAAGAATGATAAAAGATCAAGTTATATGAAAAGATGTTTCTAGACTTGTTATTACATGGGGAATGCAAGTGGGTACCAGACATGTCAGGAGAGGTGACTCTTCTATAAGGACACAGTTAATATTGGCCTGAATTATAAGAGTCATAAAAAGAAGAATGCTATAGATCAGGGATCAGTAATCTCCAGCACTACAGATGTTCTGAAACTACAACTCCCTGAATGCTCCATTCACTTCTGTGGGAGTTGTGAGAACAGCCGAGCATGTTTGCATTTTGGGAGTTGTAGTTTCACAGCAGCTGGAGTGCCGAAGGTTGCGGAACCCTGCTATAGATACTAATCATTAACCTTTTAAGCACCTCTTTGCAGGTCTCCTTATTTCTTGCCTCTAAGTTAGAGTTGTTTCCATGGCTGCAAGGGAAAAACAAAGAGACGCTTATCTTGTAACGTCAGAAGGCCCCGTGGTCACACAAGTTCAGCGCCATTGTGTCTCCTCATTTATCATGCATGCAAGGAAACGGTGTTGTGGGTGAAGGGTGGAAATGGCAGCGACAAAGCTGAGCACCAGTTTTTTTCACTTATCAATTGACTGATTAAAAAATAAATAAATACATTTTGGGTTAATTCCTAATAATCATTTTGAGTCTGAACACGGGCCTCCTAAATGTACTTTCATTTCAGGATTGTGTTTTTGCTTGTAAAAAAAAAAAAAAAAGAATTTCAAATGTCTCGTGTTTTTACAAGCAAGTTTGGTGTTTTTTCCATTTTTATTTGTTTATCATGTCCTATAAAGAAACCTGCAGTCTGCATTTAAAAAAAATAAAAAATAAAAATCCACTAACAAAAAATGCCACCAAAATGATACAAAAAATACTATAGTATTAAATGCAAATATAGTAATTGTGCATTTAATTTCTCGCTAGAGATCTGAATGCAACATCTGTGGCACAACAAGAAACTGAAAAAATGCTCTTAAAATACAAATAAATGCCAAAGGATATATGCCAGTTTTCCAAAAAGTGCTACAGTGTAACATAGATACTATTCTTCCAGCGAATTTGACTGCTCCAAACCCATTTTAAAATGCAAAAAATATAAAGACATTTAGAAAACAAATTCTTCTATAGACATGGGTTTAGACTCCTTTCTTCAAATCCAGCGCTACCTTAAGGCTGGGTTCAGACCTGAGCGTTCGGGATGGAGCGCTGTTTATGCGCGATTGTATGCGCGTTTACAATCGCGGCTCCGGAACAAGCGAACGCCCATTGTCGCACGTCCCCGCTGAAGTCTATGTACGGGAACGAGCGACAAGACGCCCCAAAGAAGCTCCTGTACTTCTTGGGGCGTTGGGCGTTTTACAGCGAGATCGTACGCGCTGTAAAACGCTCAGGTGAGAACCATTCCCATAGGGAATCATTGGTTCTTGCCTGTTGAGCGTTTTACAGCGCGTAGGAACGCGCTGTAAAACGCTCAGGTCTGAACCCAGCCTAAAGGGGTTTTCCCATCTCAGACAATGGGGGTATATCACTGAGACCCGCACCTACTCTGAGAATGGAGGCCCGAAAGTTTTAGAGGGTGAACTACGCATGCGCAGCCGTCCTCCCCTTATTTCCATGAAGCCACCAAAAATAGCCGAACAGTGTTTCGGATATTTCCGTCGGCTCCATAGAAATGAATAGGAGCGGTACTGTTATAAGGAATTTACAGATTACACAGAAGTACATTTGATAAGCATATACAAATGTTTGAAGTGCCCACGACCATCACTGAGTGGGACACTGCTTTAGCTCTGGCATTGGAACTACACATGGGAATGGGATGCAGTTACCATATCGGCCCACTACACAATGGACAGATGCACTTCCAGCACCATCTTCTAGCAGCTGATTGGCGGGGATGTGGGGTGTCAGACCTCTGTTGATCAGATACCTTATGGCCCATCCTAAGGATCAATAGTTAATTCCTGAACAACCCCTCTAAAGCCGGACATACACATTAGATAAGCCGATTTAGACAGGACTGCCTACCATCTAATGTGTAGGGGGCCTCCTGACTCTACCCCATTTACCAGATTTTGGTGAAGATAATGATGAAATCCAACCACCCGAAAATCCAACTGCTCCTTTTGATCTGGGTAGGGTAAACCCCTGGCTTTCTCCCCTCTTCTCTTTCATAACACGTGCATATTCAGCCAAGCTGGCGATCAGGAGAGATACCATTCACCAAAATGACCAGACGTCACATGTGTATGACCATCTTCATTGAAACAGAGGAAAACAGAGTACAGCTTTGGCTTCTCTAGTTGGGAGAATCATCTACCAAACTCCTCTGGTTGGAATGGAGGGCAAGAAGGTGGAGTTTCACACTTGTAGAAAAAAGACCGCTAACAGCTTAAAGGGGTAATCTTATCTCAGACATATATGACATGAGATAAGAATACCCCTTTAGGGTCTCATGCACATGACCATGTCTGTATAGAAATCGATGGGGTACATGTGCAATCCACATAAAATGTGAATTGGATGCAGATACAAAATACGATTGTGTGCGTGAAGCCTTAGGCCTCTTTCACACATGAGCGTGGTGTGTTAGGGCCGGAAAAGATGCAGGTGCGTTGCGGTAAAATGCGCGATTTTTCCACGCGAGTGCAAAGCATTTAATGTGTTTTGCACCCGCGTGAGAAAAATCGGCATGTTTAGTACCCAGACCCAAACCTGGACTTCATCACTGAAGTTCAGGTTTGGGTTATGTGTTGTGTAGATTTTATTATTTTCCCTTATAACATGGTTATAAGGGAAGATAATAGCATTCTTAATACAGAATGCAAAGTAAATTAGGGATGGAGGGATTAAAAAAAATAATAAAAAAGTTAACTTACCTGCTCCATAGCTGCCGGTCTCTGTTCTATCTTCAGGACCTGGCAAAAGACCTGTGTTGACGTCACTGTGCTCATCACATCGGCCAATCACATGGTTCATCACCATGGTGAGGGACCATGTGATGCGACGTCACCACAGGTCCTTAGCCGGCAGCTCAACATTACAGAATCCCCAACTACGCGATCAAGTGGACTCGGTGAGTTATTTTTTATTTTTTTTTAACCCCTCCATCACTATTGTACTATGCATTCTGTATTCAGAATGCTATTATTTTCCCTTATAACCATGTTATAAGGGAAAATAATACAGATCGGGTTCCCATCCCTATCGTCTCCTAGCAACCATGCCCGAAAATCGCACCGCATCCGCACTTGCTTGCGGATGCTTGCGATTTTCAGGCGGCCCCATTCACTTCTATGGAGCCTGAAAAATTCAGAATATAGAGCATGCTGCGATTTTTACGCAACGCACAAGTGATGCGTGAAAATCACAGCTCATGTGCACAGCCCCATAGAAATGAATGGGTCAGGATTCAGTGCGGGTGCAATGCGTTCACATCACGCATTGCACCCGTGTGGAATACTCGCCCGTGTGAAAGGGGCCTTAAAGGGAGTGGACCAGGGCTCTTGTTTGGCAGGTTTCTTTCTGTTCATAAGAGCTTGCATATTGTATATTTGCTGCAAAATCCTCCAGCTGATTTTCTGTGAAGCCCATGGCCAAATCAGGATCCGCAGCAGAATTAAATTAGGTTCACATGCAAAATCACAATGGACAAATTATGCTACATCTAAATTTATTGCACCATGTTAAAGTCATGGGGGGGTAGAAGCTTTTATTGGTACTGTTCACTGTATGTGAACCTAATGTGGTCTAATGCACCATATTCTTTGTTTTAAAGAGAGAAAACCCTTATCTAAAATAAAGGCTGAGATAAAGATGTGCGATAAACGTCTCTTATCCAAACCTCATCCTTCATGAATCTCAGACCTGCCTACAATATATCCTCACCTTCATCTGCACCTGAAATACATCCCGTCGGCAATGTGACCCTATCGCCCGCAATCTTTTTTCCTTTTCATTTTCCATTAGATGTTCAAAGTGACAAAGCTACTATGCTCAGGGGACCTCTCTCACCTTGAGATGGAGCTTTGTCAACTTTCCCAGCTTCATAAAGCTTAATGCCTTGCCCTTGTGTTCGGTATATTCTCATGCATACAGCTCGTAGCTTCCTCTATTCACAGAAAGTCAGAAAGTCCTGAAATATAAATATTCTATTGCTGATCTTATCAGCGTAAACGCAGACATACTTCCCAGAGACCCTAAGGATCTGTACCACCAAAGGTCCGGCTCAGGGTCAGGTTATATGGAGGACACAAGGGCACAAACCAGGGCCTCTACCACAGACCCCCTCTCTGCTCTACTATCTATCTATCTATCTATCTATCTACCGTATCTGTCTTCTATCTGCAGTACCCCAGAACAGGGTTACTGCAAAAGGATAATTGTTGTAATGTTGTATTGCTAAGTGAAATGTCCCAATTTATTGTAATTGTGTACCTATCAGCATTGTATGTATAAGTCAGGGTTAACACCCATTTAGGTTGCTAAGAGATGGACCTGGGTCTGCAGTACCTCAGACCTGGGGTATCTACAATTGCTGCATTTTATATGTAATATTATATATTTTACATGTAGTGCCTGTGTTTTCCAGAAAGGAAGGCAATGGTTGGCAGGAATATGGCCAACCACCCTGTTCCTCCCTTTTTGGTAGGAGTGGGCTGGCCCTACTTCCTGCCAGGAGGCAAAGTGCCAGTCTAGTGAAACAGTGAAAGGAGACAGAGAAGAGAGTTCCTGTTCTGATAGTGGGGGGGGTGAGGAAGCACATGCAGAGCTCCCATTTCCATGAACCGGATCTTTTTCCCTTGTTACAGAAGTTCAGGAACCAGATATCCTTCAAGAATAACAGCTACAGACAGCCTCAAGTAAATCCTTGAGAAGACAAGACAGCAGTGTTCAGAAAGGTACAGCTCTACAGACACTGCTGCAAGGTGAGGGACAACAGCTGAGACACCACCATTTACATAAACCATTGTTAGGCCAGACTAATATCAAGTATCACACCTATATCCACAAGTGCCAACGTATTGCCATCCAACCAGCCACCATACCTCCTCATCTGGTCCCAGAGACTGCACTTTGTATTTATTGCTAGTGGATGTGCCACAAGTTATATTTATATGTTTATGTACTTTTGGCCTGAATTTACCTTTTCACTGCACTGACCCCAAGGAGCTACGGCCTGAGGGAGTACACATAACACAACAGTTCATCAGGGCCAGTACCACTCCTATCCTCTATACTGGCTTAGCTGAGGTAGAGAGAGGATCAACATGTGCTTACTCCTCAGAGCTAGGCATGAGCTCAGAGAATCTCCACCTCTAAGACTTCATCTACCCAAGCAATCTACTGTACTACAAAAGTGCCCCAGAGAGAGAAACTAGAATGTCCAGTATCTTCAACGCTGTGCACTGGAGTCAAACAGCAAGGTATGGTGCATGTTTATGGCAGAAACACCTTACTGCCGTGAGAAGGAACATTGCTAACGCGCCATTGCACACTTTAAGATGGTTTGGCCAGCAGTATCTTAATTCTGTCCCCCTAGCGTGGGAATTACATTAGCGTTTACAAGAACTTCAGTTGCATGCCTAAGGTGCTGCAGAGAGACGTTAGAAAGACAGAGGGAAGTTGTACCACAACCTCCATCGTTGTTTCTATCCATACATTGTTATAGGGGAGGAATTGCACTGTGGTTTACTTGGATTTGTGCCGTGATACTGTTGGATTTACTACTACTCCTATCCTGCATTTTATTTATTTACTACAACTGGCCTAGTTACTGACTCCACCATTCGCTGGCCACAGCACCTACACTTCCTGTCTTACACCCCAACTACCACCAGGCATACTGTGCCTAATTATAAGCACGATACAGTCTATCAGTAAGTGAAATGCTTTGGTTCAAATCATACAGATGCCTTTATAACAATCGTACACAGTGCCACTACCACCATACACTGCGGAGCACAATGTCCAGATAAAATGACCACTATACAGTGCTCAAATAATACCAAGTGACTATACAGCTCCATCCAGGCATGGGATTCAGCCGGTTCCCTCCAGTTCTACAGATCCGTGTTACCGGCTGAGTCCTGATCTGGTGCTCTGGCGGCGGCGGGGCAGCTGGAGATGTTCTCTTCCATTGCTTACCGCGTAGCTGATAGTTTAGCTCCTTAGTTGGATGGTACGGTATGTGTGTGTAGTGTATATATGGTGTATTTATGTATGTGTACCATGTATATGGTGTATTTATGTGTATGTGTGTTGCATATATATGGTGTATGTATGTGTAAAGGTGTCGTGGCGCCGCATGTCCACCGTTGAGTAGGGAACCTGTTGTTAAAAATTTGAATCCCACCCCTGGCTCCATCGGTCAAGCAATCTACTAAGGCTACATTCACACGTCAGTATTTTCCTATATCCCGATTTTTGGTCAGTTTTTTGCGGATCCGTTGTTCCTGAAAATGTTTCCGTATGTCATCCGTATGTCATCCGTTTTTTGCAGGTCCGCAAAAAACGGAAACATGTATAAATTTCAATAATCAAATAAAGTTGTTTGGATGTCTTTGAAAAAAAAATATAAAAAAAAAATTTGTTATGTGTTTCCAGGAACGGATTCCGCATAAAACGGATGACATACGGAATGACATCCGAATGTCTTCCGTTTTTTGCGGATCCATTGACTTTGTATTGTACCAGGATCCGAATTTTGCGGAAAAGAATAGGACATGTTTTATATTTAAACGGACATGCGGAACGGAACAACGGAAACGGACAGCATACATTGTGCTGTCCGATTTTTTCCAGGACCCATTGAAAATGAATGGGTCCAGATCTGGTCCTGATCTGTTCCGCAAAAAACGGTACAGATCAGGAAAGAAAAAACGGACGTGTGAATGGACCCTAACACTGCTGTACAAACTTGGGCACCAGTCTTCAGTGGTGCTCCTTTCAGCCATAGCTATAGGTTCCACGTCCCCAAGCCTTGAGCGCTAGGATAGGCCATCGCTTTCTGATTGCTCTGGTTCTGACCGCTGTGACCCCACCGATCCTCGAAATGAAGCGGCCACAGCTCTGATTTAGTGCCGCTGCCCCTTCACATTGTTAGGCCTCTTTCACACGACCGTGTGCTGGCCGTGGCCGTATTGCGGCCTGCATACGGCGGGTCCGCAATACATGGGGCACCACACCGACTGTGTGCATTCCGCATCACGGATGCGGACCCATTCACTTGAATGGGTCCGTAAATCCGGAGATGCGGTGCAGAACGAAAGCATGGAGCTGAACTCCACGGAAGCACTACGGAGTGCTTCTGTGGGGTTCCGTTCCGTGCTTCCGTTTTTGTGGAACGGACGGATCGGGGACCCCATTGAAGTGAATTGGTCCGCGATACGCATGCGGCTACCCCACGGTCGTGTGAAAGAGGCCTTATGCGGGGAAAGCACCTTCTGAGAAAGAAAGGGTTGGAATGCAATTGTGTTGTGGTTTACAGCTCGGCGGGCAACCGCCAACGACACTGCGAAAGCAACTACGAAACAGTTGCATTCCAGAGCTGCATTGTAATACTCCTGGGCACCAGGGGAGATGCCTAAGGAACGTCTGTCCCTTCATTTTAGGGAATGTGAGGGGCCCAGAGGTCAATATGGCATAAACTCTAAAGAAAGGAAGGCCCCATTCAGACCTCCTATCAGCTGGAAATGCGGAGAACGATTATTAATGACTTAGTTCTGATGCTGAGATACAACTTCCATCACCTTGGATGTTTGGAAAGCCTCGGATTCAAACAGAAGGACCAATAAATTACATTTGCAACAAATGGCTTTTTTTATGATTTTAAAAGCACGCCAGCACAATTTACGACCATTGTAAACTATGTTTCCTTTGATATTACCTCTTTCCGTGTGTTTTGACATTTGTAGCCCTTTGTGAAAATATTGATATAATCCAAACTGGTTAAAAAAGAGAGTTAGATTATTATTTTTTAAATGCAAAGCGCCCCAGCGGCCCTCCACACAACCCTGCCCTGAATATTAACGCTGAGCTAATGGACCTCTATCCTGCCTGATTTTCTGGTCTAAGTGTTCATGTACATGACAATGCTCGGTGCACAGGCTCCTTCTGGGTCTGTCTGGTGCCGCCATGATTGTTTATGGGAGGAGAATAGACAGGTTTAAAAAAACGTGGCTGCTTTCTTCCAAAAACAGTGTCACATCTGTCCATGGGTTGTGTCTGGTATTGCAGCTTGCCACTGTTGAAGTGACTTGGGCTGTGCTGTAATACCACACACAACCTGTAGACAGATGTGGCGCTGTTTGTGGAAGAAAGCAGAATTTTTTTTTCTAATCCAAGGCAACCAATTTAAGACAAATATTCCCTGTGCCTTTATATTATGTTGGAGACAGTATGGGAGCATAGAAGGTGTACTAGTAGTGTTTTGTGTGCCTCTTGCCCCCCAGATTCCAATATCCGGTTATGACTGCTACCTCTGTAGATGCCCCTATTCTCTTTATTTCTCTAAAGAAATCCAGTCTCCGAATTTGCATGGACAGTCCTACAGTCCTGGCCTGAAAATGGGCGGGGACTGTATGAGCACTGCCCATAAGTGGGCAGTCACAGTGAATTTGGGGGGCATTCCTGGGGGTGTGCCTTTAGTGCCCCAAATTCAAAATCATATGGGTCTGACACATGCCGCTCATAGGCCCATATGTAAGCCTAAATACGGAATTCATTGAAGAAAGCATGTAATAGGGGGTTATCCAGGATTGTGATATTGATGGCCTATCCTCAGGACTGACTCCCAGGACCCCTGCCGAACTGCTGCTTGAAGAGACCTCCTCCTAGACCAATGATGTCACTGTACATTGGTCACATGGCCTAGGCACAGCTCAGGCCCATTCAAATGAATGGAGCTGAGCTGCAGTAACAAACACAGCCACAATACAATGGACGGCGGGTGCCTTAGGATAAGACATCAATATCAAATTGCTGGAAAACCCCTTTAAGTCTATTCAGAATCTGCAGTCATTTCCCCTTGTCTTGGACTGAGCTGTTATACGCAGTGCGGTTGTAGATGAGGGTAGGTGAGATGAAGTATACAGTAGAAAAGAAGGACTATACAGGGAGTGCAGAATTATTAGGCAAGTTGTATTTTTGAGAATTAATTTTATTATTGAACAACAACCATGTTCTCAATGAACCCAAAAAACTCATTAATATCAAAGCTGAATATTTTTGGAAGTAGTTTTTAGTTTGTTTTTAGTTTTAGCTATTTTAGGGGGATATCTGTGTGTGCAGGTGACTATTACTGTGCATAATTATTAGGCAACTTAACAAAAAACAAATATATACCCATTTCAATTATTTATTTTTACCAGTGAAACCAATATAACATCTCAACATTCACAAATATACATTTCTGACATTCAAAAACAAAACAAAAACAAATCAGTGACCAATATAGCCACCTTTCTTTGCAAGGACACTCAAAGGCCTGCCATCCATGGATTCTGTCAGTGTTTTGATCTGTTCACCATCAACATTGCGTGCAGCAGCAACCACAGCCTCCCAGACACTGTTCAGAGAGGTGTACTGTTTTCCCTCCTTGTAAATCTCACATTTGATGATGGACCACAGGTTCTCAATGGGGTTCAGATCAGGTGAACAAGGAGGCCATGTCATTAGATTTTCTTCTTTTATACCCTTTCTTGCCAGCCACGCTGTGGAGTACTTGGACGCGTGTGATGGAGCATTGTCCTGCATGAAAATCATGTTTTTCTTGAAGGATGCAGACTTCTTCCTGTACCACTGCTTGAAGAAGGTGTCTTCCAGAAACTGGCAATAGGACTGGGAGTTGAGCTTGACTTCATCCTCAACCCGAAAAGGCCCCACAAGCTCATCTTTGATGATACCAGCCCAAACCAGTACTCCACCTCCACCTTGCTGGCGTCTGAGTCGGACTGGAGCTCTCTGCCCTTTACCAATCCAGCCACGGGCCCATCCATCTGGCCCATCAAGACTCACTCTCATTTTATCAGTCCATAAAACCTTAGAAAAATCAGTCTTGAGTAGGGATGAGCGAACTCGAACTGTATAGTTCGGGTTCGTACCGAATTTTGGGGTGTCCGTGACACGGACCCGAACCCGGACATTTTCGTAAAAGTCCGGGTTCGGGTTCGGTGTTTGTCGCTTTCTTGGCGCTTTTGTGACGCTTTCTTGGCGCTTTTTGAAAGGCTGCAAAGCAGCCAATCAACAAGCGTCATACTACTTGCCCCAAGAGGCCATCACAGCCATGCCTACTATTGGCATGGCTGTGATTGGCCAGAGCACCATGTGACCCAGCCTCTATTTAAGCTGGAGTCACATAGCGCCGCCCGTCACTCTGCTCTGATTAGCGTAGGGAGAGGTTGCGGCTGCGACAGTAGGGTGAGATTAGGCAGATTAACTCCTCCAAAGGACTTGATTAACTGATCGATCTGCAGCTGTGGATCATTGAGCTGCTGATCCTCAATTGCTCACTGTTTTTAGGCTGCCCAGACCGTTTGTCAGTCACATTTTTCTGGGGTGATCGGCGGCCATTTTGTGTCTTGTGGTGCGCCAGCACAAGCTGCGACCAAGTGCATTTAACCCTCAATGGTGTGGTTGTTTTTTGGCTAAAGCCTACATCAGGGTGAAGCTGTCACACCAAGTGCATTTAACCAGCAATAGTCTGTTTATTTTTTGGCCATATACTACATCAGGGGCAAGCTGCGCCTGTCACCAAGTGCATTTAACCCTCAATGGTGTGGTTGTTTTTTGGCTAAAGCCTACATCAGGGTGAAGCTGTCACACCAAGTGCATTTAACCAGTAATAGTCTGTTCATTTTTTGGCCATATACTACATCAAGGGCAAGCTGCGCCCGTCACCAAGTGCATTTAACCCTCAGTAGTGTGGTTGGTCAAGCTATCACACCAAGTGCATTTAACCAGCAATAGTCTGTTCATTTTTTGGCCATATACTACATCAGGGGCAAGCTGCGCCCGTCACCAAGTGCATTTAACCCTCAGTAGTGTGGTTGGTCAAGCTATCACACCAAGTGCATTTAACCAGCAATAGTCTGTTCATTTTTTGGCCATATACTAAATCAGGGGCAAGCTGCGCCCGTCACCAAGTGCATTTAACCAGCAATAGTCTGTTCATTTTTTGGCCATATACTACATCAGGGGCAAGCTGCGCCCGTCACCAAGTGCATTTAACCCTCAGTAGTGTGGTTGGTCAAGCTATCACACCAAGTGCATTTAACCAGCAATAGTCTGTTCATTTTTTGGCCATATACTAAATCAGGGGCAAGCTGCGCCCGTCACCAAGTGCATTTAACCAGCAATAGTCTGTTCATTTTTTGGCCATATACTACATCAGGGGCAAGCTGCACCCGTCACCAAGTGCATTTAACCCTCAGTAGTGTGGTTGGTCAAGCTATCACACCAAGTGCATTTAACCAGCAATAGTCTGTTCATTTTTTGGCCATATACTAAATCAGGGGCAAAGCAGAAACCAAAAAACAAAAAAATTTATTAGTGGCAATTTTGGAGGAGCTGCTCAACCCCAGACACAGTGGCGTGTCCTCAATTAGGGGGAGCAACCCGACCGCATGTGGACCGCGGTTATCGACTAACCCCAGCAAAATATGCATACAATGGAGGACGTCGACGCGGTCCACATGCACCACAAGAGCAAACTACACAGAATGTAGCAATCATATGAAACACAGAGAAAGAATGCACCAAACAGATATAACACTGACTAAACTGGCAAGACACAGATGAAGATATTAAAAGCTGAGACTTTCGCCAATATATACCAGTGATGGATATATCGGAGCCCATCATGCACCACGTCACGGCTCTCAGCATGGCAAGGGTCCTAACCGCTGCTCTAACTATGGTGTGAACACGGTCTGGGGGTGATATAATTCAGCTCGCAGCAAAGCTTCCCACAAACGTCCAGCATGAATGCTGCAGTTGTGCGATGTGAATGAAGCCAGGCTGCAAGCCACACCCACACCAGACCATGTGATGGAGGTCACCAGGTGCAAAGGAGTGTTTAAATGCCAGGTAAAGGCAGACACACTCAAATCTAGCAAAGCAGAAACCAAAAAACAAAAAATTTATTAGTGGCAATTTTGGAGGAGCTGCTCAACCCCAGACACAGTGGCGTGTCCTCAATTAGGGGGAGCAACCCGACCGCATGTGGACCGCGGTTATCGACTAACCCCAGCAAAATATGCATACAATGGAGGACGTCGACCGCGGTCCACATGCGGTCGGGTTGCTCCCCCTAATTGAGGACACGCCACTGTGTCTGGGGTTGAGCAGCTCCTCCAAAATTGCCACTAATAAATTTTTTTGTTTTTTGGTTTCTGCTTTGCTAGATTTGAGTGTGTCTGCCTTTACCTGGCATTTAAACACTCCTTTGCACCTGGTGACCTCCATCACATGGTCTGGTGTGGGTGTGGCTTGCAGCCTGGCTTCATTCACATCGCACAACTGCAGCATTCATGCTGGACGTTTGTGGGAAGCTTTGCTGCGAGCTGAATTATATCACCCCCAGACCGTGTTCACACCATAGTTAGAGCAGCGGTTAGGACCCTTGCCATGCTGAGAGCCGTGACGTGGTGCATGATGGGCTCCGATATATCCATCACTGGTATATATTGGCGAAAGTCTCAGCTTTTAATATCTTCATCTGTGTCTTGCCAGTTTAGTCAGTGTTATATCTGTTTGGTGCATTCTTTCTCTGTGTTTCATAAATCAGGGGCAAGCTGCGCCCGTCACCAAGTGCATTTAACCAGCAATAGTCTGTTCATTTTTTGGCCATATACTACATCAGGGGCAAGCTGCGCCCGTCACCAAGTGCATTTAACCCTCAGTAGTGTGGTTGGTCAAGCTATCACACCAAGTGCATTTAACCAGCAATAGTCTGTTCATTTTTTGGCCATATACTAAATCAGGGGCAAGCTGCGCCCGTCACCAAGTGCATTTAACCAGCAATAGTCTGTTAATTTTTTGGCCATATACTACATCAGGGGCAACCTGCGCCCGTCACCAAGTGCATTTAACCCTCAGTAGTGTGGTTGGTCAAGCTGTGACACCAAGTGCATTTAACCAGCAATAGTCTGTTCATTTTTTGGCCATATACTACATCAGGGGCAAGCTGCGCCCGTCACCAAGTGCATTTAACCCTCAGTAGTGTGGTTGGTCAAGCTGTGACACCAAGTGCATTTAACCAGCAATAGTCTGTTCATTTTTTGGCCATATACTAAATCAGGGGCAAGCTGCGCCCGTCACCAAGTGCATTTAACCAGCATTTAACCAGCAATAGTCTGTTCATTTTTTGGCCATATACTACATCAGGGGCAAGCTGCGCCCGTCACCAAGTGCATTTAACCCTCAGTAGTGTGGTTGGTCAAGCTGTGACACCAAGTGCATTTAACCAGCAATAGTCTGTTCATTTTTTGGCCATATACTACATCAGGGGCAAGCTGCGCCCGTCACCAAGTGCATTTAACCAGCAATAGTCTGTTAATTTTTTGGCCATATACTACATCAGGGGCAACCTGCGCCCGTCACCAAGTGCATTTAACCCTCAGTAGTGTGGTTGGTCAAGCTATCACACCAAGTGCATTTAACCAGCAATAGTCTGTTCATTTTTTGGCCATATACTAAATCAGGGGCAAGCTGCGCCCGTCACCAAGTGCATTTAACCAGCATTTAACCAGCAATAGTCTGTTCATTTTTTGGCCATATACTACATCAGGGGCAAGCTGCGCCCGTCACCAAGTGCATTTAACCCTCAGTAGTGTGGTTGGTCAAGCTGTGACACCAAGTGCATTTAACCAGCAATAGTCTGTTCATTTTTTGGCCATATACTACATCAGGGGCAACCTGTGCCCGTCACCAAGTGCATTTAACCCTCAGTAGTGTGGTTGGTCAAGCTATCACACCAAGTGCATTTAACCAGCAATAGTCTGTTCATTTTTTGGCCATATACTAAATCAGGGGCAAGCTGCGCCCGTCACCAAGTGCATTTAACCAGCATTTAACCAGCAATAGTCTGTTCATTTTTTGGCCATATACTACATCAGGGGCAAGCTGCGCCCGTCACCAAGTGCATTTAACCAGCAATAGTCTGTTAATTTTTTGGCCATATACTACATCAGGGGCAACCTGCGCCCGTCACCAAGTGCATTTAACCCTCAGTAGTGTGGTTGGTCAAGCTGTGACACCAAGTGCATTTAACCAGCAATAGTCTGTTCATTTTTTGGCCATATACTACATCAGGGGCAAGCTGCGCCCGTCACCAAGTGCATTTAACCCTCAGTAGTGTGGTTGGTCAAGCTATCACACCAAGTGCATTTAACCAGCAATAGTCTGTTCATTTTTTGGCCATATACTAAATCAGGGGCAAGCTGCGCCCGTCACCAAGTGCATTTAACCAGCATTTAACCAGCAATAGTCTGTTCATTTTTTGGCCATATACTACATCAGGGGCAAGCTGCGCCCGTCACCAAGTGCATTTAACCCTCAGTAGTGTGGTTGGTCAAGCTATCACACCAAGTGCATTTAACCAGCAATAGTCTGTTCATTTTTTGGCCATATACTAAATCAGGGGCAAGCTGCGCCCGTCACCAAGTGCATTTAACCAGCAATAGTCTGTTCATTTTTTGGCCATATACTACATCAGGGGCAAGCTGCGCCCGTCACCAAGTGCATTTAACCCTCAGTAGTGTGGTTGGTCAAGCTGTCACACCAAGTGCATTTAACCAGCAATAGTCTGTTCATTTTTTGGCCATATACTACATCAGGGGCAAGCTGCGCCCGTCACCAAGTGCATTTAACCCTCAGTAGTGTGGTTGGTCAAGCTGTCACACCAAGTGCATTGAACCAGCAATAGTGTGGTTATTTTTTGGCCATATCCCAGTCTAATTCTGTCACTAAATCCATACCGGTCACCCAGCGCCTAAATACTAGGCCTCAAATTTATATCCCGCTAAATCTCTCGTTACCGCTGTCCTGTTGTGGCTGGGAAAGTTATTTAGTGTCCGTCAAAGCACATTTTTTGTTCTGGGTTGAAATACAATTCCCAATTTAGCAATTTCATAATTTAGTGGTTTCTGCTATATCAGAGCTATTTGAAATCTATCCCTAAAAGGGTATATAATATTCAAGGTGCACATAGGGTCATTCAGAATAACTTCACACACACGCTACTGTGCATTTCCCAGTCTAATTCTGTCACTAAATCCATACCGGTCACCCAGCGCCTAAATACTAGGCCTCAAATTTATATCCCGCTAAATCTCTCGTTACCGCTGTCCTGTTGTGGCTGGGAAAGTTATTTAGTGTCCGTCAAAGCACATTTTTTGTTCTGGGTTGAAATACAATTCCCAATTTAGCAATTTCATAATTTAGTGGTTTCTGCTATATCAGAGCTATTTGAAATCTATCCCTAAAAGGGTATATAATATTCAAGGTGCACATAGGGTCATTCAGAATAACTTAACACACACGCTACTGTGCATTTCCCAGTCTAATTCTGTCACTAAATCCATACCGGTCACCCAGCGCCTAAATACTAGGCCTCAAATTTATATCCCGCTAAATCTCTCGTTACCGCTGTCCTGTTGTGGCTGGGAAAGTTATTTAGTGTCTGTCAAAGCACATTTTTTGTTCTGGGTTGAAGTACAATTCCCAATTTAGCAATTTCATAATTTAGTGGTTTCTGCTATATCAGAGCTATTTGAAATCTATCCCTAAAAGGGTATATAATATTCAAGGTGCACATAGGGTCATTCAGAATAACTTCACACACACGCTACTGTGCATTTCCAAGTCCAATTCTGTTAGTAAATCCATACCGGTCACCCAGCGCCTAAATACTAGGCCTCAAATTTATATCCCGCTAAATCTCTCGTTACCGCTGTCCTGTTGTGGCTGGGAAAGTTATTTAGTGTCCGTCAAAGCACATTTTTTGTTCTGGGTTGAAATACAATTCCCAATTTAGCAATTTCATAATTTAGTGGTTTCTGCTATATCAGAGCTATTTGAAATCTATCCCTAAAAGGGTATATAATATTCAAGGTGCACATAGGGTCATTCAGAATAACTTCACACACACGCTACTGTGCATTTCCCAGTCTAATTTTGTCACTAAATCCATACCGGTCACCCAGCGCCTAAATACTAGGCCTCAAATTTATATCCCGCTGAATTTGAATACAATACATTGGGCCAAATAATATTTTTGTTGTTGTGGTGAACCATAACAATGAGGAAAACATCTAGTAAGGGACGCGGACGTGGACATGGTCGTGGTGGTGTTAGTGGACCCTCTGGTGCTGGGAGAGGACGTGGCCGTTCTGCCACATCCACACGTCCTAGTGTACCAACTACCTCAGGTCCCAGTAGCCGCCAGAATTTACAGCGATATATGGTGGGGCCCAATGCCGTTCTAAGGATGGTAAGGCCTGAGCAGGTACAGGCATTAGTCAATTGGGTGGCCGACAGTGGATCCAGCACGTTCACATTATCTCCCACCCAGTCTTCTGCAGAAAGCGCACAGATGGCGCCTGAAAACCAAGCCCATCAGTCTGTCACATCACCCCCATGCATACCAGGGAAACTGTCTCAGCCTCAAGTTATGCAGCAGTCTCTTATGCTGTTTGAAGACTCCGCTGGCAGGGTTTCCCAAGGGCATCCACCTAGCCCTTCCCCAGCGGTGAAAGACATAGAATGCACTGACGCACAACCACTTATGTTTCCTGATGATGAGGACATGGGAATACCACCTCAGCATGTCTCTGATGATGACGAAACACAGGTGCCAACTGCTGCGTCTTTCTGCAGTGTGCAGACTGAACAGGAGGTCAGGGATCAAGACTGGGTGGAAGACGATGCAGGGGACGATGAGGTCCTAGACCCCACATGGAATGAAGGTCGTGCCACTGACTTTCACAGTTCGGAGGAAGAGGCAGTGGTGAGACCGAGCCAACAGCGTAGCAAAAGAGGGAGCAGTGGGCAAAAGCAGAACACCCGCCGCCAAGAGACTCCGCCTGCTACTGACCGCCGCCATCTGGGACCGAGCACCCCAAAGGCAGCTTCAAGGAGTTCCCTGGCATGGCACTTCTTCAAACAATGTGCTGACGACAAGACCCGAGTGGTTTGCACGCTGTGCCATCAGAGCCTGAAGCGAGGCATTAACGTTCTGAACCTGAGCACAACCTGCATGACCAGGCACCTGCATGCAAAGCATGAACTGCAGTGGAGTAAACACCTTAAAACCAAGGAAGTCACTCAGGCTCCCCCTGCTACCTCTTCTGCTGCTGCCGCCTCGGCCTCTTCTGCTGCTGCCGCCTCGGCCTCTTCCTCCGCCTCTGGAGGAACGTTGGCACCTGCCGCCCAGCAAACAGGGGATGTACCACCAACACCACCACCACCACCTCCGTCACCAAGCGTCTCAACCATGTCACACGCCAGCGTTCAGCTCTCCATCTCACAAACATTTGAGAGAAAGCGTAAATTCCCACCTAGCCACCCTCGATCCCTGGCCCTGAATGCCAGCATTTCTAAACTACTGGCCTATGAAATGCTGTCATTTAGGCTGGTGGACACAGACAGCTTCAAACAGCTCATGTCGCTTGCTGTCCCACAGTATGTTGTTCCCAGCCGCCACTACTTCTCCAAGAGAGCCGTGCCTTCCCTGCACAACCAAGTATCCGATAAAATCAAGTGTGCACTGCGCAACGCCATCTGTAGCAAGGTCCACCTAACCACAGATACGTGGACCAGTAAGCACGGCCAGGGACGCTATATCTCCCTAACTGCACACTGGGTAAATGTAGTGGCAGCTGGGCCCCAGGCGGAGAGCTGTTTGGCGCACGTCCTTCCGCCGCCAAGGATCGCAGGGCAACATTCTTTGCCTCCTGTTGCCACCTCCTCCTTCTCGGCTTCCTCCTCCTCTTCTTCCACCTGCTCATCCAGTCAGCCACACACCTTCACCACCAACTTCAGCACAGCCCGGGGTAAACGTCAGCAGGCCATTCTGAAACTCATATGTTTGGGGGACAGGCCCCACACCGCACAGGAGTTGTGGCGGGGTATAGAACAACAGACCGACGAGTGGTTGCTGCCGGTGAGCCTCAAGCCCGGCCTGGTGGTGTGTGATAATGGGCGAAATCTCGTTGCAGCTCTGGGACTAGCCAATTTGACGCACATCCCTTGCTTGGCGCATGTGCTGAATTTGGTGGTGCAGAAGTTCATACACAACTACACCGACATGTCAGAGCTGCTGCATAAAGTGCGGGCCGTCTGTTCGCGCTTCCGGCGTTCACATCCTGCTGCTGCTTGCCTGTCTGCGCTACAGCGTAACTTCGGCCTTCCCGCTCACCGCCTCATATGCGACGTGCCCACCAGGTGGAACTCCACCTTGCACATGCTGGACAGACTGTGCGAGCAGCAGCAGGCCATAGTGGAGTTTCAGCTGCAGCACGCACGGGTCAGTCGCACTACAGAACAGCACCACTTCACCACCAATGACTGGGCCTCCATGCGAGACCTGTGTGCCCTGTTGCGCTGTTTCGAGTACTCCACCAACATGGCCAGTGGCGATGACAGCGTTACAATACCACTTCTATGTCTCCTTGAGAAAACACTTAGGGCGATGATGGAAGAGGAGGTGGCCCAGGAGGAGGAGGAGGAAGAGGGGTCATTTTTAGCACTTTCAGGCCAGTCTCTTCGAAGTGACTCAGAGGGAGGTTTTTGGCAACAGCAGAGGCCAGGTACAAATGTGGCCAGCCAGGGCCCACTACTGGAGGCCGAGGAGGACGAGGATGAGGAGGAGGTGGAGGAGGATGAGGATGAAGCATGGTCACAGCGGGGTGGCACCCAACGCAGCTCGGGTCCATCACTGGTGCGTGGCTGGGGGGAAAGGCAGGACGATGACGATACGCCTCCCACAGAGGACAGCTTGTCCTTACCCCTGGGCAGCCTGGCACACATGAACGACTACATGCTGCAGTGCCTGCGCAACGACAGCAGAGTTGCCCACATTTTAACCTGTGCGGACTACTGGGTTGCCACCCTGCTGGATCCACGCTACAAAGACAATGTGCCCACCTTACTTCCTGCACTGGAGCGTGATAGGAAGATGCGCGAGTACAAGCGCACGTTGGTAGACGCGCTACTGAGAGCATTCCCAAATGTCACAGGGGAACAAGTGGAAGCCAAAGGCCAAGGCAGAGGAGGAGCAAGAGGTCGCCAAGGCAGCTGTGTCAATGCCAGCTCCTTTGAGGGCAGGGTTAGCATGGCAGAGATGTGGAAAACTTTTGTCAACACGCCACAGCTAACTGCACCACCACCTGATACGCAACGTGTTAGCAGGAGGCAACATTTCACTAACATGGTGGAATAGTACATGTGCACACCCCTCCACGTACTGACTGATGGTTCGGCCCCATTCAACTTCTGGGTCTCTAAATTGTCCACGTGGCCAGAGCTAGCCTTTTATGCCTTGGAGGTGCTGGCCTGCCCGGCGGCCAGCGTTTTGTCTGAACGTGTATTCAGCACGGCAGGGGGCGTCATTACAGACAAACGCAGCCGCCTGTCTACAGCCAATGTGGACAAGCTGACGTTCATAAAAATGAACCAGGCATGGATCCCACAGGATCTGTCCGTCCCTTGTCCAGATTAGACATTAACTACCTCCCCTTAACCATATATTATTGGACTCCAGGGCACTTCCTCATTCAATCCTATTTTTATTTTCATTTTACCATTATATTGCGAGGCTACCCAAAGTTGAATGAACCTCTCCTCTGTCTGGGTGCCGGGGCCTAAATATATGCCAATGGACTGTTCCAATGTTGGGTGACGTGAAGCCTGATTCTCTGCTATGACATGCAGAATGATTCTCTGCTGACATGAAGCCAGATCCTCTGTTACGGGACCTCTCTCCTCTGCCTGGGTGCTGGGCCTAAATTTATGAAAATGGACTCTTACAGTGGTGGGTGACGTGAAGCCTGATTCTCTGCTATGATATGAAGACTGATTCTCTGCTGACATGAAGCCAGATTGTCTGTTACGGGACCTCTCTCCTCTGCCTGGGTGCTGGGCCTAAATATATGCCAATGGACTGTTGCAGTGGTGGCTGACGTGAAGCCTCATTCTCTGCTATGACATGCAGACTAATTCTCTGCTGACATGAAGTCAGATCCTCTGTTACGGGACCTCTCTCCTCTGCCTGGGTGCTGGGCCTAAACTTATGAAAATGGACTCTTACAGTGGTGGGTGACGTGAAGCCTCATTCTCTGCTATGACATGCAGACTAATTCTCTGCTGACATGAAGCCAGATTGTCTGTTACGGGACCTCTCTCCTCTGCCTGGGTGCTGGGCCTAAATTTATGACAATGGACTGTTGCAGTGGTGGGTGACGTGAAGCCTGATTCTCTGCTATGACATGCAGACTGATTCTCTACTGACATGAAGCCAGATTGTCTGTTACGGGACCTCTCTCCTCTGCCTGTGTGCTGGGCCTAAATATATGCCAATGGACTGTTGCAGTGGTGGCTGACGTGAAGCCTCATTCTCTGCTATGACATGCAGACTAATTCTCTGCTGACATGAAGCCAGATTGTCTGTTACGGGACCTCTCTCCTCTGCCTGTGTGCTGGGCCTAAATATATGCCAATGGACTGTTGCAGTGGTGGCTGACGTGAAGCCTCATTCTCTGCTATGACATGCAGACTGATTCTCTGCTGACATGAAGCCAGATCCTCTGTTACGGGACCTCTCTCCTCTTCCTGGGTGCTGGGCCTAAATTTATGAAAATGGACTCTTACAGTGGTGGCTGACGTGAAGCCTGATTCTCTGCTATGACATGAAGACTGATTCTCTGCTGACATGAAGCCAGATCCTCTGTTACGGGACCTCTCTCCTCTGCCTGTGTGCTGGGCCTAAATATATGCCAATGGACTGTTGCAGTGGTGGCTGACGTGAAGCCTCATTCTCTGCTATGACATGTAGACTAATTCTCTGCTGACATGAAGTCAGATCCTCTGTTACGGGACCTCTCTCCTCTGCCTGGGTGCTGGGCCTAAACTTATGAAAATGGACTCTTACAGTGGTGGGTGACGTGAAGCCTCATTCTCTGCTATGACATGCAGACTAATTCTCTGCTGACATGAAGCCAGATTGTCTGTTACGGGACCTCTCTCCTCTGCCTGGGTGCTGGGCCTAAATTTATGACAATGGACTGTTGAAGTGGTGGGTGACGTGAAGCCTGATTCTCTGCTATGACATGCAGACTGATTCTCTACTGACATGAAGCCAGATTGTCTGTTACGGGACCTCTCTCCTCTGCCTGTGTGCTGGGCCTAAATATATGCCAATGGACTGTTGCAGTGGTGGCTGACGTGAAGCCTCATTCTCTGGCATGACATGCAGACTAATTCTCTGCTGACATGAAGCCAGATTGTCTGTTACGGGACCTCTCTCCTCTGCCTGGTTGCTGGGCCTAAATATATGCCAATGGACTGTTGCAGTGGTGGCTGACGTGAAGCCTCATTCTCTGCTATGACATGCAGACTGATTCTCTGCTGACATGAAGCCAGATCCTCTGTTACGGGACCTCTCTCCTCTTCCTGGGTGCTGGGCCTAAATTTATGAAAATGGACTCTTACAGTGGTGGCTGACGTGAAGCCTGATTCTCTGCTATGACATGAAGACTGATTCTCTGCTGACATGAAGCCAGATCCTCTGTTACGGGACCTCTCTCCTCTGCCTGGGTGCTGGGCCTAAACTTATGAAAATGGACTCTTACAGTGGTGGGTGACGTGAAGCCTCATTCTCTGCTATGACATGCAGACTAATTCTCTGCTGACATGAAGCCAGATTGTCTGTTACGGGACCTCTCTCCTCTGCCTGGGTGCTGGGCCTAAATTTATGACAATGGACTGTTGCAGTGGTGGGTGACGTGAAGCCTGATTCTCTGCTATGACATGCAGACTGATTCTCTGCTGACATGAAGCCAGATTGTCTGTTACGGGACCTCTCTCCTCTGCCTGTGTGCTGGGCCTAAATTTATGACAATGGACTGTTGCAGTGGTGGGTGACGTGAAGCCTGATTCTCTGCTATGACATGCAGACTGATTCTCTGCTGACATGAAGCCAGATTGTCTGTTACGGGACCTCTCTCCTCTGCCTGGGTGCTGGGCCTAAATTTATGACAATGGACTGTTGCAGTGGTGGGTGACGTGAAGCCTGATTCTCTGCTATGACATGCAGACTGATTCTCTACTGACATGAAGCCAGATTGTCTGTTACGGGACCTCTCTCCTCTGCCTGGGTGCTGGGCCTAAATATATGCCAATGGACTGTTGCAGTGGTGGCTGACGTGAAGCCTCATTCTCTGCTATGACATGCAGACTAATTCTCTGCTGACATGAAGACAGATTGTCTGTTACGGGACCTCTCTCCTCTGCCTGTGTGCTGGGCCTAAATATATGCCAATGGACTGTTGCAGTGGTGGCTGACGTGAAGCCTCATTCTCTGCTATGACATGCAGACTAATTCTCTGCTGACATGAAGCCAGATTGTCTGTTACGGGACCTCTCTCCTCTGCCTGGGTGCTGGGCCTAAATATATGCCAATGGACTGTTGCAGTGGTGGCTGACGTGAAGCCTGATTCTCTGCTATGACATGAAGACTGATTCTCTGCTGACATGAAGCCAGATTGTCTGTTACGGGACCTCTCTCCTCTGCCTGTGTGCTGGGCCTAAATATATGCCAATGGACTGTTGCAGTGGTGGCTGACGTGAAGCCTCATTCTCTGCTATGACATGCAGACTAATTCTCTGCTGACATGAAGCCAGATTGTCTGTTACGGGACCTCTCTCCTCTGCCTGGTTGCTGGGCCTAAATATATGCCAATGGACTGTTGCAGTGGTGGCTGACGTGAAGCCTCATTCTCTGCTATGACATGCAGTCTGATTCTCTGCTGACATGAAGCCAGATCCTCTGTTACGGGACCTCTCTCCTCTTCCTGGGTGCTGGGCCTAAATTTATGAAAATGGACTCTTACAGTGGTGGCTGACGTGAAGCCTGATTCTCTGCTATGACATGAAGACTGATTCTCTGCTGACATGAAGCCAGATCCTCTGTTACGGGACCTCTCTCCTCTGCCTGGGTGCTGGGCCTAAACTTATGAAAATGGACTCTTACAGTGGTGGGTGACGTGAAGCCTCATTCTCTGCTATGACATGCAGACTAATTCTCTGCTGACATGAAGCCAGATTGTCTGTTACGGGACCTCTCTCCTCTGCCTGGGTGCTGGGCCTAAATTTATGACAATGGACTGTTGCAGTGGTGGGTGACGTGAAGCCTGATTCTCTGCTATGACATGCAGACTGATTCTCTGCTGACATGAAGCCAGATTGTCTGTTACGGGACCTCTCTCCTCTGCCTGTGTGCTGGGCCTAAATTTATGACAATGGACTGTTGCAGTGGTGGGTGACGTGAAGCCTGATTCTCTGCTATGACATGCAGACTGATTCTCTGCTGACATGAAGCCAGATTGTCTGTTACGGGACCTCTCTCCTCTGCCTGGGTGCTGGGCCTAAATTTATGACAATGGACTGTTGCAGTGGTGGGTGACGTGAAGCCTGATTCTCTGCTATGACATGCAGACTGATTCTCTACTGACATGAAGCCAGATTGTCTGTTACGGGACCTCTCTCCTCTGCCTGGGTGCTGGGCCTAAATATATGCCAATGGACTGTTGCAGTGGTGGCTGACGTGAAGCCTCATTCTCTGCTATGACATGCAGACTAATTCTCTGCTGACATGAAGACAGATTGTCTGTTACGGGACCTCTCTCCTCTGCCTGTGTGCTGGGCCTAAATATATGCCAATGGACTGTTGCAGTGGTGGCTGACGTGAAGCCTCATTCTCTGCTATGACATGCAGACTAATTCTCTGCTGACATGAAGCCAGATTGTCTGTTACGGGACCTCTCTCCTCTGCCTGGGTGCTGGGCCTAAATATATGCCAATGGACTGTTGCAGTGGTGGCTGACGTGAAGCCTGATTCTCTGCTATGACATGAAGACTGATTCTCTGCTGACATGAAGCCAGATTGTCTGTTACGGGACCTCTCTCCTCTGCCTGTGTGCTGGGCCTAAATATATGCCAATGGACTGTTGCAGTGGTGGCTGACGTGAAGCCTCATTCTCTGCTATGACATGCAGACTAATTCTCTGCTGACATGAAGCCAGATTCTCTGTTACGGGACCTCTCTCCTCTGCCTGGGTTCCGGGGCCTAAATATCTGAGAATGGACTGTTCCAGTGGTGGGTGACGGGAAGCCAGATTCTCTGCTATGGGACCTCTCTCCAATTGATTTTGGTTAATTTTTATTTATTTAATTTTTATTTTAATTAATTTCCCTATCCAAATTTGTTTGCAGGGGATTTACCTACATGTTGCTGCCTTTTGCAGTCCTCTAGCCCTTTCCTGGGCTGTTTTACAGCCTTTTAAGTGCCGAAAAGTTCGGGTCTCCATTGACTTCAATGGGGTTTGGGTTCGGGACGAAGTTCGGATCGGGTTCGGATCCCGAACCCGAACATTTCCGGGAAGTTCGGCCGAACTTCTCGAACCCGAACATCCAGGTGTTCGCTCAACTCTAGTCTTGAGATATTTCTTGGCCCAGTCTTGACGTTTCAGCTTGTGTGTCTTGTTCAGTGGTGGTCGTCTTTCAGCCTTTCTTACCTTGGCCATGTCTCTGAGTATTGCACACCTTGTGCTTTTGGGCACTCCAGTGATGTTGCAGCTCTGAAATATGGCCAAACTGGTGGCAAGTGGCATCTTGGCAGCTGCACGCTTGACTTTTCTCAGTTCATGGGCATTTATTTTGCGCCTTGGTTTTTCCACACGCTTCTTGCGACCCTGTTGACTATTTTGAATGAAACGCTTGATTGTTCGATGATCACGCTTCAGAAGCTTTGCAATTTTAAGAGTGCTGCATCCCTCTGCAAGATATCTCACTATTTTTGACTTTTCTGAGCCTGTCAAGTCCTTCTTTTGACCCATTTTGCCAAAGGAAAGGAAGTTGCCTAATAATTATGCACACCTGATATAGGGTGTTGATGTCATTAGACCACACCCCTTCTCATTACAGAGATGCACATCACCTAATATGCTTAATTGGTAGTAGGCTTTCGAGCCTATACAGCTTGGAGTAAGACAACATGCATAAAGAGGATGATGTGGTCAAAATACTCATTTGCCTAATAATTCTGCACTCCCTGTATTTTAAAAAAGCAGCACATCCCAAAGATACAACTTATGATAATATAATAATCTTTATTCTAGCTACAGCAAGACAAAGAAGTTAAAATACAGTATACAATGAAGACTGTATGAGGGTCCTAAAATACTCCCTACATATAAGTGCACATCTAATTCTCAATAAGAATAAGGGCTCATGCACACAAACGTATTTTCTTTCTGTGTTAGCTCAGTTTTTTTTTTTTTTTTGCAGACTGTATGTGGAACCATTCATTTCAATGGGTTTGCAAAACAAACGGAAGTGAATCTGTGTGCATTCCATTTCCGTACGTCTGTATGTCCGCATTATGCACAAGAATAGGACTGTTCCATTAGGGGCCGGCTGTTCCGTTCTGCAAAATACGGAATGCACATGGACGTCATCTATATTTTTTGCAGACCGCAAAACACATACGGTCATGTGCATGTGTAATGTCTGTAAAGTGCTGCGGAATATGTCAGCGCTATATAAGTGCATAAAATAAATAAATATTCAGATGAAGGTGTGCACATTTTTCTGCCTCATGCATTTATTGCTGCTGGGTACCAGCTACTGTACCCCTAAGGAAGACCCCTGAGGAGGGTGGTGTCCATACACATAAAAGCAAAATCACCGGTCACCTATTGTACTGTATGTCTATGGTGGTCTGCTTCCCCCCAACTGATGATATTGTGGGTAAGAAGGATCAGGCAAACTGAATTTGTTCTCACAGGAGATAGAGGTGGGGTAATGGGCACACACACGGCGCACTTTCACCAGTAGCTCAGGCAAAATGGGGTAGGTTTTGAGAAACCGCTGAACCACTAAGTTGAACACGTGGGCTAGGCATGGTAAGTGTGTGCGCAAATAAATTTCACTGAATGTCACAGATATTTAGGATGCGCAAACGTTATACAGGAGATGTAGCGAAGGTAATGTCGCTGTCAGCTTCAGCCAAACAATTGCGCTGAATGTCACAGATATTTAGGATGCGCAAATGTAACACAACAGATAGCAGAGGTTGTGTCACTGTCAGAAGCGGCCAAAAACTTGCACACAATTTACCGCAGGTTGCTCTAATAATATGACGCGTTCCAGCCAGCCAATCACTGTAATGCCAGTAACTAACATGGCTACGGCATTACAGCGAGTGCCAGTACTTCCAGTACTAGCAGAGGTTGTGTTGAAGGCAATTTAGCGCAGGTTGCTCTAATAATATATGACGCGTTCTGGCCAGAAAATCACTGTAGTGCCAATAACCAACATGGCTACGGCATTACAGTGAGTGCCAGTACTTCCCTGCATGTTTATTGGCTGTGTAGCAGTCAACAAACGTGCAGGAAGGAGACTCGAGCATCGCGCTCGAGCACTCGCGGTGTTCGGCTGAACATGCTCGCCCAACACTAATCCCAATACAAGGCACTTGAGAACTTGTAGTTCCCCAAGTCCAGGGAGTGCAGAGGTAGCAGTCGCTGCCGGGTCTCAGAACCTGAGGGGCCCAAAGACCACCGTGCCTCATAAGAAGACACCAATATTATAGAAAGTGCATGTTGGTCAAGTTACACCTCTGGCTGGAGGGAAGGGGTTAGGTCAAGATTTTGGCATGGGGTGCTGTTTCAATTTTTGCCTCAGGCAGCACGAAGACTATCTGCTTCCCTGCCCTGACTACAAAGTACTGAGGGAAGCTGAACTCTTGCACCAGGGTCTATGAGCCTTTAGCTACGCCCCTGCCCGTCACAAGAATATAGTGTAAATGTATCATCTTATTGACATGAACAGTAACAAAGTAGCAGCACAGAATTCTTAATAAACAAAGTTGCAGTGAAGGAAAATTCCATAGTTCTGTAACAAACTGCAGCCCAAGGCTTCGGTCCTGAGGCTGTAACTTACCAAAGTAGCATTCTTTCTTCTTGAGGGAGTAATGCAGGGAGAGGTGAACCTGTGTCAGTAAAGTCTTGCCCATATCAGTCTCTTGCGTAGCGAGAGAATGGATGTAACTAGGGGATCCTTCCCCGGGGAGCATCCGTGTCTGTTTACTGTGACCAGGCCAGTAACTTGTTGCATTAGTAACAGGGAATACCAGGACCTGCTCGGTATCTGAGCCTGCGCTGTTACCATGAATAATGAATGCCGTCCCCATCTCATCACTGGAATTCTATTCATTCTATTCAAAGACTTTATTACCGGTTCTCCTAAACCTGCAGACACATGAAGGTTATATAGCCAGGCGCTGCTGCTGCTCCTACCGTCCAACCCTCAACCAGTACCATTGTCAATAAGCAAATTATATTCTTTTTTTTTTTTCAGTTTGGGATGAAAGTCGTCTCTCATTCACATTGCACAGAAAGAAGCTTGGGGTAGAAATGTTTAATTCTCCATTGTGGCTCTAAGCTCCAAAATCTCAAAGCAGAATCTCAAAGCTGAATACCTGCATATATAATATTTGAAGATGTATTTCTTCCATCTTGGCAGATGAGTCCCGGATATAGGTGGCGAAAAGTTAAAGGGGTTGTTTAACCCTTTATAATTGATGGCCTAATCCTAAAGATAAGCCATCACTATTTGATCGTTGGCCATTCGTCAACCGCCATCGCCGCCAATCATCTGTTCTGCGGTAGCTCCGTTGCCAGAAATACACACATCCATCCACTGTGTAATGGACAGAGCTGGTGACCATCCACTTCAATTGGAGAAGCTCTGCAGTAGCCAGCTCCGTGCAATACACGATGGATGGCGCTGTGTAGTTTCGGTGCTGGAGCTGTTGCAGAACAGCTGAACGGTGGGGTAAGGGTAGACCAGGGATCAGCAACCTTCGGCACTCCAGCTGTTGTGAAACTACAATTCTCAGCATGCTCCATTCATTTCTATGTGTTTTTAGAAGAGCACAGCAAGTATGCATGATGGGAGTTGTAGTTTCACAACAGCTTGAGTGCCGGAAGTTGCCTACCCCTGGGATAGACCATAACTTGAAAAGTGTTGGACAGTTCTTTAAAGTGCAACTAATTTAAGAAAAAAGGTAATAAAAATGATACAGTTCTACATGTGCTGATGAGAATAAGTCTGAAGCCTGAATGATCATTGTGGGAAACTACAGTATTGGGTATTGATATAAAAAAAAATGAGAACATTTGGTAAAATGAAAAAAAGATGCGTCTGAAGGAAACCTATAATGGTTTTTCAGGGCTCGTTGGGATAAGCCTACAGTGTGTGTTCAGTAAAGAGTCCACTCGTACTGCAGCTCGGCCCATTCAAGCCAATCCCTATGATCATACATTAATGGCCTATCCTAAGTATAAGCCATCAATTGATGGTCCCAAGAAGTCCCTTTAAGACTAGGACTACATAATATCAAGAAGTTAAAAGCAAATTGTTGTAGACATGGAGACGCAAGTTCAATTGTTCTTTTTTCTCTCCATACCGAACAGTTGAGGTTCACTTTTGTCTGTCATTCACGCATAACTTTTAGTTGGCATGACAGTTACACATCTGTAGTCCAGAAGCCGAGCGAGTGTAATGGTGCTTACAGAGAGGCACAGGTCATATTAGCAGTTTATAAGTAGTCCTAATGGAAAGCTTCCTGCTCCAAGGGTGATGTTAGGCCTTCAGGCCACTAGTGTCCATGTCGGGGTCTTTCCTCTCTTGCTGTCACACTCTATCTTGTCCCTTTCAAATTAAGTGTTCCTAGGGGCTGACGTATAGACCAGAGCTTTGACTTCTTTTCAGCCCAGCAGTGCTAACCCCTTTACCTCTGTCTCTTCTTACGGGATCTGAGCACTCACCTGGCACTGCAGTCCTCTTCCAGGCCTAATTTGTGGCCTTGTTTTTTGTGCATCTTCAGCTGGAGGGTGCACAGTTCATTATGCTCTTGTATCATGTTTCCCCCTAGCATACTCTAAGTCAGGGATGCTCAACCTACGGCCTTCCAGCTGTTGTAGAACTACAACTCCCACCATGCCCTGCTTTAGGTTGATACCTGTAGGTTGTCCGGGCATGATGGGAGTTGTAGTTTTGCAACATCTGGAGGGCCACAGGTTGAGCATCCCTGCTGTAGGTGGTGGTGGCCTGCAGTTACCCTGCTGCAGTACACGCTGCAACGGGCCTTATTGAGCATTCACCCCCAGCAGGGAAAAGGTGAATGCACAATACATAGCTCGCAGCTACACTTAACACAATGGCCCCAGACCAGTCCATCTAAGAGGGTCTCAGGTGGCACATTTTGTACCCCCATTATAGTTCGCCATCAGCACTCGTAGCACCATTGTGCTATTAAGTTGTAGAACAGAATTCACAGTTCCAGAAACTCGTCATTGACAAGTGAGGATAACATTTGCACTCGTTGGTTACGCTGAATATATAGCATTTCATTACACACTTATATTTAACGTCGTCTTTAATACAAAGGAAAAGGATTATCCCCAAGGATGAAGAGCCAAGACGACTTTAAACAGGACCTCACTAAGGACTATTACTTCCTTATGGAGAATCCCACTATACTAGAAGAACGCCATTTAGTGCCAGGATAAGGAGTGGAGGTCAAAGGAAGCTATCTAGGGTGCAGTACTCTCTCCTACCTATGGGGGCACTTCACATGGCTCCCTGACACAACAAGGAGGAGTGATCATACAGCTGATTCAGAAAAATGCATGCATTAATCATGGAATTAAATAAATACTAATGTGGCTGGCAGGGCACGGTAGTATTATAGGGATATGGATCTGTGTTTGGTACCCTTATAGGTACTGATATATGACTGAAAATGCTGTATAGGTGTATATATATATTTATATATATATACATTGAATGTGTCCACTAATGTCAGCACATTATGTACACATGTGGTCTCACATTCCTTTATTTTTGGCAGGACATGCCCTGATATGAATGTCACGACCTTGCGATATTGAGATCATGAGATGTCTATCCTATATGTTTCTGTGTGCAGCCACCCGGTGGATATGCTGTGAACTGCAGGCTGCAAGACTTGATAATAGACTGCTGATATATTGCAATAGAATTTGTTTCACAAGAAAGTTGAGCTATGGTAAGGGTGGACACAGCAGTAATACATGGTCATGCCAACTCGACTAGCTTGGGAGATGACATTTGTTGATGCCCCCTGTGCTGGCTCATCGACAAACTTTACCAAGTGGACTGCTCCCCCCCCCCCCCCCCCACACACACACACAAAAATCCTTAGAAACTTTATTAGGGAAAATGGCAGGCATTGTCCTGATGAAACAACCACATTATCTCCATGAATTATTGAGGTAGAGAAAACAAACAAATTCGCCTCTGCTACATCTGTAAATGAAAAGACTAGAAAAGGGAAGGTATGTAAGATTTAGTAACCAAGCAAAGCAAAGACAGTAATAAACAAGGTGTGCACACAGTTCAGACAAATGTTCACGTCTCGCTCTACAGACAAATTAGCAGCCGAGGGGGTCCTCTCTTTGTAAAGGAGCATTGATAAATGGAGCCATTCAGCTTAAGCACATTCTCAGCATGTTTTATGTAGCACAGTTTAACAAGCCGTGGATCTCTGGTAACACCTGATTTCATAACTGCATGTAAAAAATAATAAAAAGAACACAGAGAGAAAAGCACCTAGGGATGTATGCATTATTAAACTCTTAGGCTACTTTCACACTAGCGTTGTTTAAATCCGGCGCTCAATTCCGACACCGGAACTGCCCGCCGGATCCGGAAAAACGTATGAAAACGGATAACATTTGAATCCTGATCAGGATTTTGATCAGAATGAAAAAATGCATTGGAAAAAACGGATCCGCCATTTATGGACTTTAATTTTTTGTTCACATATTTCGGGTTTAACATGCAAAAGCCGTCCCCGGTTTGACTGAACACACGGCATTAATGCAAGTCAATGGGAAAAAGAGCGGATCCGGCGTTCAGTCAAAGTGTTCAGGACTTTTGGCCGGAGGTAAAAATACAACATGCTACGGTTTTCTGAAAAGCCTGATCAGTCAAAAAGGCTGAACTGAAGACATCCTGATGCATCCTGAACGGATTACTCTCCATTCAGAATGCATTAGGATAAAACTGATCAGTTCTTTGATTTGAGCCACTAGGACGGAACTCAGCGCTGGAAAAGAAAAACGCTAGTGTGAAAGTACCCTGAGGCCTCTTTCACACTTGCGTTGTCCGGATCCGGCGTGTACTCCACTTGCCGGAATTACACGCCGGATCCGGAAAAACGCAAGTGTACTGAAAGCATTTGAAGACGGATCCGTCTTCAAAATGCTTTCAGTGTTACTATGGCACCCAGGACGCTATTAAAGTCCTGGTTGCCATAGTAGTAGTGGGGAGCGGGGGAGCGGTATACTTACAGTCCGCGCGGCTCCCGGGGCGCTCCAGAATGACGTCAGAGCGCCCCATGCGCATGGATCATGTGATCCATGCGATCACGTCATCCATGCGCCTGGGGCGCCCTGACGTCACTCTGGAGCGCCCCGGGAGCCGCACGGATGGTAAGTATGCTGCTCCCCGCTCCCCACTACACTTTACCATGGCTGCCAGGACTTTAGCGTCCCGGCAGCCATGGTAACCATTGAGAAAAAGCTCAACGTCGCATCCGGCAATGCGCCGAAACGACGTTTAGCTTAAGGCCGGATCCGGATCAATGCCTTTCAATGGGCATTCATTCCGGATCCGGCCTTGCGGCAAGTGTTCCGGATTTTTGGCCGGAGCAAAAAGCGCAGCATGCTGCGCTATTTGCTGCGGCCAAAAAACGTTCCGTTCCGGAACGGAAGACATCCTGATGCATCCTGAAGGACGGACTGTCCATTCAGAATGCATTAGGATAATCCTGATCAGTATTCTTCCGGCATAGAGCCCCGACGACGGAACTCTATGCCGGAAGACTATAACGCAGGTGTGAAAGGGCCCTACGTTAGGTTTTTCTGGAGATTCCTGGTATTCTTGGATATGGATACATTTGTGTATTATTCATGAAGTGTGTTGTGTATTGTTTACAGGGCAGGCACCATCAGAGGCACATGGTATTTTTTCTATCCAGTCTCATGTTAATAAAGTTAAAACTAAGTCTCCATATTTTAGCACAATATCATTTTTAGGTTCAACACTGTCGATATCACATACATCACTGTGTTTATTATTCCTGCACTGTGACATCACTGTGTTTATTATCCCTGTACTGTGACTTCACTGTGTTTATTATCCCTGTACTGTGACATCACTGTGTTTATTATCCCTGTACTGTGACATCACTGTGTTTATTATCTCTGTACTGTGACATCACTGTGTTTATTATACCTGTACTGTGACATCACTGTGTTTATTATACCTGTACTGTGACATCACTGTGTTTATTACCCCTGTACTGTGACATCACTGTGTTTATTATTCCTGTACTGTGACATCACTGTGTTTATTATTCCTGTACTGTGACATCACTGTGTTTATTATCTCTGTACTGTGACATCACTGTGTTTATTATCCCTGTACTGTGACATCACTGTGTTTATTATCCCTGTACTGTGACATCACTGTGTTTATTATCTCTGTACTGTGACATCACTGTGTTTATTATCCCTGCACTGTGACATCACTGTGTTTATCCCTGTACTGTGACATCACTGTGTTTACTATCCCTGTACTGTGACATCACTGTGTTTATTATCCCTGCACTGTGACATCACTGTGTTTATTATCTCTGTTCTGTAACATCACTGTGTTTATTATCTCTGTACTGTGACATCACTGTATTTATTATCCCAGTACTGTGACATCACTGTATTTATTATCCCTGCACTGTGACATCACTGTGTTTATTATCTCTGTACTGTGACTTCACTGTGTTTATTATCTCTGTACTGTGACATCACTGTGTTTATTATTTCTGTACTGTGACATCACTGTATTTATTATCCCAGTACTGTGACATCACTGTATTTATTATCCCTGTACTGTGACATCACTGTATTTATTATCCCTGTACTGTGACATCACTGTGTTTATTATCCCTGTACTGTCACATCATTGTGTTTATTATCCCTGTACTGTGACATCACTGTGTTTATTATCTCTGTACGGTGACATCACTATGCTTATTATCCTGTACTGTGATATTACTGTGTTTATTATCCCTGTACTGTGACAGAAGTACAAATGTGAAGGCAGACGCATTATCTCAGAGCTTCCATGCTTTTCAACCCACTGAGGCACCGCCTGAATCCATCCTACCAGCAAACATCTTCTTAGCGGCTCTAACCCAGGATATCTCGGCTCGCATTAAGGCTGAACAACATCTGGCATTGGCATCCATCCCAACACATAAGTTGTTTGTTCCCGTACAATTTCATCTCCAGCTGTTGGGGGAGTGTCACGATTCTGCCTTTTGTGGACATCCGAATTTTGAGGGCACTAAGGATTTGGTTTCTAGATCTTATTGGTGACCCACTCTGACAAGGGATGTCAAGTCCTACGTGTCAGCCTGTGAGGTTTGTGCCAGGTCTAAGACACCTAGGACTCGCCCTGCTGGTAACCTATGACCCCTACCCATTCCCAGTAGACCCTGGTTCCATATCTCAATGGACTTTATAACTGACCTACCGCTGACGGAGGGTAAGACTGTGGTTTGGGTAGTGGTCGATAGGTTTAGCAAGATGGTTCATTTCATTCCCCTGTCTAAACTTCCGAATGCAAAAACCCTGGCGTCTATTTTTGTGAGAGAGATTGTTCGTTTACATGACATCCCGGAAAATATTGTTTCTGACAGGGGTGTGCAGTTTGTGTCCAAATTCTGGAGGGCCTTTGGTCAAAGATGTAAAATTTCATTGTCTTTTTCTTCCGCCTACCATCCTGAGAGTAATTGGCAGACTGAACGCCTTAATCAGTCTGTGGAACAATTCTTGAGGTTGTATGTTGCTGATGACCAGCAATCATGGGTCAAATTCCTTCCGTTGACTGAATTTGCTTAGAATAAGCGAGTCAATTCTTCCGCTGGGGTCTCCCCTTTCTTTTGTAACCATGGTTTTCATCCCCGTTTTCATTCTGGGTCGTCCGTCTCCTCCTCTAACCCTGAAGCGAATAAACTCTCCTCCGAACTGTGCACAGTTTGGGCCCGGGTTCAATCGAACCTAGAAAAGGCTCAAAGTTCTCAAAAACTCAAGGCCGATAGGAGACGTTCCAAGGGGGTGAACTTTCAGGTTGGGGATAAAGTATGGTTGTCCTCCAAAAATCTATCTCTCAAGGTAGCTTCTAGAAAATTTGCTCCTCGTTTTATTGGACCGTATAAGATCACGGAGGTGATTAATCCGGTATTGTTTAAGCTGGAGCTGTCCGAGTCGTTCCACATTCATAATGTATTTAATAAATCTCTACTTAAAAAGTATTTTGAACCTGTTGTACCGTTGAAAGCCTCGCCTCCGCCGGTTCTTGTTAGTGATGTTGTCGAGTATGTGGTGTCTAAGATAGTGGATGTCAGGAGAGTGCGTAATTCTTTACAGTACCTGATTCACTGGAAGGGGTATGGACCCGAAGAGAGATCTTGGGTACCCGCTAGGGAGGTTCATGCTCCTAGACTTGTTCGGAAATTTCATTTAGAACATCCTGAAAGGCCATCGCCTGAAGTCTTGGGTCCGATGGCCCCTCGTAAAAGGAGGGTACTGTCACGGGGCGCCAAAGGCGCACTCGGTCTCCCATCAGCCACAGACCTGCTGCTTAGCTTCGGGAACGAGGATCTGTGTTTGGCCTCATTTCCAGGGCGTCTTTGCTAGCTGGCAGGCTCCCTGCTTCTAGGTCTGCCTTGAGCGCCGAGCTGATCACTCGGTGCTCGACTTGTCTGTCTGTCGGTCATGTGACGCTGGCCACGTCACATGACCCTCAGACCCCACTATAAGTACAGGCAGCCTGCTGGCCACAGGTTTCCTGTTAATTCTAGGTTCCTGGCTATTTGTTGGACTACTGAATACTCACCTGATCCTGTTCCCTTACGATCCTTTGCCTGCTCCTCCTGTACTGCGCATCCCTCCTGGTATTGTGACCTCAGCTCCCACCTGACTACTCTTTGCGGACTCCTCTGGTACTTCTCTACTCTCCTGGTATTTGCCCCCAACTTCGCCTGACCATTCTTTGCTTAACCCTTTGTACTGCGTAGCTCTCTTGGTTCTGACCAGGTCCATTCACGTTCCGTATTTTGTCTTGTCTGTCTTCCCTGCACATATCCTAAATAAGGAACTGTCGTTCAGTCATCAGGACTCGTGAGGCAAGTAGGCAGGGCCAGGGGTGAGGGTGGAGCGCGGTGGTCACTATTCTTCCCCCTGTATGTGTGTGGACGTGACCGTTACAATATCACTGTGTTTATTATCCCTGTACTGTGACATCACTGTGTCTATTATCCCTGTACTGTGACATCACTGTGTCTATTATCCCTGTACTGTGACATCACTGTGTTTATTATCCCTGTACTGTGACTTTACTGTGTTTAATCTCCCTGTACTGTGACATCACTGTTTATTATCTCTGTACTGTGACATCACTGTGTCTATTATCCCTGCACTGTGACATCACTGTGTTTATTATCTCTGTACTGTGACATCACTGTGTCTATTTTCCCTGCACTGTGACATCACTGTGTTTATTATCCCTGTACTGTGACATCACTGTGTTTATTATTCCTGTACTGTGACATCACTGTGTCTATTATCCCTGCACTGTGACATCACTGTGTTTATTATCTCTGTACTGTGACATCACTGTCTATTTTCCCTGCACTGTGACATCACTGTGTTTATTATCTCTGTACTGTGACATCACTGTGTTTATTATTCCTGTACTGTGACATCACTGTGTCTATTATCCCTGTACTGTGACATCACTGTGTCTATTATCCCTGTACTGTGACATCACTGTGTCTATTATCCCTGTACTGTGACATCACTGTGTCTATTATCCCTGTACTGTGACATCACTGTGTCTATTATCCCTGTACTGTGACATCACTGTGTCTATTATCCCTGTACTGTGACTTTACTGTGTTTAATCTCCCTGTACTGTGACATCACTGTTTATTATCTCTGTACTGTGACATCACTGTTTATTATCTCTGTACTGTGACATCACTGTGTCTATTATCCCTGCACTGTGACATCACTGTGTTTATTATCTCTGTACTGTGACATCACTGTTTATTATCTCTGTACTGTGACATCACTGTGTTTATTATTCCTGTACTGTGACATCACTGTGTTTATTATCTCTGTACTGTGACATCACTGTGTCTATTTTCCCTGCACTGTGACATCACTGTGTTTATTATCTCTGTACTGTGACATCACTGTTTATTATCTCTGTACTGTGACATCACTGTGTTTATTATCCCTGTACTTTGACATCACTGTGTTTATTATCCCTGTACTGTGACATCACTGTGTTTATTATCCCTGTACTGTGACATCACTGTGTTTATTATTCCTGTACTGTGACATCACTGTGTTTATTATCTCTGTACTGTGACATCACTGTGTTTATTATCTCTGTACTGTGACATCACTGTTTATTATGCCTGTACTGTGACTTCACTGTATTTATTATCTCTGTACTGTCACATCACTGTGTTTATTATCCCTGTACTGTGACTTCACTGTGTTTATCTCTGTACTGTGACTTCACTGTGTTTATCTCTGTACTGTGACATCACTGTGTTTATTATTTCTGTACTGTGACATCACTGTATTTATTATCTCTGTACTGTGAAAACACTGTTTATTATCCCTGTACTGTGACATCACTGTTTATTATGCCTGTACTGTGAAAACACTGTTTATTATCTCTGTACTCTGACATCACTTTGTTTATTATCCTTGTACTGTGACATCACTGAACATTACAGAATGAAAACAGGAATCAATCTACTATGCCAGAGGTGCTACCACCATCTAAGAAACCATATATGATGATACAGAAAAAGGTACATGCCAAAACAAGGTTCACACCCTTTACAAGTATATAAACAAATACCTTTTTTTTTTTTTACACAAAAGAGTAAAAACAAAAAATAATGTGACATCACAAGAAGCAAAGTGCATTGTGCAAGTATCAGTGTAATTGAATAAAAAAAAAGTGCATACGACCTCCAGAAATACAGTATTTTAGAAGCGGTTTGGGATAAAGCCTCACCATACTGCTGCCCACACATACAGTTTCCTCAGGTGTATTTTTTTTATATATTTGTACACGGTGTGCACATTGGTTATCATATTAGTGATCAATCATTACCCTTAGGCTGAAACAAATTGTTGATACCCTGATGTTAAAGAACGAAGAACCCACGATGGTAACTGAAATAAGTTGAAACTGACTAAAGTAGTAATAAATAAAAATTTACAGAACATCAGCTAATGAAAATCAGGAATTGGGTGGGTGAGCCAGGGGGGTCAGTAAATAACTGCCACTCTGAGGGAGAGAGGATAAAAGAGTCTTACGGTGTGAGCCTGAAAAGATGGGAATGAGAGTGATTCTCCTGAGGCAATGACCTGGAAAGTGCATTGTAGGGAAAAAAGTACACCTACTTCAGTGGCGTACCTAGTGTGTTTGGCACCCGGGGTGGGTCCTTTCCGTTCCCCCCCCCCCTCCCCTTCTCCAATACTTAAAAAAAAATATGTACCCCCTCACAGTAGTATTGCCCTCATTGTACAACCGTCACAGTAGTTTTGCACAGATATGTGCCCTCTCACAATAGTTTTGCCCACATTGTGCCCCCTCACAGTAGTTATGCCCACATTGTGCCCCCTCTGTGCCCCTTTCACAGTTGTAATGCCCTCTTTTTGCCTCCTTCACAGTAATAATCCCCATTGTGCCCCCTTCATAGTAATAATGCCCACTGTTCCTCCTTCATAGTAATAATGCCCATTTTGCCCCTTAACAGTAATAATGCCCATTGTGCCCCCTTAGTAGTAGAAATGCCCTCTGTTCCCCCTCCATAGTAAAAATCCCCATTGTGCCTCCTTCACAGTAAAAATGCCCTCTGTTCCCTTTCATTGTAGTAATGCCCTCTGGCTCTGTGCCCCCTCCACAGTAGAAATGCCCATCGTTCCCCCTCCATAGTAATAAAGTCCTCTGTGCCCCCTCCATAGTAATAAAGTCCTCTGTGCCCCCTCCATAGTAATAAAGTCCTCTGTGCCCCCTCCATAGTAATAAAGCCCTCTGTGCCCCCTCCATAGTAATAAAGCCCTCTGTGCCCCCTCCATAGTAATAAAGCCCTCTGTGCCCCCTCCATAGTAATAAAGCCCTCTGTGCCCCCTCCATAGTAATAAAGCCCTCTGTGCCCCCTCCATAGTAATAAAGCCCTCTGTGCCCCCTCCATAGTAATAAAGCCCTCTGTGCCCCCTCCATAGTAATAAAGCCCTCTGTGCCCCCTCCATAGTAATAAAGCCCTCTGTGCCCCCTCCAAAGTAATAAAGTCCTCTGTGCCCCCTCCATAGTAATAAAGCCCTATTTGCCCACTCCATAGTAATAAAGCCCTCTGTGCCCCCTCCATAGTAATAAAGCCCTCTGTGCCCCCTCCATAGTAATAAAGTCCTCTGTGCCCCCTCCATAGTAATAAAGCCCTATTTGCCCACTCCATAGTAATAAAGCCCTCTGTGCCCCCTCTGTATAAAAACAAAAACACAGTAACTACTCAAACTACAAAAAATGGTGTGGTGTTAAAAGGCAGGAAGTGCTTAACCCCATATGCAGTCTTGCATCTATACCCAGGGGAGCAGATCCTGCACTTGTGGCCCGTTGCTAATGGTGATCCTCAGAAAAAATGCATACAGTGGAGGATACCCGCAGTGGACCACAAATACCACAAAAAGACATCCTACACAAGATATAAAAATGTGTGTATGTAAATAGCTATATGAAATAAACATTAATAAGGAAGGTGCACTACTGTGGATACAAACAACCAAATCTGACTCAACCCTCAAACTGGTGTAAAAATTGAGAATTTAGCCAATTTATCCTTATATTAAGGACATATCTGAGCCCGAGCACCGCGCCAAGGTATCTCAAGTAGCTTGGGACCTAACGCTAACCTACCTGTGCCGTATGGGCAATACCAGGAGCCAGTGGGCAAATTACAGGAGCGTAAGTTCCAACTCACAGCAAACTCCCAGTTACCTCCAGCATGCAGCCATGTTTGCAATGGGAGGAGGGAGGAGGTTGTGAGTCCCACCTAAGACTGACTGATAATTTTAATGTGCCTGATTCTCATCCACAAGCAACATTTAGGTGCCTGGGCCTTATCAGTCAGTCTTGGGTGGTGCACCTTTCTTATTAATGTTTATTTCACAGTAACTACTCACCTTTTCTCGTTCCTGAAGTTTACATACCTCTCTTCCCTGCAGGCACAGATCGCTGCGCAGCACTGTGTAGGCGGAGCTTATGCACATTCCGGACTGCAGGCTCCGCGCACACAGGTCGGGAGCGTGATCTGTGCCTGCAGGCTGAATGGTGGAGCGGGGAGAAGTCTCACCATTCTGTTGAGGAGCGCCAGGAGCTGAGCGGTGAGTGACAGGACCGTAGCTCCCAGTGCTCCAGCAATGACTGCTTCTGTCTGTATTGATGCACTCCAAAAAATAGAACTAAACACATCCATGTGTAAACATAGAAAGTCTTTATTAGATTTACATTACTTGTAACATGTATAAAAATAGCAGCAAGGAAGGGGGGAGCCTTCAGTGAGGAACAAAAACAGCCCTAGAGAGGGCTGAGGGGTCAACATACAAAGTTGCAGATAAAACCACACAGAAAGCCGACATGAAGTAATGTAACCCCCAGACATATAAGTCCAATATTAAGGTAGAATAACAGGCTGTGTGTGGAAGTAAATGGCAATAACTACCCCAAGGTGCGTGTGGATCCCTCAGCCGCCTCCTCCCGACGTCATTTCGCCAGTGAAAACTGGCTTTGTCCGGTCTGTCTATATTGATAGAAGCGCTCATTGTTTTTGGCACCGCCCTGAGAGTCGGCACCCGGGGCGGACCACCCCCCACGCCCCCCCCCCCCCTTAGTACTCCACTGACCTACTCCACCACCATGTCGTCAGGTCTGGGAGTGCGAAAAAAATGTAGACTACTATAAGAGAGAGCAGCAGGAGAAGCAGTGTCAGATTGCTGAATCCAAGTTTCGGTGAGGGCCAGCCGGTTGAGAGATTAAGTAAGAAAGAAATGTATAAGTTAAAAGATTGAAGAGAGGACACACAATGGATGTTTATGAATGTTTATGGGAGATGGAGAAGGGGTTGAAATGTGAAAATTGTGGGCCAGAGATAGGAGAGATATCCCTTGATGCTAGCAGCAGAATTATGAAGAGAAAGAACAATGGTTGTTTGACTTGTAAGGGAGCTTATTGTGCTGCCCCTTGGGAAATGATGTACCTGGGGGAGAGAAGGAGAGAGGGGCTGATATGGAGAGAGTGAAATGGAGGTGAGTGTGGAGGAAAAGAGCACATAATAAAATAGACAGAGAGACAATGATGAAAGTGTGCAAGCAGGGCCGGACTGGCCATAGGGCAGACCGGGCACTTGCCCGGTGGGCCGGGCCGCCTCAGGGCTCGAGTGGGTGTGCCGGTATGGCCTAATCACACCCCTGTCTGTCTGTGCTCCGCCTCCTGCCAGCCCCGGCCGGACATCTTAATAATCTGTCTGATCAGGGCCGGACTGGCCATAGGGGGGGGCCGGGCCTCCTCAGGGCTCGAGTGGGTGTGCCGGTATGGCCTAATCACACCCCTCCCTGTGCTCCGCCTCCTGCCAGCCCCGGCCGCACACTCATACTTACTGACTGTGTGAGTCCACCCCCACTGCTCCGCCTCCTGTGCCCGGCCTCTGTGACTCCATCTTCCGGCGGCCGGCAGCGTAACGTCGCTCACTCAGACGTCACGCGCCTGCTCCGCCTTCATTAATAAAGAGGGAGGAGCGTGCGACGTGACGTAGTGAGTGACGGCACGTTATGCTACGCGGCCGCCTAGTTTGAATGTTGAAGAGCGGGACTGGACTGGAGCCACCACCGCACCAGCCCACCAGCTTCTGCCTGCCCCAGTACTAGTGCCCAACTGGCTGTGGCTGCCGCCTGCCCAATCCATGCCCACACCACAGAGTAGACACAGTGAATGGATGTGACGGGACCGGTTGTGGTGAACCGGCGTGAATGACAGTCTTTTGTGCACTGCAGCACTCACTGTACTGTCTGTGAAAAAGAAAAACAGTGAATTATACTTGTGTTGTGAATACAATTGGAGTCCTCCTGACTGTCCCAGGCAGTACCGGTAAGTTAGTGATGATAGTGATAGATTATATTAGATAGTAACTTTATGTAAGTGAGTGAGCTATTGAGCTTGTAAATAAACTTGTGCAAACTGCAAAGTATATGAGTAGTTTAGTTACTAACTACTCATATACTTTGCACAAGTTTATTTACAAGCTCAATAGCTCACTTACATAAGGAACAGACGTCTTACAATAGGGAGGGACACTGTTATGGGGGGGGGGATGTGATATGTGGATGATGACACATTTATATAGCACAAGATGCTTGCGCTGCCATATATGTGTGTCATCCACAGATCCCCCCGGCCACCCATAACAGTGTCATCCACAGATGCCCCCCCGGTATCTGTGTCAGATTCCATCATTCCACAATCCACACAGATGCCACCATGCCAGTGTCATCCACAGATGCCCATACCAGTGTGTCATCCACAGATCCCCCATAACAGTGCGTCATCCACAGATGTCCCCATAACAGTGTCATCCACAGAAACAGTGTCATCCACAGATGCCCCATAACAGTGCGTCATCCACAGATGCCCCCATAACAGTGCGTCATCCACAGATGCCCCCATAACAGTGCGTCATCCACAGATGCCCCCATAACAGTGCGTCATCCACAGATGCCCCCATAACAGTGCGTCATCCACAGATGCCCCCATAACAGTGCGTCATCCACAGATGCCCCCATAACAGTGCGTCATCCACAGATGCCCCCATAACAGTGCGTCATCCACAGATGCCCCCATAACAGTGCGTCATCCACAGATGCCCCCATAACAGTGCGTCATCCACAGATGCCCCCATAACAGTGCGTCATCCACAGATGCCCCCATAACAGTGCGTCATCCACAGATGCCCCCATAACAGTGCGTCATCCACAGATGCCCCCATAACAGTGCGTCATCCACAGATGCCCCCATAACAGTGCGTCATCCACAGATGCCCCCATAACAGTGCGTCATCCACTGATGCCCCCATAACAGTGCGTCATCCACTGATGCCCCCATAACAGTGAGTCATCCACTGATGCCCCCATAACAGTGCGTCATCCACTGATGCCCATAACAGTGCGTCATCCACTGATGCCCATAACAGTGCGTCATCCACTGATGCCCATAACAGTGCGTCATCCACTGATGCCCATAACTGTGTCATCCACAGATGCCCCCATAACCGTGTGTCATCCACTGATGCCCATAACAGTGCGTCATCCACTGATGCCCATAACAGTGTCATCCACAGATGCCCCCATAACAGTGCATCATCCACAGATGCCCATAACAGTGCGTCATCCACAGATGCCCATAACAGTGCGTCATCCACAGATGCCCCCATAACAGTGCGTCATCCACAGATGCCCATAACAGTGCGTCATCCACAGATGCCCCCATAACAGTGCGTCATCCACAGATGCCCCCATAACAGTGCGTCATCCACAGATGCCCATAACAGTGCGTCATCCACAGATGCCCATAACAGTGCGTCATCCACTGATGCCCATAACAGTGGGTCATCCACTGATGCCCATAATAGTGTCATCCACAGATGCCCCCATAACAGTGCGTCATCCACAGATGCCCATAACAGTGTGTCATCCACAGATGCCCATAACAGTGTGTCATCCACAGGTCCCCCATAACAGTGCGCCTGCGAGGAGAGACAGAAAGGAGGGCAAATAATCAGTGGAAGCAAGCAGAGGACGGCAAAGCAGACAACTTAATAGCTTCTTTTGTAAGTAAATTGTTTTATTATAAATGTAGTAAGTAAATGTAGTGGTGCTATAATGTGGACCCCAGGCGTCTCTGATGTCCTGCAGGCTGGGCTGGTGCTGTGGCAGCATACGGTTGGTCAGGCAGCAGAAAGGCTCTGGGGCTGTCATTGTGCTCTGGAACTTTTCCCTTCACAGCCACTGCTATCTCTCTCTTGTACAGCGCGGACTCTGCAGGAGGCTTTCCGTTTGCTCTCCGTCCTCATAAAAGTCTATGGGAATCAAAACAGATCCATCTGGTTCCTGTTATGCAAGTCGGAAAACAAAGTCAATTGTGCTTCCGGTTTTGGCTCCACCCCTAGACTGCAAGGGGGTGGGGCCTGTTGGGTGTCATGTGATTGGGCTGCTCAGTCAAAAATGCCCGGGCCTATTTTTTGTCCCAGTCCGGCCCTGTGTGCAAGGATGTTTTGTGTTACCTGTCTATTGTTCTATCTGACTGCCATATTTAACTGCCTAACACTTCTCGAACGGCAACACTTTGCGTAAGACAAACATGCCACCCCACTCAAAAGATTGTCCTGTAATTAGCATCACGGGTGTCTTTAAACTTGTAATCAGCCAGTCTGCCTATTTAAAGAGTGAAGAGTAGTTACTGTATTGTTTGGTATCATGGTGGGTATCAAACTGAACATAGACCAAGAAAGCTAAAGAGAGAGTTGTCTCTGGAGATTAGAAAGAACATTATAGACAAACTTGTTTAAGGTAAAAGCTGTTCCTGTTACTACATTGCACTTATTATTCAGAAGTATAAGGCCTACAGGACTGTAGCTAACCTCCCTGGACGTGGACACAAGGGGTAAATCGATGACACATTGAGGCGGATAATACGAATGGTAACCAAAGAGCCCAGTACAACTTCCAAAGAGATTAGAGATGAACTCCAAAGTCAAGGTATATCAGAGTCCGATAGCACCATCCATCGCTGTCTTAGCCAAAGTGAACTTAAAGGATAACTGTCACACTTAGACCCTAATTTCAATTTTCATATACAGTCATGTGAAAAAATTAGGACACCCTTTGAAAGCATGTGGTTTTTTGTAACATTTTTAATAAAAGGTTATTTCATCTCCGTTTCAACAATACAGAGAGATTAAAGTAATCCGACTAAACAAAGAAAACTGAAGAAAAGTCTTTTCAAGATCTTCTGTAAATGTAATTCTACAAAAATGCCTATTCTAACTGAGGAAAAAGATAGGACACCCTTGCCCCTAATAGCGAGTGTTACCTCCTTTGGCTGAAATAACTGCAGTGAGACGGTTCTTGTAGCCATCTACCAGTCTTCGACATCGGTCTGAGGAAATTTTACCCCACTCCTCAATGCAGAACTTTTTCAGCTGTGAGATGTTTGAGGGGTTTCTTGCACGTACAGCCCTTTTCAAGTCACCCCACAGCATCTCAATGGGATTCAAATCTGGACTTTGACTTGGCCATTCCAGGACTCTCCATTTCTTCTTTTTCAGCCAATCTTTGCTTGATTTACTAGTATGTTTTGGGTCATTGTCATGTTGCATGGTCCAGTTCCGCTTCAGCTTTAATTTTCTAACTGATGGTCTCACATGTTCTTCAAGCACCTTCTGATACACAGTAGAATTCATCGTGGATTCTATGATGGTGAGCTGACCAGGTCCTGCTGCAGCAAAGCAGCCCCAAACCATGACACTTCCACCTCCATGCTTCACAGTTGGTATGAGGTTCTTTTCTTGGAATGCTGTGTTTGGTTTACGCCAAACATGTCCTCTGCTGTTGTGTCCAAATAATTCAATTTTGGACTCATCTGTCCAAAGAACATTATTCCAGAAGTCCTGGTCTTTGTCAACTTTATCTATGGCAAATGTCAGTCTGGCCTCGATGTTTCTCTTGGAAAGCAAAGGTTTCCTCCTTGCACACCTCCCATGCAAGTTAAACTTGTACAGTCTCTTTCTGATTGTAGAGGCATGTACTTCTACATCAACAGTAGCCAGAGCCTGCTGTAGTTCTCGAGATGATACTTTAGGGTTTTTGGAGACCTCTTTTAGCATCTTGCGGTCTGCTCTTGGGGTGAACTTGCTGGGGCGACCAGTCCTGGGCATGTTGGCAGTTGTTTTGAAAGCCCTCCACTTGTAGACTATCTTCCGGACAGTGGAATGGCTGATTTCAAAATCTTTTGAGATCTTTTTAAATCCCTTCCCAGACTCATAGGCTGCTACAATCTTTTTTCTGAAGTCCTCTGACAGCTCTTTTGCTCTCACCATGGTGCTCACTCTCACTTCAACAGTCAGGAGCACACCAAACTAAATGTCTGAGGTTTAAATAGGGCAAGCCTCATTCAACATGCAGAGTAACGATCTACTAATTATGTGCACCTGGTGTGATATACCTGTGTGAGATCTGAGCCAATTTAAGAGGGAATACATGTGAGGGTGTCCTATCTTTTTCCTCAGTTAGAATAGGCATTTTTGTAGAATGACATTTACAGAAGATCTTGAAAAGACTTTTCTTCAGTTTTCTTTGTTTAGTTGGATTACTTTAATCTCTCTGTATTGTTGAAACGGAGATGAAATAACCTTTTATTAAAAATGTTACAAAAAACCACATGCTTTCAAAGGGTGTCCTAATTTTTTCACATGACTGTATGTAGTTACTAATAACATGATATTCCAGAATCAGTTACTATTAGACTGACTTACCCCATATTTAATAAGATTCAGCCCTTAGCAACCAGTCTGCATAAAACTGCAATCTCACTATTCAGTTAAGATGGCCGCCACTGCCCTCACCCTGAGACTAATCCCGCCTGCCCTCACTAGCCAGTAACAATAGCCCCCCAAAAGTGTCAGTAACCAGAGCCCTCCCCCTAAAGGGTTAATCTCCTGCAGCACAAAGGGGTCCTCTTACCACATGTTGCTTTCATTTATACACTGAGCAGACGGCAGATCTCCCTTCCCTGGTCTGAGCTGCTTCAGCTCTGCTTCTCCAGCTCTGCTGAGTGAGGGAGCGTCTGCCAAGCGCAGGGACAGGGAGAATTGCACACAGCCCAGGCACTGTTATCAGCTGCTGGGGAGGACCTGGCTTTAATCATTTACTTACAGTCCCTGGCTGTCAGTAATCTGACCTTGCACGTGTTCTGGTTCTGACAAAGCTGCCAGTTCAGTTGATGTACTGCTCCAAATTAAGATACGTGCACGGAGAGATCAGACAGACAACTCACTACATGGAGTTAAAAAGGATCTCTGGTTTATTTCTAAGAAAACAGACAATACATAGTTTTCACGAGAGGAGGGAGTGAGGGGGGGTGAAAGATAAAGTATATATTTTCTATTGGCTATGAACTCTCTACTTTTCTGTAACCTTGACGGCCAGAGGAAATTCCTTCTCCCTCCCCCCCCCCCCTTGTTCCTGGGTGAAACCGTTACTTCTTTCTTTGTAGCTGCTTGCTTGAGCTGAACGGAAACCACAAAGAAACACATGATAAAAACACAAAGTAAGATTCTAGTTTATAGGTGTAGGCTGAATGCCTGGCCGCCATCTTAGCTCAACAAGCAAGTATCCATTTTGTATCAATAGTCCATAACAGTCCCCCCTTGGAGACTTGATTGTAGACTTTCCCTTCGCCTAGCGAATCCCCTGGGCATACCATTCGTATCCTCTTCACCCGCAGTGGCGACAACCTACCCCTTATAGGTAGGCTCCCGGTTGCTCGGACTTGTGGTAATACCCTGGGATTCATCTCACCCTATCTCAGCCAGGCATCATTGTGAGGAGGGGGAGCTGTGTTGAACGATGTTTCCTTCTGTCCTTCCTCATCGTAGAGGAGCATAATAGGTCGTTCATCAGTTTTCTTCATTCTTTTTGAAAAGCGGGTCACACAAATAAGAACGAGCTTAATCACTACATATATCACCAATATTATTAGGGCTACCTGCAATATTACCTGGACAATTCCCATGAGCCAACCCCCAATACCTTTGAACCAGTTATCGGGGTTAAGGGAAGAGAAGGTATCAGACCACCATGTATCTTTACCAGCTTTATGTGCGTCCAGCCATTTATCTCTTAAATCCGCCATTTTCTCTATACCCACCTTAACTTGCAAATTACCCTGCGGGTCTATGTAATGGCAACAAGAGGGTCCCACAACCTGGCACATACCTCCATCTTTAGCTGTAACATAATCTAGAACTAATGTGTGTTGGTTGGTGACAATGATTAACTGGTTTTGCACAATGTTTGAGGTATTCATAAGTCTCATCTCTTCCCATATTTGGTCATCCAGGTAGTCTGTTGCTACTACCAGATGATCCCACATCTGCGCTATCATGGGATATATGAAGATGGAACTAACAATTTTGTTGGTAATGCTCATCTCTACTACATGTGGCTTGCCATTTGGTCTGGGTGTGTTATCTTTGGCCCTACGATACAAGGTGTGTTTAGGTACTGCATTTATGCCAATTTCAGAGTGTGGTACTATAAAGGTGGCAGGAGTAAGCCTGGCGATGGTGCACAGTCCTGTGACATTCTCAGATAACCATTTGTATGCTTTGTGTCCACAAACTAAGTATATGTCTTCTGGAACTTCTACTGCTGTGCCATTGAATAATCGGGTAATTAGTTTGGCTAATTGTGTCCCTTTCACCAACTCATATCCTTTTGACTGACTTTCGGTGTCGTTAGCTAATATACCTGTCCGGAGATCCTGTACAGTATGGTTGTTACAGGGCAGATCCTTTCCGTTCTCAGCATCTACACCAATACACTGCACGTGGCTGTCTGTTTTTGAATGATTGCAACCTGAGTGTATGTGTGGACTAAATGTCATACCTTTGGTTTGTACTTGGAGACAATAACAGTGTGTCCAGCTAGGAAAACATGTGACATTAGCCCAGTGTCCCATTCATTACCCAGTGGTGTGAACACTGCAGATATGCCCACTGTCAAAGTCATGATCAGTATGTGAATCCTCATGGCTTATTGTTCCAGGGTCGGCGGGACAGCCTTTACTCTTTTACAATGTGAGGCGTGGATCCAGGTAAGCCTCCATCGAGTTTCACAGAGGTCGGGGTAGTCAGCAACATCTGGTAAGGCCCCTTGTATCGTGGTTCGAGGGTGTTTCTGACGTGTTTCTTTACCACCACCCACTCTCCAGGTTTGAGAGTGTGTATTCCCTCTAGGGAGTCAGGATCTGGAATGGAAGAGAAAACTTGTGCACATATGTTAGACAATTGTTTACTCAGGGCAATCACATATTTAGCAACAGATTCATAATGCATTTGCAATTGCTGTGGGAAGTACTGTCCCATCCTAGGCCGTGTCCTAAACAAAATTTGGTGTGGAGGCCTAGGGGTGTGTCTAACTGAAAATAGTGCTATTGGCAGGCATTGTACCCAACTGAGCCCTGTCTCCCCAGTCATTTTCAGCATCTTGGACTTCAGTACCCCGTTCAGTCGTTTGACTTTGTCGCCGCTTTGGGGTCTGTAGGGTGTGTGATAGGCTAAGTGTGACCCTACCATCTTCCAGACTTCTTGGGTTAATCTAGCAGTGAATGCTGGGCCCTGATCACTCTCAATGACCTCAGGTACTCCGAACCTACAGACAAGCTCCTGCATCAGTTTTTTTGCAGTAGTGGTTGCTGTCTGGTTTCGGACGGGGTAGGCTTCTGGCCACCCAGAGAACAAGTCTATCACTACTAGCACATATTGAAACCCTTGGCACATTGGCATCTGCATGTGGTCAATTTGAATCCGTTGGAACGGGTACTGGGCTTTGGGGAGACATTTGGTTGGTGTAGGCTCAGGTCTTCCCGGGTTGCACTGCGCACAGATGAGGCAAGACTGAGTATGCCTCACCAGGACAGGGGTTATCCCTGGGGCCATTGTCTATTAGTTCTTTCATGATGGTCTTAGATTGGTGGGTGGGCCCATGAGCTATTGAAGCTATCAGAGGATAGAGAGCTTTGGGCAGAGATGCTCTCCTTCCCTGGGTCCACAGTCCAGATTCTTTCTCTTCTTGGGCTGACTCTTTTAGCCAATCCAATTTTTCTTGTGGCGTGGCCTGCTTCTGTATTTGTTTCAGGAGGTCCCATGTGATTTCTTCTTGTTCCAGGTCTTCCTGTGTTATCATAATCTGGTCTGACTGGACTCTTTCCTCTTTCACTGCTGCTTCCTATGCTGCTTGATCAGCTAGGGTGTTTCCTCTGGCTTCAGAGGTGTCAGCTCGAGTGTGCCTGTAGATCAATAAAATCTTCAGATTCTCCAGTATACTCCCCCCTTGGAAGAGGAAGGAGTGCAGCAGGATTGAGGATGCGGCACCTCTGAATGGTGACATTATCTGGCAGAAGCAAACTACACAGAAGCCGGAGGTGGCGCTGTGCAGTGAGGTGTTCAGGTTGAGTCTGCTGGAGGATGGCAGAAATGTCATGGGGAGCCAGAATAGTGAGGGGATGACCCAGCACAACGTCAGATGTGACGTGTAGAAGAGAGCTGGCAGCATGGATAGCTCTGACACAGGAAGGGGCTTCTCTGGCTACTGGGTCCAGTCTCTTTGTATGGTAGGACTATCGGGTCCTTCAGGGTCACAGTGACTGGTGGGACATTGAGGTATCCAATATCCTGGGGTGCTCTGGCCCAGAGAGTATTGGGGATGAGGTGCAAAATGGTTTGCAGCGAATCCCCTTGCTCATATAAATCAATGCAGAATTTTATTGTCAGACATCCGGCAGCCGTGGGTGTCACATAATTTGAGTGAAAACCACAAAGACCAAGAAGCGAGACAGTTTCTTATCAGAAAGAGGAGCTTAAACTAACACAGCAGAAACTAACATTTCTGTGAAAAGAAAAAAGGTGGGGGTCAACTGATCCCCCGCAGCTGTCCTGCAATGTGGTGGAATGATCTGCTAATTTAGCTTTTGTCCATTTCTGTAGTTGTTCTATAAAGAATTCTCCAGACTCATGATCCCGGGGGTCAAAGTTAGCACCTTTAAGTTCAGGGATGTGGATTTGATCCATTATCAGTGTGGAGTATTCATCTGTCTTGTTTTCCACTATACTTTGCAGGTCCGACCATGTGCACCCATAGGTTTGATGCACTTGGGACAGTTTCCTGAAAAAGGGCATGGGATGGGTCTCAGGGTCAGGCAGTAAATTCACTATGGTGAATAACTGTTGTGGGGTGAAAGACACATATTTTGGTGGTCCCTGTGGCCGGTTAAGTGCTAGGGCTTCTTTCAGTGTCTCAAGGTTTCCCTGCTCAATTTTCTGTAAGTTCTTTTGTAACTCTGTAATCTGACCCTGCAGTATTTGATCTTGTGAACGTCGTGATGGGCGCACGGTCATGGGTACAGTCCACTGTGGTGCCAGGGATAAAGTTGGCGGATCCCCGTAGTCTGTCGGGGTACCCCGCGAAGGAGTCTGCATATTACCCGGTGCATTTTGTATGCCCATTGTGGATTCTGCAGCACCGTCTGCATCCCCCTGTTCTGCTTCATCAGGTTGCCCCCCTACCATTATAGGAGTAAGGGTGGCAGGTGAGTGGGGTAGCATGACAGTACCGTCCGGGTTTATCATCGGGTACAAGGTAGTAGGAAGGGGCAAGGGTGACATAGGAGTGACGGGGGGGGTCCGGACCGAATGATATTAAAGGTCCGTTCGTGGGCGTTGCCTGGGGACAAGATGGCGCTGTAGCTAACACGGGAAGTGATGGGACGTGCCAGGGAGTAGTTACCAAGGTGTGGTTTTGTGGGTGGGGAACCCCACAGGGAAGGCACATATCACGGGAGGAGGGATTCTGTTGACCACATGTTTTGCAGGTCCACCCACCTGCTTTCTTCCCGGCGCCATTATAGGGTGGTGGCAATTCATGTATCAATGCAACACCAGGCTTACAGAAATATCTCTGTCTTTTCTCATCAAAATTTAGTTCCCCCCGGTCTGTTCAAATTCTTTACTACAGTCCAACCACACACGGACCATGTCTGTCAATTTATCATCTTCTAACTTCCCTCTCTTCTCGTTTAACAACACTTGCCAGGTAGCACTACATAGGATGCCTCCTTTACAGACACCTTTAACTCTTCTCCAACTTACTTAATCCTTTTATGAAACGTTTGCCTCTCCTGTCCGCCACGTACTGTTCAGGTGAACAGTAACCCTTCGGGACACTTTCCTAATTTCCCATTATCTCTCGTACCTACTGAAGCCGCCTAAAGACCTCTGCATAGAGTAATCACTGGACGTGAAGACCTTTGAGTCCCGGTCAGCACACTCTGGGCTACCGCGAACCGCTCTCCACCCATCTGTGATCGTCCCCTTTATGGAGATTCGAGTCAGACACCGGGCTGAACTCCGATACAGGCACACAGGAGAACTCCGTGTCTCAGTCAATGATACTTGTCAACAGGGTCTTCACAACTTATAGGCACAACACAGTACATCAAGACTTTAAAAAAACATATGGGGTTCTTACTTTCATGCCCTCGAGGACGTCCCAGACTGCTTCCGCACCCCTCCCTCAGACGAACACCAAGAGGCTACACCAGGGGACACTTTATAGGCAAGATGACTCAATTTTCCTACCTCATATCACGGGTTGCGATCCCGGTGTCCGTTAGTGCGCCTCTCCTCGTCTGGTCTCTGGGGGTACGGGAACAGAGGGTCCAATCCTCGAGCCCCACGCTGGGTGCCAAAATTGTTCTGGTTCTGACAAAGCTGCCAGTTCAGTTGATGTACTGCTCCAAATTAAGATACGTGCACGGAGAGATCAGACAGACAACTCACTACATGGAGTTAAAAAGGATCTCTGGTTTATTTCTAAGAAAACAGACAATACATAGTTTTCACGAGAGGAGGGAGTGAGGGGGGGTGAAAGATAAAGTATATATTTTCTATTGGCTATGAACTCTCTACTTTTCTGTAACCTTGACGGCCAGAGGAAATTCCTTCTCCCTCCCCCCCCCTTGTTCCTGGGTGAAACCGTTACTTCTTTCTTTGTAGCTGCTTGCTTGAGCTGAACGGAAACCACAAAGAAACACATGATAAAAACACAAAGTAAGATTCTAGTTTATAGGTGTAGGCTGAATGCCTGGCCGCCATCTTAGCTCAACAAGCAAGTATCCATTTTGTATCAATAGTCCATAACACACGCTGCGTGCTTCTGCGTCCTCCGTCCTTCAACACATAGACGGACCCTGCATAGCAACCTGATTTTAAGCACAGATAAAAATAGGCAGTACAGGGAACAAAACTGTGGAATTAAGGGGCAATTGAATACACAGTGAAAAGTTTAAATAGGGCCACCAAGGAGATATTAATCACCACAATCCAATACCCCCCAAAAAAAAAAAAAGATGACAGTTATACTTTAATAGAAGATGTTCAAGGAGGAAACCAATGTTGAAAGCAAATCATAAAAAAGCAAGACTAGAATTTGGTGCTAAAATGCATTTTGACAAGCCACAAAGCTTCTGGGAGAATGTCCTTTGGACAGAGGAGACAAAACTGGAGCTTTTTGGCAAGTCACATCAACTCTATGTTCACAGACACAAAAATGAAGCCTACAAAGAAAAGAACATTGTTCCTACTGTGAAATATGGAGGAGGCTTGATTATGTTTTGGGGCTGCTTTGCTGCATCTGGCAGAAGGTGTCTTGAATCTGTGCAGGTTACAAGGAAATCTCAAGACTACCAAGACATTCTGGAACTATATGTGCTGCCCAGTGCCAGAAAGCTTGGTCTTAGTCGCAGGTCATGGGTCCTCCAAAAGGATATTGACCCAAACCACGCAGCTAAAAACATCGCGACATTTGTCGCGCGACATTTTGTTGCGACAATTCGAGATGGATTTTTCTGCGACTGTTGCGTCGCAGTCGCAGCATGTCGCATGTTGCAGTGCGACACCATAGACTGCCACTATAAAAATTGACGCGTGACATTGGTGCAACATAATGTCGCGCGACAAATGTCGTTGTGTAGACCTAGCCTAAGAGCAAAGCATTGGACTATTCTGAAGTGGCCTTCTATGACGCCTGATCTAAATCCTATTGAACATCTGTGGAAGGTTAAACCTGCAGTCTGGAGAAGGCACCCTTCACACCTGAAACAGCTGGAGCAGTCTGCTCACGAGGAGTGGGCCACCATACCTGTGGACAGGTGCAGAAGTCTCATTGAGAGTTACAGAAATTGCTTGATTGCAAAGATTGCTTCAAAAGGTTGTGCAACAAAATATTAAGTTAGGCGACTTTCACACTGGTGTTTTTGCCTGATCTAGCAGGGATCAGCAAAAACGCTTCCGTTACTGATAATACAAGCGTCTGCATCCATTATGAACGGATCCGGTTGTATTATCTTGAACATAGCAAGGACGGATGCATCATGGACACCACTAAAAATCTAAGGGGGACGGATCAGTTTTTCTATTGCCTCTGAGAAAACTGATCCGTCCCCATTGACTTGCACTGTGGGTCATACTGGATCAGTTTTGCTTCACATCCCATGACGGAAAGAAAACCGCAGCATGCAACGGAACGGAATGCATTTTAGAGCATTCTGTTCTGTTCAGTTACATTTTGTCCCCATTGACAATGAATGGGGACAAAATGTATACGTTTTTATCCGGTATGGAGATCCTATGACGGATCTCAATATCGGAAAATGTAAACGCAAGTGTGAAAGTAGGCTTAAGGGTATCATTATTTGTCCAGGCCAGTTTCAATGGTTTGTTTTATAAATTATTCTGTTGAACCCCAATTCAAAAGCAATGTCTAATTTTCATTGGTTCATTTTCGGTACATTTTTATTTATTATTACTTTTGTCAGTTTCTAGTTAATTTAGTGACCATTGTTGGTTTTCCTTTTAACGGAAGGGGACAAACAATTGTGCCCATTATGGTAGGCATATCTCTATTGTGACATCATTGTATTATAGGGCATATGTACAGTACATGAGTTGCAGAGATTGCAGTCACATCTGGGAACTTGTGCCTGAAGTTATCTGGAAGTACTTCTGCTACCGAAACGTTATACCACGACATGGTCAGAAGAGGGTTTTAACTTCTGAATCTAAACAGAAATGTACAGATTGCCCGGAGTCTCACACTATAATGCATAACAGCGCATCAGGATCCACAAATAGAATGCCAGAACACAAGACTGACCCACACAAATGCAGAAAAATTGAAACAAGAAAACGTGAAAAGCAAGATAAAAATTCCTTTAAATAAAAAAGAAAAATATCTTCTTTTTAAATTGTGTGTCAAAATGTTTCGCGTCTTTCACCACCGGTAAATAATAATTTCCTATCTCCCGGTCGCACTGAAACTCACTGTTCAAAATGACATTATTTTATTTTTCACCGACCAAATAACAATCCCATTATAGGAGATGTAATGAAAGCCCTTCTATAATGTGCATGAATTTCTACGACTCATTGTCTGCGTGGACTGACAGGCTCCGGTGCAGATGTTGCATTGTCCCCAGATTACGATCGTCAGACACTGAGCTGACATGCTGCAGACTTTGCCAGTTTTTTGTAATAATAAATGGGTTTTTCAGGGAAGAAACTTCTTTTTTATTCAATTTAAAAAAACAGAAAAATAACAAAGAAAAACATAAACTTAGTCCTAATAATGAAAATCTTTGACTTAAAGGGATGGAAGAACTGTTACGGGCTAACCGTCACTACACCTGTCCCTGATCCCATACCCACAAATGACACTGAGACCTTCTTGTGGTAAAACGGGCCGTGGCATAACTTTATTAACCAACATGTTCACATGTTTCTTTTAATTAAACAATTATGCATTTCCATAATAACATATATATAACATATATATATATATCCAACATAACATGACCACGGCCAACAAACCCGACACTGCAACCCCTTGCATTGTAGAAGGACCCCGGAAGGCAACCAATCAAGCTGTACTCTTACTCGTCATTTTCACTTGTATCACCACCTTACCCCTGGCCGCACTCACCGACCCAAGGGCACCAATATTTCTTCGTTCCAGTAAATAACCCTGTAGGCCCAGTTTCCCAAACAGGGGCACCCAGCGTACAGCTTCAAAAACACATGAGTTGCACATTTTCACATGCAGTGCACCATTTTCACCCTTGAATTACCTTCCAGGATCCTTCCCCCTGCCTGCCACAGATGACCAGAGGTGACACCTCACCTATGGGCGTCTCGCCAAACCCTCAGGGCTGTCTCCAAACCCTCCTGAACACCTAACGCCCACAAATCAGCCCCCACATCATTAAGGTGAACACCATCAGACCGCAGGAACTGAGGCGAAGCCGCCTCCAGATCTCGATGACGCACCACAAAACCTCCCAAACGCTTCACAAAACGGCCCACCTCCTTATTCAGCTTAGCACGGGCCCTATTCACCCTATCCACAGACCTCGCAAGTCGCCAACTCCGCCTGGCAACCACATCAGACCATACCAGCAACAAACCCGGAAAATCGGACAATAACCGCAACAGGTCCAATTTAATGTCACGAATTACATCCCGCGAACACCGAACACCGAGGTCGTTGCCACCGACATGTAGCACCAATATGTCTGGAGATCTATCCAATGCCACATTAGCCCGCAACTCGGGCAAAACCCGCCCCCACATAAGACCCCGCAAGCCAATCCACCTAACCTGCAACACGGCCGGATCAAAACCCAACTGCCTTCCATTCCGCCGCACATCTGCCCGACAAGCCCCCCAATACACGTACGAATGACCGAATATCCAAGCCAGACAACCGCTAGACCCTATAAGAAAACAGAACAAAAGAAAAAAACACATTAACAGACCTCCTAAGAACCCACGCCACAATAACATTTACACAAGATGAGGACGAATATAGGACCGGAAGCAAGACGACTCCCAGCGACCAATCCGCTTTATAACATCCTCACCCAAACCCCACCTGGCCGCTTCAGTCGCAGCACCTATGCGAAACGAATGGGCCGCATAATCCAGAGCCGGTAAACCCACCGCCGCCAAGCACTTCCTAAAAACTGCCACAAACTGAAACCTCGACAGCACCGACCCATCCTGGTGAACCAGCAGAGATCCCCCGACACCAGGCCGCAACTGCAAAAATTCCTCCAAACAACGCACAGGGCAAAGCACCGACCCCACCAGCGGACGCAACCACACCCGAACACCCTTACCCAGTTGATCAGTCTTAGACCGGCGTACCAAACAACACAAACCATCCTCACTCACGCACACATCCTCCCGCAGCAAACCACCCCCACAAGCTTTGCTGCGAGCCAACAATTCGGAGACCCGAAAAGCCCCAAAAAATGCCAGCGAAAAGGCAGCACGGAACAAGCACACCTCAAAATCAGAACAACACACCAACGCTGCCCCATCCCACAACTTCCGCAGTACCTGAAACGAAACCGGGCGCCGCGTGTCACGACGCACAGCCCCGCGGCGATAACCCTTCAAAGCCTGCCGCACCAAGAAACTCCGGGACACATCCGGCAGCCCCCGCAGACGCAACCAAAACCCCACAGCCGCAACGCGTTTAGACACCACCGAGAAAGAAACCTGGGAAGAAAAAGACTCACCCAACCAATAAACCAACAACGTCTGAAAATCCCCACACATATCACTTCCACCAACCTGATCCAGCAACCGCTCCCACAAGACCCACACAGCTGAATAAGCAGACCACGTGCTGGCACTCACGGACCGCCGGATCAATCCCGAGGACAACCCAAGGCCACGCGCCAGAGCCACTGGGGACAAGGCAACCCCCGGACCTCCGCTCCCGGAACCAGCTGACGAAAACGATCCCACTGGAAACGAGAAAGGGAGTCCGCAATTGAATTATCCACCCCGGGCACATGAACTGCCACAAAACAAGCATTCAACTCCAAACCCCTAAGCACAAAATGCCGCAGCAGCCGCAACACAGGGGGAGAACTAGCCGTCTGTTTGTTGATCACCTGAACCACCCCCAAATTGTCACAATAAAACCTCACCCGCTTATTACGCAACACATCACCCCACAACTCAGTCGCCAAAACAATAGGGAACAATTCCAACAACACCAGGTTACCCAACCAACCGGCCGAACTCCACTCCTCCGGCCAAGACCCAGCACTCCACTGCCCTTGACAAAAAACCCCATAACCGCAAGAGCCCGACGCATCCGACCAAAGCTCCAAATCCACACTAGTAACCGGCTCCTCCATCCACACCGATTTACCATTAAAACCAGCAAGAAAACCCCCCCAAACAGCCAAGTCCGCACGGACTTCAGCCGACAACCGAACATAATGACTCGGAACCGTGACACCCGCCGTCGCCATAGCCAGACGCCGACAAAAAACCCGCCCCATGGGCAATATGCGGCAGGCGAAATTCAACTTCCCCAAAACAGATTGAACACGACGAAGCTGCACCTTCTTCAATCGTCCCAACAACGCCACCTCCTCACGCAAGTCCTCGACCTTGTCAGCAGGCAGCCGACACTCCATCGCCAAGCTATCAATCTCAATGCCCAAAAATCGAATCAACGTGGAAGGGCCCTCAGTCTTTTCGGGGGCTAAGGGAACCCCGAACCGAGCCGCAACCCTCTCCATAGTTCGCAACAAAATTGAACAAACCCGTGACCCCCTTGGACCCAAAAACAAAAAATCATCCAGGTAGTGTAACACCGAATTCCACCCCGCCTCCCGTTTCACCACCCATTCCAAAAAGGAACTAAACGTCTCAAACAATGAACAAGAAATGGAGCAACCCATGGGCAAACAACAATCAACATAAAACTGATCTTCCCACTTAAAACCAAGCAAGTGAAAACTGTCCGGGTGAATGGGAAGCAGACGGAAAGCTGCTTCGATATCAGTCTTGGCCATCAAAGCTCCCTGCCCCAACAAACGCACCCACCGAACAGCCGCATCAAAGGAAGTGTAAGAAACCGAACACAAGCCCTCATCAATGCCGTCATTCACCGACCCCCCATGCGGATAAGAGAGGTGATGAATAAGCCTGAATTTATTGGGCTCCTTTTTAGGAACAAGCCCCAAAGGAGACACCCATAAACCCGGCAAAGGACACTCAACAAAAGGACCAACAACCCGGCCCGCCGCAACCTCCTTAGCGATCTTCTCACTAACCACAACCGGACATCGCAAGGCCGACCTTAAATTACGGGATGCCACCACCGGCCCCGCCGCATTGCAAGGGATCCTGAACCCATCCGTAAAACCGGCGAACAGTAAGTCCGCCGCCTCCCTATCAGGGTACTCACTTAGAAAAGGGGCCATCTCGCCCACCTTCACCGGCGTCAGCCCTCTTCTGCCCAGTCTCAGAAGTCTTTCCCCTACCACGTTTAAAGCATCGCGACAAACTGTGGGCACCGCCGCAGCCGGAGCACTCGTGCTTGTACCGGCAGTCCGCAAAGAACTTGCAGTGTCCCTCATTATACTGCCAGCAACACCCCCTCCTGCTGCCACCCTGAGAGTCCGAGGCCGAGGAGCCCCCGGCCCCTCCCCGAAAGGGCTGCTGCACCTTCGGCGCCGACATCAGCCGCATCCACAAACTAATGTCCTTGTGATCCCAACGAATGTTAGGCCGGACCGCCTTCCGCTGCCTAAATTGCTCATCATAGCGGAGCCACGCAGACCCGCCATAAACCCTGTATGCCTCCCCAATCGCGTCCATATAACAGAACAGGGCCGAACAATGCTCCGGCGCCTTCTCCCCAACAACACCCGCCAAAATAGCAAACGCCTGCAACCAGTTCATAAAAGTACGAGGAATCAACCGGTATCGCCGTTTCTCCTCGTCCTCCTTCTTGCTCTCATCCACTCTACCCCTATCCAGATTAAACTTCTCCAAAGGCAATAAAGAAAAAATCTCCACATACTCTCCCCTCCAGATCTTCTCCCTCACCTCCGTTTTCAAATGGGCCCCCAAAGGCCCCTCAAAACATACATAAATCTCACCTCTCGCCGAATCCGCCAGCCTCACATCCTCACCGACCGCCCCTTTATCAACGCCCGCGTCGCCACCGCCGACCGCAGGCACTGCCACCGCCGTACCCGGCAAACCAAACCCCCCAGCCGCCCGCGGCAAACAAGGCGCAGAAGCCGAGGGCGCCCAGACCGGCGCCGGGGACGCCCCAGCACCAGAACCCGCCCCCACCACCAAAGACAATATACTCGCCAGCATTTCCCTAGCAAAATTCTCAGAACCCAAACCCGGCAAACAAACCCCGCCCCCCACCCCCGGAACACATAAAGCCCCAGTCGTCTCCATACCTGGCCGTCCCTGGGCGGTCCGCCCAGCAGCCGCAGAACCTCCGGAAGGCACCCTCAACGATCCAGCCGAAGATGAAGCCGGCTCCACCGCAGGCCGCAGCAACCCGTCATCCTCAAGTCCAGAACCCGAATCCACTTCACCCTCTTCCAGGGCCAGCTCCACAGGCACCTCATCCTCAGACACAGGGAGAACAGAGGAAGAGTGCACCACCTGGTGGTACTGCTCCTGTACCACCAGGCCAGAGGAAACTGAAGAACTCACAGCTCCAGCCGGAGCGCAGGACCGCATCTCACCAGCAGGGGCGCAGGAGGACACAACAGGTCCGGAGCCAGCGCAGGCACTGCTCCGCATCGCCACAGCCGCTCGCCGCCCAGAACGTCCCACAGAGGTACCGGCAACCCTGCGCGTCGTCCGCCGCTCCCTCTCAGGCCGGACATCACGATCCCTGAGCTGCCGACCCACGCCACCAGGCCGCAGCCGCACCGCCGCCGCCGCTCCAATCGCCACAGGAAGAGGGCCCGCACCGCTCACCTCTGCAGCCGGACGCACCGCCGGCTCCTCTGGCTCCACATCCCGACCAGGTAGGCCACGCCGGGCTCGCTCACCCCGCGGGACATCTCGGGGGGAGGACGCCGCTCCCACAGAAACACCCCTACGCCGATGCAGGGAAACAGGCCGGGCAGGGGACCCGCCTTCTCCCGTAGGCCCGCCGCGCCGGGCAGGATTCCTCCCGCTGCGGCGGGGTGAGGCAGGCCGCACCTGCACCGCCGACCGCAGCTGAGGGTCCCCGGAGGGGCTCCTTAGACGCCGACGAGCCCTAGGGGTAACATCAGGGCTCCAGCGCTCAGGGGGCGCAGACCTACGCGCCCGAGACCGCACAGGGGGATCCTCCGGGCAAACGGCAGGGACACCCAACGCACCTATCAGACTCTGCTGCAGCCACTCCATGCCCCGTTGTTCAGCCGCAGCACGAACCGCAGCCAGCATATCGTCCAAGGAGGCCATGATCCCTCAATCCTCAACTTCCCTCAGGCAACTAGCTGACCAGATGGACCTCCCCCTAAAACCCTGCACTTTATACTGCCCGGGAAAAGTGACCAAACACCACACCCCTTGCCCTGCGCCTGACCTCCCCAGCCACACAAAATAATTAACCCTTTAATGCCCTTTGTCTTCCCCCCCAAGTCAAGCCGCACTTCACTACGGCTACGCCCCGCTCCGTTGCTTTTCTTCCTGCCGGCTTCTACTGACTCCATTTGCAAAACCTGACAGCCACGTGTAGATGAGGTTGCCATTTCTACCACCGGTGGTCGGGCAAGATTTCTATTGCTTTCTAACATCCCTAGTGGTTTAGGATATGTACTTGATACTGAAAGGGTCATCATCCTTTTTTGTCTATTGCATAGATGAAGTCAGTGCTAGTGTTGCTAGCAATCTAGGGCATGGAAGGGGCTAAAATTGCGTATCCACAAAACAAGGATACCGGCCATGTGCGTTCCACATTTTGCAGACCGCACCTGGCCAGCCCTATGATAGAAATGACTATTCTTGCGGACAAGAATAGGACTTGCTCTATCTTCTTTGCGGGGCCGAGGAATGTAACCATCTTTTGCGGCCCCCCATTGAAATGAATGGGTCCGAGCCGCGAGCCGGGATGGAAGCTTGATCTCAGAGCTCTACACAGACGCTGCTGCAGCTTCGGTTTAGCGGGTGACAGAAGCCCCTAAGATGGTGAAAACTAATAAAGAAAGGAGCGATACCGTACAGGGCACTCAGAAATCGTGCCAGACGCAATCTGAAATGGATCGCTTTCTCAAAAAACGAAGTTTCTCGCCGGCCCACAGATCCAAGATGGCGCCGGAAGGAGCCAGAGCCGCCGCGCCACCAGAGGACTCCGATGGGGAAAGTTCCTGCGCCATGTCAGAAGGTACAGAGCCTGCAGATCTACCCCTGTCCAGAGCCTTCTTTAAGAAGACGCTTTACAAGGCGCTACAGCCCCTGCACAGAGACATCTCTGATATCAAGACAGACGTTAAGCAGATTGGGGGTCGGGTGGTATCCCTGGAGGAGACGCAGGCGGCCATAATTCAACATGGAGAGGCTGTTAAAAAGGCCATGCAGGGCCATAATGAGTTACTTACCTCTACGATCCTACACCTGGAAGACCAGGAAAATAGAAGTAGGAGGAAAAATGTCCGCATTAGAGGAGTACCGGAGGATGTCCCTCCTGGAGAAATTACAGCAGCGGTCACAGCTATATTTGCCTCACTTGTTGGGGAAGACAGGGCTGCGCAGATAATAATCGAGAGGGCCCACAGAGCCCTAAGGCCTAAGCCACAGGAGAACGGCCCACCCAGAGATATTATATGCGGATTACTAAACTTTCTGGACACTGCCTCCATATTGAAAGCTGCAAGAGAAGCCAAGAATATTTCATATAATGGAGCGCGCATCCAATTTTTTCAGGACTTAGCATCTAGCACCTTGGCTAAACGCAGAGCGCTGAAGCCGGTTACAGAAGCTCTTAGAGCCCACAAGTTGCCAGTGAGATGGCTATTTCCATTTGGCCTTGCGACCTTTAAGGAGGGCCGACAGATCATCATCAGAACACCGCAAGACTTAACCGATGCTTGGGATAAGCTAGGTATAGCTCCTGTGGAAGTCCAACCGTGGATGCCAGTTCCAGAAGATCTGGGCTTGCCTGACCTGCCAGAGATTCCTACATGGCAGGTGGTAAAAAAGCCGAAATCACCAAAGACCAGGAAGACAACATGAAAGTTCATAGGAACTGTGTATCTCCTTTTTTGCTCCTTCCTTTATAGCAATCCCTTATAGGAGCACTCTAACTCCATCATAGAAGGTGTTTGTAAGTTTGATGTGGTTAGACGATATGTATTACCATCACCAGAGGGCAGGAGTTTATGTTGTATTACTGATAGGTTATCTCTACACAGCAGAGAAATACTTAGTGCCTCCTCTGAATGAAGAAATTACAGTGCAGTTATTAATGCCTTTTCACCACCTTAGGATAATATAAGGTCGTAATATGTTGCTTAGACAACGTTATAGGTTTTTCACCCGTTACACAATAAGGTGTTATTCACTTTGTTTATGATAGAGCAGTTAGTCTTGATGTCAAAGGCTTTCCTACCTCCCAGGCAGAGTTGGGGTGTTGCGCCGGGCCTGGCCTGCTCTTCCCACCCGCTTGGTGGGGATGGCGGGTTGGGGCCGGGTGGAACGCCGTCAACCCCTTTACTGCTCAGATCAAAGTCAGCTGACAATTGTTTGTTCACAATTGTGATTCACTGTACAAGATGTTTTTCCCCAGTTTTTTACCTGTTTAAGGCTCTTGATAGCTCAGTGCTCACGCTTCTGATGAGGTATGGCTAACTTAAATATATTGTCACACAATGTGAACGGAATTAACATCCCTCAAAAAAGACGTCAGATATTTAATCTGCTCTTAAACAAAAAAGCGGACATTGTCCTTTGGCAAGAAACCCACTTTCGTCATGATCATATCCCCAAACTGCCCACGACAAAGTACTCGCAGTGGTTCCATGCAACACACTCATCTGCTTCTAGAGGGGTATCCATTGCCATTAGTTCTTCTATTCCATTTAAACTGGTTAAATCCTTTATTGATCCAGGGGGACGCATGATTATTATTCAAGGTACCATCTTTAATTTTAAAGTTACAATAGCCAACATGTACTCTCCTAATACAGGTCAAATCACTTGGTTGACTAAGGCCCTTAAGAAACTTAAGGAATTTTCAGAAGGTATGTTAGTAGTGGGGGGGGACTTTAATGTTTCACTGGACATCAGTACACCAAAGTCTCACAACATCACTAGGAAACAAATGGGGAAACTAATGATGTCATTAGCAGAACTGCGTCTATTGGACGTGTGGAGGACCATTCATCCATCAGAAAAAGATTTCACATATTTTTCCCATGTCCATAGTTCATACAGTAGGATAGATTATTTTTTCTTGCCTGATACATATCTAACGTGTGTGAAAAGTGCGGAAATAGGGAATATAGTGGTCTCAGACCATGCACCCGTAACAATGGCGCTTTCTCTCCAATGTCTCCCACATAGAGCATGGTCATGGAGGTTGAACACCACACTCTTAGAGTCAAAATCTCATGTGGACGCTTTGGCAGATAAACTAGATAACTACTTCAAAACTAATGCCACTCCGGAGATCTCTCCCCCAATGTTATGGGAGGCTCACAAGGCGTATGTAAGGGGGGAATTGATAGGACTAGGATCTTATATTAAGAAGAAATCTACAAAGGAATTGATGTCCTTACTTTCCCAGATTCAAACACAGGAGAAATTACATAAACTAACACACTCTGACTCACATAAAGAGGCCTTGGTTACATTGAGACGTAAAGTCAAAGATCTTCTTAATATTAAGAGTGCCAAATCACTGATGAATCTGAAAAGTAGAATATATGAACATGGGGACAAGGGAAATAAGATGATGTCTTACTTAATCAAAAAAAGAAGGGAAAAGACCTTTGTTTCATCAATAAAGACTAGCCCAACACTGAGAACGACCTCGACCCCTCTCATAGCTAAAGCCTTTCAGTCATTTTACACTAAGCTTTACAACCTGCCAGAGCCAGAGATACCTTCAGGGGAGGGAGACAAAACAAGGGCATCTCTGATTGAGGAATTTCTTGCCTCAATTAGGGCACCCTCGCTGTCAGAAGAGGAAAATGAAAGCCTCCTCAGACCCTTCTCCACAATGGAAGTAGAGAAAGTCCTCAATTCTATCCCCATAGGGAAGAGCCCTGGTCCTGATGGGCTCCCTATCATTTATTTTAAAAAATTTAAAAAGATTTTGCTCCCTCATTTTACTGATCTTTGCAACTCGTTGCTGGGCGGGATGTCTCTAGCTCCCCAGGCCTTGAGGGCGCATATCACAATCCTACACAAAGAAGGGAAGGATCCGGAGGACTGTGGGAGCTACAGGCCTATATCCCTTCTCAACTGCGACTTGAAATGGTGGGCCAAGTTGCTAGCATCTAGAATCTCCCCCATGTTAGGTAGGCTCATAGATCCTGAACAGGTAGGGTTTGTGCCTGGGAGGGAGGGAAAACACAATATCTGGAGAGTGATTCACTTGATCCATAACGCCCATGTTAAGAAAACACCCCTGCTGCTGCTGGGAACTGATGCGGAGAAGGCATTCGACAGGGTTAGCTGGGATTTCATGAGAGCCTCTTTATTGAAATTTGGTTTTCCGTCTACCTTTGTCTCAGCTATTTTTTCATTATATTCTTGTCCTATGGCTCAGGTTTTGGTTAATGGTGCCCTGTCGGATGCCTTCCCCATCGGGAATGGTACTAGGCAGGGTTGCCCCCTCTCGCCCACCCTCTTTATTTTATGTTTGGAGATGTTTCTCCTTAAGATACGACAGTCTGACAAAATTCAGGGTGTTTCTCTGGGTCAGTACCAGCATAGAACTGCAGCCTTTGCAGATGACCTGTTGATTGTCATTTCCAACCCTGAAGAGGCCCTCCCCACAGTCATGTCCCTATTTGACCAATATAGTTTAGTTTCTAATTTTAAAATTAACTTTTCCAAATCGGAAGCCCTACAAGTTAATATCCCAAACAAGATTCTGGATGCTCTTCGACGCACATCTTCGTTCAAATGGCCAACAACAGCAATCAAATTTTTGGGGGTTAATATCCCGACAGATTTGAGTCTGCTATTTAAATTAAATTATACCCCGCTACTTACAAAAGCCAAATCCTTCATCTCTTCATTAAAGGTGCCATACATGTCTTGGTTTGGTAGGAAGAACTTGCTGGCCACGTTTGTCCTTCCCCAATTTTTGTATGTGTTCCAAGCCCTTCCGTTACATATACCTACCTCTTTTCTAACACATATTAGAAGAACATTTACTTCATTTTTGTGGAATTCGAGACGGCCTAGATTGGCTTACTCGCTTCTCTCACAGAAGAAGCACAAAGGCGGCATTTCGTTACCAGATATGTCTCTTTATAATAAGGCCATTCAATTAGCTAGATGGGCACTTCTAGCGAATGAAAAACTACAAACTCCCTTTCTAGACATTGAGAGGACTCTTTTAGGTACACATAAGCATGCCCTGATGTGGCTTCCAGAGACCCCTCTCTCTCTCTGTCGAGACATGTGCACACTGACGAAGAGTATGCTGATATGTTACCGTAATTCTAAGATGGCTTTGGTTAAGGGAAAGTTGATCTCTAAAATAGCCCCACTGGATGTCCTTCCTTATCTGGTAGATAGAATGGGAGGAGATGACAAGAGCTGGTGGCATTCATGGGGAGATGTGAGGATTGGAGAAGTTATAGACAAGAATTGCTTTCTGTCATTGGAAGAAGCATATCACAAATTGGACAGAGGGCCTCCGGCCCTAATACATAGTTGGGATTTCAAAAACATATGCAAAAAATATATGAAAGGATCGGGTCACACATTTTTGGAGCCCACATGGCTCGAAAATTTCACGGCTCTACCCACTATCTTAAAAAAATCACTTTCAGTGACATATAATAACCTTTTAGCCGATATTAGTTCCCCCAAGCCATATTATTTACACCAATGGGAGAGAGACCTGGGCAAGATCCTCTCAGATGCGGATTCCAAATATATTTTATCCCATGCACAAGGTTTTTCATCGTGTGTTCGTTATCAAGAGAACTCATATAAAACCATTACCAGGTGGTACAGAACACCTGAATATCTACACTCTATAGGCCTCTCACCCACAGAACAGTGTTGGAGATGTCAATCGGGGGTAGGATCTATGATACATATTTGGTGGTCATGTCCCAGAGTCCAACAATTTTGGAAGGAAGTCGAACAGAGCATAAATTCTATATGTGCAACGGATATAAAGTTAACCCCTGAGCTGGTGCTTTTGTGGATACCTGTCCCCAACTTTAAACCAGCAAAAGCAGATTTAGTTACGCATATGATTGCCACAGCTAAGTTACTTATCCCCACGAAGTGGAGAGACTCCTCCCCGCCAGATTTGAAGATGTGGTTAAACAAAATGCATCAACTACATAGAATGGAGGAGACAGTAGGATGGATTCAGGGTAATAGGTCTAGATATTTAAAGACTTGGCTTCCCTGGAAACAGTCTCAGGAAGCTAGGGATGCGGAGGCCCTTGAGGGTCTGGGGGGGATATCCTAGTAGGAGTATCTGTATCTGGAAAGGTTTTAAGTTCTCATTGTGTGTATTTATTGTGTCGAGCTCTGCCATGAGCTAGCCTAACTCATTATGTAGTGGCAGTATAGTGAGTGTCTAGCTACTTCATATGTTATCCGTGACTCAACAGATAATAGAGTATTAGCTAATTGTAAACAGAGAGCCTTTGTGTTTGTTCGTTTACCTTTATATTATTTTGTTCCCTATTTTTGACTTTATGTTTTTTCCTTATTCCCCTACCCCTCTTCCCGTAACTGTTATTTTTACGCATTGAAATGTGTACCTGAACATGGATGTATACTTTAATGCATTCTGTATTACAATGTGGAAATATACTTTTATGTTCTTAAAAATCTGAAATAATAAAAAGAGATTTACAAAAAAAAAAGAAATGAATGGGTCCGCGGAACGGATGCAGACTCATTCATATGGTCGTCTGAATAGCCCTAAATGGTCAGCCGGTCCCAATGAAATCGCCAGACATTTATCTAATGTGTATGGCCTCTTTCACACTAGTGGCCCGGCCCTGAGTCAGAGGAGCAGCGCGTTTCAATTATCTCAGTTCAATATACACGAGCACGTAGCAAAACCTCCGCAAGTCCTGTACATAACCGAAAAAGAAAAGCGCGCTAAGCCGCATTAGAGGGTAAAAGCGCACTATTATAACCAGGGCAGACATGGCGCTCCCTAAAGATTAATGACTACACTCTAACCATTGTGTGCCTGCAACCTGCGTTCAATTAAATTCCTCAAGCAAGTGCTTCTGTAAATTTCATCCCTGACCGCCATTCTCATTCCTTTAAAGGATGTCGGATATTTTCTCCCACGAGAAGAAGATCTCAATACATCTGATCGATATCAAGTACTCCTGCGGAGAGACGGATACTGAAATCGGTTCCATCAGACTCAGCATGAGAACAATATCTATATACAGAAGAATAAATATCACCCTGAAACTCCCCTGGACTCACATGTGAGTGAAATGTCCCTTTAAATTCTTCTGCAACAGTCACTTTAAAGGGGTCATCGAACTTAATGTAATTAAAGGCTTTTCACACCTTTAAAGTGTATTTTTTTTATGATTAAATTTTACTTATTTTGGGCCAAACTTATTTTTTCAGTTGGTCTTTATTAAAAAATGTTCAGCCATTTCTGAGATAAAGGGGTTGTATTTGCAAATTGTCACTTTCTGTCTTCTTTCAATCCCTTAGGCCTCATGCACACAGCCATACCGTTTTTTGCAGTCCGCAAACTGCGGATCCGCAAAAAACGGAACCCGACCGTGTTGCTTTCTGCAATATGCGGAACGGAATGGGCACCGACAATATAAATGCCTATTCTTGTCCGCAAAGCGCGGACAAGAATAGGACATGTTATATTTTTTTAGCCGGGCCGCGGAGCAGAGCCACGGATGCGGACAGCACACGGAGTGCTGTCTGCATCATTTGCGGCCCCAATTGAAGTGAATGGGTCCGCATCCGAGCCGCCAAAACGGCGGCTCGGATGCGGACCCAAACAACGGTCGTGTGCATGAGGCCTTCATCTGATGGCTCATTTGATCTCATAAACACTTATTTCATGTATAATTTTTTGTTGTTGCTCAAAACGAGTAAAATTCAATCGTAAACAAATTGTCCATAAGGTGCCCATAGCTTTTAACCCCTTCCCGACAAGCGCTGTACATTTACGGGTGCTGACCGTGACTTTAAACATGGCTCCTGCTCGTGCATGCAGCGGGTGCTATAGCCACCGGGTGCCTGCTGTTTCATACACGGCTTAAGTCTGCAACCGGCGGTAATGCCGATCATGGACTTTAAACCCTTCAGATGCTGTGGTCAAACATGACTACGGCATGTGAATGCTCTAAAACATTTTGAAGATTTATGCTTGCTGTCACTGAATGGGACTATTCTTCTTTACATCTAATGGTTCAAAAAATGTCTTATGTCCAAGTCGCAACAAATGCAGGGGTTGTTACGTGTACCAAAGCTTTCTGTTGCAATAAACCATGAAGTCGTGTGAGTAGGGCAAACACCAACCCCCTTGTATAAATCAAAAACCTAGGTCAATTGTTATGCCTCTTGCCCTCCACCCCCACCCCCTGGAGTGGCACCCAGCTAGCACAGCTTGCCACCATGCATTGCTTCTAAGAGAGAATACATCGCCCTACAGAGGCACAATGCGACAGAGCATGGAGTCCATGGGAGCTGTGCTCCACCATACAGGGACTCCAGCCTTTAGTATGTAAGTGCTGTGAATGCAGCCACATGGTTTTCTTTAGCGAACCTGCCGAGAGAGATGCTCAATTAATATACTCGAATAAATTAGACCCTATCTGGGAAAGGATTTAACCATACACAATCACAGAGCTACAGGCTAATTTGCGTTCTTGTCCCAGATAATAAAATGTAACTTTTAATGATTCGCTTAAAATGAAGTCAGCACATCTATTAACTATTATAAGTCAGCTCTAAACACTGTGGGTTAAAACCAGCTGATGCTCATTATTAGTGCCAGATCACTATGTTATTGAATTGCTTTGTTTTTAGACGGTGGCTGGGAGTGCACTTCCCCACATCACCGCTCTGACTGAAGTGCGCACTGGCACACACTGATCGCTTATAGCAGTGTTTCCCAACCAGTGTTCCTCCAGCTGTTGCAAAACTACAACTCCCAGCATGCCCGGACAGCCTTTATAGCATAGCACGTATCTGTGTATTAATCAAACACTTGAAGGCACATAAACATAAGACGTCAGCAAACTAAAACCTAAGCCTGCCCCCCCACATGTTTCACCAGCTAATCTGGCTTCATCAGGGGTTTGGGCAGCATGACCCCTGATGAAGCCAGATTAGCTGGTGAAACATGTTGGGGGGCAGTCTTAGGTTTTAGTTTGCTGACCTCTTATGTTTATGTGCCTTCAAGTGTTTGATTAATACACAGATACGTGCTATGCTATAAACTATGCTACAAGCGATCAGTGTGTGCCAGTGCGCACTTCAACCATAGATAATCAGTTTAAACAAAGTGCAGAACCCCTTTAAATGAAATTATCCTCCACCTCAGCCACTTTATCTGACTTTATGTTGAAAAAAGTGGACATAACTATGGCTCTCATTCTGAACAACATCTAATCATGTACAGGTAACTAACATACATGCATTGATAAATCTCCTGATTCCCATCTATTACAGAGCAGGCTGTCTGCAGCCACCACTAGGGGGAGCTCACAGGCGTTTATACAGTTAACATTAACTGAAATGGAAGCTAAAATAATCTTTGCATTGAGCTTCCCCTAGCAGCAGCTGCATGAAAACTTCTTCTCAGGAAAAGCGCTTGACCCCCAGGACCTGTAGTCTGCTTCCACTGAAGGTACGCCACAGGATATACAGTATTTTACTATGCTGACTTGCCTGCTTCTTTGCCTTGTATTGAATTGTATTACGTGTCTTCATGTTTTTCTATGTAGCCACCAAAGGCTTTGATCCTGGAGCAGAGAGAAGACAGTAAGGTCCCTTTCACACGAGCGTGATTTCCGCGCCGGTGCATTGCGTGACGTGAACGCACAGCACCCGCCCTGAATCCTGACCCATTCATTTCAATGGGTCTGTGTACATGAGCGTTGTTTTTCACGCATCACTTCTGCGTTGCGTGAAAATCGCAGCATGTTCTATATTCTGCGTTTTTCACGCAGCCCTGGCTCCATAGAAGTGAATGGGGCTGCGTGAAAAACGCATTGCATCCGCAAGCAAGTGCGGGTACGATGCGTTTTTCACTGATGGTTGCTAAGAGATGTTGTTTGTAAACATTCCGTTTTTTATCACGCGCGTGAAAAACGCATCAAAACACATTGCACCCGCGCGGAAAAAACTGAACAACTGAACGCAATCACAGACAAAACTGACTGAAGTTACTTGCAAAATAGTGCGAGTTTCACTGAACGCGCCCTGAACGCATCCGGCCCCAATCCGCAACGCCGGTGTGAAACCAGCCTAAGGCCTCTTTCACAGGAGCGTGACGGATTAGGTCCGGATGCGTTCAGGGTGCGTTCAGTAAAACTCGCACTATTTTGCAAACAAGTTCAGTCAGTTTTGTCTGCGATTGCGTGCAGTTGTTCAGTTTTTTCCGCGCGGGTGCAATGCGCTTTGATGCGTTTTTCACGCGCGTGATAAAAAACTGAAGGTTTACAAACAACATCTCTTAGCAACCATCAGTGAAAAACGCATCGCACCCGCACTTGCTTGCGGATGCAATGCGTTTTTTACGCAGCCCCATTCACTTCTATGGGGCCAGGGCTGCGTGAAAAACACAGAATATAGAACATGCTGCGATTTTCACGCAACGCAGAACTGATGCGTGAAAAAACAACGCTCATGTACACAGACCCATTGAAATGAATGGGTCAGGATCCAGTGCGGGTGCTGTGCGTTGACGTCACGCATCGCACACGCGCAGAAAACTTGCTCGTGTGAAAGGGGCCTAAAAGCAGATTTCCACTGAATGAAGGTATTATGCCAACGCCACAATCTGCGGAGAGGAGCATGCATGGTGTATTTATTCCTTTAATCAGCAAGTGACTGAGCGCCTGTGACTGAGATGTGTCATTTTGTCAAATCATCTAAATTAAGAATGAGAAGAGTCCTGCACGCTGCAGACCTGGAGGTGTGCAAATACATGTTTAGCAATCACTGACTAGATACATCTCTGTAACAGGAAAATTACAGATCAAATTATGGAAGAGAGCCCTCAGATTCACAAATCGATATAGAAATGTGACTTGGGTATATAACAGCAGGATAAAGCCAAAGCTAATATTATATTGAGAAAATGAGGGGCACTCCGTATAAGGGAACAGGAGACAATGGGCAGTTGAGACAGTGAGCCTTTTCCCCCAAGCTCTACGAGTGACCGCTAAGTGATCACGTCGGTCGGGGAGACCTGCATAGCCAGTCCGGCACAGAGGTGGAGAGCGCTAAGGAATACGCTACTATAATTCTAGCTGGTGAGTCACGTGAGACGTCACGTCAGACTCTACACCACGTGGGACACGGCGTCAGCTACACTTGGCCGCTACCTCGAGTCTCCATGTGAGCGGAGTGGATACAGAGGGTAAGAGATCTCGGCTGCTACTGTGTAATTATATCTGAAGAACAACTCTGTTCAGGACTTGACAGAAGTATCGCTTGACTCTGGATGTTGCAAATCGGACAGTGTTGAGATTTTGCACCTCCTTTTGATACATTTGAAGTATACATCCTGGGAACGACATTCAGGCCATTCTTACCTGTTGAGACCGATTACAAGGTGGTTAGTGTCTCATGGACCCTTGAAATACTATCAGTTGTTCAGGATCCTGCCTTCATTGTGATACTATCTTTTATTATATTTTATTGTATGGTTTTATGTATGATGATCTGATTATTGTCTCCTGTTCCCTTATACGGAGTGCCCCTCATTTTCTTATTATACACTTTTTACCTTTCGTGCGGTCTGGGTGGACCGAGAGGTGAGCACCCTGTCCATTCAGTACATAGGGTGAGCCGCTGATTTATATACTTTTAATATTATATTGAGCACATGTGCCAGAATATAACAAGATCCGGACATTTGCATTGCTTGCATTTTGCAGATCTGCAGGGTGTGCCGTCCAAGACCTGGTTTCTGTATCATCAATTATCCTAGGCTCTTAAAGGGGTTTCCTGGTAAAAATGATTATTTAATCACTTCCCACAGCATGGCCCCTGAAACAGAAGAGTCATACTTACCTGCTCCACATCGCTCCAGTCCTTCGCACTGCCTCTGCTCTCTCCATTTTCCAGTCCTAGCACTGTTTACATCCTTCTGGTTATATGTAGTACCCCAGACCCGGGGGTGCCCCAAATTGTAAATAGTTATATATTATATTGCATTTTTACTGTTATGTTGTAATCTATTTTGTTCAATGGCCGTAATTACCAGCAATGTATGGATGGCAAGGGTTAACCAGGAAAAGGGCTAACCACTCCGTTCCTCAGCTTTTTGCAGGAGTGGGCTAGTCCTGCTTCCTGCCAGGAGTGGGAGGTCAGCTGGGAGAGGAAGCACATTTTTGGGCTCTTGCTACAGATTCTCTCGAGAAATCAACCTTATCCTAAGCCTCAAGAGAATACTTGAGAAGAGATACAGCAGAGTGAACAGATGAATCGAGCATTTGAAGACACTGCTGTGTGGTGAGGGACTACGGCTATGACACCCATCACCCAGAAGATTAGTAGACCAGTAAGACCTAAACTTTGCTGCTGCCAGAAGATTGCACTAAAAAAATCTGCTGCTATTGAATATATTTGAAGTTATATGTTGCACTTAGTAAAAGGACTTTGTGATGTTTAACTCTGGCCTCATTCTTCAGTACTACATTGCCACTGCACTGATCCCCATCAGAGCCACTACCACTCCCATCTTCTGCACCAGTTCCTCCAGGGCTCGCTGCTTATGGGTATGGTCACATGCACTGCTTCAGCCAACGACTGGCTTCAGCGCTGACATGCTGCTTGTGGCCACATCACCGCTGAAGCCAGTCATTGGTCGGAGAGGTGCACGTGACCATGCTCATAGCCAGCTGGATGTAAATAGTGCGGGGACCGGAAGATGGAAAGCGCCGATTCAGCGTAGAGGACTAAAGCGGCATGGAGCAGGTAAGTATGAATCTTCTCTTTCAGGTAACATGTTACAGGAAAACCTCTTTAAAGGGTACCTCTGTATTAGTACCTGCAGGCAGCATGTTATAAACCAGGAGGAGCTATTGAGAAATATTCAGTGGAACTTGCATTTTATTCATTTAAATCCCTGCTCATTCTCCAGAGTCCAGTGAGTAGTGCTGGCACAACTATCTCTGTATACAGGGAAGGATGTCATTCATTGAAGGGGTTATCCAAACTCTATAATGCCCCCCCAAATGCCCGGGTCCCTCACAAAGATTGTACTTACCTCACTTCCCGGCACCTGCGTCGCTCCTGATGACCCCATGGCCGTCAATGCCTCTCCCCGGCGACAGTGAAGGCAGCCAACAGCAGGCTGCAATGGGGACGAGCCTCCCTAGTGTCACCCGCGATGCAAGGGAGGCTCATCACCGTTGTGCCCCCCCCCCCCCCTCGGTGCCAGTTGCTTTCATCTGCGTGATGGGGAGATGCAGCAGTGGCCGTGCGGGGATCAGAAGCAACATGGGTGCCAGGGAGCAAGGTAAGTACAACCTGTGTGAGGGGCCTGGGCATTGGTGGGGGGGGGGGGGCATTATAGGGTTTGGATAACCCTTTTAAGTAGGACCGCATACTGGACTCCTAAGCCCAGAGTGAGCAGATGATTGAAATGAATGAAACACAAGTTACATTGAATCTATATGTCTGCTCTATAACATGCTGCCTGTGGATCATACTGTATGTTCAATGTGACAGGTTTCTTTTCAGTCATACCCTGTATATTTTTCCCATATATCAGTAGTTTCTTACCTTCCAGCAGCCAGAGGTTTCCTTTTTCCTGCCTTTTCAGAAAACTCATCAGTCACCAAAATGGCATGAAATGTAAAAACAGTAACATAAGGCCAGTATGGGGGAGGAGGGGGATGCAGCTGCAGTTTCTTATTTAACATAGAGAAGCCACTGGGGGGGCGGATATCTGGTTAGTTCTGAGCACACAGTACACCAACAGAAAATCTGAGTGGTAATTGTGGAAAAAGTTTCAATGAGTCAGTAAGGCAGAGCTGCAATACTGCACCCGTCCTGTGGCCGGGGTGGTGTTTTTGGAAGAAAGCAGCCATATTTTCCTAATCCAGGACAGTTGCACATTAGTCCTATTATCTGAGGGCATCCAAAGGCGCCTTGGTCGCATAACAAGACACCAGTGTTATAAATGGCACATGATATCTGGGGGAGGGCCCCATTACAGATTTTCCATTGGGGCCCATTAGGGCGTCACTGTATGCCTCTGCCTGCTGCATTACTAGCCCCAACTCTTGCCAGATCTCCATATCAGTCACAGCACTGATGAATCCTTTTGTATAAAAATATCAAGTAATGTCGATGGCTTCCTCCTGCAGAATAATTTTATTATGATTATTATTATCACAAGTAATTATTGTATTTTTTCCGCCAATAGAAATTTGTGTTGATGATAGATACATTAGCTGAATATAGAAAACAAGGTCACTCCGTCGGTTACGCCATTCCAGTCAAATTTTGGTGTCAGCCCAATTCCATTATCCAAGTCTTGTGATGGAACATCTGTTCAGGCTTCGGCTCTTTCACTTATTCATTATGAGGCCTTTGGATTTGGCTGCCTCATTAGCATGTAATGTATATTTTTGGAATATGAGGTCTGCACATTATTAGTAGTGTTGAGCAAACCGAAGCATCTGAAGTAGAATTTGGTCCGAATTTGAAGCTGAATTTCCTCGCTCTTCGTGGTAACAAATCATTTTTCCTAAAATGGTAGCTGGAGTTGTCTTAGGGCACTTTCACACTAGCGTTTTTCTTTTCCGGTATTGAGTTCCGTCCTAGGGGCTCAATACCGGAAAAAAAATGATCAGTTTTATCCTATTGCATTCTGAATGGAGAGCATTCCGTTCAGGATGCATCAGGACGTCTTCAGTTCAGTCACTCTACGGTTTTTGGACGGAGAAAATACCGCAGCATGTTGCGGTATTTTCTTCGTCCAAAATTCCGGAACACTTGCATTATTTTCCATTGAAATGCATTAATGCCGGATACGGCCCCAAGTGTTCCGGAAAAACTGATTCGGTTTTGCAGTCTGCGCATGCGCAGACCTTTAAAAATGTGAAAAAGATAAATACCAGGTTTCGTTTTTCCGGATGACAACCGGAGAGACGAATCCGGTATTGCAATACACTTGTGAGACGTCTACAAATGGTATCCGTTTGCATACAGATTGACGGATCCGGCGGGCAGTTCCGGCGACGGAACTGCCTGCCGGAATCCAGCGACGCTACTGTGAAAATACCCTTAGAAAAATGGGAAAAAAAAATACTCCCCTCATCCACTTTCTCGCGCAGAGGCAGTCCCTCTCTTGATTTAAAAAAGATCTGCCGAAGGACCTGCGCTGACCATGATGACGTCACCTTGTGCGTGTGATGACATGGCCACATTATTACTGATGACATCACTAGGTGATCATGCTGGGAGAATTTTTTTGTTAAACCCAAAAGGCCATATTGCACTAGCGTATTACCACTTTTAACAGCCGCTAGATGGGTGCCTCGTAACAAATCAAATTTATTGTCAAAGTTCGGCGAAGCCGACGAATCGAATTTTTCAAGAACTTTGCTCATCTCTAATTATTAGAGTCCATTCTGCTTAAACCAGGACTGGCCATTAATAAGCTGCAGATGTCAAGGAGTAATAATAATTTCTTGTAACTAGTGGAAGGCTGAAAAGTCAGCCTGAATTTGTGGGAGGGGCATATTACCTTCTTAAGCCCCAGCCTCCAGCTCCTCAGGGCGCTTCTGTTCACATTCTGGATAGGGAGTCGCCTGCTCTGGTGCTGCATCTGTGCATGTTGTGAGTAGCTTTCATCTGGTTCGGTCCGGTTCGTTTGGTTTCGTTTTCATACGCGTCTTCAGGAGAGGTAATTTTGCGCAAACAATGCGCCACAAGGGCTCCATCAGCCGCGGTCACATACTCCCGGCTCCCCGAGTTGGCATGCGTTCCAGCGTGGAACGCGTGCCAATTCTCATGTCCGCACCAAATTTCTTCTTGTCTCCTTCCTTGGTTCCCTCCCTGTGTTCCCCTCCAACTTCCTCCCGAGATAGCAGGGGGGGCAGGGTCTGGCCCGCAGATCCCCCTCTCCACACGGCCTCCCCGTCCTCACCTCAGGCCCCACTGCAAGCCAGCGTGCGTTCCAGCGTGGAGCCGGAAATCCGCCGCAAGGCATGGGCCGGGTCACGTGGTCGGCGTGCGTTCCGGCTTGGAGCGCACGCCGGAGTCCCTCGGCCGGGTCTGGGCCTGGTCGCGTGTGCGGCGTGCGTTCCAGCTTGGAGTGCTTCCGTCAGGCCTGGGCCCATAAATGTACATCAGAAACCCTGTCAAAGTTAAAATCACCATGCACCATGACTCTTTTGTTAAGGGAAAAACCGTGCTCTTTTATTCACTCCAGTGCATCACATCAAAACTGTGCAATTCAACACAACAGCAATGTCCATAAACCCCCACCTCCCACAAAGGATCCCCAAACGCTGCAGGCGTCTTGGTGCCTGTTCACACAGTCTCTCACATCCGTGGTCAGTACTACACCTTGTCATGGGGTGGGTTTGTCCAAGTTCATGCAAGTTAGACAGGCCACGTGTCGGCCTGGACAAGGGATTGGCTCCGGCCACAGGATCCCCTTCTTTTGGTCCTTCGCTGAGCCTGCAGCAATTGGGCAGTCCTTGGTAGACGAGCGGACTACAGCGCTCAGCCCGACCGAGCGATCAGCCTCCTGCAGTGAGACAGGAGACCACACTTCATCAGCAGCCCCACAGTCAGTGAGCATCAAACCTATATTCACAGCCCTGGGTGTAGCAGGCAGACCACACCCAGCAAGCATAGTGAAGGATTAACTCCTTCCCTACCCAACTAAGGCCAGAGATAACCAACCTGCCAGGATCAGTGTAGACTGACACCAACAACTGAAACCTGTCCACCCGTGGTGGTCCATGGGGAACAGACACCCACCCTGCTCTTACTCCACCAGGGCCACGACCCCCGGTGGTACGTATCTTCCATCCACTACCACTCCAGACATTCTCTTACAATATATTAAAAAAATAAATAAAAAAAAATTATATAATAAAATTTTAATTTATTTTATAAAGAAATTTAAATAGATCTACAAGTTAATCGGTAGGTTCCAATCTCCAGCCATTTCATACGCACTCCCGCCGTGCGGGAGCGAGGCAGTCATCCTTGGTTCCTCATTCCGCTGGGCTGGAAGGGACCAGGTTAGCACGGGTTAAAAAAAAAAAAATTAAAAAATAAAAAAATTGGGGGTCTCACCATAAGTAGTCCAGGCCATCATTACTCGCCATACCCATTCAGCGGTCACCATACGCTCACCGCAGTCTTCTACTCTATGGGCGACATGCCACATGTTATATATCTATGCTTCACGTGATATACTGCTGTCTCATCTACTACCTACTTCTGTCTCCTGGCTCGCCAGGCTCATACCTACCTCTGCCTCCTGGATCGCCCAGGCACGCACCTACCTCTGCCTCCTGGATCGCCCAGGCACGCACCTACCTCTGCCTCCTGGATCGCCCAGGCACGCACCTACCTTCCTCTGCCTCCTGGATCGCCCAGGCACGCACCTACCTTCCTCTGCCTCCTGGATCGCCCAGGCACGCACCTACCTTCCTCTGCCTCCTGGATCGCCCAGGCACGCACCTACCTTCCTCTGCCTCCTGGATCGCCCAGGCACGCACCTACCTTCCTCTGCCTCCTGGATCGCCCAGGCACGCACCTACCTTCCTCTGCCTCCTGGATCGCCCAGGCACGCACCTACCTTCCTCTGCCTCCTGGATCGCCCAGGCACGCACCTACCTTCCTCTGCCTCCTGGATCGCCCAGGCACGCACCTACCTTCCTCTGCCTCCTGGATCGCCCAGGCACGCACCTACCTTCCTCTGCCTCCTGGATCGCCCAGGCACGCACCTACCTTCCTCTGCCTCCTGGATCGCCCAGGCACGCACCTACCTTCCTCTGCCTCCTGGATCGCCCAGGCACGCACCTACCTGGATCGCCCAGGCACGCACCTACCTTCTCTGCCTCCTGGATCGCCCAGGCACGCACCTACCTCCTCTGCCTCCTGGATCGCCCAGGCACGCACCTACCTTCCTGCCTCCTGGATCGCCCAGGCACGCACCTACCTCCTCTGCCTCCTGGATCGCCCAGGCACGCACCTACCTCCTCTGCCTCCTGGATCGCCCAGGCACGCACCTACCTCTGCCTCCTGGATCGCCCAGGCACGCACCTACCTCTGCCTCCTGGATCGCCCAGGCACGCACCTACCTTCCTCTGCCTCCTGGATCGCCCAGGCACGCACCTACCTCTCTGCCTCCTGGATCGCCCAGGCACGCACCTACCTCCTCTGCCTCCTGGATCGCCCAGGCACGCACCTACCTCCTCTGCCTCCTGGATCGCCCAGGCACGCACCTACCTTCCTCTGCCTCCTGGATCGCCCAGGCACGCACCTACCTTCCTCTGCCTCCTGGATCGCCCAGGCACGCACCTACCTTCCTCTGCCTCCTGGATCGCCCAGGCACGCACCTACCTTCCTCTGCCTCCTGGATCGCCCAGGCACGCACTACCTTCCTCTGCCTCCTGGATCGCCCAGGCACGCACCTACCTTCCTCTGCCTCCTGGATCGCCCAGGCACGCACCTACCTTCCTCTGCCTCCTGGATCGCCCAGGCACGCACCTACCTTCCTCTGCCTCCTGGTTCGTCCAGGCTCATACCTACCTCTGTCTCCTGGTTCGTCCAGGCTCATACCTACCTCTGTCTCCTGGTTCGTCCAGGCTCATACCTACCTCTGTCTCCTGGTTCGTCCAGGCTCATACCTACCTCTGCCTCCTGGATCGCCCAGGCACGCACCTTCTTCTGTCTCCTGGTTCGCCCAGGCTCATTCCTACCTCTGCCTCCTGGATCGCCCAGGCACGCACCTTCTTCTGTCTCCTGGTTCGCCCAGGCTCATTCCTACCTCTGCCTCCTGGTTCACCCAGGCCTGTCATCCTCCCCGAAAGGTGTAGGTAAGCTCAGGATTCAATGTATTTGCCTGAATCGCTCAGGTTCCATGCAGCTGCCTGGAACGCTCGGGGGTTTCTCAGCAGGGTCCGGCTGGTTCCTGGTTACCCGGTTCGTGTCCGGCACGTCTGGATTTCTGTTTCCCACAGGTCTTGTTGCATGCAGCGCGACTTCGGGCCCTGATTCTGGCAGTTCAGGGTCATCCAGCAGTTGGCCATGATGCCCAGGCTGCATCCTGGTTCTCCGTCGCTTCATTCCAGTGCCACCAGATCACACCTCTCTCCGGGTCTCGTACCAACGCTAGTTTATTTCAGGTAAGCAGGGCCTCAGGCCACCGGAATTTCGATCCTTCCTCAATTGTGTCACAGGGCGTCTCCGTGTCTGGTTATTCCACGGTGCCAGGTTTCAGGTAAGGTCGAGCCGGGTGGCGGCTTTACGCACCTCCATAAAAAAAAAAATATATATATATAAAAAAAAAAAATGGGGGAAATATGTATATATTTTTAGGGGGGTTTCCGGGGAGGGGGTTTCTGACGCACCCCAGGTCTCATTTCCCTGAATCGCTTGGGTTTTATGTATTCCCCTGAATCGCTCAGGTTTTACGTATTTTCCCTGAAATCACTCAGGTCATGTATTTCCCTGAATCGCTCAGGTTTGTATTTTCCTGTCTCTTCAGGTTGTCGGTATTTCCAGGGTGTATGTATTAATATTACAGGCTATAGCTACTAGAGAGATCGTTGATCCAGGGAGTTATTCTGATTGCCTGATTGGAGTCGGGAAGGAATTTTTTATTCCCCTGAAATGAGGAAAATTGGCTTCTACCTCACAGGGGTTTTTTGCCTTCCTCTGGATCAACTTGCAGGATGACAGGCCGAACTGGATGGACAAATGTCTTTTTCGGCCTTATGTACTATGTTATTATGTTACTATGTATTTTCCTGATTCACTCAGGTCACGTATTTCCCTGAAATCGCTCAGGTCGTATTTCCCACAGGTTGTTCGCATTTGCCTGAATCGGTCAGGATCCAATATATTTGCCTGAAACGCTCAGAGGTTTTCCCGTACCATCAGGAAACTACCAAGCCGGCGTCAAGGTTTCCAAAGTTTTTTAAGGTCCCACCCGCAGGTGGCTTGAACGATGTCTCCTACACCCTGGCGTTCATAGCCCACTGTCACCGCAAATCTCAGGCTGTCATTTAACACCATCAAGCTGTACCTAGCGGGGAGACAGCACTGCGCCATGCGGGTAGGTGGCGCGCAGCCTGTCTCCGGTGAGATGTTTGGGAGACTCTCGTCCGCGCTGGATGGATTTCCTTTTTGGCCACTCTCCTAGTTTGATTGTTAGGGCAGCCGTGTATCTCGGGTTTTGCGGGTTCCTCGGGCCAGGTGAGTTCACCAGCACCTCCCCTAAACGTTAGGGGTTGCCGGTGCGACAGTTGTCCTGGGCCCATGACCTTTGTGGCCTCTGGCTCCCTTCCACGAAGGCCAATCAGCATGGACCATCCTCGGAGGTCAGGTTTTAAAACCTCCAACGATTGGTGCCCAGTCATGGTCCCCCGTCAATTGCTGGCCCCGTTGCAATGGCCTCCCCAGAGGCCCCGCTGCTTCCTTGGCGTTGGGGGCCCCTGTCATCAATCCAGTTTTGTGGCCCACATCATAACGCTGGCCTCAGGTCTCGGTCGTAACCCGCTGGCCACCACGGGACTCTCGCTCTGAACTGGAGCTGCGCCCTCAGCATCGAAAACGGGGTCTCGGCGCACGGGTTAAATGCTTGGGTAGGTGGCGCTCTTCTTGCTTCACGAGATACATCCCGAACCCGCATGTTGAGATTTCCCAGGCATTTTGTAATCTTGCTCTCTGGGTGGTTTTGAAGGCTTTTGGTCACTACTCTGCTCTCCTCGTTTATTTTTGCCCACTACTAGGCTTACCCTCGCTCCTGGCTTCCGGCACAACACAGCCAGCTAGGTCAGGGGAAGCGCTTCACCCACTCATCACAGTTAAGCCTCTCCCATAAGTGGAAGGCTGAAAAGTCAGCCTGAATTTGTGGGAGGGGCATATTACCTTCTTAAGCCCCAGCCTCCAGCTCCTCAGGGCGCTTCTGTTCACACCCACCCACCCCCCCTGTTCTCAAACACTCCCTTTTAGGGTATGCCCACTACTAGGCTTACCCTCGCTCCTGGCTTCCGGCACAACACAGCCAGCTAGGTCAGGGGAAGCGCTTCACCCACTCATCACAGTTAAGCCTCTCCCATAAATAGTAAATGAATAATCCTCATGACATCGCAGATGAATATTTACACTGGTGCAGATATAATGAGGCTGATTTTTAGGGACTTTCCAAGTCTTGGTTGCTCCTGGGAAAAGTTATTAGCGTACTGTAGGCCGATTCTAGTGCTAAGCTGCACAACACATATGTGGAAAATAGAGACCGCACATGTGTATATGGTGTGGCTAGCTGACCTCCAGGCTCGGACACTGCCCCTTTAAGTCCATATATGCGGTGCCGCCACTTAGACTTGAACATCACTCACTCAGTGAACAGAGGAAGGAGATCAGAAAAGTACCAGCCATTACCTTCTGATTCTGTTTGGGTATGTGCCCACAGAGTTGTGCACATCCCACTGAGCTGCGGTACGCACCAGAGAGGCCTGCTGCAGTGCCTGCCGCAACAGGGGTTGAAAATCTGCCTGTGTGTTTGCTGCAGCAGCAGAACTGCCCATGATGACACATAAGTTGCAGCCGTAGATCACTCCATACAGAGGATGACAAAGGGATGTCAGAAAGTGGGCAACGTGGAGCAGAGCAGGTGATCGAGAGATGACAGAGATGTGCTGCTGAGGAGCTGACCGAGAATGCAGGTAGATAGAGAAACTCCCTCCTGCATGAGTGCCACTGCGAGAAAAGAAATATGGGTCCAGAGAAGGATGAAGCTTGCTCTAAAGCCACTGGAGACCTTTTGCCCAAACTCATGTTAGCCCTACCCCCTTCCCCATTAATGTTATAAATCCAGGCATGATCCAAACTTTCCAGTAGCTGCACAACAAACTAATTCATAGAGAAGCATCTACCTTGACTTTTAATTGAGTGACCACTATCGTTCAGTTTCAGTTTCTCTTGACATGTGAATTGGGCCTGAGGAGGAAAGCAATCATAAGCTCTGAGATGGGTTCATTCAGCTGTGGCATTTCTCAGCAAATTTAGGTATTCTGTCAAAATGGAGTGAAATGAATTAGTGTATGGAGCAACTTCAGCATCATCATGTGCAAAGGCTAAATAGACAACGTGGAGGAGATCACTGTTATGTGCATTATCAGGAAACAGGTCCATATTTTAGTCTGTGTCCCGAATCGTCGCCTCCAGACTTGACATAGACACTATGGGGAACAACTGAGATATATTCTAGTCTCACCTGTGTTTAAAGAGAACCTGTCACCGGGATTTTGTGTATAGAGCTGAGGACATGGGTTGCTAGATGGCCGCTAGCACATCCACAATATCCAGTCCCCATAGCTCTGTGTGCTTTTATTGTGTCAAAAAACCGATTTGATACATATGCAAATTAACCTGAGATGAGTCCTGTCCCTGAGATGAGTCCTGTACGTGAGATGAGTCAGGGACAGGACTCACCTCGGGTTAATTTGCATATGTATCAAATTGTTTTTTTTTTACACAATAAAAGCACACAGAGCTATGGGGACTGGGTATTGCGCATGTGCTAGCGGCCATCTAGCAACCCATGTCCTCAGCTCTATACACAAAATCCCGGTGACAGGTTCCCTTTAAGCTCTTGTTTAATAGAGAGACACCATGTAGAATGTCAAGATGCCCTTATTAGTAAAAGTATTGACTATGTACGTTCCCTCTCTCTTAACCACCTCCGGACAGCCTAACGCAGATTCGCGTTCCGGAGGTGGCAGCTCTGCGCAGAGTCACGCATATATGCGTCATCTCGCGAGAGCCGTGATTTCCTGTGAACGCGCGCTCACAGGCACGCGCGTTCACAGGATCGGAAGGTAAGCGAGTGGATCTCCAGCCTGCCAGCGGCGATCGTTCGCTGGCAGGCTAGAGATGTTTTTTAACCCCTAACAGGTATATTAGACGCTGTTTTGATAACAGCGTCTAATACAGTGGCGGATCCAGGGGGGGGCAACGGGGCAATTGCCCCCCCCCGAGCTGGCGGCGGCTGGGCACAGGGAGATGAGCGCTTCCATTGTGGAAGCGCTCATCTCCAGTCATCTGTATCGCCGTCCTCAGGACAGCGATACAGATGCCTGCCTGTGCTGCGGTAGGGGAGGGAGAGGCGTGTCCCTTTCCCTTCCTCTGATAGGCTGCCGGCCTAGTGCCTGCAGCCTATCAGAGGCCGGCACAGGCGGCGCGATTACGTCATCGCGCCGCCTGAGCCATACAGCGTGGGACACAGGCCAGAAGAGGCCTGCATCGCATCACTGACACTGAGGTAAGTATGTGTTTTTTTTGTTTTTTGTTTTTTATTATATACAATACTTTTACTGGCAAAGGGGGGGCTGTTATTACTGGCAAAGGGGGCTGTTATTACTGGCGGGGGCTGTTATTACTGGCAAAGGGGGGGCTGTTATTACTGGCAAAGGGGGGGCTGTTATTACTGGCAAAGGGGGCTGTTATTTGTGGCAAAGGGGGCTGTTATTACTGGCAAAGGGGGCTGTTATTACTGCAAAGGGGGGGCTGTTATTACTGGCAAAGGGGGCTGTTATTTCTGGCAAAGGGGGGGCTGTTATTACTGCAAAGGAGGGGCTGTTATTACTGGCGGGGGCTGTTATTACTGGCAAAGCGAGGGCTGTTATTACTGTCAAAGGGGGGCTGTTATTACTGGCAAAGGGGGGGGCTGTTATTACTGGCAAAGGGGGGGCTGTTATTACTGGCAAAGGGGGGGCTGTTATTACTGGCAAAGGGGGGGCTGTTATTACTGGCAAAGGGGGGGCTGTTATTACTGGCAAAGGGGGGGCTGTTATTACTGGCAAAGGGGGGGGGCTGTTATTACTGGCAAAGGGGGGGGGGCTGTTATTACTGGCAAAGGGGGGGGGCTGTTATTACTGGCACCTGGGGGCTGTTATTACTGGCAAAGGGGGGCTCTTATTACTGGGGGCTGTTATTACTGGCAAAGGGGGGCTGTTATTACTGGGGGCTGTTATTACTGGCAAAGGGGGGCTGTTATTACTGGGGGCTGTTATTACTGACACAGAGCGGCTCTTATTACTGGGGGCTGTTATTACTGGCACAGAGGGGCTGTTATTACTGGGGGCTGTTATTACTGGCACAGAGGGGCTGTTATTACTGGCACAGAAGGGCTGTTATTACTGGGGGCTGTTATTACTGGCACAAGGGGGTTGCTATTACTGGCATAGGGGGCTATTATTACTGGCACGGGGGGGCTGTTAATACTGGCACATGATTGGGGGATATAGGGGCATCTACTGAGGCCACAAAGAAGGGGTATTTTATATGGGCGCTCTGTACAGTACAATTTTATACTGGGACACATTATGGTGGGTACTATGGGGAAGGGGGGAGAGGAGTACTATGGGGTCATCTACGGGGGGCACTAAGAAGGGGTATTTTATACTTGCAAATTATGGGGGACACTGAGGGCATCTACTGGAGCATTTTATACTGGTACATTATGGGGGGCACTAGGAGGAAGGAGGGTGTGGAGCACTATGGAGTCATTTACTAGGGGCACTATATAGGGGTATTTTATACTGGCACATTATGGCTGCACTATGGGGACATTAGCTCAACTGGGGGCATTACAAGGGGGTATTTTTTGCACTGTCACATTATAAGGAGAATTATTACTACTGGGGGGGGGGGCATTATGGTGGGCTTTATTACTCCCCCATGGTATGACCCCCTAGTAGCAGCACCGGCCTCTCCCTGCTCTGCTATCCCTCTGCCCCTTCTCCAAATCCTTATTATGAAATCTTTCTCATTAGGATAAAGCACAACATCAGCTCCGCCGAGCCCCCGGCCAAAGTGTGGAAGTGGCGTCCGAGATCCCCAAGGGCCAAGCCAAGTAACTGTAAGTTTTCATGTGAAATATGTTTGTTATACACATATAGCATACACTGTGGAGTCTGTTCTATAAGCACCATTGTTTTGTGGCGGCGGACAGAAAATAATCTGAAAGTGCCCCTCCCGAGACAAGGCTCTGGATCCGCCACTGGTCTAATATACCTGCTACCTGGTCCTCTGGTGGTCCCTTTTGTTTGGATCGACCACCAGAGGACACAGGTAGCTCAGTAAAGTACCACAAAACACCACTACACTACACTACACCCCCCCCCTGTCACTTATTAACCCCTTATGAACCCCTGATCACCCATGATCACCCCATATAGCCTCCCTGATCACCCCCCTGTCATTGATCACCCCCCTGTCATTGATCACCCCCCTGTAAGGCTCCATTCAGACGTCCGTATGATTTTTACGGATCCACGGATACATGGATCGGATCCGCAAAACACATACGGACGTCTGAATGGAGCCTTACAGGGGGGTGATCAATGACAGGGGGGTGATCACCCATAAAGATTCCCTGATCACCCCCCTGTCATTGATCACCCCCTTGTCATTGATCACCCCCCTGTAAGGCTCCATTCAGACGTCCGTATGATTTTTACGGATCCACGGATACATGGATCGGATCCGCAAAACACATACGGACGTCTGAATGGAGCCTTACAGGGGGGTGATCAATGACAGGGGGTGATCACCCATATAGATTCCCTGATCACCCCCCTGTCATTGATCACCCCCCTGTAAGGCTCCATTCAGACGTCCGTATGATTTTTACGGATCCACGGATACATGGATCGGATCCGCAAAACACATACGGACGTCTGAATGGAGCCTTACAGGGGGGTGATCAATGACAGGGGGGTGATCACCCATATAGATTCCTGATCACCCCCCTGTCATTGATAACCCCCCTGTCATTGATCACCCCCCTGTAAGGCTCCATTCAGACGTCCGTATGATTTTTACGGATCCACGGATACATGGATCGGATCCGCAAAACACATACGGACGTCTGAATGAAGCCTTACATGGGGGTGATCAATGACAGGGAGGTGATCACCCATATAGATTCCCTGATCACCCCCCTGTCATTGATCACCCCCCTGTCATTGATCACCCCCCTGTAAGGCTCCATTCAGACGTCCGTATGATTTTTACGGATCCACGGATACATGGATCGGATCCGCAAAACACATACGGACGTCTGAATGGAGCCTTACAGGGGGGTGATCAATGACAGGGGGGTGATCAATGACAGGGGGGTGATCAGGGAGTCTATATGGGTGATCACCCCCCTGTCATTGATCACCCCCCCTGTAAGGCTCCATTCAGACATTTTAAGTTAGCGGAAATTGTTTTTTGTTTTTTTTGTTTTTTTTTCTTACAAAGTCTCATATTCTACTAACTTGTGTCAAAAAATAAAATCTCACATGAACTCACCATACCCCTCACGGAATCCAAATGCGTAAAATTTTTTAGACATTTATATTCCAGACTTCTTCTCACGCTTTAGGGCCCCTAAAATGCCAGGGCAGTATAAATACCCCACATGTGACCCCATTTCGGAAAGAAGACACCCCAAGGTATTCCGTGAGGGGCATATTGAGTCCATGAAAGATTGAAATTTTTGTCCCAAGTTAGCGGAAAGGGAGACTTTGTGAGAAAATACCAAAAAAATCAATTTCCGCTAACTTGTGCCAAAAAAAAAAAAAATTCTAGGAACTCGCCATGCCCCTCATTGAATACCTTGGGGTGTCTTCTTTCCAAAATGGGGTCACATGTGGGGTATTTATACTGCCCTGGCATTTTAGGGGCCCGAAAGCGTGAAAAGAAGTCTGGGATCCAAATGTCTAAAAATGCCCTCCTAAAATGAATTTGGGCCGCTTTGCGCATCTAGGCTGCAAAAAAGTGTCACACATGTGGTATCGCCGTACACAGGAGAAGTTGGGGAATGTGTTTTGGGGTGTCATTTTACATATACCCATGCTGGGTGAGATAAATATTATGGTCAAATGCCAACTTTGTATAAAAAAAATGGGAAAAGTTGTCTTTTGCCAAGATATTTCTCTCACCCAGCATGGGTATATGTAAAATGACACCCCAAAATACATTCCCCAACTTCTCCTGAGTACGGCGATACCACATGTGTGACACTTTTTTGCCGCCTAGGTGGGCAAAGGGGCACACATTCCAAAGAGCACCTTTAGGATTTCACAGGTCATTTTTTACACATTTTGATTTCAAACTACTTTGCACACATTAGGGCCCCTAGAATGCCAGGGCAGTATAACTATGCCACAAGTGACCCCATTTTGGAAAGAAGACACCCCAAGGTATTCCGTGAGGGGCATGGCGAGTTCCTAGAATTTCTTTTTTTTTTGTCACAACTTAGCGGAAAATTATGATTTTATTTTTTTATTTTTTTTTCTAACAAAGTCTCATATTCCACTAACTTGTGACAAAAAATAAAAAATTCTAGGAACTCGACATGCCCCTCACAGAATACCTTGGGGTGTCTTCTTTCCAAAATGGGGTCACTTGTGGGGTAGTTATACTGCCCTGGCAATTTAGGGGCCCTAATGTGTGCGAAGTAGTTTGAAATCAAAATCTGTAAAAAATGGCCAGTGAAATCCTAAAGGTGCTCTTTGGAATGTGTGCCCCTTTGCCCACCTTGGCAGCAAAAAAGTGTGACACATCTGGTATCGCCGTACTCAGGAGAAGTTGGGCAATGTGTTTTGGGGTGTCATTTTATATATACCCATGCTGGGTGAGATAAATATCTTGGTCAAATGCCAACTTTGTATAAAAAAATGGGAAACGTTGTCTTTTGCCAAGATATTTCTCTCACCCAGCATTGGTATATGTAAAATGACACCCCAAAACACATTCCCCAACTTCTCCTGAGTACCGTGATACCAGATCTGTGACACTTTTTTGCAGCCTAGGTGGGCAAAGGGGCACGTATTTGGACCCCTAAAATGCCAGGGCAGTATAACTACCCCACAAGTGACCCCATTTTGGAAAGAAGACACCCCAAGGTATTTCGTGATGGGCATAGTGAGTTCATGGAAGTTTTTATTTTTTGTCACAAGTTAGTGGAATATGAGACTTTGTAAGAAAAAAAAAAAGAAAAAAAAATCATCATTTTCCGCTAACTTGTGACAAAAAATATAAAGTTCTATGAACTCACTATGCCCATCAGTGAATACCTTAGGGTGTCTACTTTCCGAAATGGGGTCATTTGTGGGGTTTTTCTACTGTCTGGGCATTGTAGAACCTCAGGAAACATGACAGGTGCTCAGAAAGTCAGAGCTGCTTCAAAAAGAGGAAATTCACATTTTTGTACCATAGTTTGTAAACGCTATAACTTTTACCCAAACCATTTTTTTTTTTACCCAAACATTTTTTTTGTTATCAAAGACATGTAGAACAATAAATTTAGCGAAAAATTTATATATGGATGTCGTTTTTTTTTGCAAAATTTTACAACTGAAAGTGAAAAATGTCATTTTTTTGCAAAAAAATCGTTAAATTTCGATTAATAACAAAAAAAGTAAAAATGTCAGCAGCAAGGAAATACCACCAAATGAAAGCTCTATTAGTGAGAAGAAAAGGAGGTAAAATTCATTTGGGTGGTAAGTTGCATGACCGAGCGATAAACGGTGAAAGTAGTGTAGTGCCGAAGTGTAAAAAGTGGCCTGGTCATTAAGGTGGTTTCAGCTAGCGGGGTTGAAGTAGTTAAAGAGGACCTGTCACCACAAAATGAAGTACAGTCTGTTGTAGAAGAGATGAAGCTGAGCAGATTGATATATACTTTTGTGGGAAAAGAATCAGTAAAGCCTATAATTTATACATTTACAATTTATCTTTGCCTTTTCTACCTCCTGTGAACAGCTATCAGTAGAGGGAGGCGGTGTTATCAGTGACTGACAGCTGTCTCTGTATACACACTTACACAAAAATGGCTATTGATCACTGATAACACCTCCTTCCTGTACCGATAGCTGTCCACAGAAGATCAAAAAAAGCTAAGATATAAATATAAATGTTTTACTGAATCTTTTCTAACACAAATATATATAAACCCCCTCAGCTTCTCCTGCACATTGTATTTTCAGATAGCTTTGCATTTTGTGGTGACAGGTCCTCTTTAAAGGAAATCTGTCATAACAAAATAACCCATTGTTTGCCCTCCCCTTTACCAGCATCTTACAGTATCACACACAGAGGCAGAGACAAAATGACCATAACATGAACCCCCTCCTCCCCTCTCTCAGCATGGATCTCACAGAAACTGGGGGAGATATACTGCAGCTGCATTGCCCTCCTCCCCCTCCCTCCTGTCACTAGATTGATTTTTTTTTTTTATAACTATATATTTCAGCTTATGTAGACTCAATTTGTCATCAAACGAGGTGTTACTAGCTCTATTTAAAGTGACAGTCCAAACTAAACACTGAGCAGTCTGTCTGGGCTACCAGAATAAAAATAAAACGTGCCTCTCCACCGAGCCGGTGTCTAATTACAGCTATGTGAATAGTATTAATCAGGCACTCACCAACTGGCACGACACAGATATATAAAAACGTGTTTATTAGTGTCAATATAAACAGTATAAAAGGGGGGTATAAAAAGGGGGATGTATTAGTAAGAAAATAAAAAATTGATTGGTAAATATTGGTAATTCACGGTGTTGTTAAGACATATTGGTATGTTGAAAATATCTAGTACGCTAATTGTATGTCAATGATGCTATCAATGAGCAAGAATAATGTCGGTGAGCAAGAAAAGAAAAATGCAACCCTTAGATGGGTAACTGTCTCTTCGTGCGGAAAAAAGGTGGTATCTTTAGGTAAGATAGTCTCCCACTAAACATTAGTTAGATGGTGGCAGATGGTTTGTGCCATAAATGTTCTGGCTTGTAATAGATAAGTTCACTTGTAGTAAGGATTATTTGCAGTTTTTTCACTGAACAGTTGATAATAAGGCAGCGACAAGTAAAAGCGGTGGTTAATGCTGTAAATGTTCTGGCTCGCAATGAATAAATTTACTTGTACCAAGAATTGCTTGCAGTTTTTCACTAGACAATGGCAAGTGATTGTGCCGTGGATGTTCTAACTCACATGAAATGAGTGCGCTTGTATAGGAGGTCGCTAGGATTACCTACAGTTTGTAGGTTTTTACGGTTAGGGGCGATTCCAGTGGCGCCCCACCCGGTAATCACGCTCCACTCACCCTACTTGTCCTCGGCCTCTAGTCAATGTTACGGGGGGTTAAAGTTGGTCGGTAATTCTGGCTGTGGTCTACTGGCCTGTAAGTAGGCGTCTTCACGAGATGTGCTCCCGGTCACGTGATGTGGGTTTGATTGGTTGGCCTGTATGTTGGCGTCTCACGTGATGGTCACGTGTTGTAGGTCCGCTACTTGTGATGCTCTGAGTCACTACAGGGCGGCTTTCTCTGGTCAGAGTGAGAAAGTCAAACAGAGGTACGTGTCACAAGGGTCTTTGGGCCCCCTCAGGCTCCTGGGCCCAGTAGCGACTTCTACCTCTGCACCCCCTACAACTATAACCCTGACCCCATCTTTACTCATTTAGCATGTAAGAGTGGAGCTCCTATGCTCCCCTTGCCCAGTGCTGCATCGCAAAAGGGAAGGTCGGTTTTGTTTACTTCCTCACTATTGTAGGCGGAAACTTCTGCCTAGCAGTGATCCCGGTGAGGTCACCGGCACAAATGGGCGGTCTATAGCGCTGCCCTAGGCTCTAAAACAGCCTAGGGCAGCGCTATAAGACCACCCATTTGTGCAATTTATCACATTTTCAAGCACCTAGATCTGGTCAAAAATTATTCGCACTCTGCCTGTAGAATTTGTTTTAGAGTCCATTCACACGTCCGCAATTTCGTTCCGTATTTTGCGGAACGGAATTGCGGACCCATTCATTTCTACGATATGCGGCCCGGATCCGGAATTGTGGACCCGCACTTCCGGGTCCGCAATTCCGATCCCGAAAAAAATAGAACATGTCCTATTCTTGTCTGCAATTGCGGACAAGAATAGGCATTTTCTATTAAGTCCCGGCGATGTGCGGTCCGCAAAATGCGTTTTTGCAAAACACACACGGACGTGTGCATGGACCCTTATTCAACTTTTAGAAATCTATGATGTTTTGGCATAATTTCCCTGCTTTTCAATACTCTTTGTCTATCGGTCAACAAGATTTGGTATACTCTCATTCTAAAATTATTTGGGCTGAGCTGTGAGCCACGAAAGCACCACCTCATTCACCACAGAGCCATAGCAGATTTGCAAATGATTTGCAGCATAATCCAGTGTGACTCGTCTATCCAGCAGAATCAGTTCACGTTTACGCTCAAGGTTGCCATCAATCGTGGACGGGTGTCCCAGCCAGTGATGGTCAGTTCGCAGTGTTCACATGCGAGCTGCCATCTTTAGTAAGGTAGACTCACCCATCCGGCGATGCACAGGTAAGCCCTTACCTGTGCCGAGAGCCGGTCTGAAATCAAATACAGTCAGTGGGAGCAGGCAGTTCCGAGAACAGCCAGATGAAGGCCCCCGGCGGCTGTTCTCAGAACTGCCTGCTCCCGGTGACTGCATTTGATTTCAGACCGGCTCCCGACACAGGTAAGGGCTTACCTTTGCATCGCCGGACGGGTGAGTCTACCTTACTAAAGATGGCAGCCCGCATGTGTTCGCTGGCGAACACTGTGAACTGACCATCACTGGTCCCGGCTTATTCTTCATGGCTAATACTTGTGCGACCTTCTTTGAACTTCTCTATCCATTCATACACACTTCTTTATGACTAAACACTTTCTCCCAAATGTAAACAAAGTCATTGATAAACACCAGCACCAGACACAGTCTCTAGACCAGGGTTCCCCAACTCCAGTTCTCAGGGCCCACTTGCCGGTCAGGATTTAGGAGTATCCAACAGAATGAATACCTGTGGTAAATCCTGATGGATGGACACTAATTATATCACCTGCTCAATACTAAGGAAATCCTGAAAACATGACTGGTAGGTGGGCCCTGAGGACCGGAGTTGAGGACCACTGCTCTAGACCACACAAAAAAATTACTGCACGCTACTCTTCTTTCCTACAAATGACAAGTGGGGTGGCCATTGTTTCTCACATTGCAGTCATAAACAAACTGATCGACCATGTCCAAAGTAGTAAACCTGCAACAGTAGTGACAGGGGAGATTGTGTTGAAAAATGATGTACTTGGCTTTTCTAAAAGTTGATTAAAATCTACAGCCAGAGTGCGGATAATTTTTGACTCACACACACACACCATTTCATATATTGTAAGTTTCATGTTGCATTGGCCGAGTGGTGCAGAACAAGCACGAGGAACTAGATGGCATTTGAAATGCATTGATCTGTTGTTTTGGAAAAAGAAGAAAAGGAAACTACCTGGTAGAATGTCAATTAAAGGATGGCTGGAATTAGAATAAAAAGTGAGAAGGAGAGGAGTCTCGTCTCTTGGACTAGGTCCACATCTATTACCTTGATACTCAATGTCAGACAATTACCTTCTGCTTTTGACTAAAGCTTTTCAGGAGGTAAGTGGTTCAGCAATAGCCTGCTACATAATTATTACTGGATTAAAGAACCCGCTAATCAAGGATTTGGTTTAATCTTCTTCAAGTTGTTAATATTAATTGGTGACTCGATTATTAATAATTAACTTCAAAATGTCCTGTCGGTACATGAAAGACCAAGTGCTAAGCAATTACCTCCCAAGAGATATCACTACAGCGGGAACTATAGGGCGTCTGTTACAAATATACAGGAAAAAAATAATAATCATTCAGCACGTGGTTTTGTTGTTGGGCTTTCATTACTGTTTAAGTGAATTTTGATCGTAAGGAATTCATGATTTGAATCAGAGCCAAGGTTATGAAGGATTTGTGAGTCTCTTGGTGCTATGTAGTTATAACCTTAGAATGAATCTCCATCTTTTAAAACTATGTTATTTTAAGATTTTTTTGGTTTATATTTAGGTTTTTCACTCCCTGCCTTCCCAGGGCCATAACCTTTTTTTATTTTTCTGTTTACATAGCCATTATGAGGGCTTGTTTCTTTTAGAACAATCGCATCCGAAATATTAGAAAGCTGAAAAAAAATAAAAATGCGGTGGAATTAGAGAAAAAAAAACTAATTTCCGCCACAGTTTTATGGGTTTGGTTTTTACAACAAATGAATAGTACTAAACAAAAAAAAATGATTTTTTTTCTTTGCATCCCCATATTCTGTCCCCCATAACTTTTTTAATATTCATGTCTACGGAGCTGTTTGAGAGCTAATTTTTTGAAGGGTGATCTGCAGTTTTAGTAGATATTATTTTGGGGTGTGTATGACTTTTTGATCACTTTTTATTCCAGTTTTTGGGAGATGAAGGTATGAAAAAACGGCGAATATGCCATTTAGATTTTTTTTTCCATTATGCAATTAAATTATTCAAAAAAATATTTTTATATTTTAATAGTAAACAGCTGGTCTGCAAAATATACAGGCACTGGCCGTGTGCACTCCGTGGTAAGGATGCAGACCCATTGACTTGATGGGTCCGCAATCTGCCAGATACGACCGAAGATAGAACTTCACCTATCTGTTGCTGAGTGAAAGCACGGATCGGAAGCCACGGAAGCACTACCAAGCACTTCTGTGGGCTTTCTGATCTGTGCTTCCACACCACACAAATATAGAACATGCTTTAACTTTAGCCATATCTTGTGGATCTCTGGACCCATTCAAGTCAATGGTCCAGCATCCGAAAACAAAGTGCACATGCCCGTGCATTGCGAACCGCTATTTGCACTGAGCTATTACGCTCATGTGCATGAGCCCTTAGCATTACTGAGCGATTTTTGGAACTCCCATACCCATAGCAGTGAATCAAGGGTATCTGCACATGCACTGGTGCTCTCCCTTCACATGAGAGCCCCAGTTCTGAAGATAGGAGAGAGTCCTAGAAGTGGGACCTGTGTCTATCTTACACTGATGGCATATCTTTGTCACGGAAGGTGTGCAGGAAACTAGAAAACACAAAATTTATATACAACTAACTGGATCCAAAACTAAGGAACAAAAAGGGAGAGCCCTGCATCAGACCTGGCTCTCTCCCTGACTGCTCAACCTATGCGAAAATCCCAATGGTAGATGATCGCATATCCTTGTACCTCGACTGTATAACACCTGAACACCCTATAATAATGAGGGGACACGACCACCGGCTCCCTACTCTAGATACGGAGGGAGTCAGGGTCACCTGGGATCCAGCAAACAGAAAGACACAAATAAATGAACAAAACTTATCTTGTAGAAGACTCAGAAGTAGGAGCAGCATGCACACACTCCAGGAAGTTGTATAAACCGCAAAGTGATGCACTATGGGAAAAGGATTTAAAGGGATGCAATCAGTGCAACTACATGACAGCTGAGAGAGGCTAACGAGATGAGAAAATGAAAGCAAAACAAAGGAACCTCAAGGAGGAGGTTCTAGACGTCTGTCAGAGCTTCTCAGATGTCTGGTGGTGACAGTACCCCTCCGTCTACGAGTGGACTCCGGACACTCAGAGCCCACCTTCTCAGGATGGGACCTATGGAAAGCCCTGATGAGACGAGTGGCCTTAATGTCCGTCACTGGGACCCACATCCTCTCCTCAGGACCATAACCCTCCCAATGAACGAGGTACTGGAGAGAACCGCGGACAACACGAGAATCCACAATCCTAGACACCTGAAATTCAAGATTACCATCAACCACAATCGGAGGAGGAGGCAAAGACGAGGGTACAATGGGTTGGACATAAGGTTTTAATAAGGACTTATGAAAAACATTATGGATCTTCCAAGTCTGAGGAAGATCAAGACGGTAGGCAACAGGATTAATGACGGACAAGATTTTGTAAGGCCCAATAAACTTAGGACCCAACTTCCAGGAGGGAACCTTCAATTTGATATTCTTAGTAGACAACCACACCAGATCACCAACATTCAGGTCCGGACCAGGCACACGTCTCTTATCCGCCACACGCTTATATCTCTCACTCATGCTCTTTAGATTATCCTGAATCTTTTGCCAAATAGATGACAACGACGAGGAGAATCTGTCCTCATCAGGTAAACCAGAAGACCCCTCTCCCGAGAATGTCCCAAACTGCGGATGAAACCCATATGCACCAAAAAATGGTGACTTATCAGAGGACTCCTGACGACGGTTATTTAAAGCAAACTCAGCAAGAGACAAAAAAGAACACCAATCCTCCTGATTCTCCGCCACAAAGCAGCGCAGATATGTCTCCAGATTATGATTGACGCGCTCTGTCTGGCCATTCGACTGCGGGTGGAAAGCAGAAGAGAATGACAACCGAACCCCCAAGCGAGAACAGAAAGCCTTCCAGAATCTGGAAACAAACTGCGTGCCCCTATCAGAGACTATGTCTGAAGGAATACCATGCAATTTGACAATGTGATCAATAAATGCCTGCGCCAGCGTCTTAGCATTGGGCAAGCCAGGAAAAGGGATGAAATGCACCATTTTGCTAAAACGGTCCACCACCACCAGAATCACAGTCTTCCCCGAGGAACGAGGCAGGTCTGTAATGAAGTCCATGGACAGATGTGTCCAAGGACGGGAAGGAATGGGTAAGCGAATGAGAGGACCTGGTGGCCGTGAATGAGGGACTTTGGCACGAGCGCAGGTCTCGCAGGCTGCCATAAAACCCTCAACCGACTTACGAAGCGCCGGCCACCAGAATCTCAGAGCGATGAGATCCACTGTGGCTCTTGCCACCGGGTGCCCAGCAAGGACAGTATCGTGGTGTTCCTTAAAAATCTTAAAGCGAGAGGCACAAACAACCTCCCAGGAGGACAAAGATCAGGAGCCTCTGACTGGGCTACCTGAACCTCTGCCTCTAATTCAGGATAAAGAGCAGAGACCACCACACCTTCAGCCAAAATTGGGACCCGGGTCTTCAAAATTCCCACCTCCCGGAAAAACAACGTGACAGGGCATCCGCCTTCACATTCTTAACCCCAGGGCGGAACGTGACAACAAAATTAAACCTTGAAAAGAACAAAGACCATCTGGCCTGTCTCGGGTTCAGACGCTTGGCTGACTCCAAGTAGGCCAGATTCTTATGGTCAGTAAACACGGTAATAGGGTGTCTGGCTCCCTCTAGCCAATGGCGCCATTCCTCAAAAGCCAATTTGATGGCCAACAACTACCTATCTCCCACATCGTAATTTCTCTCTGCGGAGGAGAGTTTCTTCGAGAAAAAGGCACACGGTCGCCATTTGGCAGGAGAGGGACCCTGAGACAAGACCGCACCCACACCCACCTCAGAAGCATCAACCTCAACTATGAAGGGTAGAGAAATATCAGGTTGTACCAAGATCGGAGCGGAAGCAAAACTCTCCTTGATATTAGAAAAGGCCTTACGCGCCTCTACCGACCAGGAGGAAAAATCTACCCCCTTTCTGGTCATATCAGTGAGTGGTTTAACAACAGAGGAATAATTCAAAATAAACTTCCTGTAATAATTTGCAAAGCCCAAAAAACGCATCAGCGCCGGCTTCTTTTTAGGAAGCTCCCACTCAAGCACAGCGCGGACCTTCTCGGAGTCCATGCGAAAACCAAAAGCGGAGAGAAGAAACCCCAGAAATTGAATTTCTGGAACTGCAAACACACATTTCTCCAGTTTAGCGTACAATTTATTCTCCCGCAGGATGAGCAAGACCTGACGTAAGTGTTCCCTATGAGTTTTGAAATCAGGAGAAAAAAATCTAAATGTCATCCAGATACACTAATACAAATTTCTCCACTAAATGATAAAAAATGCTGTTCACAAAATGCTGAAAGACGGCTGGAGCATTCATCAAACCAAAAGGCATAACCAAATTCTCAAAATGGCCCTCAGGGGTATTGAAGGCTGTCTTCCATTCGTCTCCTTCTCTGACCCTGACCAGGTTGTATGCCCCTCTTAGATCCAACTTGGAAAAAACTTTTGCCCCAACAATCTGGTTAAACAGGTCCGGGATCAAAGGAAGCGGATAAGGGTCACGAATTGTGATACTGTTCAGCTCCCTGAAATCCAGACATGGTCTTAAAGAACCATCTTTTTTCTTAACAAAGAATAAACCAGCCGCAACAGGTGACTTCAAGGGTCGTATGTGTCCCTTTCTCAGACTCTCAGAGACATAAGCACGCATAGCGACCCTTTCAGGTTGGGAGAGATTGTATAAACGAGATTTAGGCAGCTTGGCGCCTGGGATGAGATTATTAGGGCAATCGTACTCCCTGTGCGGGGGCAAGTCCTGAACACCACTCTCAGAGAAGACATCTGAAAATTCAGAGAGAAAAGATGGTACAGTCTTAGTAGAAACCTCAGAAACAGATGTCGTGAGGCAATTCTCTCTGCAAAAGTCACTCCAACCATTTATTTGCCTCGTTTGCCAATCAATGGTGGGGTTATGTTTAGTGAGCCAGGGTAGCCCCAACACTAGAGGAGTAGGCAACCCGCTAAGGACGAAACATGACACATCCTCAACATGAGCATCACTCACAATCAAACGGATATTGTGAACTATGCCCTCTAATGATTTCTGAGAAAGTGGAGCGGAATCAATAGCAAAAACAGGTATATCCTTTCCCAAAGTGCATACCTGAAAACCATGAGTTATAGCAAATTGATTATCAATGAGATTGACAGCTGCTCCACTATCTACAAAAATCTCACAAAATTTTTTCTTGCTCTCTAGCGCCACCCTGGCAGGTAGGACAAAACGGGAACTACAAGCAAACGGAAAACCTTCAATTTCCGCATCAACCTTGCCAATGGTAACAGATGGAACATTTTTAAAGGATTTTTTCCTTTTTGTTTCTTTATTACTCTTAAAAAACTGCCTGAAACTCCTAGAGGGACAAACATTTGCCAAATGATTTATACCTCCACAACAGAAACAAACCTTCCCATGAGGGCTAAATCTTCTATTGTTAGAGGCAATCAAACCCAGCTGCATGGGCTCCTGCTCAGAAGGGGTTGACAGCGACTGAGACCCCTGTGCACAGAATGAGACCGCCGCACTGTCCTGGGATTGAGTATGACAGGAAGGAGTGATCTCTCCTCTCTCTCTAAGACGCCTGTCAATACGAACAGCCCGAGACATGGCAGAGTCCAAGGAGGTAGGCCTCTCATGAAAGGCAAATGCATCTTTCAATCCCTCTGAAAGACCATGGCAAAATTGACTTCGGAGTGCAGCATCATTCCAACCAGTATCAGCTGCCCATCTCCGAAATTCTGAACAGTATATCTCTGCGGATTGTTTACCCTGACATAAAAGACGTAGTCTAGACTCAGCCAGAGCAACACGATCCGGATCATCATATATCTGACCCAGGGCTAAAAAGAATTCATCCACTGAACGGAGGGGCCGTGCCCCCACCGGCAGCGAAAAGGCCCAGGACTGAGCGTTATCCCTGAGCAGCGATATGATGATCCCCACCCTCCGTTCCTCATCACCAGAGGAATGAGGAAGTAGGCGAAAATGGAGTTTGCAAGCCTCTCTAAAACGCACAAAATTCTCACTACCCCCGGAGAACGTATCCGGGAGCGAGATCTTAGGCTCAAAACAAGCTCCATGAACGCAAGCTGAACCGGTCACTTGAAACCGAGAAAGAGTCTTACGGAGATCTGCTACCTCCAATGAAAGACCCTGCATGCATTCAGTCAAAAGTGAAACCGGATCCATGCTTGAGACGGTTTTGGCGGTTTATAATGTCACGTAAGGTGTGCAGGAAACTAGAAAACACAAAATTAATATACGACTGACTGGATCCAAAACTAAGGAACAAAAAGGGAGAGCCCTGCATCAGACCTGGCTCTCTCCCTGACTGCTCAGCCTATGCGAAAATCCCAATGGTAGATGATCGCATATCCTCGTACCTCGACTGTATAACACCTGAACACCCTATAATAGTGAGGGGACACGACCACCGGCTCCCTACTCTAGATACGGAGGGAGTCAGGGTCACCTGGGATCCAGCAAGCAGAAAGACACAAATAAATGAACAAAGAAGTAGGAGCAGCATGCACACACTCCAGGAAGTTGTATAAACCGCAAAGTGATGCACTATGGGAAAAGGATTTAAAGGGATGCAATCAGTGCAACTACATGACAGCTGAGAGAGGCTAACGAGATGAGAAAATGAAAGCAAAACAAAGGAACCTCAAGGAGGAGGTTCTAGACGTCTGTCAGAGCTTCTCAGATGTCTGGTGGTGACAATCTTATCGATATGCCATCAATGTCCCAGATGGGAATACCCCTTTAATTATCAGTGTATTGCTGTTCTGAAACCTCAAGTGTCACTATATTATTGTTCTGGATAACACATATTTGTAAATACACATGTATCTAAATAATATGCAAATAGTAAAATATATACTACACCCATCAAACTTGATCCAAAAATGATAAAGTACAATAAAAGTTGCTTCAATTGAATGCCATCAGTGGTATTGCATGATTTAAATTTCAATGGCACACGTAGTCTTCCATCAGCGCACATTTTCTCTAGATAAGCCTTACAGTAATATGATAAAATTGTAATACTTAAGATGCACCATAGGAAATAATAATTTCCCAGTTATCTGGACCTACAAATTACTAATTAAAAAACATCTTTTTCAAACAGTTACCAAAGTGCACACAGATGATTCTCAAAATCCGCTTCTTCAAGGACATGAGCATGAGATGAATAGAAATCATCATCTCTGTTTTTTAGATTCTTCTTTCTTGGCTTATTCGACAAATACAGATATTTTAGCACAGTTGCTTGCACTGAATTTTAACTAACCATCTAATAAAACCCATGCAAGAATTATTTAGCAAGATCTGCCAAGTGCAAAGAAGGGAAATGCTGCATGATGAGATTACTAAATTATATGTAGGCTTTTAAGACTTTTTTTTTTTTTACTAATCTATCTATCTACACTGCCTGTCCAAAAAAAAATTGATTCTCAATGGGGCTAAGGTCTGGACTCTGTGGTGGCCAATCCATGTGTGAAAATGATGTCTGATGCTCCCTGAAGCACTCTTTCAAAATTTGAGCCCCATAAATCCTGGCATTGTCATCTTGGAATATGCCCGTGCCATCAGGGAAGAACAAATCCATTGATGGAATAACCTGGTCATTCAGTATGTTCAGGTAGTTGGCTGACCTCATTCTTGGAGCACATACTGTTGCTGAACCTAGACCTGACCAACTGCAGCAACCCCAGATCATAGCACTGCCCCACAGGCTTGTACAGTAGGCATTAGGCATGGTGGGTGCATCACTTCATCTGCCTCTCTTCTTACTCTGACGCGCCCATCACTCTGGAACAGGGTAAATCTGGACTCATCAGACCACATCACCTTCTTCCATTGCTCCAGAGTCCAATCTTTATGCTCCCTAGCAAATTAAAGCCTTTTTTTCTGGTTTTCCTCACTGATTAATGGTTTTCTTACAGCTACACAGCTGTTCAGTCCCAATCCTTTGAGTTCCCTTCGCTTTGTGTGTGTGTGGAAATGCTCTTACTTTCACTATTAAACATAGCCCTGAGTTCTACTGTTGTTTTTCTTCGATTTGATTTCACCAAAAAGTTTAACTGATTACCGATCACGATCATTCAGGATTTTTTCCCCGCCACATTTCTTCCTCGAATACGATGGGTCCCCTCTATCCTTCCAGTTTTTAATAATGCGTTGGACAGTTCTTAACCCAATTTTAGTCGTTTCTGAAATCTCCTTTGATGTTTTCTCTGCTTGATGCATGCCAATGATTTGACCCTTCTCAAACAGACTAACATCTTTTCCACGACCACGAGATGTGTCTTTCGTCATGGTTGTTTAAGAAATGAGAAGCAACTCATTGCACCAGTTGGGGTTAAATAACTTGTCGCCAGCTAAAGATAATCGCCCAGGCAGTAATTATCCAATAGGAGGCTCATAACTATTTGCTTAGTTAAATCCAGGTGGCGACTTTCTTTTTGAACAGGCAGTGTCTCTCTATGTCTATCTGTCTGTCTGTTGGTTGGCTCTCACTAAAACTGTGTGTATGTGGTAGAACAACTCATTAAAGTGGTTTTCCGAGATTTTAATACTGATGACCTATCATCGGGATAGGTCATCGGTGTCTGATCGGTTGGGGCCCGACACCCAGGAGCCCGCTGATCAGCTGTAAGAGAAAGCACTGGAGCTCCTGTCTCGCAGCTTTTCCTAGGCCAGTGACGACACGTTCATCTGTCACAGCCGCTAGAAAATGTACGGCGCTGTGCTTGGTAAGCATGGAGAAGGCAATGGCGTTTGAAACAGCTGATCATCGGGGGTCCTGGGTGTCGGAGCCCCACCAATCAGATACTGATGACCTATTCTGAGGATAGGTCATCAGTATTAAAATCATGGAAAACCCTTTAAAGGGCTTCTGTCACCCCACTAAACCTTTTTTTTTGTTTACTTATAATCCCTACACTGCGATTTCTGCCTACATAATCTAATTAATCATTTTGGTCCAGTAGATTTTGTTCAAAACGTGCTTTTAAAATATGCAAATTACCTTGCTACCAGCAAGTAGGGCGGCTACTTGCTGGTAGCAGCCGCATCCTCCAATCCTAAAAACGCCCCCTCCGCATGTTGATTGACAGGGCCAGGGAACGGAATCGTTCTCTGCTGGCCCTGCCTGTTTGTATTCAAAATCTGGCGCCTGCGCCGCGGCCGTACCTGTCTTCAATCGGCGCAGGCGCACTGAGAGGCGGCCGCTCGCTCAGCCGCTCCATCATTAATGCGCCTGCGCCGATGACGTCACATCTACACCCGGCACAGGCGCATTAAGGATGGAGCGGCCGAGCGAGCGGCCGCCTCTTAGTGCGCCTGCGCCGATTGAAGACAGGTACGGCCGCGGCGCAGGCGCCAGATTTTGAATGCAAACAGGCAGGGCCAGCAGAGAACGATTCCGTTCCCTGGTCCTGTCAATCAACATGCGGAGGGGGCGTCTTTAGGATCGGAGGATGCGGCTGCTACCAGCAAGTAGCCGTCCTACTTGCTGGTAGCAAGGTAATTTGCATATTTTAAAAGCACATTTTAAACAAAATCTACTGGACCAAAATGATTAATTAGATTATGTAGGCATAAATCGCAGTGTAGGGATTATAAGTAAACAAAAAAAAAGGTTTAGTGGGGTGACAGAAGCCCTTTAAAGATGTATTTGTATATCTGCAGGATATTACCTGAAAGTTTTTATTATACCAGAAAGCACCATGAATTTCTTTCCTTTTGTGTCTCCTATGTTTTTTAATGATAGGTTTATGTTCGACACAACCTGCAGAATACCAACAAAATCTACTGTATCAAAAAGTGTTCCTAAAAGTTTTAAAAATAAATTTATTTGGGATAAAAAATAAATTTTATGTTCCACAACTCTCTAATATACTTTGGGATACATTTTGTTAAGACTGTCTTAGACAATTTAGAATTACCATAGACTAGATGGGCCACATTTTTGGTTCAGTGTGGCTCATTTTAAGCCCAACTCCATTAATGATCTACCAGCTAAAAGGGTGAAAGACTTTTAATAAATGTGAGGCATGTCATGGGCATCAGAATTCTGGTGCATTTTGATTTAAAAATCTGTGTTTCGATTCTTCACTATTCTCAGGATTTTTGTTTGCTGCTGTGAATGAGAACACACTGGATGCAATTGAGAGGTTGTAATCCTGTATAGGGCTGGTCCTGCCCTCCGTTGAGAAGTGGCTACACTTGTAACCAGTCTATTTATACTGTATAAGGCTACTTTCACACTAGTGTTTTTATTTTACGGTATTGAGATCCATCATAGGTCTCAATACCAGAAAAAAAAACACTTCAGTTTTGTCCCCATTCATTGTCAATGGGGACAAAACGTAACTGAACAGGACAGAATGTTTCAAAATGCATCCATTTGGTTGCGTTCTCAGACCGGAGAGCAAACTGACACAAGCTGCGGTTTTCTTTCCGTCATGGGATTCTCATGCCCTAGTGTGGGAGGGAAACCCCTACACCGAACATAGGAGAGAAAGGGAAAAGGAAATAAGGCCTGAAAACTAGGGAAGGAAGATGGACACCTCCTAGTGAAAACCCTAATCAAAGCCCTGACTGACTACCAGTATGAACAGACCCCAGAGGTAGGTGATTTCATACACAGGAATACCTAAAGTCCTATCTAACCCTAAAGGACCCTGGTACTAATGACAGGAGTGAGAAATCCTGTCCCTCCAAAAGGAAGGATGAACGGGAGTCTCCCTAAGGCCTAATACAAGACAACAAAGAAATGCAACACACAGAAAAACCTAAATACAAAAGGGAAAGGTAAAACTTAACTTCCAAGAAGATTTGGTAGCACCAGGAACTCAGCCGAGATCCAACCACCAGCTAGCCACAGGTCCAGCTGAAGCTATAAACCGCACAGCATTGTGGGAGAGACAACTATAAATAGGGAAAGTTAAATGACCACAATAGCCACACCTGGAGGTAAAGGGTGCGGCCAGTACCAGAAACAACACAGACGTCTATTGATCCACAAGGTAAACATGTCAAATCAAACCACGTGTTGCCGGTCTCAAAGATCTCCTGCCAATCACTGTCGGGGGGACGTCCGTATTTCTCAGTATGCCCGTCACAGGGATGCAGAGCAAGACGGATCCGTCATGACCCACAATGCAAGTCAATGGGGATCAGTTTCCTCTGACACAATCTAACACAATAGAAAACGGATAATACAACCGGAACCGTTCATAACGGATGCATACAGTTGTATTATCAGTAATGGAAGCGTTTTTGCTAAACCTTGCCGGATCCAGTAAAAATGCTAGTGTGAAAGTAGCCTGTGCAGATGCACAAATCTCTCTGACAGTTTGCCCTCCAGGCTTTCCTAGACTGGATACAGTTGTATCCACTTCTCAGATGGAGAAAAGGACTAGTTGTGTAATGCTTAGGCTACTTTCACACTTGTGTTGTTAATTCCAGTATTGAGATCCGGCAGAGGATCTCAGTACGGGAATTAAACGGATCCGTTTTGATTTTGCACATCAGGATGCATCTGTTCTGTCAGGAAGCAGTTGCGTGAAATCAAAACGAAAAAAAATAATAAAATAAACGGATCCGTCACTGAATACATTAAAAGTAGAGTTGAGCGGACACCTGGATGTTCGGGTTCGAGAAGTTCGGCCGAACTTCCCGGAAATGTTCGGGTTCGGGATCCGAACCCGATCCGAACTTCGTCCCGAACCCGAACCCCATTGAAGTCAATGGGGAACCAAACTTTTCGGCACTAAAAAGGCTGTAAAACAGCCCAGGAAAGAGCTAGAGGGCTGCAAAAGGCAGCAACATGTAGGTAAATCCCCTGCAAACAAATGTGGATAGGGAAATGAATTAAAATACAAATAAAATAAATAAAAATTAACCAATATCAATTGGAGAGAGGTCCCATAGCAGAGAATCAGGCTTCACGTCACCCACCACTGTAACAGTCCATTGTCATAAATTTAGGCCCTGGCACCCAGTCAGAGGAGAGAGGTCCCATAACACAGAATCTGGCTTCATGTCAGCAGAGAATCAGTCTTCATATCATAGCAGAGAATCAGGCTTCACGTCACCCACCACTGTAACAGTCCATTGTCATAAATTTAGGCCCTGGCACCCAGTCAGAGGAGAGAGGTCCCATAACACAGAATCTGGCTTCATGTCAGCAGAGAATCAGTCTTCATATCATAGCAGAGAATCAGGCTTCACGTCACCCACCACTGTAACAGTCCATTGTCATAAATTTAGGCCCCGGCACCCAGGCAGAGGAGAGAGGTCCCATAACACAGAATCTGGCTTCATGTCACCAGAGAATCAGTCTTCATGTCATAGCAGAGAATCAGGCTTCACGTCAGCCACCACTGCAACAGTCCATTGTCATATATTTAGGCCCAGCACACAGGCAGAGGAGAGAGGTCCCGTAACAGAGAATCTGGCTTCACGTCATGAGAATTAGTCTGCATGTCATAGCAGAGAATCAGGCTTCACGTCACCCAACATTGGAACAGTCCATTGGCATATATTTAGGCCCCGGCACCCAGACAGAGGAGAGGTTCATTCAACTTTGGGTAGCCTCGCAATATAATGGTAAAATGAAAATAAAAATAGGATTGAATGAGGAAGTGCCCTGGAGTCCAATAATATATGGTTAAGGGGAGGTAGTTAATGTCTAATCTGCACAAGGGATGGACAGGTCCTGTGGGATCCATGCCTGGTTCATTTTTATGAACGTCAGCTTGTCCACATTGGCTGTAGACAGGCGGCTGCGTTTGTCTGTAATGACGCCCCCTGCCGTGCTGAATACACGTTCAGACAAAACGCTGGCCGCCGGGCAGGCCAGCACCTCCAAGGCATAAAAGGCTAGCTCTGGCCACGTGGACAATTTAGAGACCCAGAAGTTGAATGGGGCCGAACCATCAGTCAGTACGTGGAGGGGTGTGCACATGTACTGTTCCACCATGTTAGTGAAATGTTGCCTCCTGCTAACACGTTGCGTATCAGGTGGTGGTGCAGTTAGCTGTGGCGTGTTGACAAAACTTTTCCACATCTCTGCCATGCTAACCCTGCCCTCAAAGGAGCTGGCATTGACACAGCTGCCTTGGCGACCTCTTGCTCCTCCTCTGCCTTGGCCTTGGGCTTCCACTTGTTCCCCTGTGACATTTGGGAATGCTCTCAGTAGCGCGTCTACCAACGTGCGCTTGTACTCGCGCATCTTCCTATCACGCTCCAGTGCAGGAAGTAAGGTGGGCACATTGTCTTTGTACCGTGGATCCAGCAGGGTGGCAACCCAGTAAACCGCACACGTTAAAATGTGGGCAACTCTGCTGTCGTTGCGCAGGCACTGTAGTCGCATGTAGTCGCTCATGTGTGCCAGGCTGCCCAGAGGTAAGGACAAGCTGTCCTCTGTGGGAGGCGTATCGTCATCGTCCTGCCTTTCCCCCCAGCCACGCACTAGTGATGGGCCCGAGCTGCGTTGGGTGCCACCCCGCTGTGACCATGCTTCATCCTCATCCTCCTCCACCTCCTCCTCATCCTCGTCCTCCTCGTCCTCCAGTAGTGGGCCCTGGCTGGCCACACTTGTACCTGGCCTCTGCTCGAAGAGACTGGCCTGAAAGTGCTAAAAATGACCCCTCTTCCTCCTCCTCCTGGGCCACCTCCTCTTCCTTCATCGCTCTAAGTGTTTTCTCAAGGAGACATAGAAGTGGTATTGTAACGCTGATAACGGCGTCATCGCCACTGGCCATGTTGGTGGAGTACTCGAAACAGCGCAACAGGGCACACAGGTCTCGCATGGAGACCCAGTCATTGGTGGTGAAGTGGTGCTGTTCCGCAGTGCGACTGACCCGTGCGTACTGCAGCTGAAACTGGGTGGCTAGGTGGGAATTTACACTTTCTCTCAAATGTTTGTGAGATGGAGAGCTGAACGCTGCCGTGTGACATGGTTGAGATGCTTGGTGACGGAGGTGGTGGTGGTGTTGGTGGTACATCCCCTGTTTGCTGGGCGGCAGGTGCCAACGTTCCTCCAGAGGCGGAGGAAGAGGCCGAGGCGGCAGCAGCAGAAGAGGCCGAGGCGGCAGCAGCAGAAGAGGTAGCAGGGGGAGCCTGAGTGACTTCCTTGGTTTTAAGGTGTTTATTCCACTTCAGTTCATGCTTTGCATGCAGGTGCCTGGTCATGCAGGTTGTGCTAAGGTTCAGAACGTTAATGCCTCGCTTCAGGCTCTGATGGCACAGCGTGCAAACCACTCGGGTCTTGTCGTCAGCACATTGTTTGAAGAAGTGCCATGCCAGGGAACTCCTTGAAGCTGCCTTTGGGGTGCTCGGTCCCAGATGGCGGCGGTCAGTAGCAGGCGGAGTCTCTTGGCGGCGGGTGTTCTGCTTTTGCCCACTGCTCCCTCTTTTGCTACGCTGTTGGCTCGGTCTCACCACTGCCTCTTCCTCGGAACTGTGAAAGTCTGTGGCACGACCTTCATTCCATGTGGGGTCTAGGACCTCATCGTCCCCTGCATCGTCTTCCACCCAGTCTTGATCCCTGACCTCCTGTTCAGTCTGCACACTGCAGAAAGACGCAGCAGTTGGCACCTGTGTTTCGTCATCATCAGAGACTTGCTGAGGTGGTATTCCCATGTCCTCATCATCAGGAAACATAAGTGGTTGTGCGTCAGTGCATTCTATGTCTTCCACCGCTGGGGAAGGGCTAGGTGGATGCCCTTGGGAAACCCTGCCAGCAGAGTCTTCAAACAGCATAAGAGAGTGCTGCATAACTTGAGGCTCAGACAGTTTCCCTGATATGCATGGGGGTGATGTGACAGACTGATGGGGTTGGTTTTCAGGCGCCATCTGTGCGCTTTCTGCAGAAGACTGGGTGGGAGATAATGTGAACGTGCTGGATCCACTGTCGGCCACCCAATTGACTAATGCCTGTACCTGCTCAGGCCTTACCATCCTTAGAACGGCATTGGGCCCCACCAAATATCGCTGTAAATTCTGGCGGCTACTGGGACCTGAGGTAGTTGGTACACTAGGACGTGTGGATGTGGCAGAACGGCCACGTCCTCTCCCAGCACCAGAGGGTCCACTAATACCACCACGACCATGTCCACGTCCGCGTCCCTTACTAGATGTTTTCCTCATTGTTATCGTTCACCACAACAACAAAAATATTATTTGGCCCAATGTATTGAATTCAAATTCAGGCCTTTTTTCACAGACACCTAACACTATCTGGCTATCTATTTAGGTACCGTATTACACTAATACAGGCACAGCAGTAACCACCGATTTAGTTGACTATGAATTTGAGGCCTAGTATTTAGGCGCTGGGTGACAGGTATACGTTTTACGGACAGAATTAGACTGGGATATGCACAGTAGCGTGTGTGTGAAGTTATTGAGAATGACCCTATCAGCACCTTGATTCTGATATACCCTTTTAGGGATGTATTTAAAGTAGGCCTGATACAGCAGAAACCACTAAATTAGGAAATTGCTAAATTGGGAATTGTATTTCAACCCAGAACAAAAACTGTGCTTTGACGGACACTAAATAACTTGCCCAGCCACAGCAATAACGACAGATTTAGCAGGATACAAATTTGAGGCCTAGTATTTAGGCGCTGGGTGACAGGTATACGTTTTATGGACAGAATTAGACTGGGATATGAACAGTAGCGTGTGTGTGAAGTTATTCAGAATGACCCTATGTGCACCTTGAATATTATATACCCTTTTAGGGATAGATTTCAAATAGCTCTGATACAGCAGAAACCACTAAATTAGGAAATTGCTAAATTGGGAATTGTATTTGAACCCAGAACAAAAAATGTGCTTGGACGGACACTAAATAACTTGCCCAGCCACAGCAATAACCACAGATTTAGCTGGATATAAATTTGAGGCCTAGTATTTAGGCGCTGGGTGACAGGTATAGGTTTACTGACAGAATTAGACTTGGAAATGCACAGTAGCGGGTGTGTGAAGTTATTCTGAATGACCCTATGTGCACCTTGAATATGATATACCCTTTTAGGGATAGATTTCAAATAGCTCTGATACAGCAGAAACCACTAAATTATGAAATTGCTAAATTGGGAATTGTATATCAACCCAGAACAAAAAATGTGCTTTGACGGACACTAAATAACTTGACCAGCCACAACAGTACAGCAGTAACGACAGATTTAGCTGGATATAAATTTGAGGCCTAGTATTTAGGCCCTGGGTGACAGGTATAGGTTTACTGACAGAATTAGACTGGGATATGGCCAAAAAAATAACCACACTATTGATGGTTAAATGCACTTGGTGTGACAGCTTGACCAACCACACTACTGAGGGTTAAATGCACTTGGTGACAGGCGCAGCTTGGGTGACAGGTATAGGTTTACTGACAGAATTAGACTGGGATATGGCCAAAAAATAAATAGACTATTGCTGGTTAAATGCACTTGGTGTGACAGCTTCACCCTGATGTAGGATTTAGCCAAAAAACAACCACACCATTGAGGGTTAAATGCACTTGGTGACAGCTTGCCCCTGATGTAGTATATGGCCAAAAAATAAACAGACTATTGCTGGTTAAATGCACTTGGTGTGACAGCTTCACCCTGATGTAGGATTTAGCCAAAAAACAACCACACCATTGAGGGTTAAATGCACTTGGTGACAGGCGCAGCTTGCCCCTGATGTAGTATATGGCCAAAAAATAACCAGACTATTGTTGGTTAAATGCACTTGGTGTGACAGCTTCACACTGATGTAGGAATTAGCCAAAAAACAACCACACCATTAAGGGTTAAATGCACTTGGTCGCAGCTTGTGCTGGCACACCACAATACACAAAATGGCCGCCGATCACCCCAGAAAAAAGTGACTGACAAACGGTCTGGGCAGCCTAAAAACAGTGAGCAATTGAGTATCAGCAGCTCAATGATCAACAGCTGCAGATCGATCTCTGAATGAAGTCCTTTGGAGGAGTTAATCACTGCCTAATCTCTCCCTACTGTCGCAGCCGCAACCTCTCCCTACGCTAATCAGAGCAGAGTGACGGGCGGCGCTATGTGACTCCAGCTTAAATAGAGGCTGGGTCACATGGTGCTCTGGCCAATCACAGCCATGCCAATAGTAGGCATGGCTGTGATGGCCTCTTGGGGCAAGTAGTATGACGCTTGTTGATTGGCTGCTTTGCAGCCTTTCAAAAAGCGCCAAGAAAGCGACGAACACCGAACCCGAACCCGGACTTTTACGAAAATGTCCGGGTTCGGGTCCGTGTCACGGACACCCCAAAATTCGGTACGAACCCGAACTATACAGTTCGGGTTCGCTCATCCCTAATTAAAAGTCAATGGGTGACAGATACTTTTTTTAGGCTCCATAAAAAACTGATCCGTCACCATTACATAGTAACATAGTATATAAGGCCAAAAAAAGACATTTGTCCATCCAGTTCGGTCTGTTATCCTGCAAGTTGATCCAGAGAAAGGCAAAAAAAAAACTGTGAGGTAGAAGCCAATTTTCCCCACTTAAGGGGAAAGAAATTCCTTCCCAACTCCAATCAGGCATCAGAATAACTCCCTGGATCAACGACCCCTCTCTAGTAACTATAGCCTGTAATATTATTACACTCCAGAAATACATCCAGGCCCCTCTTGAATTCCTTTATTGTACTCACCATCACCACCTCCTCAGGCAGAGAGTTCCATAGTCTCACTGCTCTTACCGTAAAGAATCCTCTTCTATGTTTGTGTACAAACCTTCTTTCCTCCAGATGCAGAGGATGTCCCCTCGTCACAGTCACAGTCCTGGGGATAAATAGATGATGGGAGAGATCTCTGTACTGCCCCCTGATATATTTATACATATTAATTAGATCTCCCCTCAGTCATCTTTTTCCTAAAGTGAATAACCCTAATGTTGATAATCTTTCAGAGTACTGTAGTTGCCCCATTCCAATTATTACTTTAGTTGCCCTCCTCTGGACCCTCTCCAGCTCTGCTATGTCTGCCTTGTTCACAGAAGCCCAGAACTGTACACAGTACTCCATGTGTGGTCTGACTAGCGATTTGTAAAGTGGTAGGTCTATGTTCTCATCAAGGGCATCTATGCCCCTTTTGATGAAACCCATTATCTTATTGGCCTTGGCAGCAGCTGCCTGACACTGGTTTTATTAAAATTCCTAGGTCCTTTTCCATGTCAATGTTACCAAGTGTTTTACCATTTAGTATGTACAGGTGACTTGCATTATTCCTTCCCATGTGCATAACCTTACATTTCTCAGTGTTAAACCTCATCTGCCACTTATCTGCTCAAGCCTCCAATCTATCCAGATCCATCTGTGGCAGTATACTGTCCTCTGTAGTGTGTATATATACAGTATACTGTCTTCTAGAACTTGTAGGACTTTTAATTTAAAAAGCAGTAACCTTTTAAATACATAAAACAGGAAGCCCCCTTTAACACCCTCTTGCACACGACCGTATGGCTTTTTCAGTATTTTGCGGTCCACAGAAAATATGGATGACGTCCGTGTGCATTCTGTTTTTTGCGGAACGGAACAGCTGGCCCCTGATAGAACAGTACTATCCTTGTCCGTTATGTGGACAATAATAGGACATGTTCTATCTTTGAATGGAAATATGGAACCGGAATGCATACGGAGTACATTCCGTTTTTTTGCAGACCCATTTAAATGAATGGTTCCGTATACGGAATGTAAACAAAAAAATAATAATGTTTGTGTGCAGAAGGCCTAAAGGAAATGTGTCACCAATTTTTTTTTCTTCTAGTTGAAACCAGATCGTAGTACATATACTTTTCTTCTAATTCTCTTTTTATTTTCTGAATGCAGATTTTTTAATTCTATTTCCTGAACATGATCATGGGGCGGCCATGTTCTTAACAGCACTTTGAAAGCATTAAGAAAATTGCTTTATGGCAGTCCCATGAGCCATAGACACAGGAGAGGACCTCATTGATTTCTATGGGAGAGTTTTCTAGGCATGCTCTGTGACCTGTGCGGGGGTCATTGTACAAATAAAGAATAGATAAGCTTTAACAATTGCCTATTGTGATTGGTGGATCCAGTCTTATCTGTCATGCTAATCCTGCCCCTAATGAGATTACCTCTCTGTAAAGATAAGCAGGTAACTACAGTAAAGTGATATGTACAGAAAAAGAAGTGGCTCCTATAATTAGGCATAAGCCTGTATTACATTGCCCGTCAGATAATCGCTAATAAGCCTTCACATGAACGCTCATTAGAGATAATACTGCCGCAGATTGCCCGATGAATGAACAAATGCTCGATGACTGGGCAATCCATATCGTTTGACATGTTAAAAATTATCGTTTTCAGGCGGCAGATCGTGGTGTCCAATAATGATCTGCCGCTGGCAAACCACTATACAGCATGGGGGCGAGCGATGGCATAGCAAACGCTGCTCCCCATGCAACGGAGGAAATCGCTGCATGTAATAGCTCTGGTCTCCTCCGCTAGAGAGCAGGCATTTAGCCAGGAGGGAATGCTTCCCTCCCGACAATTGTCTGCCACATCAGGCTGCATAATACAGCCTTTAGCGGCCAGTGGGAAAAATGCTGGATTTTATCGTTTTTGTTTAACTATAGATATTGACATGAAAAATTAAAAATAACCACCAAAAATTCTTTAAAAATGTAATTTAAACAGGTCATTTTCTGATGACACATTCCCTTTAAGGAGCCCGGGACCGCTAAATGATAATCCCTGGGGTGTTTCTATAAAAAATGACTTTTACTTTTTAGTGTTAATAAAGAAACAGCATAAAAAAAATTACAGTTTGAAAACCTCCGCCGCAGATTGTCCAGTACGGCTCAATCCATTGAATTTCTTGCATTTTGTTCTGTATGATTCACATCTGAAGGGCTCTTCACATCGACAATCTACTTTAATCCCGTCTTTAACAGCATCTTATACCTAAAAAGGAATTTTAGATCTTTGATGCAACCATTTAAATGGCTGGTGAAGAGGACTAAATGATTGATCCCTGAACTATAGCGCTGATCCGATAATGTGCCATATAATGTCTGTGAGCAGAACCGGAGAATTTGCCCAATCAATAAACAGACTGAAAGGATGCAATGCGCTTCAGGCGCCCAACACCTGAAGAAAGCCTTCCATGGGGTCCTTATCGCCGTCTTCCTTATGAACGCATAAAATGTGTCCTCGCAGGCTTTAAAAGCCTAATCCTGTTTTACAAGGTGTAGAAAGCACATTGAGAGAGAGAAATTATATTCAGGCAGCAATATTCTGTACATCTGCTGATATTTAATGGACGCAAATCTAATAATAGTCGCCACTCGTTTGACTACAGAGATATTCAGTCACGGTGTGTGAAACATATGTTCTAAACATAATGTAAAATATTCAACTATTCAGAGCAATAACTGGAAGCTATGAGCCCAAATAAAAAATCTGAGTCAGGGCCCCCCAATTATCATGCTTTATTCGTAGTATTGGTCTCCTCATAAGGGGAAGAGTGTGAACTTGGCACCCTATATAGCTATGTCCTAGAAAACACTGAGAAGGCTCCGGGAAGAGGTGTGAAGTCTCCCGAGGCTGCGTACTGACTGTAGTCTGCCTTTCCTCCACTTCTAGGCACCTCCTTAGACAACATCCTCATGTCAGGAAAAGCATCAGGACATTGAATAGAATTGAAAGTTCAGCGCATGGGGGTCAACGTCCATGGGATCCCTTTAAGATGAGAAAAGTGCTTGTCGTGACGCGAGTTGCATTGAAGCAACAAGGCCACAGGGCCCCTTTAAGTGATATGGTGGTACCCAGTGTAGGAATGCTAGAGTGGTGTAGGGTGGCATAAATGTCCCTTAATGGTGTTGCATGTGTCACGGTGCTCCTACATGGATACGCTGGAATCCCAGGCGCGGTTGTGCGAAGCAAATCAAGGGGTAGTGGATAAAGGGGATGATGAAATAACTTGAATCCAGACCTTATGTTGAAGTTGATAACAGCTTTACTTTCAATAAACTTTCTCCAAACGATTTACAAGCTTCGTCTTGGTTCCAGCAGGCTTTGGCATAAATTCTGGCAGGCAAACACACTCGGCTCTGCTGTGCTAACAGGATTAAATAGGAATCTTTTCTTCTGCAGGATGCTGCAGATTCTTTCTTTAGTCTGACTAGATTTATCCAGGGAACTCTATGCTCGGCTTCAGAGGCTTAAGGCTTCTGCCTCTGGGTCTAGCTGATCTAAAGGTGCTCGAGCTGGCTTTAGAAGGGCTTGTCCAACAGGGACGAGAACCTGCTCCTTTCCCCTGGCAGGGGTACTCTAGACTGTGCAGCGACTGGGTCCGCAGGGGCACCACATGAGGCTACGATAGGCCGATGGAGTAGTAGTTAATTTATTCACTGTTAGCAGAGTCTCCCTGGGAAGGCGTGCAGTGAAGGGGAAGACAGCACTAAATCCCTCCGGGGCACTTTCTATTGCAGGGAACACCACCAGCCAGATGGTAGTTGAGGTGCCCTTGATGGTAATGGGTATGCTTAAGGTGCTTTGGTGGCTGGGCCCCTGTGTTCATGACGCCAGCACCGTTAGGTGCAGATGAAGTTGATAGAAAGGATGAGGAGTCAATTGTAGTAAACAACCATACTTTTACTAAATCACTTGTCTTCAGGTAGTCAGTACAGTTCATGTATATGGCAAAGCAATAAATCAAAATATTGGTTCAGCTGTTTTCCTTATAACAGGCTTAGCAATTGTAAGTTAAGGAGTTTTCCTTTCTTCTATATCTTTATATTCTATGTCCACACTCAGGTACTGAATATAATAAACTTCTTACTTTATGTTGAGCGATCCAATAAGGGTGTTCTCCCTCGTGGCAGGCAAACTCTCTGTTATATTATTTATGCAGGATGCTCTCTGGAAAGGTTCAGGTCCACTATGTCCATAGAGGCATGTGGTAAAGGACGATTCTGTGCACTAATCATCCAGTTGTGTCCAGGTACCTTTAAGTTCCTCCCGGTCACTGTTGCTGGTGAAGTCCAATGGCTAGTTTTAGCTCTAATCTTCACTAGACTTTCTCTATATTCAGACATAGACTCACTGGTCTGTGCTATGCTGCTGTAATACTGTTCTGAATACTTCTTCGGCTTGATCAGGGCTAAGAGGTTGAAATGGCAGCTACATTGTGGACTGCTCTTGTTCGCCTCCTCCATTATATTCCTTCCTTCTCTCAGTCTTCTTCAACTTCAACTAACTTTATTAGCAAACCCCAGATATATATATATATATATATATATATATATATATATATCAGTGATGCCAGCACCACCTAGGGGCAAATAGATGTAAAGACACTCCTAACAGCCTGATAATAGGAATTACAGCTTGATACCATAATTCATTAAATATGACAGTTCAAAAGTTTAAAGTGCCCACATATAACACATAGTGGGACACTGCAACTGCACCTCACTAACTAAACTCATCCCTCTCTCAGAGAGAGCTAGAATGGAAAGAGGGGTTCCATTTTAGGTAAACTAGCTCTGCCATTTATGCCGCCATCTGCTGGTGAACTAGGTATTTTACACAACAGTTACAAAACAAGGAAATGGGAATACACATTTTGCAGGCCCTGGAAATCAATACAGGGGATAATATTAAGTTAACCATAGGAGATAGTAGAGGAGTGCGAAGGTGGTAATGCACCTCTGGGGCATTACACGAGCTCCTGGAACGAGGAGAAGGGAGAATCTGTAGAGTCCGCTCTGCTGTCTGTTTCTATTAAGGGGGAACTGACCCTAATGTAAAATCTGCAACAGGGCCCCCACCTGCATGTGTAATTTATAATACTAGTATCTTATTGTGTGGCGAAGGGTTATTGGGGCACGCTTAAAGGGGTTCACCGGTCATTTCTTTGAATCAGCGCTTAGTAATAACCTGTGGAAGAAAATGTTTTACATAGTACTTACCCATCTCTCACTTGCAGAGTGATTGATAGGTAAGCGGAGCGTCACTAGTAATTGCTCTCTATATAGAGATGTCTCACAGCCCTTCCCTCTGTTCTGATTAACAGCTGTAGTGGTCTGGTCGGTTGCTAGAGCTGTGACTCAGAGCACAGGAGAGGGGCTGTGATGCATCTCGATACAGAGAGCAGAGGGTGCTCTACAGTGAAGCTCTGCCTCATGGGCACTTACAGGGCAAGAACCTAGCAGAATAAAACTTCATATTCACACTACACTACGGGGCATTTAGTGAAGCAGATTCTAGCAGAATAAAACGTCATATTCACACTACCCTACTACTGCATATTCACACTGTAGATGGAAATTATATTGCGCCAGACAGTGCATGGACTGAGGCAGGTGAAGTTCAGTCATAAGTATAACCCAGAGGTCAACCATTAGGGGTCTGGGCCCCTGATATATTGCCAGTCCTCAGCATGGGACTGTATTTTGGAGGGGAGCTGTAGATAGAGACGGATGTTATTTACATAGGACTTTATATTGGAGGGGGCGGGAGAGATGGTGTGATGTTATTTACATGGGACTGCATGTTAAAGGTGGCTATGGGAGGGGGTGATGTTATTTATATGGGACTGAATGTTGAGGGGGCAATGTTATATACATGGGACTCCATGTTTAAGGCAGCTGGGGAGGGAGTGATGTTATTTACATGGGATTGCATGTTGAAGGCGGCTGGATATTATTTACATGGGACTGTATGTTGAAGGCGGCTGGAAAGGGGGGTTATTTACATGTGACTGTATTTTGGAGGAGAGTGATGTTATTTACATGGGACTGTATGGTGGAGAGAGGAATATAACTACAAGGGGCACTGCAGGGGGCATTATAAATACTGGGGACACTTCAGGGAGAGCATTATAACAGTATGGGGCACTGCATGGGGCAATATAAATACTGGGGCACTTAAGGGGCCATTATAACAGTAGGGAGCGATATAAATACTGAGGCACTGTAGGGGCACTGTAAATCCAGGGGACATTATTGGCATTCTTATTACTTCTGGGGACTCTATAGGAGACACTAATAGATCCTCCTTATTTCTTACTAAGAGCACTATGGGGGCCTTATTACTAGTGGAGGGTTTGTAGAGAGCTTTATCATCACTGGGGGCACAATAGGGGGGCCTTATTTCTACTGGGTCTTTGTAAGGGCCTTATTAATACTGGGGGCTCGTCTACTAATGGGGGCATTCTTGAAGATCGTTATCATGGTTTCGGGCCCTGTAGGGGGCAGTATTACTAATGAGGGTATTCTAGAAGGGAATTACTACTGGTGGGACTTGGAGGAGCATTGTTACTATGGGGGCACTCCTTTTTCATCAGGAAGATTTGGAGATATTAGGGAGCACAGCGAGCAGCAGGATAACGCTGTCGGGACTCCAGATCGGGGGATGATGATAAGTGAGGAAGCTAAGATGGCTGTTCACACTCTGCAGAGACGAGGCGCGGCTGAAAAAAGTCCGGACCGAATGGAGAAGATGATGAGAAGATCTACATCAGAGTAGACGTCACCTGGAGGCTGTGGATGTGACAGGTATGTGCTGCTGTAAAGCAAATACAGTAAAATGCAGTGTGCAGGTGGAGTGTCGACTTAGAGAATTGGGCCATATTCATTGGGGCTTTGGCCCCGGATCTTTTGAGACCCTTGCAACGCCCCTGGTAGGAACCATATTACTCAGGCACATGGACCATATGGGTCAGGCAGAGAGTCATGGGGGGCATCCCCTACAAAGGCTGGGGCACGTTGGCATTGCATGGGATCAGAAGAGTCTAGAATGCACCGTTCCTTTAGGGAACCCACAGGCAGAGTGGCAGGATGCAGGAGTAAAGCAGAAACTAGGAGAAGAACTCTGACTACGAATTCAGGTGAGTAAGCACACCGTGAATCCAACAGTAGTCAGCAGAACTATAAATGCAGCTCTGGATGTTATTACAGTCTGTAACTCAGGATCAGCACATCATTGGGTAATGTATGAACATAGTGACTCCATATATAGTATATCTATTTTTGACTTGTACAATGATGTAGAAAGCTGCGCATGCACTTTATGCAATTATTTTTTTTTAAACCCTCCATGCAGAGCCCACAAATTCTGAATTTTGTTGTACTAGTAATATTTCATTTTGACGATTTTGTAAAAGTATTCTTCACCTACTGATTATCCTTAAAGAGGACCTTTCACTCGTATACAAACTAAAAACTAACTCTATCTGTGGGCAGAGCGGCGCCCAGGGGTCCCCCTGCACTTACTAGTATGCCTGGGCGCCGCTCCGTTCGCCCGGTATAGGCTCCGGTGTCTCAGCTCCGTCTGTTGTATTGGACTGATTTTTTGTAGGAGGCGTGTCCCTTGCTGCAGCACTGGCCAATCGCAGCGCACAGCTCATAGCCAGTCTATGAGCTGTGTGCTGCGATTGGCCAGCACTGCAGCAAGGGACACGCCTCCTACAAAAAATCAGTCCAATACAACAGACGGAGCTGAGACACCGGAGCCTATACCGGGCGAACGGAGCGGCGCCCAGACATACTAGTAAGTGCAGGGGGACCCCTGGGCGCCGCTCTGCCCACAGATAGAGTTAGTTTTTAGTTTGTATACAAGTGAAAGGTCCTCTTTAAGTAGTCATCAGTAACATAACATTCATGGACCTGACAATCCGTGTTCTATTTTCAAACTTGCATTTCTTGGTCAATACTTTGCTTCTTCAAGCTTAAATTTCAGGTCTGTTCACTGGCCCGTGCAGTGAATTCATGATATCCAATCCTTTTGAGTTCACATTTCTGCACATTGAATGAACAGAGTGCAAGAGAGAAACCTGGATCATTAATGGGTCATAGACTTTATGAATCCTCCACCAAAGTACTCATTAAGAACACCAGTTTCCAGTGGTTAGTGCAGTTCTGATTATACCATGATGTTGTTCATCTTCGTCTTCGCAACCACTTTTTTTCTATTAATGTTATTGTCAAATGTATCAACAAATATATATATATATACTTTGCAAACAGTCTTAACCCTTGTCAACCCCGGGCCAGTTTTCACATTCCTGCCCAGGCCATTTTTTTGCAAATCTGGCGTGTGTCATTTTATGTGGTAATAACTTTAAAACCCTTTTACTTATCCATGCAATTCTGAGACAATTTTCTCATTACATATTGCACTTCATGACAGTGGGAAAATTGAGTCGAAATATTTCATTTTTATTTATAAAAAATACAAAATGTACAATTTTTTTTTTTAAATGAGCAAATTTCCAAATTTCAATTTCTCAACTTTTTAATAGATAGTAATAACTCCAAAATAGTTATTACTTTACATTCCCCGTATGTCTACTTCATGTTTGGATCATTTTGTGAATGCCATTTTATTTTTTGGGGACGTTAGAAAGCTTAGAAGTTTAGAAGCAAATCTTGAAATTTTTCAGAAATTTTCCAAAATCCACTTTTTAAGGACCAGTTCAGGTCTGAAGTCACTTTGTGAATTTTCCATAATAGAAACCATCCAAAAATGACCCCATTTTAGAAACTAAACCCCTCAAGGTATTCAAAACTTATTTTACAAATTTTAACACTTTAGGTGTTCCACAAGAAATAATGGAAAATGGAGATGAAATTTCAGAATTTCACTTTTTTGGCAGATTTTCCATTTTAATATATTTTTTTCCACTAACAAAGCAAGGGCTAACAGCCAAACAAAACTGAATACAAAACTGTAGTTTACAGAAAAACCCCATATGTGGTCGTAAACTGCTGTACGGGCACACGGCAGAGCACAGAAGGAAAGGAACGCCATATGGTTTTTGGAAAGCAGATTTCACTGGGATAATTTTAAACTGCCATGTCACATTTGAAGACCCCCCGATGAACCCATAGAGTAGAAACTCCAAAAAAGTTACCCCATTTTAGAAACTATGCCCCTCAAGGTATTCAAAACTGATTTTACAAACTTTGTTAACCCTTTAGGTGTTCCATAAGAATTAATGGAAAATGGAGATGAAATTTCAGAATTTCACTTTTTTGGCAGATTTTACATTTTAATAAAAAACATTCCACTAACAAAGCAAGGGTTAACAGCAAAACAAAAACTCAATATTTTTGCCCTGATTCAGTAGTTTACAGAAACACCCCATATGTGGTCATATACTGCTATACGGGCATAGGGCATTGCGCAGAATGAAAGGAACGCCATATGATTTTTGGAAAGCAGATTTCACTGGGACAACTTTAAGCTGCCATGTATGTCACATTTGAAGCTCCCTTGATGCACCCCTAGAGTAGGAACTCAAAAAAAAATACAAATTTTTATTTTTTGTTATTTATAATGTTCATGTGACATGTTAGATCATGTGGTATTTTTATAGAGAAGGTTGTTACAGACGTGACAATAACAAATATGAATACTTTTTTTGGTTCTTTGTTTAAGTTTTACATAATAAAGCATTTATGAAAGAAAAGATTTTTTAGTGTCTCTATATTTGGAAAGCCATAGTTTTTTTAGGGCGACTGTCTTATGTAGGGGCTCATTTTTTTTGGTATAAGATGACGGCTTGATTGGTACCATTTTAGGGTGCGTATGACTTTTTGATAGCTTGTTATTACACTTTTTGTGATGTAAGGTGACAAAAAATTGCTTTTTTGACACAATTTTTTACGGTGTTCACCTGAGGGGATAGTTCATGTGATATTTTTATACAGCAGGTTCTTATGGACGCGACTATACCTAATATGTATACTTTTTTTAATTTATTTATGTTTTACACAATAACGGCATTTTTGAATTTGAGATGACGGTTTGATTAGTACTATTTTGGGGGGCGTATTACTTTTTTATCGCTTGGTATTACACTTTTTGTGATGTAAGGTGACAAAAGAATGGCTTTCATGGCACTGTTTTTTTTTTACGGTGTTCACCTGCCTTCCCTGCCATTGGTTCCCCGTCACAGCAGTGCGGGGACCCGATGGCTGCTCCCTCCCTATACATCGCACTTGCCGCGGTCAGCGCGGACCGTGGCACATCAAAGGTTAATGCGCCGGCATCAATGTTTTCACCGATGCCGGCGCATACAGCAGGGGTCCAGCTGTCAGTCACTCCTGAACCCCTGCCGCTGATCGGGCCACTGCAGCTCCTGCACCCGCCCGATCAGCCTGCCATAATAGTATGGCGCTGGGCAGCAAGTCATGTCCCGCTGCACCGTACTATTGCGCCGCTAGTAGGGAAGGGGTTAAATAAAAATCTGGAATCATTTTGCATCAAGAACGTCTTTGTGCCTATGTGTCTCCATGGTAACAGACTACAAACAAACCCTGTGTAGTCTGAACTTGCAGTCATACCGCATTCAATCTGTCCACTGCTCCTTGCTAGCATACATTTGGTAGGCAGCTAATAAATAAGAGACAGATGGATGGTGATATGACTGCAGGATCAGTTTGTTTGCTGTCTGTTACCATGGAGACACATAGGTCGGCATAGGAGATGAAAAAAGTAGAATATTTTTTGACAGGGTAAACAAAAAAAAAAATAATAGTCATTTACATTTTCGGGTGATAGTATAGTAGCACTGCTATACCTAATAGGCTGGTTCAAAAAAAAATTGTCAGTTACATTTTCTGGTGAAATTAACAAATTTGGATTTATGAGGTGGAGTTCCATATGGAGTAGGCGGTGGACGTAGCGGAGTAGGTGGAAGCGGCGGTGGAGGAGGACGAGATAGCCAACACAGGTTTTTGGTTTTAATTTAATTTTGTCAAATTAAGGTACACTCCAAAAGAGTGTGAAATATCCAAAATACAAACATGAGCAATTGCGCTGCAGTATGCCAATGGCTTCTTAGTGCCGGTATACATGTCTATTCTGCACAAGGTACGGACAAGTCCTGAGGGATCCAAGCCTGGCTCATTTTAATGAACGTGAGCTTGTCCACATTGGCTGTGGACAGGCGGCTGCGCTTGTCTGTGATGACGCCCCGTGCCCTACTAAACACACGTTCAGATAATACACTGGCTGCAGGGCAGGCCAGTACCTCCAAGGCGTAATGGGCAAGCTCAGGCCATGTGCCCAATTTGGAGACCCAGAAGTTGAAGGGGGCAGACCCGTCATTCAGTAGGTGTAGGCGTGTGCACACATACTGCTCCACCATGTTGGTGAAATGCTGCCTCCTGCTAAGAGGTTCCATATCAGCTGGTGGTGCTGGTTGTTGTGGCGTGCTGAAAAATCTTTTTCACATTTCGGCCATGCTAACCCTGCCTTCTGAGGTGCTGGTGGTGCCCCAGCTGCGTTGGCGACCTCTTCCTCGTCCTCTGCCTTCGCCTTGTGCGTTCACTGTGCCCCCGCTCTCAGGTGGGAATGCCATCAGCAGCGCATCTACCAGCGTGCGCTTGTACAAGCACATCTTACGATCACGCTCCAGTGACGGAATTAAGAACGGTACGTTGTCCTTGTAACGGGGATCCAGCAGCGTGGCCACCCAGTAATCAGCACAAGTTAGAATGTGGGCAACTCGGCGGTCGTTGCGGAGACAATGCAGCATGTAATCGCTCATGTGTGCCAGGCTGCCCAGAGGCAACGACAAGCTGTCCTCTGTGGGAGGTGATTTGTCTGTGTCCTCTGTATCGCCCCATCCACGCACCAGTGATGGCCATGAGCTGGTCTGGGTGCCACCCTGCTGTGAACATGGTTCCTCCTCCATCTCCTCATCCTCCACCTCGTCATCCTCCAGAACTGTGCCCTGGCTGGACAATTGTGTACCTTGGGTTTGTGGGTGCAGGAACCCACCCTCGGAGCCACTTGTGAATGACTGGCCGGAAACCCTATGAAATAATCCCTCTTCCTCCTCCTCCTGTGCCACATCCTCTTCCATCATCGCCAGGAGAGTTTTTCCAAGGAGGCATAGAAGTGGGATAGTAACGATGAGAACGGCGTTATCGGCACTGGCCATGTTGGTGGAGTACTCGAAACAGCGCAACAAGGAACACAGGTCTCGCATTGAGGCCCAGTCATTGGTGGTGAAGTGGTGCTGTTCCGCCAAGCGACTCACCCGTGCGTGCTGCAGCTAAAACTCCACTATCGCCTGCTGTTGTTCGCACAGGAAGGCCGAAGTTACGCAGCAGCACTGACAGGCGAGCAGCAGCAGGGTGAGAACACCGAAAGCGCGCACAGACTGCCCGCACTTTATGCAGCAGCTCTGATATATCGGGGTAATTTTTAAGGAATCTCTGCACCACCAAATTCAGCACATGCGCCAAGCAAGGTATGTGCGTCAAACCGGCTAGTCCCAGAGCTGCAATGAGATTTCGCTTATTATCGCACACCACCAGGCCGGGCTTGAGGCTCACTGGCACAAAACACTCATCGGTCTGTTGTTCAAGGCCCGTCCACAGCTCCTGCGCGGTGTGGGGTTTGTCCCCCAAACAGATAAGTTTTAAAACTGCCTGCTGTCATTTACCCCTGGCTGTGCTGAAGTTGGTGGTGAAGGTGTTACGCTGACCGGATGAGGAGCTGGTAGAGGATGATTAAGCAGAGTAGGAGGAGGACGCAACAGTAGGGCAAACTGAAGCATCCTGCAATCCTCGGTGGTGGAAGGACATGCGCCAAACTGCTATCCGCCTCAGGCCCAGCCGCCACTGCATTTACCCAGTGTGCTGTCATGGAGATATAACGGCCCTGACCGTGCTTACTGGTCCATGTATACGTAGTCAGGTGCACCTTGCCACAGATGGGGTTGCGCAGTGCAAACCTGATTTTGTCCCCTACTTGGTTGTGAAGGGAAGGGATGGCTCGCCTTGAAAAGTAGTGGCGGCTGGGCACGACGTACTGTGGGACAGCCACCACCATAAGGCCTTTAAAACTATCCGTCTCCACCAGACGGAATGGCAGCATTTCAAAGGCCAGTAATTTAGAAATGCTGGCATTCAGGGCTAGGGATCGCGGGTGGGTAGGGGGGTACTTCCTCTTCCTCTCCAGCATTTGGGAGATGGAGAGCTGAAAGCTTCCGTGGGACATTGCGGAGGTGCTTGGTGACCCAGGTGTTGGTGTTGCTGGCAGATCCTCTGTTTGCGGGGTGGCAGGTGGCACTGTCACTCCAGAGGTGGATGAAGAGGCCGAGACTTCAGCAGAAGAGGAAGCAGGAGGAGCCAGAGACCTTTCTTGGTTTTTAAGGTGTCTACTCCACTGTATTTCAAATACCTGAATCAAACCCCTGTATGTAGAGGGAGTATCTCACAGGGCCTGAACCAGTGTAGGCCTGAACTAAATATTTCTTTGCCCTAAATGGCTGTATTTCAAATGCCTGATTCAAACCCCTGTATGTAGAGGGGGTATCTGACACAGTCTGAACCAGTGTAGGCCCTAAGTAAACAGTTCTTTGCACAAAATGGCTGTATTTCAAATGCCTGATTCAAACCCCTGTATGTAGAGGGGGTATCTTACACAGTCTGAACCAATGTAGGCCTGAAGTAAATATTTCTTTGCACAAAATGGCTGTATTTAAAATGGCTGTATTTCAAATCCCTAAATCAAACCCCTGTATGTAGAGGTGGTATCTCACAGGGCCTGAACCAGTGTAGGCCTGAATTCAATATTGGTGCACCAAATGGCGGTATTTAAAATCTCTGAATGTAACCCAAATGTATTAAGGGTGTATCTCACAATGACATCTGCATCAAAGGCTGCCAACTAAATTTTTTGTGCCCAAACGAGTGTTTGTTTAACAACTGAATTTTACAGCAGTATATATGCCTGTAATTTCACACGTGCTGATGCTGCAAGCCCTAAAAATAGTGTTTTTTGTCAAAAAAAGTGTGTTTTTCAAACCCCAGAAAATGATGGGTGTATTTCTAGCTTAAATTGCACACTGACTAATCAAGATGTTGTAGATTGCCAAAAAAAAGTGTTTTTTTGGTAACAGAATATGAAAGCTGTATATATTAAACTTGAATTTAACACTTGTAGATCGGGAAAATACTGTTTTAAAAAAAAAAAATACTGTGTTTTAAAACACCAGAAAATGGTGGGTGCATTTCTAGCTTAAATTGCACACTGACTAATCCAGATGTTGTAGACTGCACAAAAAGTCTATTTTTTTTTTAACAGAATATGAAAGCTGTATATATTAAACATGAATTTAACACTTGCAGATCTGGAAAATACAGTTTTTTGAAAAAAATTGTGTTTTTAAAACCCCAGAAAATGATGGGTGTATTTCTACCTTAAATTGCACACTGACTAATCCAGATTTTGTAGTTTGCCCAAAAGAATTGTGATTTGCAATGTCCCAAAAGCTCAGATGTAGTGCTGGTCCACTGAGCTTGCATAAAATGGCCGCCGCCGCCACCCACCTAACTAACAGAATTATAAATTTTTTATTTTTTTTTGTCAATGGCCTCAGGGCAGGGTAAAACTATTGTGTCCTGCACCCACACAACTATTTCTCTCTAGATCGCTGAGTTAGATTCTCTCCTATTCTCTCTCTGAAATCACAAGTCCAGCAGTATCCTCTCCCTACACTTGTAACAGCAGAGAGTCTGGGTTACCTGCTGCTCTGGCCAATCACAGCCATGCCATTAGTAGGCATGGCTGTGATGGCTTCTAAGGTCAGACCGTTACCGCCTGTTGATTGGCTGCTGTGCAGCCTTTCAGAAAGCGCCAAGAAAGCGCTGAACAACAAACCCAAACTTTTATGAAAAAGTTCGGGTCCGGGGTCCAAAAATCCTAAAGTTCGGTACGAACCCAAACTTTACAGTTCGGGTTCGCTCAACCCTACTTATATACTCTTTTTTCCACCTGATCCAGAAACAGTTGGCCAGATGTTGAACATGTTTCCACCGTTTCTGATATAGGTTACCAGAAGAAGACTCCTCAGGTGGATTAGGAACAGATCCAAACTTCTGGGTGAGAATGTGACGGTCACGTACACTACACACAGGGGGGAGGATAGTGACCACTGCGCTCCACCCTCACCCCTGGCCCTGCCTACTTGCCTCGCAAGTCCTAATGACAGGGGACAACTAGACAGCAGTCCCTAACTTAGGATACGTGCTGGGAAGACAGACAAGACAAATAACGGAATGTGAACGGACCGGGTCAATAGAGAGCTAGGCAGTACTAAGGAATGAGCAGAGAATAGTCAGGAAAAGCCGAGGTCAAATGCCAGGAAAGAAACGAGGTACCAGAGGAGTCTGCAAAGAATAGTCAGGTGGAAGCCGGGGTCAGGATACCAGGAGAGATTCGCAGTACAGGAGGATCAGGTAGTATTCAGTAGTCCAACAAAATGCCAGGAACCTAGAATTAACAGGCAACCGGTGGCCAGCAGGCTGCCTGTATTTATAGTGGGGTCTGAGGGTCATGTGACGTGGCCAGCGTCACATGACCGACAGACAGATAAGTCGAGCACAGAGTGATCAGCTTGGCGCTCAAGGCAGACCTAGGAGCAGGGAGCCTCCCAGCTAGCAAAGCCGCCCTGGGAACGAGGCCAAACACAGATCCTCGCTCCTGAAGCTAAGCAGCAGGTCTGCGGCTGATGGGAGACCGAGTGCGCCCTTGGCGCCCCGTGACAGAGAAGAGTTGCTGAGTGAGAATAGCAGGGGATTCTTGGTCCATAGATACAGGTACATGAGGCCTTGTGTTGACGATAGCAGATACCTCAGCTAAGAAGGTGGTCCAAATCTTATGGGTGAGCCTTGAGAAGTTTGAGTCCGTAAGCATACAGTCCAATATTTTGCGGGTGATGCCTATCATTTTTTCCCATGAACCGCCCATATGAAGAGCATGAGGGGGATTAAAGATCCATGTGCAACCATTGTTGGCCAATTAGTCTTGAACTGGCTTAGAGTCGATTTGCAATTATCGGCAGGCACCAATGAAGTTGGTTCCACAGTCAGATCTCATTTGCTTTACTGGTCCTCTGAAGACAAGAAATTGTCTTAAAGCATTGATGAAACTAGAAGCGTTTATGGATTCTATTAAATGTGTATAGCATGTACACTTAAGCATGTAAACAACACTGCCCATCATTTGCTGTTTGCATGACCACCTCTGGTCCTTCTTGCAGTGACTGTCCATGGCCCGAAGACATCCAGACCAACATAAGTAAACGGTGGTTCGGTGCTTGTCCAATTTGTTGATGTTGCAGTTTTCCCCTTGCCTTGTGACATTTAATGCAATGGTGAAGTATATGAGCAACCTGTCTTTTTGCTCCCACTATCCAAAGACTTGCGGCTCTTAAAGCACCCTCAGTGAAATGGCTGCCTTGGTGCTTGATTGTTTCATAATGCCGTATCAGCAGTGTAGTAACATGGTGATTTGCAGGAATAATGAGGGGATTCCTTTCTGAAATCTCTAATTTAGCCTTGTTTAGGCGACCACCAACCCTCAGCATGCCGTGATCGTCAATTGCTGCTTTCAAGCTGACAATGGGGCTGCTTTTTTGGAATATCTTGCTTGTCATGTATACACTTCAGTTCAATGTGAAAGGCACTCTGCTGTACGTTACGTATCACAAGCAACTCACTTAGGACAATATCTTCTGCAGTGAGAGGTTTATGGCACACGTGCCAACTGCAGCATTCAGCGTTATGTTTGTCAGCGCAAAAGCAATGTACAGTGTGGACTAACCTTGCAATGGTGTGAACGAGCCTTGACCATCTGGAGAAGCTTTTAAAGCGATGACAGCCCAAGCCAGCCCTCCTTTCAGACTTGGTGACAAGGGTATTAACTTCAGGGCAAATCTCTGGATCTTCATGAGGGTCTTGGAGACTGAAGACGTCTTGAGTAGGAGTTTCTTTACTCTGGTTCAGCAAAAGCTCCGGACCTTGTGTCCTTTTGAGCAGATCTATGGCTTCCTCCGCTGTGAGCAAGGATTTGAGCGACTCATCCATGTAGAAGTCTCTTTCAACAAAGGAGAAGGACTGTTACCGAGCACGTGCATGCACCTTTATGCAGTATTCAACCATTTCCTTGCTGGTGTCATTGTGTCTGTGCCAAAGAAACCTGAGGCAATTTCTGTGGTCTTGCCGTACGATAAAGCAATAGAACATTTGTTCAATGTCTGCAGTAATGGCAACTGGCTCCTTTCTGAATCTCATAAGTACTCCTACCAGATTATTGGTCAGGTTTGGCCCTGTGAGAAGAACGTTGTTCAGAGATATGCCATTATGTTTGGCAATTGAGTCGAATACCACTCTTATCTGGTTTGGTTTCCGTGAGTGATATACTCCAAAGCAGGGAAGGTACCAGCATTCTTCATGCTCTTGCAAAGGTGGAGCCGGCTCTGCATGGTCATTGTGAAATATCTTTTCCATGAAGGCCACAAATTATTTTTCATTTCGGGTTTGTTTTTTAACGTACGTTGCAAGGAGATGAATCTGGATAGTGCCTGTTCCCGGTTATCAGGAAGTCTGGCTTTTACAGCACGGAAAGGTAAAGGTGCAACCTAGTGGTTAGATGCATCTTTGAAGAATTCATTGTCCATTATTTTAATAAACTCTTTGTCATCCATGGACAAGGCTAATCTGTTGTCCTCTGGTGTTGTACAAAACACTGATCTTCCTAAGTTGTCATAAAGGGTAGGAATGATATCTGGTGCCTTAAGGAGGTTAGAAAGCTTTTCCTTTACCTCATAATGATGAACACATGGCTTAGAGTGAGTGGTGCGACCATTTTTGAGCACAAAGGTTTTGAAGGAGTTCACTTGAGATGGTTTGTGGCTTTTATTTGTACATACATCGCCCACAATCATCCAGCCTAAGTCGAGTCTCTGTGCATATGGGGCGTTTGTCCCAGGCCCCGAATATCCTGCCTGCCAGATAGAAACAACTGTATTGCCATCCTCACAGGTCATGTGATCAGTTCTAAATGCAGTAGCTGAAAAGGACCTGCGATGATGTCACCATCATGCAGGAGAGGACGGCTCAGCAGTGAAGAGAAGTTCTGGGAAGAAGCTGTGGTGAGGTCTGCTACATGAGGAGAGGTAAATGAAGGGAGAGGCAGAGCAATGCTGGGAGTTGTGGTTATTTAACTGGGACTGTATGTTAGGGCTGAAGGGAGGGACTGAAAATTGAGGGGTAATGTTATTTACATGGGGCTGTATGTTGAAGGCGGCTGGGGAGGGGTGATGTTCTTTACATGGGACTGTATGTTGAAGGCGGATCGGAAGGGGGTGATGCTATTTACATGGGACTGTATTTTGGAGGGGGCAGGAGAGATGGTGTGATGTTATTTACATTGAACTGTATATTGGACGGGCTGTAGATAAAGAGGGATGTTATTTACATGGGACTTTACATTGGAGGGGGCTGGAGAGGTGGTGTGATGGTATTTACATGGGACGCTATGATGGACGGAGGGAAATAATGTTATTTACATGGGACTGTATGGTGGAGGGGCTGAGAAATTATCATTTCTGAGGACACTAAACGGAGGAATATAACTACAGGGGGCACTGCAGGTGAGCATTATAGCAGTAGGGGGCAGTATAAATACTGGGGACACTTTAGGGGCATTATAACAGTAGGGGGTGATATAAAGACTGGGGGCACTGTAGGAGCATTATAACAGTAGGGGCGATAAAAAATACTGGGGCACTTCAGGGTGAGCATTACAACAGTAGGGGGTGATATAAATACGGGGGTACTGTGGAGGCATTTTAAATCCAGGGGACATTAGGCGTTCTTATTACTACTGGGGGCTCTATAGGAGGGACTTATAGATCTGCATTATTTCTACTAAGAGCACTGTGGGGGGCCTCATCACTACTGAGGGTTCTGTAGATATCTTTATTACCACTGGGGTAACAATAGGGGGCCTTATTTCTACTCAGGGGCTCTGTAAGGGCATTATTAATACTGGAGGGCTCTTATACTAATAGAGGCACTCTTGGGGAGCACTATCACTGTTAGGGGAACTGTAGGGAGCACAGGGGCGTAGCTAAAGGCTCACGGGCCCTGGTGCAAGAGTTCATCTTGGGCCCCCGTTCCCTCAGTGATTTGTGGTCAGGGGCAGGGAAGCACACAGCCCTCCTGCTGCCTGAGGCAAAAATTGAAACAGCAGCCCCCCCATATGCCACATTCTTGACCCAACCCCTTCTGTCTAGCCAGAGGTGAAACCTGACCAGCATACACTTTCTATAATACAGGTGTCTTCTTATGTAGCACAATGGTCTTTGGGCCCTGTTGAGGGAAGGGTCATATTTAAATATATATGTATATATGCCATGACATATATACATATATATTAGCCCTTGTATATGGGCTCCTCCAGGTGGGATCTGTGGATATGCACAGAGATGTATGTAGGCCCCTTGGCAACATGCATCTCTGTGTATATGTATTAATGGGAGATATGTGCCCCCTTTATAGGAAATGTGCCCCCTTTATAGGAAATGTGCCCCCTTTATAGGAAATGTGCCCCCTTTATAGGAAATATAGGAAATGTGCCCCCTTTATAGGAAATATAGGAAATGTGCCCCCTTTATAGGAAATATAGGAAATGTGCCCCCTTTATAGGAAATGTGCCCCCTTTATAGAAATATGCCCCCATATGTGATGGCCGTTCATATATGCTTATAGATGTGCCCCAAGCATCTATAAGCATGTATGGCCGGAATCGTGCCGCTTGCTGGAGGAGGGAGGAGACCGACAGTTGGACAATCATGTCCAGCGTCGGCCTCTACAAAGGACAGAGGATCAATAAGATCCTCTGCCCTTTGTCACCATCTCCGGCCGCGCCGGAGATGATGCTCCTAGCAGAGACATGGGAACAAAGAGTTCCCATGCCCCTGTGAGCGGCTGACCTCCGGCGCTGTAATTACAGCGCCGGAGGTAAGCGTCTGCTTCACAGGCGGGAGGATCAAAGGATCCCCCCCCTGGAAGCGCGCTCCGAGATCCTCGGGCCGGCGCGGTGACGTCATATCACCGCGCCGGCCCACGTATTGAGGCCGGCGGTGCGCATGCGCATGGCGCCAATAGGGAGGCTGCGAGCGGGCGCCGCGAAGTTTAAATAGACCGGCGGCGCCCCGCTCGGCAGTCAGTTTGTACACCAGCCAGTAACATCATCCCCTGGACTGACGAGCCCCCTGGACGGACGAGCCTCCCCTGGACAACGAGCATTAACCCTAAGTATCCTGCTCTATACCCCCCTGCTACTCTACACCCCCCTCCTTTCTCTACACCCCCCTGCTTGCTCTACACCCCCCTGCTGCTCTACACCCCCCTGCTGCTCTACACCCCCCTGCTGCTCTATACACCCCTGCTGCCATATACCCCCCTGTTGCCATATACCCCCCTGCATTCCCCTAATTAACCCCTTATACATCCCCTGCATTCCCCTGGTTCAAACGAGCCCCTAACCCTCTGTGTTCCCCAAGGATCCCTCATATTCCCCGCTTCCCTGGTATAGTGCTACCCCTGATACCCTTTTCCGGCTGCCCTGCTTACCCCAGCAGCAGCAGTGTCTGTATTTATCCCTTGTTCCCCATAGGGAAAGTATATTGACAGGATTGGGTGGGCCTCTGGTAAAGGATATGTATGTGTATTATAGTTAGATACTGGGGAGGAATTGGGACTGTGCTAGCGTAGTCAGAACCGTGTTAGTATATTGTATTAGTGTGTGTATTTGTATTGTAGTGCGCGGTTATAACAATATATATCTATCCACTTGTTATAGATACATATAGTTATAAACATAATAATTCCTTTAATGTTGTAAAGCATCGCCTCAATAGTTAGTGTGTTGTTGGCATTGTATTACTAATGTATTATTAATAAAAACTGTGTCATTTATACCAATTGTGTAATGTGTGATTACTAGGGGTAGTCAGTAAGGCGCGTGCAGCTAGTTTAGTGATTAGTGTAGGGCAATCAGTAGTGATTTGTTATTCATTAAGGCTTAAATAGGCGGAGTCATCATAAGACGATTACGCCTATTTATGAATATTAATTATCGAGATTTACATAAATATCAATAATTAATATCCCCTTTAACAGGCCCCCTCAGGATCCTGGGCCAGGTAGCGATTGCTACCTCTGCACCCAGGTGTGGCCCATATAAAATACCCCTTCTTTGTGGCCTCAGTAGATGCCCCTATAGTGCCCCCAATCATGTGCCAGTATTAACAGCCCCCAATGTGCCAGTATTAATAACAGCCCCCCATGTGCCAGCATCAATAACAGACCCCCATGTGCCAGTATTAATAACAGCCCCCCCATGTGCCAGTATTAATAACAGCCCCCCCATGTGCCAGTATTAATAACAGCCCCCCATGTGCCAGTATTAATAACAGCCCCCCATGTGCCAGTATTAACAGCCCCCCATGTGCCAGTATTAACAGCCCCCCATGTGCCAGTATTAACAGCCCCCCATGTGCCAGTATTAACAGCCCCCCATGAGCCAGTAATAACAGCCCCCCATGTGCCAGCAATAACAGCCTCCCCGTGCCAGTAATAACAGGCCCCCCCTGTGCCAGTAATAACAGCCTCCCCTGTGCCAGTAATAACAGCCTCCCCTGTGCCAGTAATAACAGCCCCCCATGTGCCAGTAATAACAGCCCCCCATGTGCCATCAATAACAGCCCCCCATGTGCCATCAATAACAGCCCCCCATGTGCCATCAATAACAGCCCCCCATGTGCCATCAATAACAGCCCCCCATGTGCCATCAATAACAGCCCCCCATGTGCCAGTAATAACAGCCCCCCATGCGCCATCAATAACAGCCCCCATGCACCATCAATAACAGCCCCCCATGTGCCAGCAATAACATCCCCCATGTGCCAGCAATAACAGCCCCCCATGTGGCAGTATTAATAACAGCCCCCCATGTGCCAGTATTAATAACAGACCCCCATGTGCCAGTATTAATAACAGCCCCCCATGTGCCAAAATTAATAACAGCCCCCCATGTGCCAGTATTAATAACAGCCCCCCCCATGTGCCAGTATTAACAGCCCCCCCATGTGCCAGTATTAACAGCCCCCCATGTGCCAGTAATAACAGCCCCCCATGTGCCAGTAATAACAGCCCCCCATGTGCCAGCAATAACAGCCTCCCGTGCCAGTAATAACAGCCCCTGTGCCAGTAATAACAGCCCCCCATGTGCCAGTAATAACAGCCTCCCCTGTGCCAGTAATAACAGCCTCCCATGTGCCAGTAATAACAACCCCCATGTGCCAGTAATAACAGCCCCCTATGTTCCAGTAATAACAGCCCCCATGTGCCAGTAATAACAGCCCCCCATGTGCCAGTATTAACAGCCCCCCCACGTGCCAGCAATAGCAGCCCCCATGTGCCAGCAATAACAGCCCCCCATGTGCCAGTAATAACAGCCCCCCATGTGCCAGTAATAACATCCCCCAATGTGCCAGTAATAACAGCCCCCATGTGCCATCAATAACAGCCCCCCATGTGCCATCAATAACAGCCCCCATGTGCCAGCAATAACAGCCCCCCATGTGCCAGTAATAACAGCCCCCCATGTGCCAGTAATAACAACCCCCATGTGCCAGTAATAACATCCCCCCATGTGCCAGTAATAACAGCCCCCCATGTGCCAGTAATAACAGCCCCCATGTGCCAGCAATAACAGCCCCCCATGCACCATCAATAACAGCCCCCCATGCACCATCAATAACAGCCCCCCATGCGCCAGCAATAACTGCCCCCATGTGCCAGCAATAACAGCACCTCATGTGCCAGTATTAATAACAGCCCCCCCATGTGCCAGTATTAATAACAGACCCCCATGTGCCAGTATCAATAACAGCCCCCCATGTGCCAGTATCAATAACAGCCCCCCCATGTGCCAGTATTAATAACAGCCCCCCATGTGCCAGTATTTACAGCCCCCCATGTGCCAGTAATAACAGCCCCCATGTGCCAGTAATAACAGCCCCCCATGAGCCAGCAATAACAGCCTCCCTGTGCCAGTAATAACAGCCCCCCCTGTGCCAGTAATAACAGCCTCCCCTGTGCCAGTAATAACAGCCCCCCCTGTGCCAGTAATAGCAGCCTCCCCTGTGCCAGTAATAACAGCCCCCATGTGCCAGTAATAACAGCCCCCCATGTGCCAGTAATAACAGCCCCCAATGTGCCAGCAATAACAGCCCCCCATGTGCCAGTAATAACAGCCCCCCATGCGCCATCAATAACAGCCCCCATGCACCATCAATAACAGCCCCCCATGTGCCAGCAATAACATCCCCCATGCGCCAGCAATAACAGCCCCCCATGCACCATCAATAACAGCCCCCCATGCACCATCAATAACAGCCCCCCATGCGCCAGCAATAACAGCCCCCATGTGCCAGCAATAACAGCACCTCATGTGCCAGTATTAATAACAGCCCCCCCCATGTGCCAGTATTAATAACAGACCCCCATGTGCCAGTATTAATAACAGCCCCCCATGTGCCAGTATCAATAACAGCCCCCCATGTGCCAGTATCAATAACAGCCCCCCCATGTGCCAGTATTAACAACAGCCCCCCATGTGCCAGTATTAACAGCCCCCCATGTGCCAGTAATAACAGCCCCCCATGTGCCAGTAATAACAGCCCCCCATGAGCCAGCAATAACAGCCTCCCTGTGCCAGTAATAACAGCCCCCCATGTGCCAGCAATAACAGCCTCCCCTGTGCCAGTAATAACAGCCCCCCTGTGCCAGTAATAACAGCCTCCCCTGTGCCAGTAATAACAGCCCCCATGTGCCAGTAATAACAGCCCCCCATGTGCCAGTAATAACAGCCCCCCATGTGCCAGTAATAACAGCCCCCCATGTGCCAGCAATAACAGCCTCCCGTGCCAGTAATAACAGCCCCTGTGCCAGTAATAACAGCCCCCCCTGTGCCAGTAATAACAGCCTCCCCTGTGCCAGTAATAACAGCCTCCCATGTGCCAGTAATAACAACCCCCATGTGCCAGTAATAACAGCCCCCTATGTTCCAGTAATAACAGCCCCCATGTGCCAGTAATAACAGCCCCCCATGTGCCAGTATTAACAGCCCCCCCACGTGCCAGCAATAGCAGCCCCCATGTGCCAGCAATAACAGCCCCCCATGTGCCAGTAATAACAGCCCCCCATGTGCCAGCAATAACAGCCTCCCCGTGCCAGTAATAACAGCCCCAATGTGCCAGTAATAATAGCCCCCCATGTGCCAGTAATAACAGCCCTCCATGTGCCAGCAATAACAGCCTCCCCGTGCCAGTAATAACAGCCCCCCCCCGTGCCAGTAATAACAGCCTCCCCTGTGCCAGTAATAACAGCCTCCCCTGTGCCAGTAATAACAGCCTCCCCTGTGCCAGTAATAACAGCCCCCCATGTGCCAGTAATAACAGCCCCCCATGTGCCAGTAATAACAGCCCCCCATGTGCCAGTAATAACAGCCCCCCATGTGCCAGTAATAACAGCCCCCCATGTGCCAGTAATAACAGCCAGTATTAACAGCCCCCCCGTGCCATCAATAGCAGCCCCCATGTGCCAGCAATAACAGCCCCCATGTGCCAGTAATAACAGCCCCCCCATGTGCCAGTATTAATAACAGCCCCCCCATGTGCCAGTATTAATAACAGCCCCCCCATGTGCCAGTAATAACAGCCCCCCATGTGCCAGCAATAACAGCCCCCATGCCAGTAATAACAGCCCCCATGTGCCAGCAATAACAGCCCCCAATGTGCCAGCAATAACAGCCCCCATGTGCCAGCAATAACAGCCCCCCATGTGCCATCAATAACAGCCCCCCATGTGCCAGCAATAACAGCCCCCCATGTGCCAATAATAACAGCCCCCCATGTGCCAGCAATAACAGCCCCCCATGTGCCAGCAATAACAGCCCCCCATGTGCCAGCAATAACAGCCCCCCATGTGCCAGCAATAACAGCCCCCCATGTGCCAGCAATAACAGCTCCCCGTGCCAGTAATAACAGCCCCCCCATGTGCCAGTAAAAGCACATACTTACCTCCATGTCAGCAATGCGATGCAGGCCTCTTCCAGCCTGTGTCCCGCTCTGTACGGCTCAGGCGGCGCGATGACGTCATCACGCCGCCTGCACCGGCCTCTGATAGGTTGCCGGCATAGTGCCTGCAGCCTATCGGAGGAAGGGAAAGGGACACGCCTCTCCCTCCCTTGCCTCAGCACAGCCATCTGTATTGCTGTCCTGAGGACGGCGATACAGATGACTATGGAGATGAGCGCTTCCACAATGGAAGCGTTCATCTCCCTGTGCCCCGCCGCAAGTTCGGGGGGGCAATTGCCCCGTTGCCCCCCCCCCTCCTGGATCCACCACTGCTGCATCCCCTTATAGCCACACTCCTGAGGGAGCAGTATTACTAATGAGGGCATTCTAGAAGGGAATTACTATTGATGGGACTATGAGGAGTATTATTACTATGGGGAACATTATCTGTATGGCACTCTGCAGCTAGCGTTGTCAGCTGGAAATTTTTGGAGCAATTTTTCCACAAGGACCTTCTGGTATTTTGCTCGTCCTCTCCACCACATAAATGAGAAATGAGTTCTCTTTGTAGCGCGTGTCAAGAAGGGTGAACAACCAGTAATTGGTGTTGGCCAAAATGCATACAACGCGAGTGTCATGGGAAAGGCAGCCTAACATAAAGTCAGCCATGTGTGCCAGAGTCCCAACAGACAAGACTTCGCTGTCCTCATCAGGAGGATGACTCTTAATCTCGTCTTCTACCCATCCACACTGAACAGATGGAATAAAACTTCCATGGGTACTACCCTCTGTAGCGGAGGAAACCGTTTCCTGCTCCTCCTCCTCCTCATCATCCAATTCGCGCTGAGGAGACGAACTGAGGGTGGTCTGGCTATCACCCTGTGTACTTTCTTCCCCCATTTCCACCTCTTCCACATGCAAAGCGTCCGCCTTAATTGTGAGCAGTGAGCATTTGAGTAGACACAGAAGTGGGATGGTTACCCTGATAATAGAGTTATTGCCGCTCGCAGCTGTGTTGATTCCTCAAAGTTGAGTAAAACCTCACAGAGGTCAGATATCCATGCCCACTCGTCGCTTGTGAAGAGCGGAAGCTGACTGGAAAGGCGACGACCATGTTGCAGCTGGTATTCCACTACTGTCCTCTGCTGCTCACAAAGCCTGGCCAACATGTGGAACGTGGAGTTCCAGCGTGTGCTCACGTAGCACAACAGTCGGTGAGCTGGCAATTGCAAGTGCTGCTGCAGCATTGCCAGACCGGCGGAAGCTGGCGATAACTTGCAGAAATGGGCACACACGCTGCGCACCTTCACCAGTAGCTCAGGCAAATTGGGGTAGGTTTTGAGAAACTGCTGAACCACTAGGTTGAACACGTGGGCTAGGCATGGGATGTGTGTGAGCTTGCTGAGCTACAAAGCCACCACCAAGTTACGGCCAATATCAGACACAACCATGCCTGGTTGTCGGTTGAGTGGTAAGAGCCAAAGCTCAGTCTGGACCCTTATACCCTGCCACAGCTCTGCGGCAGTGTGCTGTTTGTCACCTAAGCAGATCAGTTTAAGCGTGGCCTGTTGCCGCTTCCCCACTGCAGTGCTACACTGCTTCCAGCTACTGACTGATGGCTGACTGGTGCTGCAAGATGATAATTCAGAGGTGGAAGTGGAGGAGGAGGCAGAGGAGGAGAAGGGGGTGGTTGCAGCCACTAAAGTAGGTGGCGGCGGAAACCCTAATGGAAGTAGGGCCCGCAATCCTTGGCGTCAGTAGCACCTGTGCCATCCCAGGGTATGAATCACTCCCGGCCTCTACAACATTCACCCAGTGTGCCGTCAGAGAAATGTAGCGTTCAAAACACCATCATTAAAATGCACCCGTGTTCGTTGTCCATAACATATGCCTGCCCATACCATAACCCCACCGCCACCATGGGCCACTCAATCCACAAAGTTGACGTAAGCAAACCACTCACCTACACGACGCCACACACACTGTCTGCCATCTGCCCTGAACAGTGAAAACCGGGACTCATCCGTGAACAGAACGCCTCTCCAACACGCCATAGAATGTGAGCATTTGCCCACTCAAGTTGGTTACGACGATGAACTGCAGTCAGGTCCAGACCCCGATGAGGACGACGAGCATGCAGATGAGCTTCCTGAGACGGTTCCTGACAGTTTGTGCAGAAATTCTTTGGTTATGCAAACTGATTGTTGCTGCAGCTGTCCGGGTGTCTGGTCTCAGATGATCATGGAGGTGAACATCCTGGATGTGGAGGTCCTGGGCTGGTGTGGTTACACATGGTCTGCGGTTGTGAGGCCAGTTGGATGTACTGCCAAATTTTCTGAAACACCTTTGGAGACGACTTATGGTAGAGAAATGAACATTTATTTACGGGCAACAGCTCTGGTAGACATTCCTGCAGTCAGCATGCCAATTGCACGCTCCCTTAAAGGTTGCGACATCTGTGGCATTGTGCTGTGTGATCAAACTGCACATTTAATATTCATGCTCTCTATTCAGCACCTTGATATGCCACACCTGTGAGGTGGAATATCTCGGCAAAGGAAAAGTGCTCAATAAGGCCTCATGCACACAACAGTATTTTTTCACGGCCCGCAAAAACGGGGTCCGTAGGTCCGTGATCCATGACCGTTTTTTCGTCCGTGGGTCTTCCTTGATTTTTGGAGGATCCACGGACATGAAAAAAAAGTCGTTTTGGTGTCCGCCTGGCCGTGCGGAGCCAAACGGATCCGTCCTGAATTACAATGCAAGTCAATGGGGACGGATCCGTTTGATGTTGACACAATATGGTGCCATTTCAAACGGATCCGTCCCCATTGACTTTCAATGTAAAGTCTGGAGTTCTTTTATACCATCGGATTGGAGTTTTCTCCAATCCGATGGTATATTTTAACTTGAAGCGTCCCCATCACCATGGGAACGCCTCTATGTTAGAATATACTGTCGGATATGAGCTACTTCGTGAAACTCAGATCCGACAGTATATTCTAACACAGAGGCGTTCCCATTGTGATGGGGACGCTTCTAGTTAGAATACACTACAAACTTTGTACAAGACTGCCCCCTGCTGCCTGGCAGCACCCGATCTCTTACAGGGGGCCGTGATCAGCACAATTAACTCCTCAGGTGCTGCACCTGAAAGGGGTTAATTGTACTATCATATCCCCCTGTAAGAGATCAGGGCTGCCAGGCAGCAGGGGGCAGACCCCCCCCCCCCTCCCCAGTTTGAATATCGTTGGTGGCATAGTGTGCGCCCCCCATCGGGTCCCCCGTCCTCCCTCTAGTGTCATAAATCGTTGGTGGCACAGTGTGCACCCCCATCGGGCCCCCCCTTCCTCCCTCTATTGTTATAAATCGTTGGTGGCACAGTGTGCGCCCCCCATCAGCCCCCCCTCCCTCTATAGCAGTAACAACATTGGTGGCAGTGTGCGGCCTCCCATCTCCCCCCCCCCCCCCCCGATCATTTGGTGGCAGCGGAGTTCCGGTCGGAGTCCCAGTTTAATCGCTGGGGCTCCGATCGGTAACCATGGCAACCAGGACGCTACTGCAGTCCTGGTTGCCATGGTTACTTAGCAATAGTACAATAGTAGAAGACTCATAGTTACCTGCTTGCTGCTGCGATGTCTGTGTCCGGCCGGGAGCTCCACCTACTGGTAAGTGAAAGGTCTGTGCGGCGCATTGCTAAAGAACTGTCACTTACCAGTAGGAGGAGCTCCCGGCCGGTCACAGACATCGCAGCACCAAGCAGGTAAGTATGAATCTTCTACTGTTGTACTATTGCTAAGTAACCATGGCAACCAGGGCTGCAGTAGCTTCCTGGTTGCCATGGTTACCGATCGGAGCCCCAGCGATTAAACTGGGACTCCGATCGGAACTCCGCTGCCACCAATGATCGGGGGGGGGGGGGGAGGCCGCACACTGCCACCAATGTTGTTACTGCTATAGAGGGAGGGGGGCCGATGGGGGTGCACACTGTGCTACCAACGATTTATAACAATAGAGGGAGGAAGGGGGGCCCGATGGGGGGTGCACACTGTGCCACCAACGATTTATAACAATAGAGGGAGGAAGGGGGGCCCGATGGGGGGCGCACACTGTGCCACCAACGATATTCAAACTGGGGAGGGGGGGTCTGCCCCCTGCTGCCTGGCAGCCCTGATCTCTTACAGGGGGATATGATAGTACAATTAACCCCTTCAGGTGCCGCACTTGAAGGGGTTAATTGTGCTATCATATCCCCCTGTAAGAGATCGGGTGCTGCCAGGCAGCAGGGGGCAGTCTTGTACAAAGTTTGTAGTGTATTCTAACTAGAGGCGTCCCCATCACCATGGGAACGCCTCTGTGTTAGAATATACTGTCGGATATGAGTTTTCACGAAGTGAAAACTTAGATCAGAAAAAGCTTTTATGCAGACGGATCTTCGGATCCGTCTGTATGAAAGCAACCTACGGCCACGGATCACGGACACGGATGCCAATCTTGTGTGCATCCGTGTTCTTTCACGGACCCATTGACTTGAATGGGTCTGTGAACCGTTGTCCGTCAAAAAAATAGGACAGGTCATATTTTTTTGACGGACAGGATACACGGATCACGGCCTCGGCTGCAAAACGGTGCATTTTCCGATTTTTCCACGGACCCATTGAAAGTCAATGGGTCCGCGAAAAAAAACGGAAAACGGCACAACGGCCACGGATGCACACAACGGTCGTGTGCATGAGGCCTTAGACAGATTTGTGAACAATATTTGAGAGAAATGGGTCTTTTGTGTATGTAGAAAATGTTTTAGATCTTTGAGTTCAGCTCATGAAAAATGGGAGCAAAACCGAAAGTGTTGCGTTTATATTTTTGTTCAGTGTAGATAGATAAAAAGACAAACAGATAGACAGAGAGACTGTGGTGTTCCAGAGAAGGAAAACAAAGTCAGCCAGGCCCCCTACATTCACGCTACACAACAGCCCTCTTTCAGCAACCAACAGGTACACCTACCTGGGCCTGATAATTGACCAAACTGGGAGCTTCAAATCAACTGAAAGACAAAGCATGCAAGACCTTTTACAACATCAGAAGATGACTGTACCACCTCAAAGCACCCGTGAGGGTCTAAATTAAAATCTTTGACTCCATCATTGCACCAATCCTCCTGTATGGCAGTGAAGTCTGGGGCCCTCACACATACCCCGACTGGTCAAGATGGGATTCCAGCCCAACAGAAATATTCCACCTGGAATTCTGTAAGCATCTCCTCCAGGTCCATCGAATCACCTCAAACAGTGCCTGTCCAGGGGAGCTGTGCAGATTCTCTCTACACTTTACAATTCAGAAGAAGGCGCTATCATTCTGGGGCCATCTATGTGGTAGTAGTGAAGGCTCCCATCACCATAAAGCCTTTCTACACCAAGGGATCCCAGGAAAGGCAAAGCCCCAAAATCAACTTACTGAAACCCAGCCTGACCAGAAAATCACCTCACACCACCTCACAAAAACCGGGATCAGGAACACAGTAAACAAGAGACAAGAGGAATACATCAGTAATTGGAGGAAGGAGGTCAGAGCATCCCAGAAGCTGACGGTGTACCAGAGCCTGCAGAGAGACTACAAACTGGCCCCATATCTGGAGAGACCAGAAAATCCTGAGCCGCTACAGACTGAGTGCCCACAGCCTGGCCATCGAATCTGGTCGCCATCGACAGAGCTACATGCCTAGAGAAAGCAGACTGTGCCAGCAGTGCCACCTGGAGGCGGTGGAGGATAAGGCCTACTTCCTGATATACTGTGTCCCCATTTCTCAACCATCTATTTCCCAGATGCTTTGACAATACTAATGTACAGGGGCGTATATAGAAATCATTGGGCCCCATGGCAAGAATCTGAATTGGGTCCCCTAACTCCGCCCACTACCCACCCTGGCCCATCCCACCACCTGTCCTGGCTCCTCGCCTGCCACACCCCCTTTTTATTCCTACTGACCCAGAGAATGAAGGGCACGGGTCAGTTTTGCCGCAAAGGGAATACCGTAGGAACAAAACCCGTAAAACAGTGGAGGAATTATATATTTTTTTCAGATCTACCCCATTTGAGATTTTTTGCCTGCTTCCCACTACATTTTATGCTATATTAAAGTACAACTTGTACCGCAAAAAATAAGCCCTCATATAGATATGTGAACGGAAAAATAAAAAAGTTAGGGCTCAAGGAAGATAGGGAAGAAAAATGAAAATGCAAAAATGAAAAAACCTCCGGCATCTTAATGGTTAAAAGGGTTATCCAACCCCTATTATGCCCCCCAAAATGCAACAGTTCTTCACCCTTATGGCCCCAGTATACGCCACATGCCTCCTCCCCTCACAGCAATGAGTTCCCCTCACTCACGGCATCTGAGAGTGTTAAAAACCGTAAGTGTGGGATTCCTCTTCAGGCGCGTTTTCCCCCAGCGGAGATCGGGTAAAGGGCCCTGTTCAAAAATTAAGTCACAGCCTGTACTCTGCTTCCAGGCTTATTGTTAGTATATCCCAGTTTAGGCCACTAGGTGGCAGCACTGAACTGTGATATAGTGATTTCTATACAGAGTAATGGAGCAATTTACATCTGATAATTGTAAGTTGTGGTCCACTTGGGGACCTAACAAAAGTAAAAAAAAAAGTTTTGAAAATATTAAAAAAAAACGTAAAAATTAAAATCGCCCCCATTCCCCAAAATAAAAAGAAACCAAAAAAATTGCATTATGGACATTGCCGCATGCGAAAACTCCCATACTATTAAAATATATAAAAAAGTTAGCCCATATGGTGAATACCGTAAGAGAAAAAGTTTTAAAAAAGGCCGATTCGCCATTTTTTTTCATTACTTTATCTCCAAGAAAATAAAAAGTTAGCAAGTCATACATACCCCAAAATGACAGATCATCCCATAAAAAATGAGCCCCCATACATCTTTGTAGACATAACTATTTAAAAAAGTTATGAGGGTCAGAATATCGCAATGAAAAGAAAAAAAATGTTTTATGAATTGAGTCCTGTGTATTTAAGTTTTATTTAGACTCTTAAAATGTTTCTGTGGGGATTTGAACTCACAACTATCTACATTAAAGGCAAGTACCTTAACCGCTGGGCTATAGAGCTTAACGCTAAGTAATTTCTGAAAAACCTCATAGAAGTTTCTCTGGTATTAAAAACCTCATAGACGTTTCTCTTATATGACACAAGAGAAACTTTTATGAGGTTTTTCAGTAATGACTTAGCATTGAACTCTATAGCCCAGTGGTTAAGGTTCTTGTGTTTAATGTAGTTGGTTGTGAGTTCAAATCCTCACAGAAACATGTCTAAATTAGACTTGTATACACAGGGTGTCCCCCAAGCATAGTGACCATGTTTGGGAATACCCCTTTCAGGTTCACAACACTGACTCCATATATGGAATCAAAGCAGGGACTCCTAAGCTGGAAAATTCCCCACTCTGGGGCCCTGACTGAGCATAGAGGAAGCAAGCAGGGCCTGGAACAGAAGAAAATTCTGTGTGGTCTGCCTTTATTGGCAATATGCCACTGCTAATGTATCATTTTAGACCTGACAATAAAGCTTCATTGATAGATAGATACTAAAACAAAAAAGGTCACAGGTGGGTGCAATCCCTCCAAGACCGCGTAGGTGCCGGGTCTATAGTCCAAAAAGCAAAAAAAAAGGAAGCTTTTCTCTAGATAAATAGATATGAGATAAATAGATAGATAATAGATAGAGGATAGATATGAAGTAGATACAGTATATAGTAGATACGTCCTGTTTATTTCACTCATGCCTCGTGTACATTTCTCCATCTAGTATGTGAGCTGCAGCTTTTCCTCTGATCTCTTACATGAAATGCAGCAGTGGAGCGAATCTCCAGGCCGGACAATGAGAAATGCCTGCATCTGAATGTGAATAGCGGCATTGATCTCTTCGTTAGTCCAGGCTCGGTAACTGGACAGTGGGCTCCCCCTCCCTGCAGGATCAGAATTCTGTTTTCTGTCCCAGACACCGTCCCACGTGTCAGAGGTGCAGACCGCGCAGAGCTCTGCACACAGCCATGGTCAGATCAGGCCCTGGAGGACAGTAGTGCAGATCTGCATTGACCACCGTATGGTATCTGAGCATTGATCTTCTCCATGTAACATAGTGAATGACCTCTTATGGAGAGATTACCAGGCACACGGCCGGTGATTGGGGAAGATCATTTGTATGCTGAATGCTTCCAGCACGTTACATTACCCATCACTGTTCTGCGGAGGATTCACCTAGCACCCAACTCAAGGGCTAGCATCTGCACACAACCCCTTCCCTGGATGTAGTACTTTTATTTCTGGGCTGTCAATCAAAGATAGTACATTGCTCCCGGGCAGTGCAGTTTCTTAGTGCTGGCAGCCTATCAGAGGAACAGGGAGGGGACACACCTCTCCCTGCCCTGCTGCATTACAGACATTTGTATCGCCGTCCCGAGGACGGCGATTCAGATGAGATGACTTTGGAGATGAGTGAGCGCTTCCACAATGAAAGCGCAGCTCTCATCTCCTGCTGTGCCCTGCCGGCGCCCCCCTTCTGACAGCGCCCCGGGCGGCTGCCCGGCCCGCCTGCCCCAAGAAACGGCCCTGCTCCTGAGCCTCCTTCCCCAGTCTGTGCGCTCTCCAGCAGACATGATGCGGTGATAGTATTAAGAAGAGCGCATGGGCCAAGAATCATTCTGCAGCGTCCCACTCCTGTACGTGGGCACTGCAAATCTTGTTATATTGTATGTTGTACCATGTTGTATTGCACTTTTGTATAAAGACAGGCTGTCAGGTGCACTACACTTATTCCACCACTAGATGGGGATAGCACCACAGTATATATATTACTCAGCTCAGGCCTAGTTCAGTGAGAAGTAGTTGGTGAGATGTAGTGGCAGGAGTAGTGAGGAGCAGGGGGAAGGAGAGGACCCCCCTCCTCTCAGGTCTCTGGAGCTCCACGGCCCAGAGTAGCCCACACCTATCTCAGTTATCAACGCCAAGGAATAGGCAAAAGGTGGGACCTTGCTTCTATGGTACACCCTTCCGGGGTGCCCAGTGAAGGATTATTTTCAATATAAAGACAAAGGAGGACAATAGCCATTTCCCCAGGCTTTCAGGCACCTTTGTATACAGGTGAAGGATGTATAGCTTCCCGCAGCCTCACCGTTTATTATTACAAGTACAGAAAGGCCATCTGTAGCAACACTGAAGTAGAAGATTAGGATCCTAAAACCACCGATACTGAGACCAGGACCAGATACCAGTGAGTACACAACCTCCTACTATAGCCTGAGATATAGCCACATATACAGCCTGTTACCTGGATTTACAACATCCAACCTCCATATTCATAAGAGACTGTTTATATTTGGATGTGAATTGCTGTCAAGGCCCTGTTTACAGTAAAGATCTTAGTTGGATTCAAACCCTGTCTCATTCTCCATCTCCATACTACAACCACCTTATCATCTTGCACCACCAAGGTGCTGGCGTCACAACATTCCCTTAATTCAGGGGCCCAGCCGCACAAGCACCCGGAAAATCCAATCACCATCAAGGGCACCTCGATCACCACCTGGCCGGTGTCCCCTGTAATAGAGCGTGCCCCGGAGAATCCTGTGCTGTTCTCTGCTTCACTGCACTGCAGGCCCAGGGAGGCATCTGCTAACCGTGAGCACCCGATGAACTGTTGCAACCGTCGGCCCACCGTGAACCTTACGTGTTTCCCCCTGTGGTCCAGCACGCTGCACAAGGGGTACCATTTACCCATTATTGTGATTGTGGGGGTCCCCACAGTGGTAGGGGCCCCACAGATCTAGTAGTTATCTTTTAACAACCGGAAAACCCCTTTAAATGAGTATTGTCACTGGGCATGTAAATCTGATCCTTTAAAGGACTTATGAAGCATAGTAAAAGTTTGACGTTTCATTAAAATATAATAATCAGTTTTGTTTTGTTATGTCATGATTTCTTGGGGTTATATAAAGAAAAAAGAAAAAACAGACATTGCATACAATGAAGAAAGGGAGAAAAATAACATAGATGGAGTAAAGTTTCACGCACACGACTGTGTCTGTATTCCAGTCTGCAAACCACAGATTCACAAAATACGGACACCTTCCATGTGCAATCCTCAATTTTCTCACTCCTCTTACTGGAAATGACGATTGTTGTCCACAATACAGACAAGGATAGGACATGTTCTATAATTACAGAACGGACACATGCATGTGGACAGAACATGGATAACATTTTTTTTCAGACCCATAGAAATAAATGGGTCTCTGTGCAATCTGCAAAAAAATGCGGATCAGACACAGAAGCGAAATACGGTCGTGTGCAGGAGGCCTAAGGCTACATTCACACAACGGCCACGTGACCGAAGTTTTTTTAACAGCTGTGTTAGGGACAATAATAGTCTATGGGGTAATTCACATTTTTTCGGTGGCCGGTGAAAAATAAAGGCATATGTCCTATTTTGTCTGTTTTCACGAACCGACGTCCCTGTTTTTAATGGCCATTTTTCAGTAATGCAAAAGTGAAAAAAAAAGGGCGTTAAAAACCTTTTTTTCATTGTCATGTGACCGGAGCGTGAATTCCTGCTTGAGAGCATCTACATAACTCCTAACAATATAATCTCATTAAACTGTCAATTCCTCCATCGCTTGTTCTCGGGAGATCAATTCCCATGAATTTCAGATGTTCAGAGGTTGATGCACTGACCTTAATAAATATCCTTCTAATGACACAGCAAAGTAAACCTGCCGTCCGCTGCACCCGCTCTGATAAAATACACGCACACAAGTTAATAAAGAACACGCAAAATAAAATAAAAATCACTGGTAAAGATAAGGTGTGGGACAACACGGTAAGTACATTTAAAGGGGCACTCCCGGCAGAAAAGATAGGGGGTGAAGCATTGCATATTCTTGGAATACCTGTCATGTTCCACATACTAAGCATAATACAGTATATAGTGGGTCATGTACTAACGCTGTACGCATGTGGTTTTTGCGAGAAAAAAGTTGTGACTTTTAAGCTTTTCCCAACCTCCGCTCCCACTTTTCCAGCCGCAGGTGGCACCTCCGCCCCATGTGGCGCCACTCATTTACTATTGGGCACCAGACAGTTGGTGCACAATACACCATAAATCTAGTCCAACTCCTGGCTGGAGTAGATTTCAGTTCTGGCGTACTGACAGAACGGACACCGCACGCCTCTTACAGGGGTTCTCCAGGCTTTTGATATTGATAACCTATCCTCAGGATTGGTCATCAATATCAGAGCAACGGGGGTCCCCGTTATGAAGGGAAAGTGCGCACAGTGTGCACATGCCGTCTCCCTTCTCTCTTCCTGACCGAGAGAGAAGGGCGTCCGCAAGTGCATACCGTCTCCCTGTACAGCTGATCGGCGGGTGTGCCAGGTGTCAGACCCCCACCCATCTGATACTGATGACCTATCCTGAGGATAAGTCATCAATATTAAAAGCCTGGAGGACTCCTTTAATAAATTGGATCTTCCACCAGTGGGGTTTTTACTAAGACTGGTGTGTGAAAGTCTGGTCTTTAGTAAATGACCCCCAATTGTATTACATTTGGCAGAAGTGCTTCCTCAAAAGAAATCCTGACTGTACACATCTCATAAAAGTCGATGGGATTGGCCGGGTATCTAATGTGTAGAGATGGCTCCTGGCTTTTCTGAAATGGCAGATCTTAGAGGAACAATGACTGGGCATACCCAATCAATCCTCTTTGGAGATGCTGCAAGAGATGTATGCAGTCATTAAGGATGGATTCTGACAAATGTGCAGGAGCTTTTCATCTGTGGAGGCTGTCCCTACATGTGAAGACGCCCCACCTGTCTGTTGATGGACAGGGTCGGACATCTAGCCCAGCCCTGACAATCTGTGCCCTACGGGGCTTCAGGAACAGCATTACCTGTGCATGCGCAGTCACTGCTCTCAAAGCTGATTTTGAGTTTTGCTGCATGCATCTCTATTCGGAGCAGCGATGCAGGGCCTAGATTGGTCAACCCACAGGTGGGCACGTCGCCTCACAGGTGAAGAATTGATTTGCTCATCCCAAAAAGTGATGTATTCCCCTCTTCTTCTTTGAAATAAACATGCAAGCTCAGCAGAACTGACCAGGTACTGTATGTTTATGGGGGAGTCGAGAGGAATCTCAACTCTCCCTAAATAGCAGCAGTAGGGCAAAAGGAGGGTCGGACATGCTCAATCCTTTATTCTCACAGCCATAGGAGTGATCACATTATTAATGTGCAATTTGAGCACTAATCACTCTAAGGTACATCATAAGGGGAGATCTTCAGTAGTAGCTACTGGGCACACGGCACCATCCAACCTACGATGAAGCCTGTTTCCAAAACCAACCAGCAGAATTACAAAAGGAGCTCAAAACTAGTATAAACGCAGTAAAACAAAGCATTTGGTTACTTATTTTGCAGAATGTGTGAAACGATGTTGAAAATGCTATTGCTATTGCTTTTGGGTTTTGGATCTGTATGTAGACAGTATTTCTCTTCTAGATTGATCCTGCTAGGGTTCTAGAACATGCTGTGGCTTTCTATTGACCTCGGTTGGTAAGGAGTGTCTTTTAATTGATGAAGCGTAAGACGGGATGTTAAAATGACTAATGTGTCAATGGTAAAAATCAGTCACGAAACAATTGATTATCGTAAATAAGTTGTGAAGGATCGGTGGGAAAAAGATCTATGCTCCCCTGTGAATGAGATTTGCTTTCTAAGAAACAGCCAAACGTAAGACAAAGTTTTCGGACCTCGAATCACTGGTGATTGATAATGAATCAATGGAAAGCATGAGATTAAAAGGCATATGTGTGAGCAGTGTCATTAAAAAAATAAGCACCTAATGGCACTGAAAGTGAAAGACCAGGTCCTTGTAGGTGAGATGTTCTGTAACGATTCTGTATATCAATCCCCTGCATAGATGTAAAGTAATGATAAAATTATAGCTCCCAGCAGTCACCACTAGGGGGAAGGGCTAAAGGCAGGGGGGTTGTATCTTACATGGGACTATATGCTGGAGGGGCTGAAGGCAGGAGAGTGATGTATCTTACATGGGACTGTATGCTGGAGGAGCTGAAGGCAGGGGGAGTGATGTATTTTACATAGGACTGTCTGCTGGAGGGGCTGAAGGCAGGGGGAGTGATGTATTTTACATGGGACTGTATGCTAGAGGGGCTGAAGGCAGGGGGAGTGATGTATTTTACATGGGACTGTATGCTGGAGGGGCTGAAGGCAGTGCGAGTGATGCATTTTACATGAGACTGTATGCTGGAGGGGCTGAAGGCAGGGGGAGTGATGTATTTTACATGGGACTGTATGCTAGAGGGGCTGAAGGCAGGGGGAGTGATGTATTTTACATGGGACTGTATGCTGGAGGGGCTGAAGGCAGTGCGAGTGATGCATTTTACATGAGACTGTATGCTGGAGGGGCTGAAGGCAGGGGGAGTGATGTATTTTACATGGGACTGTATGCTAGAGGGGCTGAAGGCAGGGGTAGTGATGTATTTTACATGGGACTGTATGCTGGAGGGGCTGAAGGCAGTGCGAGTGATGCATTTTACATGAGACTGTTTACAAGAAGGGGTGGGAGGCAGGGGTGTTATGTATCTTACATGGGACTGTATGCTGGAGAGGCTGAAGGCAGGGAAGTGATGTGTCTTACATGGGACTGTATGTTGAAGGGGCTAAAGGAAGGGGGAAGGTTGGATCTTACATGGGACTGTATGCTGGAGGGACTGAAAGGGGGCATAATTATTACTACAATACTTCAGAGGGGGCCATTATAATATTAATAATACTAATAAAAATAATACAGAGGGGGGAATAATAATAATAATACAGAGCGGCCAGGATATATTATAATTATACAGAGGGTATTATAGTTATGGGCACTACGGGGGGAGGGGAGGTCTGTTATCTGAGGATGATAGTAAAGTGAGAAATCTAAACAATTTTGGTGAAACTCTACAGAGACGAAACACGGCTGAAAGAAGTTATCATGACGGTCCTATCTCCGAATGAAGACGCTGAGTGTCACTGGATGTAACAGGTATGTGCGGTATTCTCCTGTATATTTCATAGCAATGTATGTTATGTCCATCCAAATATCTGTTTTGGGAGGGTGGATATAGAATTTGGGCCACACTGCCTCAGCCCGGCCCCAGACTTCAGGTCACACTGTTTGTGTTCTGAATTCTGGGGCCTCACACCCATCTACTACATTATCTGAACTCAGAGAGTTATACCAGTGTTATCTGTGGTGTTACGTAGGACTGCAGGTGACATCAACTGCATTATTTGTAAAAAGGGGCATGGTCACAGGTTGGGGGGGGGCGCAATACTTGGCTTGCCCCGGGTGCTGGCAACCCACGCTACGCCACTGGATGTCGGGACTAGTCCAAGTGCTGCTTACCTTGCACAGAAATAGCATCAAGTATGAATGGTAATGTTTATACACACTGGAAACAAATGGACATGCATTTGACATGTATTTTGGCCAAAGTACATTTGTTGACCCCACTTACAACATGAGGCCACGCTTAGATTTTTTTGTAGGGCCACTCTAATTTCCCAATCTATCTCTGTGGCAGGGAACTGGGGAAGTGAGTAATGATTATTTTTTGCACCATATATAAAATATTACATCCTGCCACACAGTCGCTTAAAGGGGTTGGCCCATCTGGGACACTGATGGCATATTGCTAGGATATGTCATCAATGTCACATGTCTGAGATGCACTTCAATCTCTAGAACGGCGCCCCCAAAGTGAACAGAAAGTAGCAGCGCATGTGCGGCTATCGGCCGTTCACTACTATGGAAGTTCCAAAACGAACGAAGTGCCAGCTCGTCTATTTTTGGCAGTCCCATAATGGTGAATGGAGAAGTGGCCGGGCATGAGCCGTGTGCTCTTCAGTCACTGCTATGGGACTTCAGAAAAAGAGCTGAGCAGGCCCATAGCCATGAATGAACAACATGCAGCGCATGCTCTGTGTGCACTCCTTTATTTTGGGGGCCCTGTTCTAGAGGTGGAACCCGCACCTATCTGACATTGATGGCATAGCCTATCTCAGTGAGCCCCTGGGGGAACTGGAGCAGACGATAGGAATGGTAGTGGCCCCGATTAAGTGTTGTCGTGTCACGGTGTCCTACCTCAGGCCGTCGCTCCCTGGGGCTCGGTGCAGTGAAAAAAGGTGATGTGAAGGAACCAGGCAGAGATTGTAGAATGAAGAATGTCTTTCTTTACTCAGTGCAAAAAACTCATAGCAGCACATCCTGCTGCTATGGGGTATGGTGACTTGCAATGTGGCAGAAGATGACACTCAAAGGTTTACTAGCTGGCAATTTTTCTCTCTCTCTCTTCTGATTCCTTTCCCTATGGCTGTACCCTGGCACCTGTGGCTGTAGGTTTTCTCTGTAAGATGCAATCTTCTAGCTATGCCTGTCCTGAACTGTGGTGATGATGTCTTAACATGATTCCCTACACCTTGCAGTGAAGTCTTGATAGCTTGATCACGCTGCTGACCCCAAAACACCGTAGCTTACAAATCTTCTGTGGCCTAAGACCCTGCTGCCCTGCAGTCTCTCTGGTGCAATGTATTCCGCCTAGATGAGCTGCCTCTGTGGTCCACATGGCCTGGAGGTGCAGGAGATGGATTGCATGTTCCCTCACTCCTCTCTTTTCTTTTTACAACTGACTCTAACTAGCTCTGCCCTTGGCATGAAGCTGGACCAGCCCACTCCTACCAGGAGAAGAGGAATTGGATGGTAATTCTAATTCCTGTTGCCAAACAGGAACCTGTACCCCACCTGGGGTACTACACTAGTGATATGCCATCAATGTCCAATATGGGGAAACCCATTTAGGTAAGTGAACGATAAAAATATCGATTGGAAAATCGATTGGGTCACGGGTGATAACTCTCACGTCTATGGCTTTTACTGTGTGAATTGCTTAGCTACTTATTTTGCTAAATAGAAGAGAAGTGAGTAATGTCATCCATAATTTGGTAATTGTCACCCCTCCCCCGCCATATTAAGTACATATATAATTGTAAAACCCATTATTGCTCTCCATTTATCTACTTTTGTTGCTCTCAATTAGCGCAAGCTCCATGCGGTGAAATACGGCAGCCACTTTGGAAACCAAATGACTTCCCCGGTCCTGCGAGAGACATATATATTGTGAGATGCAGCATTCAGCCGCGTAAACAATTTCTGATAATGCGCTCCAGCGTTCACGACTGCCAGCGAGCCTCCAAAGATGCAAAATCTAAACATTTACCATTTGATTCTGTTAACGATGGGAAATGATCCTTCTATCGCCAGGACTATTCTTCTTATCTAATTGCTGCCGCTTGATGAAATTTACATCACATTAGAGAGGTAACCTGGAATTATTGATTGTAATTATCTCCAGATTTTGTATAGAGTGCCTTGCAAAAGTATTCACCACCTTGGCTTTTTTCGTGTTTTGTTACATTACAGCCTTAAGTTCAATGTTTTGTTAATCTGAATTTGATGTGACAGATCAGAACACAAGAGTCTAAGTTGGTGAAGTGAAATTAGAAAAATATACAAATAAAACTATTGTTTAGAAATAGAAAACAGAAAATTGTCATGTGCGTAAGTATTCACCCCTTTGTTAGGAAGCCCATAGAAAGCTCTGGTGCAACCAATTACCTTCAGAAGTCACATAATTAGTGAAATGATGCCCACCTGTGTGCAGTCTAAGTGTCACATGATCTGTCATTACATATACACACCTTTTTTTAAAGGGTTTCTGTCACTTGAATTTTCTGTATTAAACTGACTGACATTAGCGATGTGCTAATGTCAGCTGCACCTAACTCTGCTATTCTAATGATTGTCCGCCCCCCTGTTACTGTAGAATTCTTACTTTTATAATATGTAAATGAGCCTCTAGGAGCAGGGGGAGCGTTGCTCCTGCAGTGTCCCACTACGTGACCGTGGGCACTGCAAACTTGTTTTTTATTATGTTTTATTCTCATGTAATATGCCTGCATTTAGTACTTCATCTCATGTCATATTCTCCCATGTCACAATGTGATTCTTCATGCAAGATCCTTTACACAGGCCTAGTTAGCGTGCACTACACTAGTTTCTCCACAAGATGGGGCAGTGTCAGTGTATATATATATATAGCTTAGCTCAGACCAAGTTAGGCAGTTAGTTCCAGTTTTGCTCATGAGTTTAATCAGAAAGCAGCAGCAATGTAGCTGTATAGCTGGAGGGAGGCCTATTCACAACCTCTCTGCTCTGTCCCTGTCGGCTCCACAGTCCAGGGTTTTCAAGCCTGCAACTATTCTACCTAGAGGTGAGAAATCCACTACTATAGATCACTCCTCCGGGGTGACCAGTGCCCGAGCTGCATTCAGCCGAGTATCTAATGGAATACTACAATTCATTCAAGAGAAAGGATCAGCAAGACAGCCATTACTTGAGGTCTTACTAGGCACCTTTGCACCAGGTGTGGGAGACAGCTTCTGGTATCCTCACCACCAGTTTAAACCCTGAGGACAGTTTAGGCCAACTGTGAGAACAGCACTGGAATAGAAGTTCAAGGATTTAGAAAAGCACCTTCAACCAAGGTTAGAATAAGGCTGGGGTTTTTACTGAACGTTGCTCCTGGTAACAGTAACATCCAAGTAATAAACAGTCTCTTAGTACTGGTAAAAACTCTGTCCTTATTCTAACCTTGGTTGAAGGTGCTTTTCTAAATCCTTGAACTTCTATTCCAGTGCTGTTCTGACAGTTGGCCTAAACTGTCCTCAGGGTTTAAACTGGTGGTGAGGATGCCAGAAGCTGTCTCCCACGCCTGGTGCAAAGGTGCCTAGTAAGCCCTCAAGTAATGGCTGTCTTGCTGATCCTTTGTCTTGAATGAATTGTAGTATTCCCTTAGATACTCGGCTGAATGCAGCTTGGGCACTGGTCACTCCGGAGGGGTGATCTATAGGAGTGGATTGCTCACCTCTAGGTAGACAAGTTGCAGGCTTGAAAACCCTGGACTGTGGAGCCGACAGGGACAGAGCAGAGAGGCTGTGAATAGGCCTCCCTCCAGCTATACAGCTACATTGCTGCTGCTTTCTGATTAAGCTCATGAGAGAAACTGGAACTAACTGCCTAACTTGGTCTGAGCTAAGCTATATATACACTGACACTGCTCCATCTTGTGGAGAAACTAGTGTAGTGCACCCTAACTAGGCCTGTGTAAAGGATCTTGCATGAAGAATCACATTGTGACATGAGAGAATATGACATGAGATGAAGTACTAAATGCAGGCATATTACATGAGAATAAAACATAATAAAAAAACAAGTTTGCGGTGCCCATGGTCACATAGTGGGACACTGCAGGAGCAACCCCCCCCCCCCCCCGATCCTAGAGGCTCATTTACCTATTATAAAAGTAAGAATTCTATAGTAACGGGGGCGCGGACAATCATTAGAATAGCAGAGTTAGGTGCAGATGACATTAGCACATCGCTAATGTCAGCCAGTTTAATATAGACAGAAACCCTTGAAAGGCCCCAGAGGCTGCAACACCTAAGCAAGAGGCATCACTAACCAAACACTGCCATGAAGACCAAGGAACTCTCCAAACAAGTAAGGGACAATGTTGTTGAGAAGTACAAGTCAGGGTTAGGTTATAAAAAAATATCTCAATCTTTGATGATCCCCAGGAGCACCATCAAATCTATCATAACCAAATGGAAAGAACATGGCACAACAGCAAACCTACCAAGAGACGGCCGCCCACCAAAACTCACGGACCGGGCAAGGAGGGCATTAATCAGAGAGGCAGCACAGAGACCTAAGGTAACCCTGGAGGAGCTGCAGAGTTCCACAGCAGAGACTGGAGTATCTGTACATAGGACGACAATAGGCCGTACGCTCCATAGAGTTGGGCTTTATGGCCAGAAGAAAGCCATTAGAAGAGGGAACTATTAGTCCCCGAAACGCGTTGTTTACATGGCTATGCACTCTCTTTAAATAAAAAAAGGAATATCCAGATCAAAGTTTCATGTCCGTTTTCACCAGTGGATTTGCGCCATTGCAGTATCTTTTCTTCTCGACAAGCACTCTCTGGAGGATTGGACCCCCTTTCCAGGAGAGATATTACCTGCGTCTGCAGACCTGTGGAATTGGATTTTACTCCATTCATATCTACAATAGAGTTGTGCCTATCTGTAGCACAACTCAATAAGGTGAGCCTTGCTCTTTCTTTTCAATAATTTAATTTATTCGAACGTACTATCCTATTGTGCGCCCCTTTCTCTCTCTCTCCCACCACCCTCCTTGTGGTTTGAGTGGAGGTTAGAGACGTCCCCTTCTACAACTACCATTAGAAGAAAATAATCCAGCTGGCAGTAGTAAACGTGATGATCTTTATTTCATAGGTGCAGAATAAAATCCAACATGTACATCTACGCGTTTCGGATCGTCAGGTTCTGATCCTTACTCATGACAATAGTATATGCTGAGTGTCAGTCTTAAATAGAAAGAGGCCAGACAACTCAGGTGGAAATAATTAGCAGTAACCACTCCTTCTTACATGCAAATTAAAATTTTCTGGAAAGCCAGTAAAAGACAAAAAAGACAACATGTGCTGGGATCAGTAGTGCAATATCAAATCCTGTCTGCGATTGAGTCCCTTTGGTGTGTGTGTATCCATAGGGAAAATCCAGTAGGATTCTCTATTTAGGAGAGCACGCCTGTGGTTGCCACCTCGCTTAGGACAATTAACTCTTTCCACTGCCTGTACTTTTAAGCCAGTGACATCACCCGCATGACATGCCGCGTAGTGTGCACTGACCGCAGACACATTTCTAGATAAAACAAAGTGTATATCGGAAATGTGTCTGCGTATCCTCACCTTCAGGTTATTAGTAGTCCAGCCAATGTATTGTAATTGACACAATGTGCAAGTAATGCAGTAAACCACAAATGTGGTATTGCAATTAACATACTGTTTCAAAGTGTATATTTTATTATTGGCTGTGGATTGCATAGTTGGGCCTGGTTGTATGAAATCACAACACATACAAATGCGATGACCGCATTTGAAAGTGCCCTTAAACTGCAGCCAACACTGTGGTGTCTGAACAGAGTCCAAAAAAAGACTAGGACTGATTTTTTGTGCTATAGTGGGAGCCCTGCGAGCAATGCAGGTAATACCTGGGCGCACTATTTCTGACCATTGTGAATCATGACGTAGCATAGATAGGTGTTTTCGGATGATGAGGCAGATTTTGGAATATTCCAAACTGTAACTAGTGGCAAAAATAGGATTCTTACAATATATATGTGTTTTACTTTTTAACATTCTGCCTCTATTATCCGGGAAGACCAAATCTTATTTTTTTTTTCAGATGAGATATAAGACCTAGCAGCCTCAAGGGAATCATGAGAATATCCAGGTGCCCTGAAGCGATCAGAGGCCGAATCCAACTCTCTGGAAAACGCTTCATCCTTAGAGCAGTTTCTCCTGAGACGTGTGAACTCGCCCCTAGGAATGTTTAGTGTTGAGCGCGAATATTCGAATTGCGAATTTTTTTCTCGAATATCGCAATTTCGAGATTTCGCAAATATTTAGAATATCGTTCTATATATTCGCAAAATCGAATATTAGTTTTTTTTTTAATTGTTATATTTTTTTCTTTCCCACTTCCCTAAAGTTGTTCTTACCTGTCCTTTGGATTCCTGGCTTCCTGGCTGCTCCAGTCAGTGCCCGTTGCCGCTTCTTAGCACTGCTATATTCCATATTAGCTAAATTACAATCTATATGTGTATTTTACGAAATTTCGTAATATTGCTCTAACTTCGTCTTTTAGAATATTCGTGTAAAATACACATATTAGCCTAGCCATAGTCAATTAGTCATAGGAACGTTGCCTTATACTATCAAAGAAAAAATTCGCAATACGTGATTAATTAAATCGCATATTATTCGCGATAATTGGAATAATAACGAATATTCGATTTAGACGAATATAACACGAATATTCAATCGAATATTCGCGAAATATCGCGAAATCGAATATGGCACCTCCCGCTCATCACTAGGAATGTTACGTGTAACGTGACCTGGATGACAAGAGGAGGCTAGCAAGGTAGTATTTCCAGCAGTGTCTTTACGGAAACTGTGAGTAACAACCTTATGAGCAATATTATCCCCTACCAACTTCAAGTCCAAAAAGAAATTGAAGCCCTATCAGAATGGATGGTAAATTTGAGTTTAAGAGGATTGTCAATGAGGAATTGTCCAAACAGTGGTACGGCGTCATGGTCACCTGACCACACCAGCAGCAAATCATCAATGAAGCGCCCGTACCACTGTATGGAGGTTGCCCATGGGTTGTTCATTGAGAACAGATATGTATGTTCCCACCATGCCATGTATATGTTAGCTAATGAGGGGGGCGAAAATTTCACCCCCATAGAAACACCTGACCGTTGTAAGTAGAAGCGGTTATTGAACATAAACACATTATGCAGTAAAAGAAAGTGAACCACATCACAGATAAAATTCTGAAATGCTGCGCCATAGTCTGAATATATATTAAGAAACCACTTCAATGCGTTAATGGCCAGTTCATGTGGAATTACTGTATAAAGCAAAATAACATCCGCAGTGATCCAGACAAAATTTGACTCCCAGATAAAGTTATGGAATGATTGCAAGAAAGCCATTACTTTCAGCAAAAAACAATAAGGCACGTTGTGAGTTTGCAAAAAAGGCATGAGGGAGACTCCCAAAATGTATGGAGGAAGGTGCTCTGATCTGATGAGACTAAAACTGAACTTTTTGGCCATCAAAGAACACTGGCGCAAACCCAACACTTTACATAAAGAACACCATCCCCACAGTGAGACGTGGTGTAACGGGGCACTGAAGGCGCACTCGGTCTCCCATCAGCCGCAGACCTGCTGCTTAGCTTCGGGAGCAAGGATCTGTGTTTGACCTCGTTCCCAGAGCGGCTTTGCTAGCTGGGAGGCTCCCTGCTCCTAGGTCTGCCTTGAGCACCGAGCTGATCACTCGGTGCTCGACTTGTCTGTCTGTCGGTCATGTGACGCTGGCCACGTCACATGACCCTCACTCCCCACTATAAATACAGGCGGCCTGCTGGCTACAGGTTGCCTGTGATTATCGTCTCCAGGGCTGTGTGTACTATTATTATTGCTTCCTACTTGACCTCGCTTTGCCCGCTCCCTTGGTACCTACGCTATCTCTCGGATTTGACCTCGGCTCGTTCTTGGATTTCGTCTCCTGCCTCATCCCTTGTATTGACGTGACCTCCCAGACCGACCTCGGCTAGTTTACCCGCCATTGCCTTTCCCATCACTAGTTACTGTTGTCTTATCTACCTCCCTGTCTATCCGTTTGCCTTAGTCTTGTGTACCGCCTTCTGCCTTGGCTGTCTGTTCCTCTCTTTCTCTGTTTGCTCTGCTCTACACTTATACAGGTCAGGGACCGTCGCCCAGTTGCGCCCCATCACATAGGGCGGGTGGTGAAAGTAGGCAGGGACAGGGTTGAGGGTGGCAGTTTAGGGGGTGCACTTCCTCTCTACCTTCCTTACCCATGACAGAATCACAGGCCTCAAATTAACATGGACCCTCTACAGAGTCTCACCGAGCATGTGCAGGGTCTTGCCCAAATTGTGCAAGAATTAGGGGGGAGGTTACAGGTACAGGAGAATGCCCAGATACCCCTCATTCTCGCTCCCGCCGCCATTCAGTTAGAACCGCATATTAAATTACCTTATTCGGTTCTCGGGTGACCGTCGGAATTTTTTAGCTTTCAGGGAGAGCTGCAGACTTTATTTCCGACTACGACCTCACTCCTCGGGCCCTGACCCACAAAGGGTTGGGATAATCATCTCTTGGCTTCAAGGGGACCCCCAGGAGTGGGCCTTTTCTTTGCCGTCTGACTCCCCTTGTCTGAATTCTGTCGACCTCTTTTTCCAGGCACTAGGGGTCCTTTACGATGAGCCTGACCGGGCATCTGTGGCTGAATATAATAAAAAGGCCCTTACCCAGGGAGAGTGGCCCGTGGAAGATTATTGCATCCAGTTCCGCAAGTGGTGCGTTCCCTCAGGCTGGAACGAACCTGCTCTCACATGCCAATTTAGAGCAGGGTTGACAGAGAGGTTGAAGGATATGCTGGTCTGCTACCCCAGTCCTGACTCTTTAGAGGAGACCATGACCTTAGCCATCAGATTAGACAGACGGATTAGAGAGAGAGCAGGAGCATTTGTTTTCTCCTCATTCCCTTCTCAAACCTGAGACTTCTCCTACCGAATCCAAGATGGAGGCTCAGTTAGACGAGCCCATGCAGCTCGGGATGACGCAAAGAGAACTACGCTGTTGTCGCGGCTCTTGTTTTTATTGTGGCGATTCCGACCACTGGGTTCGTCAATGTCCCAAAGCTCCATGGGTATATGTAAAATGACACCTCAAAACACATTTCCCAACTTCTCCTGAGTACGGCGATACCAGATGTGTGACACTTTTTTGCAGCCAAGGTGGGCAAAGGGGCACATATTCCAAAGTGCACCTTTCGGATTTCGCAGGCCATTTTTTACACATTTTGATTGCAAAGTTCTTCTCACACATTTGGGCCCCTAAATTGCCAGGGCAGTATAACTACGCCACAAGTGACCCCATTTTGGAAAGAAGACACCCCAAGGTATTCCGTGAGGGGCATGGCGAGTTCCTAGAATTTTTAATTTTTTGTCGCAAGTTAGTGGAATATGAGACTTTGTAAGGAAAAAAGAAAAAAAAAGAAAAATCATCATTTTCCGCTAACTTGTGACAAAAAATAAAAAATTCTAGGAACTCGCCGTGCCCCTCACGGAATACCTTGGGGTGTCTTCTTTCCAAAATGGGGTCACTTGTGGCGTAGTTATACTGCCCTGGCAATTTAGGGGCCCAAATGTGTGAGAAGTACCTTGCAATCAAAATCTGTAAAAAATGGCCTGCGAAATCCGAAAGGTGCACTTTGGAATGTGTGCCCCTTTGCCCACCTTGGCTGCCAAAAAGTGTCACACATCTGGTATCGCCGTACTCAGGAGAAGTTGGGGAATGTGTTTTGGGGTGTCATTTTACATATACCCATGCTGGGTGAGAGAAATATCTTGGCAAAAGATTACTTTTCCCATTTTTTTATACAAAGTTGGCATTTGACCAAGATATTTTTCTCACCCAGCATGGGTATATGTAAAATGACACCCCAAAACACATTGCACAACTTCTCCTGAGTACGGCGATACCAGATGTGTGACACTTTTTTGAAGCCTAAATGCGCAAAGCGGCCCAAATTCTTTTTAGGAGGGCATTTTTAGACATTTGGATCCCAGACTTCTTCTCACACTCTCGGGCCCCTAAAAAGCCAGGGCAGTATAAATACCCCACATGTAACCCCACTTTGGAAAGAAGACACCCCAAGGTATTCAATGAGGGGCATGGGGGTTTCATTGAATTATTATTTTTTTGCATAAGTTAGCGGAAATTGATATTTTTTTTGTTTTTTTCTCACAAAGTCTCACTTTCCGCTAACTTAGGACAAAAATTTAAATCTTTCATGGACTCAATATGCCCCTCACGGAATACCTTGGGGTGTCTTCTTTCCGAAATGGGGTCACATGTGGGGTATTTATACTGCCCTGGCTTTTTAGGGGCCCTAAAGCGTGAGAAGAAGTCTGGAATATAAATGTCTAAAAATGTTTACGCATTTGGATTCCGTGAGGGGTATGGTGAGTTCATGTGAGATTTTATTTTTTGACACAAGTTAGTGGAATATGAGACTTTGTAAGAAAAAACAAACAAAAAAATATATATATCCGCTAACTTGGGCCAAAAAAATGTCTGAATGGAGCCTTACAGGGGGGGTGATCAATGACAGGGGGGTGATCAATGACAGGGGGGTAATCACCCATATAGACTCCCTGATCACCCCCCTGTCATTGATCACCCCCCCTGGTAAGGCTCCATTCAGACGTCCGTATGATTTTTACGGATCCATGGATACATGGATCGGATCCGCAAAACACATGCGGACGTCTGAATGGAGCCTTACAGGGGGGTGATCAATGACAGGGGGTGATCAGGGAGTGTATATGGGTGATCACCCCCCTGTCATTGATCACCCCCCTGTAAGGCTCCATTCAGACGTCCGTATGATTTTTACGGATCCATGGATACATGGATCGGATCCGCAAAACACATGCGGACGTCTGAATGGAGCCTTACAGGGGGGTGATCAATGACAGGGGGTGATCAGGGAGTGTATATGGGTGATCACCCCCCTGTCATTGATCACCCCCCTGTAAGGCTCCATTCAGACGTCCGTATGATTTTTACGGATACATGGATACATGGATCGGATCCGCAAAACACATGCGGACGTCTGAATGGAGCCTTACAGGGGGGTGATCAATGACAGGGGGTGATCAGGGAGTGTATATGGGTGATCACCCCCCTGTCATTGATCACCCCCCTGTAAGGCTCCATTCAGACGTCCGTATGATTTTTACGGATCCATGGATACATGGATCGGATCCGCAAAACACATGCGGACGTCTGAATGGAGCCTTACAGGGGGGTGATCAATGACAGGGGGGTGATCAGGGAGTGTATATGGGTGATCACCCGCCTGTCATTGATCACCCCCCTGTAAGGCTCCATTCAGACGTCCGTATGATTTTTACGGATCCATGGATACATGGATCGGATCCGCAAAACACATGCGGACGTCTGAATGGAGCCTTACAGGGGGGTGATCAATGACAGGGGGGTGATCAGGGAGTGTATATGGGTGATCACCCGCCTGTCATTGATCACCCCCCTGTAAGGCTCCATTCAGACGTCCGTATGATTTTTACGGATCCATGGATACATGGATCGGATCCGCAAAACACATGCGGACGTCTGAATGGAGCCTAACCGGGGGGTGATCAATGACAGGGGGGTGATCAGGGAGTGTATATGGGTGATCACCCGCCTGTCATTGATCACCCCCCTGTAAGGCTCCATTCAGACATCCGCATGTGTTTTGCGGATCCGATCCATGGATCCGTAAAAATCATACGGACGTCTGAATGGAGCCTTACAGGGGGGTGATCAATGACAGGGGGGTGATCAATGACAGGGAAGTGATCAGGGAATCTATATGGATGATCACCTGCCTGTCATTGATCACCCCCCTGTAAGGCTCCATTCAGACGTCCGTATGTGTTTTGCGGATCCGATCAATGTATCCGTGGATCCGTAAAAATCATACTGACGTCTGAACGGAGCCTGACAGGGGGGTGATCAATGACAGGGGGGTGATCAGGGAGTTTATATGGGGTGATCATGGGTGATCAGGGGTTCATAAGGGGTTAATAAGTGACGGGGGGGGTTTAGTGTAGTGTGGTGTTTGGTGCGACTTTACTGACCTACCTGTGTCCTCTGGTGGTCGATCCTAAAAAAAGGGACCACCAGAGGACCAGGTAGCAGGTATATTAGACGCTGTTATCAAAACAGCGTCTAATATACCTGTTAGGGGTTAAAAAAATCAGATCTCCAGCCTGCCAGCGAGCGATCGCCGCTGGCAGGCTGGAGATCCACTCGCTTACCTTCCGTTCCTGTGAGCGCGCGCGCCTGTGTGCGTGCGTTCACAGGAAATCTCGCTTCTCGCGAGATGACGCATATATGCGTGACTGTGCGCAGGGCTGCCGCCTCCGGACCGCACATCTGCGTTAGGTGGTCCGGAGGTGGTTAAAGGGGTCAGGAAGTGCTTTTGTGGATTTTGGGTCAGCATTTAGTTTTGTTGATCTCAAATTTGTTGAACGGGTAGGGATCCCATGACTAAAATTGTCCACCCCGGTCCAGGTGGTTGCTATCGACTCTACTCCCCTCCTGGGGGGCACAATAAAACTCTGTACTCCCGAAATTATCCTGTCTGTAGGGGTCTGCCACTCTGAGAATTTTTTTTTTTTCATTTTAGAGAATCTTCCGGTAGAAGTAGTTCTTGGCATGCCCTGGCTTCAGCAACATAATCCGGTCATAAACTGGAGTTCGGGCGAGTTAGAGAGATGGGGTTCCAATTGTAGTTCTTGCTTAACTGTAGTTCAAGCTGGAGTTTCTTTTAATGCCATTCCCCACTTTATTGCTGATTTTCATGATGTTTTTTCCACTGCTGAGACCGACACTCTCCCTCCCATAGGCCTTATGACTGTGTTATTGAGTTAGTTCCCGAGTCCAAGTTTTCTAAGGGACGCATTTGCAATTTCTCTGGTCCTGAACGCACTGCCATGAGAGACTACATCCAGGAGAGTCTTAAGAAGGGACATATTAGGCCCTCCACCTTGCCCTTGGGAGCTGGGTTCTTTTTTGTTAAGAAGAAGGACGGTGGTCTCAGACCCTGTATTGATTATAGAAACTTGAATAAAATTACTATTAGGAATCAATCCAGTTGATTCCGGATTAATTTAACCAGATCTTGGTTTTTCTTGGTTTTCTAAACTCGATTTGAGGGGGGCTTATAACTTGATTCGTATTAAGGAAGGTGATGAATTGAAAACGGACGTTAATACCCCAGAGGGACACTTTATAGAGTATCTTGTTATGCCATTTGGTCTATGTAATGCCGCAGCTGTGTTTCAGAACTTTATGAACAACATTCTTAGAGAACTTATCGGCAAAGTTATGATTGCTTATCTTTATGATATTCTTGTCTTTTCACCTGACTGGAATACCCATGTATCTCACATCAGATCTGTTCTTAGAATCCTCAGGGAGAATCATCCGTCCGTTAAAGTGGAGAAATGTGTGTTTGGAGTTCAAGAGATTCCCTATCTTGGGTACATTCTTACTCCACATTAATTTAAAATGGATCCCAGTAAGGTTCAGGCTATCCAAGACTGGGTAAGACCATCCTCCTTAAAGGCACTTCAGCGCTTTTTAGGATTCGCCAACTTTTATTGTAAATTCATAAATAATTTTTCTGTTATCGCTAAGCCCCTTACTGATTTAACTAAGAAAGGGTCTGATCTTGTCAACTGGTCATTGAAGGCCTGTCAGGCCTTTGAGACTTGGTTTAGCCTAATCCTGAGGAACCTTTTGTGGCTGAGGTGGATGCCTCGGAGGATGGTGTGGGGGCCATTCCTTCCCAGGGGTCTTCCAACTTCACAAATTTAAGACCGTGTGCCTTCTTCTCTCGCAAGTTCTCTCCTTCGGAGAGAAATTACGACATTGGAAACAGCGAGTTACTGGCCATAAAATGGGCATTTGAGGAATGGAGGCATTTTTTAGAAGGGGCTAAACACTGTATTACGGTCCTCACTGATCATAAGAATTTAGTGTCTCTTGAGGTGGCTAAGCACCTTAATCCTAGGCAGGCTAGGTGGGCTCGATTTTTTACTCGTTTTAACTGCTCTGTTACTTTCAGGCCAGGAAGTAAAAATATTAAAGCAGATGTCTTGTCCCGGAGTTTTAATGCCATCCAACCTCCTGACGCTCCTCCTGAACCCATCTTACCGGCAAGCATCTTTGTGGCAGCGATATCCTCGGATCTTTCCTCTGAAATTCAATGAGCTCAGCAACTTGCTCCTCCACAAACTCCTTCAGATAAGTTGTTCGTTCCCTAGCATTTTCATTTTCGTCTTATGGGTGAGTGTCATGACTCTGTTCTGTGTGGTTATCCAGGCATCGCTGCCACTAAAGAATTGCTGCTGAGGTCCTTCTGGTGGCCTACTTTGTCTAAGGATGTACGATCTTATGTTTTGGCTTGTGAGGTATGTCCAGATCTAAGACCCTGAGAACACATCCCGCTGGTGAACTACAACCACTACCCATTCCTTGCAAACCATGGTCACACATTTCCATGGATTTTATTTCTGACCTGCACACCTCCGAAGGGAAGTCAGTGATTTGGGTAGTGGTTGACCGTTTTAGCAAGATGGTGCATTTTGTTCCTTTAAGTAAGCTCCCTGATGCAAAAACCTTAGCATCCTTGTTTATTGAACATGTGGTACGCCTGCACGGTGTCCCTGAAAATATCGTCTCTAATAGGGGCGTTCAGTTTGTTTCCGGATTCTGGAGAGCTTTTTGTGAAAGATGCAACATCTCTTTATCCTTTTCCTCTGCTTTCCATCCAGAGACTAATGGGCAGACGGAACGGTTAAATCAGGCAGTGGAACTTTTCCTGAGGTGTTATGTATTGCACAATCAGCTTTTATGGGTGAGATATCTCCCGTTGGCAGAGTTTGCCATCAACAATCGGGTTAATTCGTCCACAGGAGTAAGTCCTTTTTTTGTAATAGTGGTTTTCATCCTCGTTTTAGCTCTAATTCCTCTGCGTTCTCACTCAACCCACAGGCAGATGCTTTCACTTCAAAACTGTGCACAGTCTGGGCGCAGGTTCAAGCGAACCTGAAAAAGGCCCAGGAGTTTCAGCATTGACATGCCAATAAGAAACGTTCCAAGGGAGTACATTTTGTACTCAGCGATAAAGTATGGTTGTCGACTAAGAATCTTTCTTTTAAACATTGTTTTCGAAAATTCTCTCCGCGTTTCATAGGACCATATAATATTATTGAGGTTATTAACCCGGTGTCTTTTAGGCTACATTCACACGTCAGTATTTTTCTATAATCCGAATTTCGGTCCGTTTTTTGCGGATCCGTTGTTCCTGAAAATGTTTCCGTATGTCATCCGTATGTCATCCGTTTTTTGCGGATCCGCAAAAAACGGAAACATGTATACATTTCAATAATCAAATAAAGTTGTTTGGATTTCTTTGAAAAAAAATTGAAAAAAAAAATAAAAATTTGCTATGTGTTTCCAGGAACGGATTCCGCAAAAAACGGAAGACATACGGAATGACATCCGAATGTCTTCCGTTTTTTGCGGATCCATTGACTTTGTATTGTACCAGGATCCGAATTTTGCGGAAAAGAATAGGACATGTTTTATATTTAAACGGACATGCGGAACGGAACAACGGAAACGGACAGCACACATTGTGCTGTCCGATTTTTTCCAGGACCCATTGAAAATGAATGGGTCCAGATCTGGTCCTGATCTGTTCCGCAAAAAACGGAACAGATCAGGAAAGAAAAAACGGACGTGTGAATGGACCCTTAGAGTGAAACTACCCGACTCCCTTCGTATACATGATGTGTTTCATAAGTCTTTACTCAAGAAATATGTGTTGCCAGTGGTTCCTTCTAAAAAACCTCCCCCACCTGTGGAGGTTGAAGGTCAGGAAGAATTTTTCATCTCTAGAATCATGGATGTTAGAAAGGTTAGAAACGCTTTTGAATACCTGTTCCACTGGAAAGGTTTTGGATCCGAGGAGAGGTCCTGGGTACCTGTGTCCAGGATGCATGCTTCCAGGTTAATTGCTAAGTTTCACCGGGAACACCCTGAGAAACCTCGTCCACAATGCTTGGGCCTGGTGGCCCCTCGTAAAAGGGGGGTACTGTAACAGGGCACCGAAGGCGCACTCGGTCTCCCATCAGCCGCAGACCTGCTGCTTAGCTTCAGGAGCGAGGATCTGTGTTTGGCCTCGTTCCCAGAGCGGCTTTGCTAGCTGGGAGGATCCCTGCTCCTAGGTCTGCCTTGAGCACCGAGCTGATCACTCGGTGCTCGACTTGTCTGTCTGTCGGTCATGTGACGCTGGCCACGTCACATGACCCTCACTCCCCACTATAAATACAGGCGACCTGCTGGCTACAGGTTGCCTGTGATTTTCGTCTCTAGGGCTGTGTGTACTATTATTATTGCTTCCTACTTGACTTCTGGTATTGACCTTGTTTGTTTCCTGACCTCGCTTTGCCCGCTCCCTTGATACCTACGCTATCTCTAGGATTTGACCTCGGCTCGTTCTCAGATTTTGTCTCCTGCCTCATCCCTTGTATTGACGTGACCTCCCAGACCGACCTCGGCTAGTTTACCCGCCATTGCATTTCCCATCACTGGGTACTGTTGTCTTATCCACCTCCCTGTCTATCCGTTTGCCTTAGTCTTGTGTACCGCCTTCTGCCTTGGTTGTCTGTTCCTCTCTTTCTCTGTTTGCTCTGCTGTACACCTTTGCAGGTCAGGGATCGTCGCCCCGTCACCTAGGGCGGGTGGTGCAAGTAGGCAGGGACAGGGTTGAGGGTGGCAGTTTAGGGGGTGCACTTCCTCTCTACCTTCCTTACTCGTGACACATGGTGGTGGCGGCATCATGCTGTGGGGATGGGACTGGGAAACTGGTCAGAGTTGAGGGAAAGATGAATGGTGCTAATTACAGGGATATTCTTGAGCAAAACCTGTACCAATCTGTGCGTGATTTGAGGCCAGGACGGAGGTTCACCTTCCAGCAGGACAATGGCCCCAAACACACTGCTAAAGCAACACTTGAGTGGTTTAAGGGGAAACATGTAAATGTGTTGGAATGGCCTAGTCAAAGCCCAGATCTCAATCCAATAGAAAATCTGTGGTCAGACTTAAAGATTGCTGTTCACAAGCGCAAACCATCCAACTTGAAGGAGCTGGAGCAGTTCTGCAAGGAGGAATGGGCAAAAATCCCAGTGGTAAGATGTGGCAAGATCATAGAGACTTATCCAAAGCGACTTGGACCTGGGATTGCCGCAAAAGGTGGCTCTACAAAGTATTGACTTCAGGGGGGTGAATAGTTATGCACATTGACTTTTTTTTCACAATAAAAAATAAAAAAAATTAAATCTTCAAAGTTTTGGGCATGTTTAAAAGAAGGTCTAAGTTGGGGGCATGTTCTGTAAATTAAATTATGCAAATCCTCAAACAATCCATGTTAATTCCAGGTTGTGAGGCACCAAAACACGAAAAAAGTCAAGGGGGGGGGGGACTTTTGCAAGGCACTGTAACTTCGACTCTAATGGTAAAAAAAATCCAGCTATGTGCCTAATGTGGAGGAAGGAATACAAGTACACACACAAATGTGAAAGCTTTATACAGTTTATACATTACAGTGTAAGCTCTTGGGTCAAGAGACCGCTTTATGTTTAGCTTACAGTATATGTCACTGCACCTGCCTTTATACAGTTTGGCTGATCATAGGATTGCTATGTGAATAAAAATGATTTGTGCAGTATTAGATACTTTTTTTTGTATACTTTTGCAACTGCTGCTTTTCATAATTCCAGTGCATTTAAAATAAAAAAGTAAGCAACTTTGCAAATAGCCTTGATTAAAGGGGACCTATACCTTTGCTGAAACCACAGAGGTACAGCAGCAATTCTCAGAGGACTCTGCACCTTCAGCTTTTCTCTTCTCTCGTCTTAGCTTTTCCAGTGTGCATAGAAAGTATATATGGGATCTATACTCTGTGCACTGGAAAAGCTGACCAAAGCCGATGAAAGTCGAAGGTGCAGAGCTCTCTACCCCACATTCATGGTTTCAGCAAAGGTTTCAGAACACTTTATAAACCTACTACCGTTTTCTGTCTACAGCTCCTTTGCAGATCTATATGTCTTTATTGTCTCAGACTACAATTCTGTGTTGTCTGATGCTGCTTCATCCCATTTTCCTGCCCTCAAGATTAGAGTTGAGCGAACACCTGGATGTTCGGGTTCGAGAAGTTCGGCCGAACATCCCGGAAATGTTCGGGTTCGGGATCCGAACCCGATCCGAACTTCGTCCCGAACCCGAACCCCATTGAAGTCAATGGGGACCCGAACTTTTCGGCACTAAAAAGGCTGTAAAACAGCCCAGGAAAGAGCTAGAGGGCTGCAAAAGGCAGCAACATGTAGGTAAATCCCCTGCAAACAAATGTGGATAGGGAAATTAATTAAAATAAAAATTAAATAAATAAAAATTAACCAAAATCAATTGGAGAGAGGTTCCATAGCAGAGAATCTGGCTTCCCGTCACCCACCACTGGAACAGTCCATTCTCAGATATTTAGGCCCCGGCACCCAGGCAGAGGAGAGAGGTCCCGTAACAGAGAATCTGTCTTCATGTCAGCAGAGAATTAGTCTGCATGTCATAGCAGAGAATGAGGCTTCACGTCAGCCACCACTGCAACAGTCCATTGGCATATATTTAGGCCCAGCACCCAGGCAGAGGAGGGAGGTCCCGTAACAGAGAATCTGTCTTCATGTCAGCAGAGAATTAGTCTGCATGTCATAGCAGAGAATGAGGCTTCACGTCAGCCACCACTGCAACAGTCCATTGGCATATATTTAGGCCCAGCACACACACAGGCAGAGGAGAGAGGTCCCGTAACAGAGAATCTGGCTTCATGTCAGCAGAGAATCAGTCTGCATGTCATAGCAGAGAATGAGGCTTCACGTCAGCCACCACTGCAACAGTCCATTGGCATATATTTAGGCCCAGCACACACACAGGCAGAGGAGAGAGGTCCCGTAACAGAGAATCTGGCTTCATGTCAGCAGAGAATCAGTCTGCATGTCATAGCAGAGAATGAGGCTTCACGTCAGCCACCACTGCAACAGTCCATTGGCATATATTTAGGCCCAGCACCCAGGCAGAGGAGGGAGGTCCCGTAACAGAGAATCTGTCTTCATGTCAGCAGAGAATTAGTCTGCATGTCATAGCAGAGAATGAGGCTTCACGTCAGCCACCACTGCAACAGTCCATTGGCATATATTTAGGCCCAGCACACACACAGGCAGAGGAGAGAGGTCCCGTAACAGAGAATCTGGCTTCATGTCAGCAGAGAATCAGTCTGCATGTCATAGCAGAGAATGAGGCTTCACGTCACCCACCACTGCAACAGTCCATTGGCATATATTTAGGCCTAGCACACAGGCAGAGCAGAGAGGTCCCGTAACAGACAATCTGGCTTCATGTCAGCAGAGAATCAGTCTGCATGTCATAGCAGAGAATGAGGCTTCACGTCACCCACCACTGCAACAGTCCATTGGCATATATTTAGGCCTAGCACACAGGCAGAGCAGAGAGGTCCCGTAACAGACAATCTGGCTTCATGACAGCAGAGAATTAGTCTGCATGTCATAGCAGAGAATGAGGCTTCACGTCAGCCACCACTGCAACAGTCCATTGGCATATATTTAGGCCCAGCACCCAGGCAGAGGAGAGAGGTCCCGTAACAGACAATCTGGCTTCATGTCAGCAGAGAATTAGTCTGCATGTCATAGCAGAGAATCAGGCTTCACGTCAGCCACCACTGCAACAGTCCATTGTCATAAATTTAGGCCCAGCACCCAGGCAGAGGAGAGAGGTCCCGTAACAGACAATCTGGCTTCATGTCAGCAGAGAATTAGTCTGCATGTCATAGCAGAGAATGAGGCTTCACGTCAGCCACCACTGCAACAGTCCATTGGCATATATTTAGGCCTAGCACACAGGCAGAGCAGAGAGGTCCCGTAACAGACAATCTGGCTTCATGACAGCAGAGAATCAGTCTGCATGTCATAGCAGAGAATCAGGCTTCACGTCAGCCACCACTGCAACAGTCCATTGTCATAAATTTAGGCCCAGCACCCAGGCAGAGGAGAGAGGTCCCGTAACAGAGAATCTGGCTTCATGTCAGCAGAGAATCAGTCTTCATATCATAGCAGAGAATCAGGCTTCACGTCACCCACCACTGTAAGAGTCAATTTTCATAAATTTAGGCCCAGAACCCAGGCAGAGGAGAAAGGTCCCGTAACAGACAATCTGGCTTCATGTCAGCAGAGAATCAGTCTTCATATCATAGCCTAGAATCAGGCTTCACGTCACCCACCACTGTAAGAGTCAATTTTCATAAATTTAGGCCCAGAACCCAGGCAGAGGAGAAAGGTCCCGTAACAGACAATCTGGCTTCATGTCAGCAGAGAATCAGTCTTCATATCATAGCAGAGAATCAGGCTTCACGTCACCCACCACTGCAACAGTCAATTGTCATAAATTTAGGCCCAGCACCCAGGCAGAGGAGAGAGCTCCCGTAACAGAGGATCTGGCTTCATGTCAGCAGAGAATCAGTCTGCATGTCATAGCAGAGAATGAGGCTTCACGTCACCCACCACTGCAACAGTCCATTGGCATATATTTAGGCCTAGCACACAGGCAGAGCAGAGAGGTCCCGTAACAGACAATCTGGCTTCATGTCAGCAGAGAATCAGTCTGCATGTCATAGCAGAGAATGAGGCTTCACGTCACCCACCACTGCAACAGTCCATTGGCATATATTTAGGCCTAGCACACAGGCAGAGCAGAGAGGTCCCGTAACAGACGATCTGGCTTCATGTCAGCAGAGAATCAGTCTGCATGTCATAGCAGAGAATCAGGCTTCACGTCAGCCACCACTGCAACAGTCCATGGTCATAAATTTAGGCCCAGCACCCAGGCAGAGGAGAGAGGTCCCGTAACAGACAATCTGGCTTCATGTCAGCAGAGAATTAGTCTGCATGTCATAGCAGAGAATCAGGCTTCATGTCAGCCACCACTGCAACAGTCCATTGGCATATATTTAGGCCTAGCACACAGGCAGAGGAGAGGTTCATTCAACTTTGGGTAGCATCGCAATATAATGGTAAAATGAAAATAAAAATAGGATTGAATGAGGAAGTGCCCTGGAGTCCAATAATATATGGTTATGGGGAGGTAGTTAATGTCTAATCTGGACAAGGGACGGACAGGTCCTGTGGGATCCATGCCTGGTTCATTTTTATGAACGTCAGCTTGTCAACATTGGCTGTAGACAGGCGGCTGCGTTTGTCTGTAATGACGCCCCCTGCCGTGCTGAATACACGTTCAGACAAAACGCTGGCTGCCGGGCAGGCCAGCACCTCCAAGGCATAAAAGGCTAGCTCTGGCCACGTGGACAATTTAGAGACCCAGAAGTTGAATGGGGCCGAACCATCAGTCAGTACGTGGAGGGGTGTGCACACGTACTGTTCCACCATGTTAGTGAAATGTTGCCTCCTGCTAACACGTTGCGTATCAGGTGGTGGTGCAGTTAGCTGTGGCGTGTTGACAAAAGTTTTCCACATCTCTGCCATGCTAACCCTGCCCTCAGAGGAGCTGGCCGTGACACAGCTGCCTTGGCGACCTCTTGCTCCTCCTCTGCCTTGGCCTTGGGCTTCCACTTGTTCCCCTGTGACATTTGGGAATGCTCTCAGTAGCGCGTCTACCAACGTGCGCTTGTACTCGCGCATCTTCCTATCACGCTCCAGTGCAGGAAGTAAGGTGGGCACATTGTCTTTGTAGCGTGGATCCAGCAGGGTGGCAACCCAGTAGTCCGCACAGGTTAAAATGTGGGCAACTCTGCTGTCGTTGCGCAGGCACTGCAGCATGTAGTCGCTCATGTGTGCCAGGCTGCCCAGGGGTAAGGACAAGCTGTCCTCTGTGGGAGGCGTATCGTCATCGTCCTGCCTTTCCCCCCAGCCACGCACCAGTGATGGACCCGAGCTGCGTTGGGTGCCACCCCGCTGTGACCATGCTTCATCCTCATCCTCCTCCACCTCCTCCTCATCCTCGTCCTCCTCGTCCTCCAGTAGTGGGCCCTGGCTGGCCACATTTGTACCTGGCCTCTGCTGTTGCAAAAAACCTCCCTCTGAGTCACTTCGAAGAGACTGGCCTGAAAGTGCTAAAAATGACCCCTCTTCCTCATCCTCCTCCTCCTCCTCCTGGGCCACCTCCTGTTCCATCATCGCCCTAAGTGTTTTCTCAAGGAGACATAGAAGTGGTATTGTAACGCTGATAACGGTGTCATCGCCACTGGCCATGTTGGTGGAGTACTCGAAACAGCGCAACAGGGCACACAGGTCTCGCATGGAGGCCCAGTCATTGGTGGTGAAGTGGTGCTGTTCTGTAGTGCGACTGACCCGTGCGTGCTGCAGCTGAAACTCCACTATGGCCTGCTGCTGCTCGCACAGTCTGTCCAGCATGTGCAAGGTGGAGTTCCACCTGGTGGGCACGTCGCATATGAGGCGGTGAGCGGGAAGGCCGAAGTTACGCTGTAGCGCAGACAGGCGAGCAGCGGCAGGATGTGAACGCCGGAAGCGCGAACAGACGGCCCGCACTTTATGCAGCAGCTCTGACATGTCGGGGTAGTTGTGAATGAACTTCTGCACCACCAAATTCAGCACATGCGCCAAGCAAGGGATGTGCGTCAAATTGGCTAGTCCCAGAGCTGCAACGAGATTTCGCCCATTATCACACACCACCAGGCCGGGCTTGAGGCTCACCGGCAGCAACCACTCGTCGGTCTGTTGTTCAATACCCCGCCACAACTCCTGTGCGGTGTGGGGCCTGTCCCCCAAACATATGAGTTTCAGAATGGCCTGCTGACGTTTACCCCGGGCTGTGCTGAAGTTGGTGGTGAAGGTGTGTGGCTGACTGGATGAGCAGGTGGAAGAAGAGGAGGAGGAAGCCGAGAAGGAGGAGGTGGCAACAGGAGGCAAAGAATGTTGCCCTGCGATCCTTGGCGGCGGCAGGACGTGCGCCAAACAGCTCTCCGCCTGGGGCCCAGCTGCCACTACATTTACCCAGTGTGCAGTTAGGGAGATATAGCGTCCCTGGCCGTGCTTACTGGTCCACGTATCTGTGGTTAGGTGGACCTTGCTACAGATGGCGTTGCGCAGTGCACACTTGATTTTATGGGATACTTGGTTGTGCAGGGAAGGCACGGCTCTCTTGGAGAAGTAGTGCCGGCTGGGAACAACATACTGTGGGACAGCAAGCGACATGAGCTGTTTGAAGCTGTCTGTGTCCACCAGCCTAAATGACAGCATTTCATAGGCCAGTAGTTTAGAAATGCTGGCATTCAGGGCCAGGGATCGAGGGTGGCTAGGTGGGAATTTACGCTTTCTATCAAATGTTTGTGAGATGGAGAGCTGAACGCTGGCGTGTGACATGGTTGAGACGCTTGGTGACGGAGGTGGTGGTGGTGGTGTTGGTGGTACATCCCCTGTTTGCTGGGCGGCAGGTGCCAACGTTCCTCCAGAGGCGGAGGAAGAGGCCGAGGCGGCAGCAGCAGAATAGGCCGAGGCGGCAGCAGCAGAAGAGGTAGCAGGGGGAGCCTGAGTGACTTCCTTGGTTTTAAGGTGTTTACTCCACTGCAGTTCATGCTTTGCATGCAGGTGCCTGGTCATGCAGGTTGTGCTCAGGTTCAGAACGTTAATGCCTCGCTTCAGGCTCTGATGGCACAGCGTGCAAACCACTCGGGTCTTGTCGTCAGCACATTGTTTGAAGAAGTGCCATGCCAGGGAACTCCTTGAAGCTGCCTTTGGGGTGCTCGGTCCCAGATGGCGGCGGTCAGTAGCAGGCGGAGTCTCTTGGCGGCGGGTGTTCTGCTTTTGCCCACTGCTCCCTCTTTTGCTACGCTGTTGGCTCGGTCTCACCACTGCCTCTTCCTCCGAACTGTGAAAGTCAGTGGCACGACCTTCATTCCATGTGGGGTCTAGGACCTCATCGTCCCCTGCATCGTCTTCCACCCAGTCTTGATCCCTGACCTCCTGTTCAGTCTGCACACTGCAGAAAGACGCAGCAGTTGGCACCTGTGTTTCGTCATCATCAGAGACATGCTGAGGTGGTATTCCCATGTCCTCATCATCAGGAAACATAAGTGGTTGTGCGTCAGTGCATTCTATGTCTTTCACCGCTGGGGAAGGGCTAGGTGGATGCCCTTGGGAAACCCTGCCAGCGGAGTCTTCAAACAGCATAAGAGACTGCTGCATAACTTGAGGCTGAGACAGTTTCCCTGGTATGCATGGGGGTGATGTGACAGACTGATGGGGTTGGTTTTCAGGCGCCATCTGTGCGCTTTCTGCAGAAGACTGGGTGGGAGATAATGTGAACGTGCTGGATCCACTGTCGGCCACCCAATTGACTAATGCCTGTACCTGCTCAGGCCTTACCATCCTTAGAACGGCATTGGGCCCCACCATATATCGCTGTAAATTCTGGCGGCTACTGGGACCTGAGGTAGTTGGTACACTAGGACGTGTGGATGTGGCAGAACGGCCACGTCCTCTCCCAGCACCAGAGGGTCCACTAACACCACCACGACCATGTCCACGTCCGCGTCCCTTACTAGATGTTTTTCTCATTGTTATGGTTCACCACAACAACAAATATATTATTTGGCCCAATGTATTGTATTCAAATTCAGCGGGATATAAATTTGAGGCCTAGTATTTAGGCGCTGGGTGACCGGTATGGATTTAGTGACAGAATTAGACTTGGAAATGCACAGAAGCGTGTGTGTGAAGTTATTCTGAATGACCCTATGTGCACCTTCAATATTATATACCCTTTTAGGGATAGATTTCAAATAGCTCTGATATAGCAGAAACCACTAAATTATGAAATTGCTAAATTGGGAATTGTACTTCAACCCAGAACAAAAAATGTGCTTTGACGGACACTAAATATCTTGCCCAGCAACAACAGTACAGCGGTGGGTAACGAGAGATTTAGAGGGATTTAAATTTGAGGCCTAGTATTTAGGCGCTGGGTCACCGGTATGGATTTAGTGACAGAATTAGACTTGGAAATGCACAGAAGCGTGTGTGTGAAGTTATTCTGAATGACCCTATGTGCACCTTCAATATTATATACCCTTTTAGGGATAGATTTCAAATAGCTCTGATATAGCAGAAACCACTAAATTATGAAATTGCTAAATTGGGAATTGTACTTCAACCCAGAACAAAAAATGTGCTTTGACGGACACTAAATATCTTGCCCAGCAACAACAGTACACCGGTGGGTAACGAGAGATTTAGAGGGAATTAAATTTGAGGCCTAGTATTTAGGCGCTGGGTCACCGGTATGGATTTAGTGACAGAATTAGACTTGGAAATACACAGTAGCGGGTGTGTGTGAAGTTATTCTGAATGACCCTATGTGCACCTTCAATATTATATACCCTTTTTGGGATAGATTTCAAATAGCTCTGATATAGCAGGAACCACTAAATTATGAAATTGCTAAATTGGGAATTGTACTTCAACCCAGAACAAAAAATGTGCTTTGACGGACACTAAATATCTTGCCCAGCAACAACAGTACAGCGGTGGGTAACGAGAGATTTAGAGGGAATTAAATTTGAGGCCTAGTATTTAGGCGCTGGGTCACCGGTATGGATTTAGTGACAGAATTAGACTTGGAAATGCACAGAAGCGTGTGTGTGAAGTTATTCTGAATGACCCTATGTGCACCTTCAATATTATATACCCTTTTTGGGATAGATTTCAAATAGCTCTGATATAGCAGGAACCACTAAATTATGAAATTGCTAAATTGGGAATTGTACTTCAACCCAGAACAAAAAATGTGCTTTGACGGGCACTAAATAACTTTCCCAGCTACAACAGGACAACGGTAACGAGAGATTTAGAGGGATTTAAATTTGAGGCCTAGTATTTAGGCGCTGGGTGACAGGTATGGGTTTAGTGACAGAATTAGACTTGGAAATACACAGTAGCGGGTGTGTGTGAAGTTATTCTGAATGACCCTATGTGCACCTTCAATATTATATACCCTTTTAGGGATAGATTTCAAATAGCTCTGATATAGCAGAAACCACTAAATTATGAAATTGCTAAATTGGGAATTGTACTTCAACCCAGAACAAAAAATGTGCTTTGACGGACACTAAATATCTTGCCCAGCAACAACAGTACACCGGTGGGTAACGAGAGATTTAGAGGGAATTAAATTTGAGGCCTAGTATTTAGGCGCTGGGTCACCGGTATGGATTTAGTGACAGAATTAGACTTGGAAATACACAGTAGCGGGTGTGTGTGAAGTTATTCTGAATGACCCTATGTGCACCTTCAATATTATATACCCTTTTAGGGATAGATTTCAAATAGCTCTGATATAGCAGAAACCACTAAATTATGAAATTGCTAAATTGGGAATTGTACTTCAACCCAGAACAAAAAATGTGCTTTGACGGACACTAAATATCTTGCCCAGCAACAACAGTACAGCGGTGGGTAACGAGAGATTTAGAGGGAATTAAATTTGAGGCCTAGTATTTAGGCGCTGGGTCACCGGTATGGATTTAGTGACAGAATTAGACTTGGAAATGCACAGAAGCGTGTGTGTGAAGTTATTCTGAATGACCCTATGTGCACCTTCAATATTATATACCCTTTTTGGGATAGATTTCAAATAGCTCTGATATAGCAGGAACCACTAAATTATGAAATTGCTAAATTGGGAATTGTACTTCAACCCAGAACAAAAAATGTGCTTTGACGGGCACTAAATAACTTTCCCAGCTACAACAGGACAACGGTAACGAGAGATTTAGAGGGATTTAAATTTGAGGCCTAGTATTTAGGCGCTGGGTGACAGGTATGGGTTTAGTGACAGAATTAGACTTGGAAATACACAGTAGCGGGTGTGTGTGAAGTTATTCTGAATGACCCTATGTGCACCTTCAATATTATATACCCTTTTAGGGATAGATTTCAAATAGCTCTGATATAGCAGAAACCACTAAATTATGAAATTGCTAAATTGGGAATTGTACTTCAACCCAGAACAAAAAATGTGCTTTGACGGACACTAAATATCTTGCCCAGCAACAACAGTACACCGGTGGGTAACGAGAGATTTAGAGGGAATTAAATTTGAGGCCTAGTATTTAGGCGCTGGGTCACCGGTATGGATTTAGTGACAGAATTAGACTTGGAAATACACAGTAGCGGGTGTGTGTGAAGTTATTCTGAATGACCCTATGTGCACCTTCAATATTATATACCCTTTTAGGGATAGATTTCAAATAGCTCTGATATAGCAGAAACCACTAAATTATGAAATTGCTAAATTGGGAATTGTACTTCAACCCAGAACAAAAAATGTGCTTTGACGGACACTAAATATCTTGCCCAGCAACAACAGTACAGCGGTGGGTAACGAGAGATTTAGAGGGAATTAAATTTGAGGCCTAGTATTTAGGCGCTGGGTCACCGGTATGGATTTAGTGACAGAATTAGACTTGGAAATGCACAGAAGCGTGTGTGTGAAGTTATTCTGAATGACCCTATGTGCACCTTCAATATTATATACCCTTTTAGGGATAGATTTCAAATAGCTCTGATATAGCAGGAACCACTAAATTATGAAATTGCTAAATTGGGAATTGTACTTCAACCCAGAACAAAAAATGTGCTTTGACGGGCACTAAATAACTTTCCCAGCTACAACAGGACAACGGTAACGAGAGATTTAGAGGGATTTAAATTTGAGGCCTAGTATTTAGGCGCTGGGTGACAGGTATGGGTTTAGTGACAGAATTAGACTTGGAAATACACAGTAGCGGGTGTGTGTGAAGTTATTCTGAATGACCCTATGTGCACCTTCAATATTATATACCCTTTTAGGGATAGATTTCAAATAGCTCTGATATAGCAGAAACCACTAAATTATGAAATTGCTAAATTGGGAATTGTACTTCAACCCAGAACAAAAAATGTGCTTTGACGGACACTAAATATCTTGCCCAGCAACAACAGTACACCGGTGGGTAACGAGAGATTTAGAGGGAATTAAATTTGAGGCCTAGTATTTAGGCGCTGGGTCACCGGTATGGATTTAGTGACAGAATTAGACTTGGAAATACACAGTAGCGGGTGTGTGTGAAGTTATTCTGAATGACCCTATGTGCACCTTCAATATTATATACCCTTTTTGGGATAGATTTCAAATAGCTCTGATATAGCAGGAACCACTAAATTATGAAATTGCTAAATTGGGAATTGTACTTCAACCCAGAACAAAAAATGTGCTTTGACGGGCACTAAATAACTTTCCCAGCTACAACAGGACAACGGTAACGAGAGATTTAGAGGGATTTAAATTTGAGGCCTAGTATTTAGGCGCTGGGTGACAGGTATGGGTTTAGTGACAGAATTAGACTTGGAAATACACAGTAGCGGGTGTGTGTGAAGTTATTCTGAATGACCCTATGTGCACCTTCAATATTATATACCCTTTTTGGGATAGATTTCAAATAGCTCTGATATAGCAGAAACCACTAAATTATGAAATTGCTAAATTGGGAATTGTACTTCAACCCAGAACAAAAAATGTGCTTTGACGGACACTAAATATCTTGCCCAGCAACAACAGTACAGCGGTGGGTAACGAGAGATTTAGAGGGAATTAAATTTGAGGCCTAGTATTTAGGCGCTGGGTCACCGGTATGGATTTAGTGACAGAATTAGACTTGGAAATACACAGTAGCGGGTGTGTGTGAAGTTACTCTGAATGACCCTATGTGCACCTTCAATATTATATACCCTTTTTGGGATAGATTTCAAAGAGCTCTGATATAGCAGGAACCACTAAATTATGAAATTGCTAAATTGAGAATTGTATTTCAACCCAGAACAAGAAATGTGCTTGAACGGACACTAAATAACTCGCCCAGCTACAGCACTAGGGACAGATTTAGCTGGATATAAATTTGAGGCCTAGTATTTAGGCGCTGGGTGACCGGTATGGATTTAGTGACAGAATTAGACTGGGATATGGCCAAAAAATGAACAGACTATTGCTGGTTAAATGCACTTGGTGTGACAGCTTCACCCTGATGTAGGCTTTAGCCAAAAAACAACCACACCATTGAGGGTTAAATGCACTTGGTGACAGGCGCAGCTTGCCCCTGATTTTGTATATGGCCAAAAAATGAACAGACTATTGCTGGTTAAATGCACTTGGTGTGACAGCTTCACCCTGATGTAGGCTTTAGCCAAAAAACAACCACACCATTGAGGGTTAAATGCACTTGGTGACAGGCGCAGCTTGCCCCTGATTTTGTATATGGCCAAAAAATGAACAGACTATTGCTGGTTAAATGCACTTGGTGTGACAGCTTCACCCTGATGTAGGCTTTAGCCAAAAAACAACCACACCATTGAGGGTTAAATGCACTTGGTGACAGGCGCAGCTTGCCCCTGATTTTGTATATGGCCAAAAAATGAACAGACTATTGCTGGTTAAATGCACTTGGTGTGACAGCTTCACCCTGATGTAGGCTTTAGCCAAAAAACAACCACACCATTGAGGGTTAAATGCACTTGGTCGCAGCTTGTGCTGGCGCACCACAAGACACAAAATGGCCGCCGATCACCCCAGAAAAATGAGACTGACAAACGGTCTGTGCAGCCTAAAAACAGTGAGCAATTGAGGATCAGCAGCTCAATGATCCACAGCTGCAGATCGATCAGTTAATCAAGTCCTTTGGAGGAGTTAATCTGCCTAATCTCGCCCTACTGTCGCAGCCGCAACCTCTCCCTACGCTAATCAGAGCAGAGTGACGGGCGGCGCTATGTGACTCCAGCTTAAATAGAGGCTGGGTCACATGGTGCTCTGGCCAATCACAGCCATGCCAATAGTAGGCATGGCTGTGATGGCCTCTTGGGGCAAGTAGTATGACGCTTGTTGATTGGCTGCTTTGCAGCCTTTCAAAAAGCGCCAAGAAAGCGTCACAAAAGCGCGAAGAAAGCGACGAACACCGAACCCGAACCCGGACTTTTACGAAAATGTCCGGGTTCGGGTCCGTGTCACGGACACCCCAAAATTCGGTACGAACCCGAACTATACAGTTCGAGTTCGCTCATCCCTACTCAAGATCTAATGTCTGTATGTGGGGCACAAAATTTGGCATAAGAGTTGTTTACACAAAATGGTAGGATATTTTTAATCAAGACTATTTGCAAAGTTATTTCATTTTTTTTTCCATTTAAGTTGTACTTTAGCAATAGATGTAGTACTTGCAAATGGTTCTTGATTTCATGTTACTTAATCTGTTCATGCTTTGTATTTATTCCCAAAAGTTGTCTATAGGTGGCACACAGTTTAGTTAATTATGACCTGCCTCAGCAGAGGGAATTAGCTTTCCCTCTGAGGGAGGAGCTTTCTAGCTGGTATTGCATCAGCCACTTCAGTTTTAGCTCTGCCTGAAATTCAAGGCAGCTGCCAGTTCAGCTCCAGGAGAGAACAATCCCTAAAGGATAGCTGGAGAAAACATTCATGTCCAGGATCACATGGCCATTCATGTTAGCAAGATATTTGCAGTTTATGGCTATAGACTTTACTAATTGTGGAAAGATTAACGATTAACAGAACCTTTCAGAAATTATAAAAAAAAACATTTTGGCGGATCGTTTGACGATCTGCATCCCTCAGTCGGAAATTGCAGACCTGATCGTGAGACTTTATGCATGCGGGTGGTTTGTAGTCTCCTACCACACTTATTTGCTTGGTGTGTGGATGGTTTTTAGTCTTGTGTGCTTACCACACTTTCTTGCTATATGTGTGTGGATGGTTTGTAGCCTGGGATGCCTACTACATTTTTTAGAGTTTTGCATGCCTATGTGTCACTACCAGAGCTTTGAGACAATCTCACAGCTCTGTGTCTCCACCCCTGTGATGATGTCACTTAGAGTTTGGAGGTGTTCTCACTGTTCTGTTTCTCCGCCCCTGTGATGAGGTCTTTACTCCCAGCTGTCTCTCCTGCGTTTGATTTCCCTGCCTTTAAATCACCCCTCCTCCTATTGCAGGGCGTGGATTATATTTCTCTTTTCAGTTGTAGCTCTGCCTTGAGTATCTTCACTTCTTAAGCTACTAGTTCTCTGGACCTGTGTTCTGCTGCTGCAAGCACTCCGGATATTGCCAGCGGCCCTTGGATCCGTCTTCTCTGCGGCTGCAGCTCCATCAGCTAAGTGTGCAGACTTTGTTGTGTACCTGGTGATTTCCTGACTGGATCTGAGGTGGTGTCACAACCAGACAGCTGAGAAGCTCTGACAGAGGCCTTTCAGAACCTCCTCTTTGAGTTTCTGTGTTGTGGTATTCAGCTCCTCCTCTCGTTAGCCTCTCTCAGCTGTTATGTGTTGGACTAATTGCTTCCCTTTAAATTCTTCCCCAGAAGGCTTTTCTGGGCGGCTTATATTTCTTCCTGGAGTATGTGTGCATGCCCATCTGGTTCTCCTCTCCTCTACAAAGTTAAGTGTTATACTGTTATCTGTTATTTTCTGTTTGCTGGATCCCAGGTGACCCTGACTCCCTCCGTGTCTGGTGTAGGGAGCCGGTGGTCGTGTCCCCTCACTATTGTAGGGTGCTCAGGGGTTATATAGTCAAGGTACGTGGATATGCATACCTCCACCATTCGGATCTATGCATAGGCTGAGCAGCCAGGGAAAGTCCCAGGTCTTCTACAGGGGTCTCCCTTTTGTTCCTTAGCTTCTGGATCCAGCGAGTCATTTATGCATGTTGTTTTGCCTTGTTTCTTGTACACCGTCCGTGACATTATAAGCCGCCATAACCGTCTCAAGCATGGATCCGGTTTCACTTTTGGCTGAACACCTTCAGGGTCTTTCATTGGAGGTAGCTGATCTCCGCAGGACTTTTTTCTCAGCTTCAAGTGACCGGTTCAGCTGGCGTTCATGGAGTTTGTTCTGAGCCTAAGATCTCGCTCCCGGATACGTTCTCCGGGGGTAGTGAGAATTTTGTGCGTTTTAGAGAGGCTTGCAAACTCCATTTTCGCCTTCTTCCCCATTCTTCTGGTGATGAGGAACGGAGGGTGGGGATCATTATATCGCTGCTCAGGGGTAACGCTCAGTCCTGGGCCTTTTCGCTGCCGGAGGGGGCACGGCCCCTCCGTTCAGTGGATGAATTCTTTTTAGCCCTGGGTCAGATATATGATGATCCGGATCGTATTGCTCTGGCGGAGTCTAGACTACGTCTCCTATGCCAGGGTAAACAATCCGCAGAAATATACTGCTCAGAATTTCGGAGATGGGCAGCTGATACTGGTTGGAATGATGCTGCACTCCGAAGTCAATTTTGCCATGGTCTTTCAGAGGGATTGAAAGATGCATTTGCCTTTCATGAAAGGCCTATTTCTTTGGACTCTGCTATGTCTCAGGCCGTTCGTATTGACAGGCGTCTTAGAGAGAGAGGAGAGATCTCTCCTTCCTGTCATACTCTGTCCCAGGACTGTGCAGCGGTCCCATTCTCTGCGCAGGGGTCTCAGTCCCTGTCAGCCCCTTCTGAGCAGGAGCCCATGCAGCTGGGGTTGATTGCTTCTGACAATAGAAGATTCAGCCCGCATGGGAGGGTTTGTTTTTGTTGTGGAGGTATTAATCATTTGGCAAATATTTGTCCCTCTAGGAGATTCAGGCAGTTTTCTGGGAGTAATAAAGAAACAAAGAGGAAAAAATCTTTGAAAAATGTTCCGTCTGTTACTATTGGCAGGGTTAAGGCGGAAATTGAAGGTTTTCCGTTTGCTTGTAGTTCCCGTTTTGTCCTGCCGGCTAGGGTGGCGCTAGAGAGCAAGAACATTTTTTGTGAGATTTTTGTGGATAGTGGAGCAGCGGTCAATCTCATTGATAATCACTTTGCGATAACTCATGGTTTCCAGATGTGCGCTTTGAGAAAGGATATTCCTGTTTTTGCTATCGATTCCGCTCCACTTTCTCAGAAATCATTAAAGGGCATAGTTCACAATATCCGTTTAATTGTGAGTGATGCTCATATTGAGGATGTGTCATGTTTCGTTCCTAGCGGTTTGCCCACCCCTCTGGTGTTGGGGCTGCCCTGGCTCACTAAGCATAACCCCACCATTGATTGGCAAGCGAAGCAAATAAATGGTTGGAGTGACTTTTGCAGAGAGAATTGCCTCATGACATCTGTTTCTGAGGTTGCTACTAAGACTGTACCATCTTTTCTCTCTGAATTTTCGGATGTCTTCTCTGAGAGTGGAGTTCAGGATTTGCCCCCGCACAGGGAGTACGATTGCCCTATTAATCTCATCCCAGACGCCAAGCTGCCTAAATCTCGTTTATACAATCTTTCCCAACCTGAGAGGATCGCTATGCGTGCTTATATCTCTGAGAGTCTGAGAAAGGGACACATACGACCCTCGAAGTCACCTGTTGCCGCTGGTTTTTTCTTTGTTAAGAAAAAAGATGGTTCTTTAAGACCTTGTCTGGATTTCAGGGAGCTGAACAATATCACAATTCGTGACCCTTATCCGCTTCCTCTGATCCCGGACCTATTTAACCAGGTTGTTGGGGCTAAAGTATTTTCCAAATTAGATTTAAGAGGGGCATACAACCTGGTCAGGGTCAGAGAAGGTGACGAATGGAAGACGGCCTTCAATACCCCTGAGGGCCATTTTGAAAACTTGGTTATGCCTTTTGGTTTGATGAATGCCCCAGCCGTTTTTCAGCATTTCGTGAACAGCATTTTTTATCATTTGATGGGAAAATTTGTATTGGTGTATTTGGATGACATTTTGATTTTTTCTCCCGATTTCAAAACTCATAAGGAACATTTACGTCAGGTCTTGCTCATCCTGCGGGAGAATAAATTATATGCGAAACTGGAAAAATGTGTGTTTGCGGTTCCAGAAATTCAATTTCTGGGGTTTCTTCTCTCCGCTTCTGGTTTTCGCATGGACCCCGAGAAGGTCCGCGCTGTGCTTGAGTGGGAGCTTCCTGAGAATCAAAAGGCGCTGATGCGTTTTTTGGGCTTTGCCAATTATTACAGGAAGTTCATTTTGAATTATTCTTCTATTGTTAAACCACTCACTGATATGACCAGAAAGGGGGTAGATTTTTCTTCTTGGTCTGTAGAGGCGCGTAAGGCTTTTTCTGATATCAAGGAGAGTTTTGCTTCCGCTCCCATCTTGGTGCAACCTGATGTTTCGTTACTAGGGATGAGCGAACTCGAACTGTATAGTTCGGGTTCGTACCGAATTTTGGGGTGTCCTTGACACGGACCCGAACCCGGACATTTTCGTAAAAGTCCGGGTTCGGGTTCGGTGTTCGTCGCTTTCTTCGCGCTTTTGTGACGCTTTCTTGGCGCTTTTTGAAAGGCTGCAAAGCAGCCAATCAACAAGCGTCATACTACTTGCCCCAAGAGGCCATCACAGCCATGCCTACTATTGGCATGGCTGTGATTGGCCAGAGCACCATGTGACCCAGCCTCTATTTAAGCTGGAGTCACATAGCGCCGCCCGTCACTCTGCTCTGATTAGCGTAGGGAGAGGTTGCGGCTGCGACAGTAGGGCGAGATTAGGCAGATTAACTCCTCCAAAGGACTTGATTAACTGATCGATCTGCAGCTGTGGATCATTGAGCTGCTGATCCTCAATTGCTCACTGTTTTTAGGCTGCCCAGACCGTTTGTCAGTCACATTTTTCTGGGGTGATCGGCGGCCATTTTGTGTCTTGTGGTGCGCCAGCACAAGCTGCGACCAAGTGCATTTAACCCTCAATGGTGTGGTTGTTTTTTGGCTAAAGCCTACATCAGGGTGAAGCTGTCACACCAAGTGCATTTAACCAGCAATAGTCTGTTCATTTTTTGGCCATATACAAAATCAGGGGCAAGCTGCGCCTGTCACCAAGTGCATTTAACCCTCAATGGTGTGGTTGTTTTTTGGCTAAAGCCTACATCAGGGTGAAGCTGTCACACCAAGTGCATTTAACCAGCAATAGTCTGTTCATTTTTTGGCCATATACTAAATCAGGGGCAAGCTGCGCCTGTCACCAAGTGCATTTAACCCTCAATGGTGTGGTTGTTTTTTGGCTAAAGCCTACATCAGGGTGAAGCTGTCACACCAAGTGCATTTAACCAGCAATAGTCTGTTTATTTTTTGGCCATATCCCAGTCTAATTCTGTCACTAAATCCATACCGGTCACCCAGCGCCTAAATACTAGGCCTCAAATTTATATCCCGCTAAATCTGTCCTTAGTGCTGTAGCTGGGCGAGTTATTTAGTGTCCGTTCAAGCACATTTCTTGTTCTGGGTTGAAATACAATTCCCAATTTAGCAATTTCATAATTTAGTGGTTTCTGCTATATCAGAGCTATTTGAAATCTATCCCTAAAAGGGTATATAATATTCAAGGTGCACATTGGGTCATTCAGAATAACTTCACACACACCCGCTACTGTGTATTTCCAAGTCTAATTCTGGCACTAAACCCATACCTGTCACCCAGCGCCTAAATACTAGGCCTCAAATTTATATCCAGCTAAATCTGTCCCTAGTGCTGTAGCTGGGCGAGTTATTTAGTGTCCGTTCAAGCACATTTCTTGTTCTGGGTTGAAATACAATTCCCAATTTAGCAATTTCATAATTTAGTGGTTTCTGCTATATCAGAGCTATTTGAAATCTATCCCTAAAAGGGTATATAATATTCAAGGTGCACATTGGGTCATTCAGAATAACTTCACACACACCCGCTACTGTGTATTTCCAAGTCTAATTCTGGCACTAAACCCATACCTGTCACCCAGCGCCTAAATACTAGGCCTCAAATTTATATCCAGCTAAATCTGTCCCTAGTGCTGTAGCTGGGCGAGTTATTTAGTGTCCGTTCAAGCACATTTCTTGTTCTGGGTTGAAATACAATTCCCAATTTAGCAATTTCATAATTTAGTGGTTTCTGCTATATCAGAGCTATTTGAAATCTATCCCTAAAAGGGTATATAATATTCAAGGTGCACATTGGGTCATTCAGAATAACTTCACACACACCCGCTACTGTGTATTTCCAAGTCTAATTCTGGCACTAAACCCATACCTGTCACCCAGCGCCTAAATACTAGGCCTCAAATTTATATCCCGCTAAATCTGTCCTTAGTGCTGTAGCTGGGCGAGTTATTTAGTGTCCGTTCAAGCACATTTCTTGTTCTGGGTTGAAATACAATTCCCAATTTAGCAATTTCATAATTTAGTGGTTTCTGCTATATCAGAGCTATTTGAAATCTATCCCTAAAAGGGTATATAATATTCAAGGTGCACATTGGGTCATTCAGAATAACTTCACACACACCCGCTACTGTGTATTTCCAAGTCTAATTCTGGCACTAAACCCATACCTGTCACCCAGCGCCTAAATACTAGGCCTCAAATTTATATCCCGCTAAATCTGTCCTTAGTGCTGTAGCTGGGCGAGTTATTTAGTGTCCGTTCAAGCACATTTCTTGTTCTGGGTTGAAATACAATTCCCAATTTAGCAATTTCATAATTTAGTGGTTTCTGCTATATCAGAGCTATTTGAAATCTATCCCTAAAAGGGTATATAATATTCAAGGTGCACATTGGGTCATTCAGAATAACTTCACACACACCCGCTACTGTGTATTTCCAAGTCTAATTCTGGCACTAAACCCATACCTGTCACCCAGCGCCTAAATACTAGGCCTCAAATTTATATCCCGCTAAATCTGTCCCTAGTGCTGTAGCTGGGCGAGTTATTTAGTGTCCGTTCAAGCACATTTCTTGTTCTGGGTTGAAATACAATTCCCAATTTAGCAATTTCATAATTTAGTGGTTTCTGCTATATCAGAGCTATTTGAAATCTATCCCTAAAAGGGTATATAATATTCAAGGTGCACATAGGGTCATTCAGAATAACTTCACACACCCGCTACTGTGCATTTCCAAATCTAATTCTGTCACTAAACCCATACCTGTCACCCAGCGCCTAAATACTAGGCCTCAAATTTATATCCCGCTAAATCTCTCGTTACCGCTGTCCTGTTGTGGCTGGGAAAGTTATTTAGTGTCCGTCAAAGCACATTTTTTGTTCTGGGTTGAAATACAATTCCCAATTTAGCAATTTCATAATTTAGTCGTTTCTGCTATATCAGAGCTATTTGAAATCTATCCCTAAAAGGGTAGATCATATTGAAGGTGCACATTGGGTCATTCAGAATAACTTCACACACACGCTTCTGTGCATTTCCAAGTCTAATTCTGTCACTAAATCCATACCGGTCACCCAGCGCCTAAATACTAGGCCTCAAATTTATATCCCGCTGAATTTGAATACAATACATTGGGCCAAATAATATATTTGTTGTTGTGGTGAACCATAACAATGAGAAAAACATCTAGTAAGGGACGCGGACGTGGACATGGTCGTGGTGGTGTTAGTGGACCCTCTGGTGCTGGGAGAGGACGTGGCCGTTCTGCCACATCCACACGTCCTAGTGTACCAACTACCTCAGGTCCCAGTAGCCGCCAGAATTTACAGCGATATATGGTGGGGCCCAATGCCGTTCTAAGGATGGTAAGGCCTGAGCAGGTACAGGCATTAGTCAATTGGGTGGCCGACAGTGGATCCAGCACGTTCACATTATCTCCCACCCAGTCTTCTGCAGAAAGCGCACAGATGGCGCCTGAAAACCAACCCCATCAGTCTGTCACATCACCCCCATGCATACCAGGGAAACTGTCTCAGCCTCAAGTTATGCAGCAGTCTCTTATGCTGTTTGAAGACTCCGCTGGCAGGGTTTCCCAAGGGCATCCACCTAGCCCTTCCCCAGCGGTGAAAGACATAGAATGCACTGACGCACAACCACTTATGTTTCCTGATGATGAGGACATGGGAATACCACCTCAGCATGTCTCTGATGATGACGAAACACAGGTGCCAACTGCTGCGTCTTTCTGCAGTGTGCAGACTGAACAGGAGGTCAGGGATCAAGACTGGGTGGAAGACGATGCAGGGGACGATGAGGTCCTAGACCCCACATGGAATGAAGGTCGTGCCACTGACTTTCACAGTTCGGAGGAAGAGGCAGTGGTGAGACCGAGCCAACAGCGTAGCAAAAGAGGGAGCAGTGGGCAAAAGCAGAACACCCGCCGCCAAGAGACTCCGCCTGCTACTGACCGCCGCCATCTGGGACCGAGCACCCCAAAGGCAGCTTCAAGGAGTTCCCTGGCATGGCACTTCTTCAAACAATGTGCTGACGACAAGACCCGAGTGGTTTGCACGCTGTGCCATCAGAGCCTGAAGCGAGGCATTAACGTTCTGAACCTGAGCACAACCTGCATGACCAGGCACCTGCATGCAAAGCATGAACTGCAGTGGAGTAAACACCTTAAAACCAAGGAAGTCACTCAGGCTCCCCCTGCTACCTCTTCTGCTGCTGCCGCCTCGGCCTATTCTGCTGCTGCCGCCTCGGCCTCTTCCTCCGCCTCTGGAGGAACGTTGGCACCTGCCGCCCAGCAAACAGGGGATGTACCACCAACACCACCACCACCACCTCCGTCACCAAGCGTCTCAACCATGTCACACGCCAGCGTTCAGCTCTCCATCTCACAAACATTTGATAGAAAGCGTAAATTCCCACCTAGCCACCCTCGATCCCTGGCCCTGAATGCCAGCATTTCTAAACTACTGGCCTATGAAATGCTGTCATTTAGGCTGGTGGACACAGACAGCTTCAAACAGCTCATGTCGCTTGCTGTCCCACAGTATGTTGTTCCCAGCCGGCACTACTTCTCCAAGAGAGCCGTGCCTTCCCTGCACAACCAAGTATCCGATAAAATCAAGTGTGCACTGCGCAACGCCATCTGTGGCAAGGTCCACCTAACCACAGATACGTGGACCAGTAAGCACGGCCAGGGACGCTATATCTCCCTAACTGCACACTGGGTAAATGTAGTGGCAGCTGGGCCCCAGGCGGAGAGCTGTTTGGCGCACGTCCTTCCGCCGCCAAGGATCGCAGGGCAACATTCTTTGCCTCCTGTTGCCACCTCCTCCTTCTCGGCTTCCTCCTCCTCTTCTTCCACCTGCTCATCCAGTCAGCCACACACCTTCACCACCAACTTCAGCACAGCCCGGGGTAAACGTCAGCAGGCCATTCTGAAACTCATATGTTTGGGGGACAGGCCCCACACCGCACAGGAGTTGTGGCGGGGTATAGAACAACAGACCGACGAGTGGTTGCTGCCGGTGAGCCTCAAGCCCGGCCTGGTGGTGTGTGATAATGGGCGAAATCTCGTTGCAGCTCTGGGACTAGCCAATTTGACGCACATCCCTTGCTTGGCGCATGTGCTGAATTTGGTGGTGCAGAAGTTCATTCACAACTACCCCGACATGTCAGAGCTGCTGCATAAAGTGCGGGCCGTCTGTTCGCGCTTCCGGCGTTCACATCCTGCTGCTGCTCGCCTGTCTGCGCTACAGCGTAACTTCGGCCTTCCCGCTCACCGCCTCATATGCGACGTGCCCACCAGGTGGAACTCCACCTTGCACATGCTGGACAGACTGTGCGAGCAGCAGCAGGCCATAGTGGAGTTTCAGCTGCAGCACGCACGGGTCAGTCGCACTACAGAACAGCACCACTTCACCACCAATGACTGGGCCTCCATGCGAGACCTGTGTGCCCTGTTGCGCTGTTTCGAGTACTCCACCAACATGGCCAGTGGCGATGACACCGTTATCAGCGTTACAATACCACTTCTATGTCTCCTTGAGAAAACACTTAGGGCGATGATGGAAGAGGAGGTGGCCCAGGAGGAGGAGGAGGAGGAGGAAGAGGGGTCATTTTTAGCACTTTCAGGCCAGTCTCTTCGAAGTGACTCAGAGGGAGGTTTTTGGCAACAGCAGAGGCCAGGTACAAATGTGGCCAGCCAGGGCCCACTACTGGAGGACGAGGAGGACGAGGATGAGGAGGAGGTGGAGGAGGATGAGGATGAAGCATGGTCACAGCGGGGTGGCACCCAACGCAGCTCGGGTCCATCACTGGTGCGTGGCTGGGGGGAAAGGCAGGACGATGACGATACGCCTCCCACAGAGGACAGCTTGTCCTTACCCCTGGGCAGCCTGGCACACATGAGCGACTACATGCTGCAGTGCCTGCGCAACGACAGCAGAGTTGCCCACATTTTAACCTGTGCGGACTACTGGGTTGCCACCCTGCTGGATCCACGCTACAAAGACAATGTGCCCACCTTACTTCCTGCACTGGAGCGTGATAGGAAGATGCGCGAGTACAAGCGCACGTTGGTAGACGCGCTACTGAGAGCATTCCCAAATGTCACAGGGGAACAAGTGGAAGCCCAAGGCCAAGGCAGAGGAGGAGCAAGAGGTCGCCAAGGCAGCTGTGTCACGGCCAGCTCCTCTGAGGGCAGGGTTAGCATGGCAGAGATGTGGAAAACTTTTGTCAACACGCCACAGCTAACTGCACCACCACCTGATACGCAACGTGTTAGCAGGAGGCAACATTTCACTAACATGGTGGAACAGTACGTGTGCACACCCCTCCACGTACTGACTGATGGTTCGGCCCCATTCAACTTCTGGGTCTCTAAATTGTCCACGTGGCCAGAGCTAGCCTTTTATGCCTTGGAGGTGCTGGCCTGCCCGGCAGCCAGCGTTTTGTCTGAACGTGTATTCAGCACGGCAGGGGGCGTCATTACAGACAAACGCAGCCGCCTGTCTACAGCCAATGTGGACAAGCTGACGTTCATAAAAATGAACCAGGCATGGATCCCACAGGACCTGTCCGTCCCTTGTCCAGATTAGACATTAACTACCTCCCCATAACCATATATTATTGGACTCCAGGGCACTTCCTCATTCAATCCTATTTTTATTTTCATTTTACCATTATATTGCGAGGCTACCCAAAGTTGAATGAACCTCTCCTCTGCCTGTGTGCTAGGCCTAAATATATGCCAATGGACTGTTGCAGTGGTGGGTGACGTGAAGCCTCATTCTCTGCTATGACATGCAGACTAATTCTCTGCTGACATGAAGACAGATTCTCTGTTACGGGACCTCTCTCCTCTGCCTGTGTGTGTGCTGGGCCTAAATATATGCCAATGGACTGTTGCAGTGGTGGCTGACGTGAAGCCTCATTCTCTGCTATGACATGCAGACTAATTCTCTGCTGACATGAAGACAGATTCTCTGTTACGGGACCTCTCTCCTCTGCCTGTGTGTGTGCTGGGCCTAAATATATGCCAATGGACTGTTGCAGTGGTGGCTGACGTGAAGCCTCATTCTCTGCTATGACATGCAGACTGATTCTCTGCTGACATGAAGCCAGATTGTCTGTTACGGGACCTCTCTCCTCTGCCTGGGTGCTGGGTAGTGTTGAGCGCGAATATTCGAAAAGCAAATTTTTTTCGCGAATATCGCAACTTCGCGATTTCGCGAATATTTCGAATATAGTGCTATATATTCGTAAAAACGAATATTCGTTTTTTGTTTTTTCCCCCCCCCCACAAAATTACAGTACACATATAATTGATTGTTTCCCAAAGGTCCAACAGCTCAGATCTTACTCACATTGCCTAGAAAGTGATTGAGGCGCGAATCTTCGTAAGGCGATTTTATTAGCGCACATGCGAATATCGGCACGTCCCAGAACAGAGGCAAAGGGCTTTGCATTCATACATTAGTGAATTGAGTTGCGAATCTTCGTAAGGCGATTTTATTAGCGCACATGCGAATATCTACACTTGTCCCAGAACAGAGGCAAAGGGCTTTGCATTCATACATTAGTGATTGAATTGAGCTGCGAATCTTCGTAAGGCGATTTTATTAACGCAAATGCAAATATCTACACTTGTCCCCAGAACAGAGAGGCAAAGGCCTGTGCATTCATATAGTATAGCACCATATTCGCGAATACGTAGAACTTCGTAAAATTCGATTTACGAATATTCGTATTTTTTATTTTACTTTCCACCTTACAGATTACATTGATCTGTACTCTGTCAACTACTGTCATCACCCCCCACTGTATCTCGATTGATTCCCAAAAGTCTCACATTCCCTAGAAAGTGATTGAGGTGCGAATCTTCGTAAGGCGATTTTATTAGCGCACATGCGAATATCTACACTTGTCCCAGAACAGAGGCAAAGGGCATTGCATTCATACATTAGTGATTGAATTGAGTTGCGAATCTTCGTAAGGCGATTTCATTAGCGCACATGTGAATTTTGCATAGCATATGTATTATGCGATGCGAAAATTCGAATTATCGCATATGCGAAATAATAACGAATTTGAATAATCGCGAATATTTTACGAATATTCTTTCGAATATTCACAAAATTTTGCGAATTCGAATATGGGACATGCCGCTCAACACTAGTGCTGGGCCTAAATTTATGACAATGGACTGTTGCAGTGGTGGGTGACGTGAAGCCTGATTCTCTGCTATGACATGCAGACTGATTCTCTGCTGACATGAAGCCAGATTGTCTGTTACGGGACCTCTCTCCTCTGCCTGGGTGCTGGGCCTAAATATATGCCAATGGACTGTTGCAGTGGTGGCTGACGTGAAGCCTCATTCTCTGCTATGACATGCAGACTAATTCTCTGCTGACATGAAGACAGATTCTCTGTTACGGGACCTCTCTCCTCTGCCTGGGTGCCGGGGCCTAAATATCTGAGAATGGACTGTTCCAGTGGTGGGTGACGGGAAGCCAGATTCTCTGCTATGGAACCTCTCTCCAATTGATTTTGGTTAATTTTTATTTATTTAATTTTTATTTTAATTCATTTCCCTATCCACATTTGTTTGCAGGGGATTTACCTACATGTTGCTGCCTTTTGCAGCCCTCTAGCTCTTTCCTGGGCTGTTTTACAGCCTTTTTAGTGCCGAAAAGTTCGGGTCCCCATTGACTTCAATGGGGTTCGGGTTCGGGACGAAGTTCGGATCGGGTTCGGATCCCGAACCCGAACATTTCCGGGATGTTCGGCCGAACTTCTCGAACCCGAACATCCAGGTGTTCGCTCAACTCTATTCGTTACCCTTCATAGTTGAGGTTGATGCTTCTGAGGTGGGTGTGGGGGCGGTCTTGTCTCAGGGTTTCTCTCCTGCCAATTGGCGACCGTGTGCCTTTTTCTCAAGAAAACTCTCCTCCGCAGAGAGAAATTACGATGTGGGAGATAGGGAATTGTTGGCCATCAAGTTGGCTTTTGAGGAATGGCGCCATTGGCTAGAGGGAGCCAGACACCCTATTACCGTATTTACTGACCATAAAAATCTGGCCTACTTGGAGTCAGCCAAGCGTCTGAACCCGAGACAGGCCAGATGGTCGTTGTTCTTTTCTAGGTTTAATTTTGTTGTCACGTTCCGCCCTGGAGTTAAGAATGTGAAGGCAGATGCCCTGTCACGTTGTTTTCCGGGAGGCGGGAATTTTGAAGACCCGGGTCCCATTTTGGCTGAAGGTGTTGTGGTCTCTGCTCTTTTTCCTGAATTGAAGGCAGAGGTGCAGGCAGCCCAGTCAGAGGCTCCTGATCTTTGTCCTCCTGGGAGGTTGTTTGTGCCTCTCGCTTTAAGACACAAGATTTTTAAAGAACACCACGATACGGTCCTTGCTGGGCACCCGGGGGTAAGAGCCACACTGGATCTCATCGCTCGGAGATTCTGGTGGCCTGCGCTTCGTAAGTCGGTTGAGGGTTTTGTGGCAGCCTGCGAGACTTGCGCTCGTACCAAAGTCCCTCATTCACGGCCATCAGGTCCTCTCCTTCCCTTACCCATTCCTTCCCGTCCTTGGACACATCTGTCCATGGACTTTATCACGGACCTGCCTCGTTCCTCGGGGAAGACTGTGATTCTGGTGGTGGTGGACCGTTTTAGCAAAATGGTGCATTTCATCCCTTTTCCTGGTTTGCCCAATGCTAAGACGCTGGCGCAGGCATTTGTTGATCACATCGTCAAATTGCACGGTATTCCTTCAGACATAGTCTCTGATAGGGGCACGCAGTTTGTTTCCAGATTCTGGAAGGCTTTCTGTTCTCGCTTGGGGTTTCGGTTGTCATTCTCTTCTGCTTTCCACCCGCAGTCGAATGGCCAGACAGAGCGCGTCAATCAGAATCTGGAGACATATCTGCGTTGTTTTGTGGCGGAGAATCAAGAGGATTGGTGTTCTTTTTTGTCCCTTGCTGAGTTTGCTTTAAATAACCGTCGTCAGGAGTCCTCTGATAAGTCACCATTTTTTGGTGCATATGGGTTTCATCCACAGTTTGGGACTTTCTCGGGAGAGGGGTCTTCTGGTTTACCTGATGAGGACAGATTCTCCTCGTCTTTGTCATCTATTTGGCAAAAGATTCAAGATAATCTAAAGAGCATGAGTGAGAGATATAAGCGTGTGGCTGATAAGAGACGTGTGCTTGGTCCGGACCTGAATGTTGGTGATCTGGTGTGGTTGTCTACCAAGAATATCAAATTGAAGGTTCCCTCCTGGAAGTTGGGTCCTAGGTTTATTGGGCCTTACAAAATCCTGTCTGTCATCAATCCTGTTGCATACCGTCTTGATCTTCCTCAGACCTGGAAGATCCATAATGTTTTTCATAAGTCCTTATTGAAACCTTATGTTCAACCCATTGTACCCTCGCCTTTGCCTCCTCCTCCGATTATGGTTGATGGGAATCTTGAATTTCAGGTCTCTAGGATTGTGGATTCTCGTCTTGTCCGCGGTTCTCTTCAGTACCTTGTTCACTGGGAGGGGTATGGTCCTGAGGAGGGGATGTGGGTCCCAGTGACGGACATTAAAGCCTCTCGTCTCATCAGGGCTTTCCATAGGTCCCATCCTGAGAAGGTGGGTTCTGAGTGTCCGGAGTCCACTCGTAGAGGGAGGGGTACTGTCACAACCAGACAGCTGAGAAGCTCTGACAGAGGCCTTTCAGAACCTCCTCTTTGAGTTTCTGTGTTGTGGTATTCAGCTCCTCCTCTCGTTAGCCTCTCTCAGCTGTTATGTGTTGGACTAATTGCTTCCCTTTAAATTCTTCCCCAGAAGGCTTTTCTGGGTGGCTTATATTTCTTCCTGGAGTATGTGTGCATGCCCATCTGGTTCTCCTCTCCTCTACAAAGTTAAGTGTTATACTGTTATCTGTTATTTTCTGTTTGCTGGATCCCAGGTGACCCTGACTCCCTCCGTGTCTGGTGTAGGGAGCCGGTGGTCGTGTCCCCTCACTATTGTAGGGTGCTCAGGGGTTATATAGTCAAGGTACGTGGATATGCATACCTCCACCATTCGGATCTATGCATAGGCTGAGCAGCCAGGGAAAGTCCCAGGTCTTCTACAGGGGTCTCCCTTTTGTTCCTTAGCTTCTGGATCCAGCGAGTCATTTATGCATGTTGTTTTGCCTTGTTTCTTGTACACCGTCCGTGACAGGTGGCCACGGTTTCCTCTATATTCTGAGCAGGGCATCGGTGGCCGTGCCCCTTCCACTATTGTAAGGGTTACAGGGCTCATCAGTCTAAGGTACGCGGGCATGCCTCGTTCCACCATTTGGATCCGGGCATGTGCTTTAGCAGCATAGGGAGAGTGTTGAGGGTCTGACAGGGGTCACCCTAGTTTGGGTCCGGTCAGTAGCTCTTCTTACTGTGTATGCTCTGGTTACCCTTAAACAGCCGTGACATTATAATCCACCAAAACCGTCCTTGTTGACATGGATCCGCTTTCTGGCTTGGTTGACCGCATGCAGGGTCTTTCTTTGGAAGTAGCGGATCTCCATCAATCTGTGACTCAGCTACAAACATTGGGCTCTGCTCCGGCTCATGGAGTCTGTTGCGAGCCAAAGGTCTCACTTCCGGAAACGTTCTCCGGGGGCAGTGAGAATTTTGTTCGCTTCAGAGAGGCATGTAAACTCCATTTTTGTTTGTGTCCCCACTCCACTAGTAATGAGGAACAGAGGGTGAGGATTGTCATCTCCCTGCTCAGGGGTAATGCTCAGACTTGGGCTTTTTCGCTGTCATCAGGGGATCCCTCCCTTCGATCCGTGGAAAGATTTTTTGTGGCCCTGGGGCAGATATATGATGACCCGGATCGTGTTGCTCTGGCAGAATCGAACTTACGTGTTTTATGCCAGAACAAACTGTCTGCAGAGCTTTATTGTTCTGAATTTCGGAGATGGGCAGCTGATTCAGGCTGGAATGATGCTGCACTCCGAAGTCAGTTCTGTCATGGTCTCTCAGAGGGTTTGAAAGATGCCTTTGCTTTCCATGAGAGACCAACGTCCTTAGAGTCTGCCATGTCATTGGCGGTACGCCTTGACAGGCGTCTAAGGGAAAGAAACAAGACCTCTCCGTCCAGCCAATGTCAGTCTAGGGGCAATGGTGCGGACTCATTCAGTATCCAGGGGTCTCATCCTGTCTCGCTCCCCTCTGAGGAGGAGCCCATGCAGCTAGGCCGACTTGCCCCTGATAAAAGAGGATTTAGTCCTCAGAATATGGTGTGTTTTTGTTGTGGGGGCATAGGTCATTTGGCAAATGTTTGTCCGTCTAGGAGATTCCTGAACTGTACTAAGAGCGATAATAAGAGAAAAACCTCAAGAGGTGGATCATCAAGTTCTGCTTCATCTGCTACTTTGGGCAAAGTTGATGTGGGAATTGATGCTATTCCTCTGACCTGCAGTTCCCGTTTTCTCCTGTCTGCCAGGGTGGCGCTAGAGAGCAAAGTCATTCCTTGTGAGATTTTTGTCGATAGTGGAGCGGCCGTCAATCTTATTGACACTCAATTTGTAGCCTTGCATGGTTTTCAGGTTTGTACATTAGAAAAGGATATACCTGTTTTTGCTATCGACTCTGCTCCACTCTCGCAGAGATCTCTGAAAGGCATTGTTCACAATATCCGGCTAGCTGTAGGTGACACTCATGTGGAGGAGATATCTTGTTTTGTCCTTAACGGATTGCCTTCTCCTCTAGTTTTGGGGCTACCCTGGCTCACTAGACATAACCCCACTATTGATTGGCAAGGAAGGCAAATAAATGAGTGGAGTGATTTTTGTAGAGAGAATTGTCTCACAGCGACTTTTGCAGAGGTGTCTACTAAAACTGTGCCATCATTTCTCTCTGATTTCTCTCTGAGCGGTGTTCAGGAGCTACCTCCTCACCGGGAGTTTGACTGTCCCATTAACCTCATTCCCGGCGCCAAGCTGCCAAAAGCACGCCTCTACAATCTCTCACAACCGGAAAGACTCGCAATGCGAACCTATATCTCCGAGAGTCTCGAGAAGGGGCATATTCGTCCCGCAAAGTCACCTGTTGCCGCGGGTTTTTTTTTTGTTAAAAAAAAAGATGGCTCTCTGAGACCTTGTTTAGATTTTAGGGAGCTGAACCGTATCACGATTCGCGATCCCTATCCCCTTCCTCTGATCCCGGACCTCTTCAACCAAATTGTTGGGGCCAAGGTGTTTTCCAAATTGGATCTGAGAGGCGCGTACAACCTGGTCAGGGTCAGAGAGGGGGATGAAATGGAATTTAATACCCCTAACGGGCATTTCGAGAATCTCGTTATGTCTTTCGGCCTGATGAATGCTCCGGCCGTCTTTCAGCATTTTGTTAATAGTATTTTCTATCATTTAATGGGGAAATTTGTATTGGTGTATCTTGATGATATTTTGATTTTTTCCCCTGATGTTCAGACCCATCAGGATCATCTTTTTCAGGTCCTGCAGATACTGCGGGAGAATAAACTGTATGCCAAGCTGGAGAAATGTCTTTTTATGGTATCGGAGATTCAATTTCTGGGTTTTCTCCTCTCTGCTTCTGGTTTTCGCATGGATCCGGAGAAGGTCCGTGCTGTGCTGGAGTGGGAGCTTCCTGAAAATCAGAAGGCATTGATGCGCTTTCTGGGTTTTGCTAACTACTACAGAAAGTTCATTTTGAATTATTCCTCTATTGTCAAACCCCTTACTGACATGACAAAAAAGGGGACGGATTTTTCCTCTTGGTCGGAGGAGGCGCTTGCAGCCTTTTCTAAGATTAAAGAGAGTTTTGCGTCTGCTCCCATCTTGGTGCATCCCGATGTTTCCTTACCTTTTATTGTTGAGGTGGATGCTTCCAAGGTGGGTGTGTGTGCAGTTTTGTCCCAGGGCCCCTCTCCTGCCAAATGGCGACCTTGTGCCTTTTTCTCTAGAAAACTCTCCCCGGCAGAGAGAAACTATGATGTGGGAGATAGGGAGTTGTTGGCCATCAAGTTGGCTTTCGAGGAATGGCGCCATTGGTTGGAGGGGGCCAGGCACCCTATCACCGTTTTTACCGACCATAAGAATCTGGCGTACTTGGAGTCGGCCAGGCGTATGAATCCGAGACAGGCCAGATGGTCTCTGTTCTTCTCCAGATTCAATTTTGTTGTTACTTTCCGCCCTGGGATCAAGAATGTGAAGGCTGATGCTCTCTCTCGCTGTTTTCCGGGAGGAGGAAACTCCGAGGACCCGGGTCCCATTTTGGCGGAGGGGGTAGTTGTTTCTGCTCTATATTCCGATTTGGAGGTCGAGGTCCAGGCTGCCCAGACTGAGGCACCTGCCCGTTGTCCCTCCGGGAAGTTGTTCGTGCCTCCTGAGCTACGTCACAAACTCTTTAAGGAACATCATGATATGGTTCTTGCTGGTCACCCCGGGAGTAGAGCCACGGTAGATCTCATTGCTCGGAGATTTTGGTGGCCGGCTCTTCGTAAGTCTGTGGAGGGTTTTGTGGCTGCTTGTGAGACGTGCGCTCGCGCTAAGGTCCCTCGTTCACGACCTTCAGGTTCCCTTCTCCCGTTACCTATACCTTCCCGTCCTTGGACACACCTGTCCATGGACTTTATCACGGATCTTCCTCGTTCCTCGGGGAAGTCGGTGATCCTGGTGGTCGTGGACCGTTTTAGCAAGATGGCTCATTTCGTTCCTTTCCCTGGTTTACCCAATGCTAAAACGTTGGCGCAAGCTTTTGTCGACCATATTGTTAAATTGCACGGCATTCCCTCTGATATTGTTTCCGATAGAGGCACGCAGTTTGTGTCCAGGTTCTGGAAGGCTTTCTGTTCTCGCCTGGGGGTTCGGCTGTCCTTCTCTTCTGCTTTTCACCCGCAGTCGAATGGTCAGACTGAGCGCCTCAATCAGAATCTGGAGACATATTTGCGCTGTTTTGTGGCAGAGAACCAGGAGGATTGCTGAGTTTGCTTTGAACAACCGTCGTCAGGAATCTTCTGATAAGTCACCATTTTTTGGTGCATATGGGTTCCATCCGCAGTTTGGGACATTCTCGGGAGGGGCTCTTTCTGGTTTACCTGAGGAGGAGAGATTTTCCTCGTCTTTGTCTACCATTTGGCAAAAGATTCAGAGTAATCTCAGAAAGATGAGTGAGAAGTATAAGCGTGTGGCTGATAAGAGACGTGTGCCTGGTCCGGACCTGAATGTGGGTGATCTGGTGTGGTTGTCTACAAGAAATATTAAACTGAAGGTTCCCTCCTGGAAATTGGGTCCCAAGTTTATTGGGCCTTATAAAATTTTGTCAGTCATCAATCCTGTTGCCTTCCGTCTTTGATCTTCCACGGGTTTGGAAGATACATAATGTATTTCACAGATCTCTCTTAAAACCATATGTCCAGCCCACGGTACCCTCCTCTTTGCCTCCTCCTCCGATTTTGGTTGATGGCAATCTGGAGTTTGAGGTTTCCAGAATTGTGGACTCTCGCATTGTCCGCGGTTCTCTTCAGTACCTCGTTCATTGGAAGGGTTATGGTCCTGAGGAGAGGATGTGGGTTCCGATGTCGGACATTAAAGCCACTCGCCTTATCAGGGCATTTCATAGGGCTCATCCTGGGAAGGTGGGTCCTGGGTGTCCGGAGTCCACCCGTAGAGGGGGGGGGGGGGGTACTGTCACTACCAGAGCTTTGAGACGTTCTCACAGCTCTGTGTCTCCACCCCTGTGATGATGTCACTTAGAGTTTGGAGGTGTTCTCACTGTTCTGTTTCTCCGCCCCTGTGATGAGGTCTTTACTCCCAGCTGTCTCTCCTGCGTTTGATTTCCCTGCCTTTAAATCACCCCTCCTCCTATTGCAGGGCGTGGATTATATTTCTCTTTTCAGTTGTAGCTCTGCCTTGAGTATCTTCACTTCTTAAGCTACTAGTTCTCTACACCTGTCCATGGACTTTATCACGGATCTTCCTCGTTCCTCGGGGAAGTCGGTGATCCTGGTGGTCGTGGACCGTTTTAGCAAGATGGCTCATTTCGTTCCTTTCCCTGGTTTACCCAATGCTAAAACGTTGGCGCAAGCTTTTGTCGACCATATTGTTAAATTGCACGGCATTCCCTCTGATATTGTTTCCGATAGAGGCACGCAGTTTGTGTCCAGGTTCTGGAAGGCTTTCTGTTCTCGCCTGGGGGTTCGGCTGTCCTTCTCTTCTGCTTTTCACCCGCAGTCGAATGGTCAGACTGAGCGCCTCAATCAGAATCTGGAGACATATTTGCGCTGTTTTGTGGCAGAGAACCAGGAGGATTGCTGAGTTTGCTTTGAACAACCGTCGTCAGGAATCTTCTGATAAGTCACCATTTTTTGGTGCATATGGGTTCCATCCGCAGTTTGGGACATTCTCGGGAGGGGCTCTTTCTGGTTTACCTGAGGAGGAGAGATTTTCCTCGTCTTTGTCTACCATTTGGCAAAAGATTCAGAGTAATCTCAGAAAGATGAGTGAGAAGTATAAGCGTGTGGCTGATAAGAGACGTGTGCCTGGTCCGGACCTGAATGTGGGTGATCTGGTGTGGTTGTCTACAAGAAATATTAAACTGAAGGTTCCCTCCTGGAAATTGGGTCCCAAGTTTATTGGGCCTTATAAAATTTTGTCAGTCATCAATCCTGTTGCCTTCCGTCTTTGATCTTCCACGGGTTTGGAAGATACATAATGTATTTCACAGATCTCTCTTAAAACCATATGTCCAGCCCACGGTACCCTCCTCTTTGCCTCCTCCTCCGATTTTGGTTGATGGCAATCTGGAGTTTGAGGTTTCCAGAATTGTGGACTCTCGCATTGTCCGCGGTTCTCTTCAGTACCTCGTTCATTGGAAGGGTTATGGTCCTGAGGAGAGGATGTGGGTTCCGATGTCGGACATTAAAGCCACTCGCCTTATCAGGGCATTTCATAGGGCTCATCCTGGGAAGGTGGGTCCTGGGTGTCCGGAGTCCACCCGTAGAGGGGGGGGGGGGTACTGTCACTACCAGAGCTTTGAGACGTTCTCACAGCTCTGTGTCTCCACCCCTGTGATGATGTCACTTAGAGTTTGGAGGTGTTCTCACTGTTCTGTTTCTCCGCCCCTGTGATGAGGTCTTTACTCCCAGCTGTCTCTCCTGCGTTTGATTTCCCTGCCTTTAAATCACCCCTCCTCCTATTGCAGGGCGTGGATTATATTTCTCTTTTCAGTTGTAGCTCTGCCTTGAGTATCTTCACTTCTTAAGCTACTAGTTCTCTGGACCTGTGTTCTGCTGCTGCAAGCACTCCGGATATTGCCAGCGGCCCTTGGATCCGTCTTCTCTGCGGCTGCAGCTCCATCAGCTAAGTGTGCAGACTTTGTTGTGTACCTGGTGATTTCCTGACTGGATCTGAGGTGGCCACGGTTCCCTCCATATTCTGAGCAGGGCATCGGTGGCCGTGCCCCTTCCACTATTGTAGGGGTTACAGGGCTCATCAGCCTAAGGTACGCGGGCATGCCTCGTTCCACCATTTGGATCCGGGCATGTGCTTTAGCAGTATAGGGAGAGTGTTGAGGGTCTGACAGGGGTCACCCTTTCTCTTCCCTAGTTTGGGTCCGGTCAGTAGCTCTTCTTACTGTGTATGCTCTGGTTACCCTTAAACAGCCGTGACACTATGATTATCTTGGAAAAGTTCCAAAGTGTTTAGAAGGTATTCAGGGACTACTACTCCTATATTGTTGCTGTTTGCCTATATACAGCTATGGGGAAGAGACTGACTGTGAGTTGCCTTTGTAACTGTGCCTTGATCTCATTGGATGTACTACAACTCCCAATCTGCACTTTAGCAAAGAGAAACTTGATAATTTTCTACAATCTGCCTTTTTACTGACTCCAGCACCATTCTCCAGCCACAGCACCTACACCGCCTGCCTTGCACACAGAGGAAAAAGTGCCATCCTCTTTGGTGGCTCGGACCATGGGAGCTCACATAGGGGGTTGCTTTTTTCTATAGTGTGCAAGCACGGCCACTACTTATGGATTGCAGGGTGGTCATAACCGTGGAAATGAGCAGTGTATAACATAATGGAAAAATGAATGAAGCCAGCAAAGAAAGCAAAATGGATAATCACAATACATTAGAAAGTGTCTTGTATTAACTTCTTCTACATAATAAATGCTTTTTGCTGAAGTCAGACAACCCTTTTAAGGACAGGTCATCAATATTAGAGTCCTACAGAACACTTTTAAAATATCAGATTGTCATTAGCTACAGCCGGAGCGACATCTCCTGCTGCTGAGATTATTACAGAGGTCACTGTCTTCTATAAAATCAACACACTCTTCTACTGCTGAGTGTCCTATCTTCACCCACACCAGAAACATTACAAAGCTAGGCAGCTATTCCGAAGATGGACAAATGAATCCAATTGTTTGAGTCTTTTCAATGCAAATTATTTGATTTGATCACTGAAAGACGGGAGAGGGGGGAGAGGAGGGGGCAGTTTTATTTATTACGTAATAACTGTATAATATTAGAATGCAGACGCCAGATAGTTCTTTTAGCTGTTTACTATGAAAAACTATTGTAAAGGATGAAGAATTATGTCTGGGAACGTTATTCTACTAAATGAGACATGAATATAGATGAAAAGACGAGCAGAGACCTGATTTTTCTTGCCAGTTTTAATATTGGAACGCAGAATGGAGCCGGGAGAAGAGTCTCTTATTTTCATCATGAATTTATCTGAGAGACATCAAGCAAAAAAAAAAAAAAAGATTAAAAAAAATGTTTTTTGTCATATAAAAAGAACAAAGTAATTGGATCCTGTGTGTTGCAGTGAGAACGTTAAGAAGCCTTATATATTCCAGTCTTTATATAATCACCCACCTCTAAGAAACACTTAAAGCTTTCCAGCTAATGTCGCTCTGCCACTTATTTATGACTCAAGTCGTTCTTAAGGCAATTGTTTCCTTAATCACTTTTCCAACAAGTCTGACTTCACATTCTGCTGCAGTACATAAATCCAACACCCGCTCTAGGTATTAACAATGTAAGCAAGTGCCTCGGGGACGCCAGCATGCCAAGGGCACCTGCGGCCTCAGTACTGAGGTCTATACAGGATATGGCTTTGATTGAGGTTATGTATCATATAGTAATGAGTGCTGCTTCTTGATTCAGCAGTTTATACATTATTCACATCCAATGTTGCATTTAAATTTGTTTATTTATTTATTTTTGTGCGCTTGTTAACCCCTTCTACCTCGGGCCAGTTTTCGCCCTTCTGCCCAAGCCATTTTTTGCAAATCTGACATGTCATTTTATGTTGTAATAGCTTTGGAACACTTTTATTTGTCCAAGCCGTTCTGAGATTGTTTTCTCGTGACACATTGTACTTCATGACAGTCATAAATTTGAGTCAATATGCAGTACAGACCAAAAGTTTGGACACACCTTCTCATTCAAAGAGTTTTCTTTATTTTCATGACTATGAAAATTGTAGATTCACACTGAAGGCATCAAAACTATGAATTAACACATGTGGAATTACAAACCGGATTCCCAAAAAAGTTGGGACACTAAACAAATTGTGAATAAAAACTGAATGCAATGATGTGGAGATGGCAAATGTTAATATTTTATTTGTAATAGAACGTAGATGACAGATCAAACGTTTAATCCGAGTAAATGTATCATTTTAAAGGAAAAATACGTTGATTCAAATTTTCACGGTGTCAACAAATTCCCAAAAAGTTGGGACAAGTAGCAATAAGAGGCTGGAAAAAGTAAATTTGAGCATAACGAAGAGCTGGAAGACCAATTAACACTAATTAGGTCAATTGGCAACATGATTGGGTATAAAAAGAGCTTCTCAGAGTGGCAGTGTCTCTCAGAAGCCAAGATGGGTAGAGGATCACCAATTCCCACAATGTTGCGCAGAAAGATAGTGGAGCAATATCAGAAAGGTGTTACCCAGCGAAAAATTGCAAAGACTTTGCATCTATCATCATCAACTGTGCATAACATCATCCGAAGATTCAGAGAATCTGGAACAATCTCTGTGCGTAAGGGTCAAGGCCGTAAAACCATACTGGATGCCCTCCGGGCCCTTAAACAACACTGCACCACAAACAGGAATGCTACTGTAAAGGAAATCACAGAATGGGCTCAGGAATACTTCCAGAAACCATTGTCAGTGAACACAATCCACCGTGCCATCCGCCGTTGCCAGCTGAAACTCTACAGTGCAAAGAAGAAGCCATTTCTAAGCAAGATCCACAAGCTCAGGCGTTTTCACTGGGCCAGGGATCATTTAAAACGGAGTGTGGCAAAATGGAAGACTGTTCTGTGGTCAGACGAGTCACGATTCAAAGTTCTTTTTGGAAATCTGGGACGCCATGTCATCCGGACCAAAGAGGACAAGGACAACCCAAGTTGTTATCAACGCTCAGTTCAGAAGCCTGCATCTCTGATGGTATGGGGTTGCATGAGTGCGTGTGGCATGGGCAGCTTGCATGTCTGGAAAGGCACCATCAATGCAGAAAAATATATTCAGGTTCTAGAACAACATATGCTCCCATCCAGACGTCATCTCTTTCAGGGAAGACCCTGCATTTTTCAACAAGATAATGCCAGACCACATTCTGCATCAATCACAACATCATGGCTGCGTAGGAGAAGGATCCGGGTACTGAAATGGCCAGTCTGCAGTCCAGATCTTTCACCTATAGAGAACATTTGGCGCATCATAAAGAGGAAGGTGCAACAAAGAAGGCCCAAGATGATTGAACAGTTAGAGGCCTGTATTAGACAAGAATGGGAGAGCATTCCTATTTCTAAACTTGAGAAACTGGTCTCCTCGGTCCCCAGACGTCTGTTGAGTGTTGTAAGAAGAAGGGGAGATGCCACACAGTGGTGAAAATGGCCTTGTCCCAACTTTTTGGGGATTTGTTGACACCATGAAATTCTGATTCAACGTATTTTCCCCTAAAATTGTACATTTTCTCAGTTTAAACTTTTGTTCCGTGATTTATGTTCTATTCTGAATAAAATATTAGAAGTTGGCACCTCCACATCATTGCATTCAGTTTTTATTCACGATTTGTATAGTGTCCCTTTTTGGGAATCCGGTTTGTATATACATAACAAAAAAGTGTGAAACAACTGAAAATATGTCATATTCTAGGTTCTTCAAAGTAGCCACCTTTTGCTTTGATTACTGCTTTGCACACTCTTGGCATTCTCTTGATGAGCTTCAAGAGGTAGTCACCTGAAATGGTTTTCACTTCACAGGTGTGCCCTGTCAGGTTTAATAAGTGGGATTTCTTGCCTTATAAATGGGGTTGGGACCATCAGTTGCATTGTGGAGAAGTCAGGTGGATACACAGCTGATAGTCCTACTGAATAGACTTAGAATTTGTATTATGGCAAGAAAAAAGCAGCTAAGTAAAGAAAAACGAGTGGCCATCATTACTTCATTAAATGAAGATCAGTCAGTCCGAAAAATTGGGAAAACTTTGAAAGTGTCCCCAAGTGCAGTCACAAAAACCATCAAGCGCTACAAAGAAACTGGCTCACATGCGGACCGCCCCAGGAAAGGAAGACCAAGAGTCACCTCTGCTATGCGTACGTATATGTTTTTACATCTCTGTACGCATTGATATATATCTTTTACTAGTGTTTTATCGGTCTTTCATTATATTTATTTTATTGATTTTATTTGATTATATATTATGAGTAAGCCCGCGATATATATTATATATTATATTTTATACATATATTTTTATGATCCATTTCTTGCGCCTAATGAAGAACTTGGGGCAAAATATTCTTCCACACTGGTGTGGACGTATAGATATGTGTGTGTTTATGTGTATACACATACACATATATATATATATTTGCGCTACATTTTTATTTATCTGAACATTTGTTTTTCTCTGTTGTAACTTATTCCTCCTGAAGAAGAGGGCTTCAGACCCTCGAAACGCGTTGAGCCACATATTATTAAAATGATTGACCAGAAGCCACGTGTGTAGGCGGCGTTCAATTATTTATATTTCTACATGCGATCCTGGCCGGGGGGGAAAATAGTCCCAGGTGTCTTGAGTTTATCCTGGTGACTGCCCCCCCTGTAAAGTGAGTGCATTTGATTTTATTATTTTCATTTTATAATCTCCATTTGTCAACATCACCATTATAGGGTTGTGGTGCACTTTCTAAACTCTTGGCTCTTTTACTAGACCCAGGTGAAGGTCTTTTTATTTCCTATATACAAATAAGAACCAAACATAATCCTCATCACGATCAGTGACTCAGGGATTTGGCACTTAGTACGTGTTTTCTCTTTCTTTTTAACAGGTGCGAAGGGCTCCTCTTTCTTCTTCCTCTCCGCACCGCCTCTATCTCTCTAAGGGCTATTTGACCATGAAGGAGAGTGATGGGGTGCTGCGCCAGATGACCTAGCCTCCACAGTCACCGGACCTGAACCCAATCGAGATGGTTTGGGGTGAGCTGGACCGCAGAGTGAAGGCAAAAGGGCCAACAAGTGCTAAGCATCTCTGGGAACTCCTTCAAGACTGTTGGAAGACCATTTCAGGTGACTACCTCTTGAAGCTCATCAAGAGAATGCCAAGAGTGTGCAAAGCAGTAATCAAAGCAAAAGGTGGCTACTTTGAAGAACCTAGAATATGACATATTTTCAGTTGTTTCACACTTTTTTGTTATGTATATAACTCCACATGTGTTAATTCATAGTTTTGATGCCTTCAGTGTGAATCTACAATTTTCATAGTCATGAAAATAAAGAAAACTCTTTGAATGAGAAGGTGTGTCCAAACTTTTGGTCTGTACTGTATTTCCCCTTTATTTATGAAAAAAATCCCAAATTTACCAACATTTTTGAAAAATTTGCAATTTTCAAAATCTCAATTTCTCTGCTTTTAAAACAGAACGTGATACCTCATAAAATATTTATTACTTAACATTCCCCATAGGTCTACTTTATGTTGGCATCATTGTGTAAATGCCGTAATATGTAGAGAATACCGTCGGCACTGCTGTAGGTCTGGGATTTAATTTGGTGCTGAGCTGATCGAATGTGAGTAGTGGTGGTGCTCAGCATGAAAAACACATAGTATTTGCAACAAAGGAGAGAAAAGAAAAAAGAATGAGGCGCTCACCAAAAAATACTCTTTGCAGCTTTATTCACATAAAAAGGTCAGCGTCATGCGGGCAAAACACATCTAGGAGGCAACAGCCATTTCGCGCTTGTGGTGCTTTTTCAAGCCATCAGTGACTGAATCGGTGTGGTTCATAAATACTCCCACACCTTCGTCACTGATTAAATGAATGACACATGTATGAAGACCAATCAGAAGACAGGGCAAACAAAACAAAAAAAAACACACACAAACTACTAATACTATAAAAACACTGCTAGGTCGTTTCTATCATTTAACCCCAGAGGACCCATGGCTCCACTCAATATAATCCAGGCTGCTTCTTTCTGGAGTAAAATAGGACCTCTATCACCACCTCGTATTAGGGTCTGGACAACCTTAATCCCTGCACATTTTAAAACGCTACTATTACCTCCATGTATTTCATGTACGTGATCAATCAATCTAGCAGCCCCAATTCTTGTCACTATAGATCTCCTGTGGTCTCTGAATTTGATGTACAAACATCTAATGGTTTTACCAATGTACAAACTCCCATAGGGGCAAAAAATTGCATAAACTACAAATTGTATTTTGCAAGAGATAAATTGATTGACCACGCACTCAGTACCTCCTAACTTGAAAAATCTCTTTCTATGCATGTATTTACACATGGAGCAAGTGACCACATACAAAGTTACCTTTTAGGGGCATTTTTCTAACCAATTTCAGAAAGATGTGCGTTTATTTTGGACTATCAATTCCCTGCAATCGTATGTTACACATAACAGAGTGCCGCTGGGGGTTAAGAGTGTTGAAAGACATCTCACGATATCAGGACGAAGCTGATTTTGTAGCGCAATGGAAATCCTTACACCTGGAACATTCTTTTAAACTATTGCAACTGGTATTGTCTAGAAACATTAAAGAATACGAAGGAGTGATTGCTGAATTAAACATAGCCAAATGTAAATAAAAAATGAGGCTTATTGACACCCAGTTGCAAGCTTACTTTAAGAAGTTGTTTAAGAAATGTCTGGTTCCAGTCCAGTCTGACATAAAGGAAATAAAAAAAAGACTAATTTATCCATGATAAACAAGATTATGACAATGAGAAAGTGTTTGATTGCATGATGAAAAGACGCCCCCTGAGACGATATCGCTAAGAGAAAAAGAGATATAACGATGGCTGGTCAACAGACTCTAATTCAAGCACATTTGGGGACCTAAAAGATAATGTGGCGCCCCCTAAAAATGATCAAAATATTGCCGAATCTTCTATCCATCCTGAGCCCCCTTTAGGAGAAGGATCAGGAGAGGACGCCCGTCCAGGAATAAAACCAAAGGGCAGATACAAGCGTAAACAAGTCACGTGGAGATGGTAATTCCAGATGCAACTGAGAATGTGGAAACCAGTTGCAATGTGATTAATCTGACACAAGTAAAATTGTATAGTGACTGCCTTTCTGTTTTATCTAAGGAGCTAAATTATGGTCTGGTAAATGGTTTTGATGAAGTGTCATTTGAGGTGGATTTATTTAAATCTATTAGAAAACTGAATCTGTTTAGGCATTTTCAGGGTTTCAAAAGTAGTAACAAATCTGTATTAGAGGGTGAGTAACCATGTACGGTAGGACCAATAGGTTTTAGACTGAATAAAGAGAACGACCCTATGGATAAACAGATTGTTGACACTCTATTGGAGCTACAGGGGTGTGAACTGCAACAACAATCGGAAGATAATAACGACTAGTGTTGATCGAGCACCGTAGTGCTCGGGGACTCGGGCTGAACACATGATATTCGGATGCTCGACCGGGCACCCGAGTATAATGGGAGTCAATGGGGGAACCCGAGCATTAAACCAGGTACCCCCTGCTCTGAAGAGGGGAGGGTGCCTGGTTCATAAGAAAATGTCAGAAATTGTTGGTAACACCACCAAAATGGTTCTGTAACAGCATGGGGAGGATGTATGGATGCATCTTGGACTCGCTGGTCGCTGCTGGGAACTATGTTGTCCGAATAGTACGCCACTTTTACATAATGACAATAATACGCACAAAACGGATTTTTTTTTTTATTTTGCCTGAGAAACGGCTACCACATCCAAGGAAGGCAAGCGGGTGGCGCGCAAATCACACTCCCGACTGGTGGAGGTAGTGACGATAAGTAACAATACAGGACTCATAAGATGCCCTGTTATTGAAATGAGTAATAAAAAATTACAGGGAATGTCACTGCGGTATTTTGGATGAGGAAAATGAGGAAATGTTATACAGGAGAGGCCCTGCTGCTGCTTTGTTGACTCTAGAACTTCTGCCTGATCGCACTTCCCAGTGATGTCCACGATCTATTTGGATATCTTTCCTATCAACTTTCGATGTTCTTTTAATGCACCTAACATGGTGACCACCGGTAACGGAGAATCATTGTTCCATTTCGAAGAGGGAGCCTGATAAACGGCTATGGCTACTACTTCAAAGCAAGGCAGCATGAGTTGCGGGCCTGCAGGTGAGCTAACCCTGTAAAATATTTTAGGTGCGGGCCTGCGGGTGAGCTGACCCTGTAAAACATTATATGTGAAGGCCTGCAGCTGAGCTGACCCACTAAAAAATGCTATGCAAGGGCCTGTAAAAGGCCTGACCCTGTAAAAGGTTTGAGTTGCAGGCCTGTATGTGAGCTGACCCTGTAAAAGGTTTTAGGTGCGGGCCTGCAGGTGAGATGACCCTGTAAAAGATTTTAGGTGTGGGCCTGCATGTGAGCTGACCCAGTAAAAGATTTTAGGTGCGAGCCTACTGGTGAGCTGAGCTGGAACCGACAAACCCAACTTGATTTTGATGGCTGCATTAATCTGCAGGTGACCGTCGTACAGCTCTACAGATTTGTTTCCATCTGCATCTTTCTCAACAATCTGTGGCCTCAGTCTTTTATCCAGACTCTGTCATTGTGCCACTATGTGGCCTTCTGATGCTGCTATCTCCACACCATGTCACCTTGCCACTCATCTTTATCACCATGCTGCTGCTGATGCTGCTTCAAAGGCCTTAAACTGATCACCAGGCTCACAATTTAATGAAGGTTTTGGAATTGATAAACCCAACTTGCTTTTGTGGGCTGCATCAGTGGCATAGCTAGAAATGACTGGGTCCCACAGCAAATTTTTGAATGGGGCTCCGTACCACAGTAATTTTTCAGCGACCCCTTCCATTCATGCCGCCCCCATTCCTGTGAGAAAAATAGTGGCGGCTGGGGACTGCATACCAAGGGACGCCCGCCGACATCAGGCTGTGGAAGGCCTCAGTGCCCACAAGACTAAATGGCAACATTTCAAGGGCCAGTAATTTTGAAAGTTGCGCATTTAATGCTATGGCCTGTGGGTGGGTGGGTATTTGCACTTGCGTTCAAATGATTGTGTTATGGACATTTGGACACTGCGCTGGGACAGGTAAGTGGATGTTGTTGCTAATGGTTCATTGCGAAGGTCCAGGTGCAGGGCAAGGGTCATCCGGGCTTGCACCTTTGACAGGGGATTGGCCAGCAGTGTATAACACAGGGAAAGAGGAGGCAGTGGTGTGACCCGCAGACCCAGATTGTGTACCCAGGCGTTCGGCCCACTTGTTAGGGTGCTTGGATGCCATGTGGCGGATAATGCTGGTGGTGGTGAGGTTACTAGTGTTCACGCCCCGGCTTATTTTGGTACGGCACAGGTTGCAAACTACCACTCTTTTGTCGTCTGCACTTTCCTCAAAAAAGCGCCATACTGCAGAACACCTACACCTTGGCAAGGTAGATTTACGCTTGGGGGTGCTTGGTGTAACAGTTGCGGGCCTGTTTGCCGTTCACCACCGTCATCTTCTTGAGACTGTGAAGGCTCAAGAGGTTGGGAATCAGGGCACAATATCTCAGGTCCCTCTTCAAGCGCGCTGGGAGCGAGGGCCAAATGTAATAGTGGCGCTGGATAGAGCTCTTCAGAATATCCGAGTGTGGGATCACTCATTTGGCAAGCCTCTCCATGGTGGGAGGAAGGATGATTAGAGAGAGTATTCGGTTGACCAGACTCTTGGCTACAGAGACTGGACTTGGTGGAAGAGAGGGTGGTGATTAACCGACTGGAAGCATTATCTTCAGCAATCCAACCAACCAGCTGTTCGCACTGGTCTGACTTGGACAGGGTTGTCCTGCGCCACCCAGCGCATGAAGCTGGGTACGGTGGATGTTTTTTTTTTTCTGGTGCACTGGCCACGGCCTCTGCGTGCACCATCAGCATCACGCCTACTTCCCCGTCCCTTAGTGCTCGCCTTCTTCATTTTAATTCTTTTGTCACTAGATGTGGCGCAGATTGTTTTACAGTCCGCTAAAGACACCGTTTTCTGATGCAGGACAGTATATGTCACAGAAACACACAGAATATGGACACTAGATTAGGCCCAGATTATTGGAATTTGCCCTAAAGAAACAGTTTTTGGATGCAGGACAGTATATGTCACAGAAACACACAGAATATGGACATTATTTCAGGCCCAGATTATTGGAATCTGCGGTACAGACACTGTTTTCTGATGTAGTTTATATTTATATTTTTCACTATATCTGGCCCTGACAACCACAAAATGTATTGAAGCGCAGATCACTGGTTGCACCGTTGACAGCAAAAATGTGGATAGATTATCGGGAAAAAATGTGTTTTCTGTATTCAAATTTTTTCCCTATATCTGACCCTGACAACCACCCAATGTATTGAAGCACAGATCACACAATTCACGGATTACACCATTGACAGCAAAAATGGGGATAGATTAGGGGGGAAAAAAACGTATTGTTTTCACTATTATTCTTCCTATCTCTGCCCCTGACACACAGAAGGTATTGCACCGATGTCACAAGTCACTGCAGACACCCTCTATATAGAAAAAGAATCACTATTTTGCAAAGTGTAGAAAAAAAAATTTGAGTACTACTTTGCTAAAATAAATTACTGCAAACCACACACAACAGTCCTTAAAAGGACTTTTGGGTCTTTAAAACGTTATTCACTTGAATTAAATACGATTACAAACTCCCTACACTATCTGTCCCTTCCTAAGCACAGCTCTCCCTGACTTGCAATGAGCCGAACCCACATCATCAGGTGCTATATAGCACCCGATGACGCGTTCCGGCCAACCAATCAGTGTAATGCCAGCATCCAACATGGCTACTGGCATTCCAGTGATGGCAGTACTTACCTGCACGTTTATTAGCTGCTTAGCAGCCGCGAAACGTGCGGGGAGGAGACTCGAGCATGCCGCTTGAGCACATGTGGTACTCGGTACTCATCACTAGCTAAGATGAAAATGATTATTATATTACTTGCTCTCTACTAATGGAAAATCAAGGGACATATAATTAAACAGAAATATATTTTACTCACGGATATTGTTCCAATTTGCTGGCACGCTGAGGACTTCCTGTTGCTTTCTAATTGTGTTATGTGATCGAACTGTCACCAGGAGACATCTTGGCAAGTACAGCGTAACCAAAACTGAACAGGTTTAATTGATGTTTACAAGAAAGATTAATTAAACATAAAATTTGCTTTTATTACATAATGGTAACCGGCATAGTAAACTCTATAGGCACATAGGGATATATATATATATATATATATACAGTCATGTGAAAAAATTAGGACACCCTTTGAAAGCATGTGGTTTTTTGTAACATTTTTAATAAAAGGTTATTTCATCTCCGTTTCAACAATACAGAGAGATTAAAGTAATCCAACTAAACAAAGAAAACTGAAGAAAAGTCTTTTCAAGATCTTCTGTAAATGTCATTCTACAAAAATGCCTATTCTAACTGAGGAAAAAGATAGGACACCCTCACATGTATTCCCTCTTAAATTGGCTCAGATCTCACACAGGTATATCACACCAGGTGCACATAATTAGTAGATCGTTACTCTGCATGTTGAATGAGGCTTGCCCTATTTAAACCTCAGACATTTAGTTTGGTGTGCTCCTGACTGTTGAAGTGAGAGTGAGCACCATGGTGAGAGCAAAAGAGCTGTCAGAGGACTTCAGAAAAAAGATTGTAGCAGCCTATGAGTCTGGGAAGGGATTTAAAAAGATCTCAAAAGATTTTGAAATCAGCCATTCCACTGTCCGGAAGATAGTCTACAAGTGGAGGGCTTTCAAAACAACTGCCAACATGCCCAGGACTGGTCGCCCCAGCAAGTTCACCCCAAGAGCAGACCGCAAGATGCTAAAAGAGGTCTCCAAAAACCCTAAAGTGTCATCTCGAGAACTACAGCAGGCTCTGGCTACTGTTGATGTAGAAGTACATGCCTCTACAATCAGAAAGAGACTGTACAAGTTTAACTTGCATGGGAGGTGTGCAAGGAGGAAACCTTTGCTTTCCAAGAGAAACATCGAGGCCAGACTGAAATTTGCCAGAGATAAAGTTGACAAAGACCAGGACTTCTGGAATAATGTTCTTTGGACAGATGAGTCCAAAATTGAATTATTTGGACACAACAGCAGAGGAAATGTTTGGCGTAAACCAAACACAGCATTCCAAGAAAAGAACCTCATACCAACTGTGAAGCATGGAGGTGGAAGTGTCATGGTTTGGGGCTGCTTTGCTGCAGCAGGACCTGGTCAGCTCACCATCATAGAATCCACGATGAATTCTACTGTGTATCAGAAGGTGCTTGAAGAACATGTGAGACCATCAGTTAGAAAATTAAAGCTGAAGCGGAACTGGACCATGCAACATGACAATGACCCAAAACATACTAGTAAATCAACCAAAGATTGGCTGAAAAAGAAGAAATGGAGAGTCCTGGAATGGCCAAGTCAAAGTCCAGATTTGAATCCCATTGAGATGCTGTGGGGTGACTTGAAAAGGGCTGTACGTGCAAGAAACCCCTCAAACATCTCACAGCTGAAAAAGTTCTGCATTGAGGAGTGGGGTAAAATTTCCTCAGACCGATGTCGAAGACTGGTAGATGGCTACAAGAACCGTCTCACTGCAGTTATTTCAGCCAAAGGAGGTAACACTCGCTATTAGGGGCAAGGGTGTCCTATCTTTTTCCTCAGTTAGAATAGGCATTTTTGTAGAATGACATTTACAGAAGATCTTGAAAAGACTTTTCTTCAGTTTTCTTTGTTTAGTCGGATTACTTTAATCTCTCTGTATTGTTGAAACGGAGATGAAATAACCTTTTATTAAAAATGTTACAAAAAACCACATGCTTTCAAAGGGTGTCCTAATTTTTTCACATGACTGTATATATATATATATATCATCGTATTTAAAGGGGTTCTGCACTTTCATTTAACTGATGATCTATCCTCTGGATAGATCATCAGCTTCTGATCGGCCGGGGTCCGACACCCGGGACCCCCGCCGATCAGCTGTTTGAGAAGGCAGCGGCGCTCCAGCAGCGCCGCGGCCTTCTCACTGTTTACCGCCGGGCCGCCCGCCCACTGACGTCACGACTAGTATCAACTAGAGTGGGCGCGGCTAAGCTCTGTTCACTTGAATGGAGCTTAGCCGCGCCCACTCTAGTTGATACAAGTCGTGACGTCAGTGGGCGGGCGGCCCGGCGGTAAACAGTGAGAAGGCCGCGGCGCTGCTGGAGCGCCGCTGCCTTCTCAAACAGCTGATCGGCGGGGGTCCCGGGTGTCGGACCCCGGCCGATCAGAAGCTGATGATCTATCCAGAGGATAGATCATCAGTTAAATGAAAGTGAAGAACCCCTTTAAGTGAGACATGTTTACTCCAGATTCTTTATCTCAAATAACATGTCAAATTTACTTATAGGCTTTGGATCAGAGATGCAGTAAAATGAGGTCTGTGAACCATACATGTAGCACATAACAAGGGCAGAACAGACAGCAGAAAGCCATAGCAGGAAAGTACTGTATGTGAAATGTCCACATGGGACAGCCCTTTTAATGCATCCTCAAAGGTTTAATTTAGACTGTCTGCAGCCACCACTAGAGGGAGCTCACTGCATAAGGATTTATATTTAAAGAGAACAGTAGAAATATGTGTAGTTCCCCCTATTGGCCACTGCAGGCAATTGATTAATTTGTCCAGGGTTAGAAAAACATAGGTATGTGAACTATAGTATTTAACAGATTAATCTAGTTGCAATCCCATACAATGATACCTGTATAATGTAAAAAAAATTAGCACTATATCAAACCAATTTGGTTGAGTAAAAGAGTGGTGGCCCTTTTATTACAGGGCTCTTGTGCAGTGTCCAGGTTTGAGGTGGACCCCCAACACTACACTGGATCACTGGGTTCCTCGGACACTGTCACATGTGTTGCTAGATGGTAAGGTGTGGTGCACCCCAATGGGAAATAATCCAGAGAGTCACAGTTTACACTAAACCAGTCTACTTCTTTACTGGAGGAACAAAAGTCCAAACAATACAGGCAATGCTCTGAGCTGGCTTCTCCTGTTTCCCCTCTGGTAGCAGAAGGTTCTGTCCTGAGGAAAGGCCTGAGATAGCTGTCCCTCTATTTCTTAGGAGGCTGGTACCCTGGCAAAAGGGCTGGTGACCCAGGGTCTGTGGCTCAGTCATCAGGCAGGGTGTCCCCAGGAACTTCTTTTGGTGACTTGTGCAATCTAGCAGAGTTTTTCCTACTAAACACTGGTCCCTATCTGCAGACAACTAAGGGCTCTGACCACTCTACTTTTGTACAGTTTCCAACTGATCTAGAATCTTCTAGTGCGAAAGGTGAAGCTGGAGAAGCACAGCCTAACAGAAACAATGTTGCGGTTCAAGGCTGCTATAGACTTGTATTGTGCCTAAACCCAAGTCAGTGAGAATGACCAGTTTTCAGTCATAAACAGTCTGACAGAGCTAAACCAGACGGTCAAAAGATCACTGTGCTTGGCTTTTTCATCCAAAACTCTGCATATTCCCTTTGACAGCAGTGGAATTATTAGCTTCTCAGTAACCAGGCTGGACATTCCCAAAGTCTCTTAGTGTGAACTGCCTGTGCATTAACCCTTTCAACAATTCAGTTCAAATACAGTACAAGATAAGAGTGCAAATGAACAGGATATATCATAAAAAATGTAAGTCAACAGTATAAACAGTATACAGATGTAGCAGGGTTAACACACAAACTCTGAACTCTAATTTCTTAACTCATCACGTTATCTTGAAACAAAAGCCCTTTAAAATGAAGGTGTTTGCTCAACGCATTTAGTTTAGATAACACGTCTCATAAAGCATGTGTGTTAACTCTACTACATCTGTAAGTATAAACAATGGCATAAATCACAGAGAAAGTCAACTCTTTAGAGTCCACTAAAGTAAGAATTTGATGGCTTTGCATAACAGCAATAAGGGCAAATGTCCACAAACATCCAGACTCCAAAGTACTTGCTCCAGGGCACCACACTTGTACAGCTACACAGGCTTTATGTGTTGTACGTTCGTCTATAGAAAGCAAGAGGGAAAATCCACCAAGTGTACATTCTAGAATTTCTCATAAAGGGGAGGTCTACCCATAAAGGGGAAGTCAAAACCCATTGAAGTTCACCCACTTAGGATCCTAATTTAGTACCCAAAATGAAGAGAAACTGCAAGTAGCAACTCTTCCTCTGGAGTAGCCTTCATGTTCCATGCATTATAGGGATGTCATTTAAATTCCTGATAAGGGATTGTTCATGTTAGAATTGGTTGTCCAAATCTGCAACAGATTTTTTTTATTTTTTATTGTGCCCGGTGTGTATAGAGCCATGCACCTGTGTGGCCACTCAATGAGGAGAGATTTTCATCCTCTGGAAGCAAAGGGGACATAAAAAAATTCTGAGGTAGGTGGAGTCCCCACCTACCTCAGAATTTTTTTATGTCCCCTTTGCTTCCAAAGGATGAAAATCTCTCCTCATTGAGTGGCCACACAGGTGCATGGCTCTATACACACCGGGCACAATAAAAAATAAAAAAATATTATATATAGAATAAAAAAGAAATGTACAGTATTCACCTGCTCAATGCCCCGTCTTTCCAGTGATGCCATCCCAGTGATCCCAGTGGCCTGTGCCTTTGGTGCTGTAGCAATGATGTCACTGACTGACTGTCAATCACTGGCCTCAGCAGTCACTTGGGGTAGTCGGGTGTGTGTTTCACTACTGTACATGTCTCTCTGCAGCAAAGACGTTCCCGACTACCTCAAGTGACCATTAAAGCCAGTGATTGGCTGCAATAGTCAAGAGGTATGTTATCAATACAGCACTGAGAGCACAGAACACCACAATTCCAAGACTAGCATACAATGACAGCAAGAAGATAGCAAAAGGTATCTGACTCCCGGCACTTCTGCTGATGAGCTGTTTGATGAGGCCTCAGCGCTCCGTCAGGCCAGTGACTTAGTCCCAATCAAGTGAATGTGCATGGGCTGCAATACCAAGCACAGCCACTATACAATGTATGGCACTGTCCTTGCAAAGATATGAGGAGACTCAAGCACTCACTGGTGCTGCGTCCAATTCAAACAGTCCAACCCCTGCCAATCTGATATTAATAACCTATCAAATTCTCTGAGAACTGTGAGAGACAAGATTAAGATTTCTCCTGTAGTACACATTTGTCTCCACTAGATGGCAAAAACTCAATTAGGAGCCTCATGTACATTTTCTTTGTCCTAAGTTCATTAGTGAAAGAAAGGAGGAGTTAAGTTGCTATCTTTCGAATGTGCCAATCAACTCAGGAATGGAGTTAGTAAACCACTCCCTTTTTGTCACAGAGCCAATGAACTTTCATCTAGGACTACCCTTTTTGTCTACCTCATGTTGCCTATATAAGAGTATGTAACTGTAATAAAGAGAGATATTTTTCCATGATACCAGCCTGCATTGGTCTCAGAGAGAAAGCTGTATGAGCTCATACTTATAATTCTAACTGATTTGGAGCCACACAAAAGAAGAAGTTGTGTCGTAGATTTAGCGACAACAATTTGGCGCCCAACGTGGGGCAGACAGCTTGCGTAACTTCCGATTCAAACGCCAGGAGAGGACTTGCGTAAAACCATCAGACGAGGCATAAACTGCAGCAAAGGTAAGAAGCTTTTATTCTTACAACCTCCTCTGAGTCTTTTGCCCAGGTGTTTTCTCAAGAGTTGAATTGATGTTATCGCGATATAAGGGTTCAAATTATAGCTGATCTGTCCGTTAGAAAGAACCTGTTGAAATATTCCTTCTTTGTGTGGTGGAACATACTGAAACTAAACGGAAGTTGTTAGACAGCTGAGTCGGATATCCTGTGACGTAGAATTGGATCCCAGCCAAGTTCTGACGAGAGCGTTTGGAGATTCATGAGTAGTGACTAGGGGTCCTCATGAGTGTGCAGGATTAACACTGATTGCATAGTAATAAGCAATTGGAGGTTATTAAGTTGGTGCCCTGTACAAGAGAAATTGTGGGATCAATACTGTTGAGCTATTATTTGATTTTAATAGCAACCAGATATTGTTAAGTTGGTGCCCTACAATAATGGGAAATTCTAATGTTGCAGGACAGAGTGAAAAAATGTTAACAGCAGCTCAGTTGATGAGAGAAAGAGAAGGAAAAGTTTCAGTAACTAAGTTAAAATCGTTCATGCAGGCAATTGGTATGCATGAAACTGGAAGATTAAATGAAAGTTTATGGAAAAATATATTGCAAGAAAAGAAAGGTTGGCTGAGAGATAATAATAGGCTGGTGCAAGCAGAGTTATGGTGGAAGTTGTCTGCAGATGTGACTGATGGAAAGTTGAAAGAAATTGAGAAGAATGGTCAATATTGGTATAGTAAGATGGAGGATTTGGATGTGGTAAGGAACAAAGAACAGGACAGTTTGCCATGCGGCATCCCTTCCCCCACCACCTCTGTTGTAAGTAATCCTGGGTCTTGTGGTCCAACAAACAATCCTTGTGTCAGCCCCTCCTCTACACCATGTGCTGGAATGTGCTCATCAGGACCACCCACTGTGCTTTCTGCTTCCTCTATCCCTTCTCCATCCCCCAAAACTGTTTCCTTTGAACAACAACCCCCTCCTTATGGGGGATGGGAGTGTGTGTGCAGACACAAGAATGCTGAGAGGAATAACATGTGTGTTGTTTGTGGATCTCAAAGACAGGACACAATTCCTATCATAGGTCCCAGCACTGGATTATATCCAGTGATGTCTTCCAATAACCCTTCCCAACTGTATGTCCCAACAGTTAAAAATGTACCTGCAGTAATTGCCCCTATGATGCCTACTAGAAATATTCCAGATCAGTCTACCCAATCTAGGATTGAATCCACTTTAAGTCCATTTTCAGACTTGAGTGGATTTCTATCACAGGAAAGTATGGGATATCCAACATCAATGTTGGATATGCGAAATCTCATGCACCCAGTTTCCCCTATTATACCATCTCCGCCAAATCCACCCCGACCAAATATATCCTATCGTACGCCCAGGTACCTAACCCCTGGAGCTGCTCCTCTCAGAGGTCCAAATGACATCCCTGATGAACCTGTGTATCGCCCTTGGTCCCCTAGTGAGATGCTGGCCATGATGAGTAGAATCCCTAATCCAGAGGACTTACCCATGCCGTTCTGTAGAGAATTAGCGAAGATAAGGAAAGCGTTCTCATGTTGCTGGAGGGATCTAGAAGATTTAGTTCAGTGTAAAGCTGGTGACTCCTTCTCTCAGATTATAGCCTCTGCAGTGGGATCTTGTGAGGGAGATGATACTACTTTGTTGTCCGGTGAGCGATACATAGTGAGGCTCACGGAATGGGGGAGAAAAAGATTAGGTGATCAGTCTGTTACGTTGTCGGATATGCATCAGGATAAAATGGAAAGTGTGGAGAAATTTTACACTAGACTCCAGCAGAGATGGGTGGATTTGGGCTTTGAGTATACTTCAGACATGCATGAGAGGATTTTGAGTGCTGCTTTTGTGGATGGTGTTAGGGAAAGCATTCGCAAGGGTCTGGTATCAGCTAGGCCTGAATGGAGAACTATACAGCCCTCCATTTTGTTACAAGTAGCAAAGGGGGTAGAAGCTGAATTGAACAAAAGACCTAAGGCGGGTGTGGCCGCTTACCAGCACTTTCCCCAAAAAGGGGGAAGGAAACCATATTATAATTCCATAAGATGTTTTAACTGCGGCGGGGTGGGGCACTTTGCACGTCGTTGCCGATCTCCAGGCCCATGGGAGGAGGAAGAGGAGGAGAATGCTCAGCCCACCCAAGTGCGACGCCCATAGGAAATTGGCAATCCAGAGTCAAATGCTGTGCCCCTATTAAAAATGCAAACCTTAGGGCCTGCCCCAGTTGTCTCCTTGGCAATTAATGGGGGGGAGCCCATCCCCTTTTTGATTGACACTGGAGCAGCCAAAACTGTTATTCGCAGCAAACATGTAAAAAGATCCCTCATGTCTAAAGATAGTATTCCATGTGTAGGAGTAGACGGTAATGAGATTCCTACTCCTCTCACAAAGCCAATACAAATTGCATTTGCCCCAAACCAACAAATGCTAAGTCGCCTCTTAGTCAGTGACACCGCCCCTGTTAATTTGCTAGGAGCAGATTTGTTGCAGAGAATATATGCGCAGATAACATATCTTCCTGATTGTACTGTGAAGTTGCAAGGCAAACTAGGAGAAGAGGATATATGTCTCTTAGCAGCCTGTGATTATAATCCATTTCACATGTACGTGTCTACACTCTCTGAAGAGGGCGTGTCCCTTCTGCTGCAACAATTACCTGCACATCTGTGGGCCTGCGGACCTACAGATGTTGGCCATTTATCTGTCCCTCCAATGATGATAGAACGTAAACCTGATGCTCCTTTACCTCGGAAGGCACAATATCCCCTTAGTATACAACAAACGGATGCCATCACCAAAATAGTACATGATTTTGTCAGTAATGGGGTACTAATTGAAACCACCTCTCCATGTAACACTCCCTTGTACCCCATTAAGAAAAGGGGGGAAAAAGGTCAGCCAGTGCAGTATAGAATGGTACATGATCTTAGGGCTGTTAATGAGGCTACAGTTTTTAATACCCCTGTGGTACCAAACCCACATACGTTGTTGGCACAGATTCCACACAGTGCTACCCATTTCACTGTGGTGGATCTTGCAAATGCATTTTTCTCAGTTCCGTTACATCCAGATTGCAGATATCTTTTTGCTTTCACACATGACAGGAAGCAATACACCTGGACGGTCTTACCACAAGGTGCCCATAATTCCCCCAGTATGTACAGTACTGCCTTAGCCCAGGTTTTAGCGGATTGGCCCATTCCATCTGAAGGAATTGTCTTACTTCAATATATAGATGACTTACTTCTTTGCTGCCCGGGAGAGGAGGTGTGTAAACAAACCTGGGTGTCTCTTCTCACCTTCCTGGCTGCAAATGGCTGTAAAGCTTCCCGCAAGAAGCTTCAATTTTGTTGTACCACTGTCACCTTTCTAGGGCACTGTATATCTGCTGGGATTAGACATCTCACCCCAGACCGTATAACTGCAGTTGAACAAATTCCTTTGCCTACTACTGTGGGGGCTCTGAGAATTTATTTGGGTCTAGTCTCATACTGTAGGCCTTGGATCAGAAATGCCTCTGCTCTTTTGCAACCCTTGTATGATTGTCTCACCTCTCATCCTTTTTCATTGACAGATAAGGCCGTGGAGAACTTTCATACATTAAAATTAGTCATCAGTTCGACACCAGCATTGGGTCTACCGGACTACAATAAAGATTTCAGACTTTATTGCACTGAATGTCTTGGCCATGCTTCAGCTGTTCTCACACAAGCTAGGGCTGGCCAACAGCGTCCAGTGGCGTATTATTCTGCCAGACTCGATCCAGTGGCTAGAGGAGCGCCATCTTGTGTCCGTGCGGTAGTGGCTGTACAACTCATGCTTGACAAGAGCTCTGAGATTGTGCTCAATTATCCAATCACTGTTTTTGTCCCTCATGACATCTCGGCCATTCTCACACAAGTACAGCCTAAATACCTGTCCACTGCCAGACACCTTAGACTAGAATGTGCACTACTTATGCCACCAAATGTCACCATCAAAAGGTGCACAACTTTGAATCCAGCTACTCTGCTGCCTCTGGAGGGGGGAGGGAGTAGTGGTATGAGTCATCTAGCCGAATATCTTCCTGACCTGGAAGATAAACACGACTGTCTCCAATTAATGTCCCAAGAGACAGCAGGGTTTGATCACGTGGTAGATACTCCCTTAGGAAACCCAGATTTAGAGCTCTTTGTGGATGGATCGCGGTATGGTGTCCAGGGGAAGTTTTATACTGGGTATGCAGTTGTCACTCAGCACGATACGATCAAAGCGGAATCACTGCCCTCTCACAAGTCTGCACAGGAAGCTGAACTTAAGGCTTTGGAAGAGGCCTGCAGGTATGCGGAGGGAAAAACTGCAAACATCTATACAGATTCCAGGTATGCTTTTGGGATCACCCATGATTATGGTCCAATTTGGAAGGCTAGAGACTTCCTTACAGCAAATGGCAAGCCAATTAAAAATGGCAAAGGGGTGAAAGCCCTAATGGACGCTCTGCTGTTGCCAGCGAGGGTGGCCATTATGAAAATTAAAGGCCATTCGTCAGGAAAAACTCTTGAAGCTCGAGGAAATCATCGAGCTGATCTGGCAGCAAAAGCTGCTGCACAGAAACCCAGAGATGATCCTGTAGGGATAGCAGCAGTACAAGAGCAAATTTCCCTGCCTGTCAACTATGAAACATTTAAAACCTTACAGTCTCAAGCAACCAAAGAGGAAAAGGCAGTATGGATAGAGAAAGGAGCTGTGATGACCCCAAAAGGAACATGGCAACTTAGAGGAAAGCTGTGTTTGCCCCGTGCTTTATTCCCAGTCACAGCCCAGGCCACTCATGGGAATACTCACCTGTCCAAAACTGCCATGACTGCTCTTGTTAATAGTCACTGGTATGCCCCAGGATTCAGTGTAACTGCAGCCAAATTCACTCAGGCGTGTATGATTTGTGCACATCACAACATAGGAAGGACGGTAAAAACACCTTTGAGGCACACTCCCAGGCCCGATTTCCCCTTCCAAAGACTGCAAATAGATTACATCCAACTACCCAAAGTGGGGACCCTAGAATACGTCTTGGTATGTGTAGATCTGTTTTCAGGGTGGCCAGAGGCCTACCCTGTGGCCAAAGCCACTGCACAAAACACAGCCAAGAAACTTCTGAATGAGATAGTTTGCCGGTATGGGGTCCCAGAGACAATTGAGAGTGACCGAGGTTCTCACTTTACAGGGGAGGTCATGCGTGAAATTATGGGAGCCCTGGGTATTGAACAAGCCTTCCATACTGCGTATCACCCACAAAGCAGCGGTAGAGTAGAGCGACTCAACGGCACAATTAAATCAAAAATACAGAAGGCCATGGCTGAACTGAAAAAGCCATGGACAGAGTGTCTACCCTTGGCACTTTTCTCCATCCGGTATACACCTAACCGGAAGACAGGCCTGAGTCCATATGAAGTACTCTTTGGGAATGCCCCTAGATTAGGACTCTATTTTCCACAACAACTCCAGATGCAGCATAATAGTCTTTCAAAGTACGTTATCTGTCTTACAAACAGACTGTCTAATGTGTATTCCCAAGTTTTTGCTTCTCTTCCAGATCCAGACAGCATAGAGGCAACTCATTCTCTACAACCTGGAGATTGGGTAGTGGTGAAACGACACGTGCGGAAAGTTCTAGAACCACGATTTGAGGGTCCACATCAAGTACTGTTAACCACCGCCACTGCTGTCAAGTTGGAAGGAAAGCCTAATTGGGTCCACGCATCACACTGCAAAAAAGTACCAGAACCTCAAGTGCTGGAATGACTGCAAGGGCCGTAATATCTTTTCATTTTTTACTATTCGTTTTATATTGTACAGGGGAACATGCACAGTCAGATCAAGTCCCAAATTCCATATTTAGAACAATATTAACACAAGGGAATCAGAATACAATTACATCTCCTACAGCTTCACCCATGGTTGACAAAATGGCCTTAGAGACAGGGTTTTCAGACACAAATGTATGGCTAGAATGGATCCGCTATACGGTTCTTTCCCAGAAGCGATCCAACTGCATAGCATGTGCTGCAGCTCGACCTCATTTAGGTACGGTACCTTTCCCTTTGAGTGAGGTTACCGATCCTGAGGGTTTCAAGTGTATCCTTAAGATGTACACTGAAACCATTCCCAGTAATGACACCTCCCGCTGCAGGACATTAGAATTACTCTATCCTATTGTTCATGATAAAGATCATATGGGTTTCGGTATAACGCCATACCCTGGAAATTATACCTGTTTCAATCGTAACCATACAGGCAAAGACATTGGTGTTTTCCCTCCAGGATATTGTTCCTATAACATCTATCTAAATGAGACAAGTAGTGACTCTGATGCTTACCCTGACAAATGGTTTGTCCACCAAGGTTATCAACATTCGGATATCTGGTGGTTGTGTGGAGACATGAAGCTCCGACCCAGGATACGAATGGAATGGATTGGCCAATGTACCTTGATTAAGGTGCTGATGCCATTTGTTCTATTTTCGACTCTTGAGTGGGAGCAAGTCAGTACGCAAGCCAATGTCCGGTCAAGGCAAAGGAGGTCACTCCCTACATCTTTTGATTCTCATGTATACATAGATGCTATAGGAGTCCCTAGAGGAGTTCCTGATGAATTCAAGGCTAGAAACCAGATAGCTGCTGGTTTCGAATCAATACTTCCCACAATTGGCGTAAATAAAAATGTAGGATGGATTAACTATTTGTATTATAATCAACAGAGATTCGTGAATTATACCCGAGATGCAGTAAAAGGAATATCGGAACAACTGAGCTCTTCATCGGTGATGGCGTTACAGAATCGACTGGCCCTCGACATGATCCTAGCGGAAAAAGGAGGCGTCTGCAAGATGATCGGAAGTTCCTGCTGCACCTTCATTCCGAACAACACTGCCCCTGACGGAAGCATCACAAAGGCTTTGAATGGACTGACTTCGTTATCGAATGAACTAGAGGAAAACTCTGGAATCAACAACCCCATTAATTCATGGCTAGAACAGTGGTTTGGGAACTGGTCTAATGTGTTAGCCAATATGTTAATGACACTGGTGGTAGTACTTGTAGTATTGGCATTAATAGGGTGTTGTGTGATTCCTTGTTTTAGAAAAATTGTTTTTAAAATGTTCAATTCAACCACACCTGCAACAACCATGTACATGCATTGTGAAACTGACAAACCTAAAGATTATTTGGAGAACCTCTTTGAGGAACGCGATTCCGTCCTAAAACAAATGAAATCTTGTTGATAGTTGCGGAATAAATAGAACCAGATGAAGGCAAACCCGAAAGGGAGTTGGGGGGATCTGGTGAAGCAATAAGGAAAGTCCAGCTCTTCGCCGTTTAGGGCGCTGGGAGAGTACCTCACATTGCTTATTCATCTTGTATCTATTTACCGCAAAAAGGAGGGATTTGTGAGAGACAAGATTAAGATTTCTCCTGTAGTACACATTTGTCTCCACTAGATGGCAAAAACTCAATTAGGAGCCTCATGTACATTTTCTTTGTCCTAAGTTCATTAGTGAAAGAAAGGAGGAGTTAAGTTGCTATCTTTCGAATGTGCCAATCAACTCAGGAATGGAGTTAGTAAACCACTCCCTTTTTGTCACAGAGCCAATGAACTTTCATCTAGGACTACCCTTTTTGTCTACCTCATGTTGCCTATATAAGAGTATGTAACTGTAATAAAGAGAGATATTTTTCCATGATACCAGCCTGCATTGGTCTCAGAGAGAAAGCTGTATGAGCTCATACTTATAATTCTAACTGATTTGGAGCCACACAAAAGAAGAAGTTGTGTCATAGATTTAGCGACAACAGAACCCCTTTAAAATCCATGAGAAACTAAACCCAGATCTACCATTTTTAACAAAACTCATCAGAACCAAAGGTCTGCTTTAGTCCTCATCTCCCTGGCAGACCAACATGGCGGATTGACTCTGATCATTAGCTATTGTCTGAAGGTCACGTAAATTGCTCACCCTTAAAGCAAACTCCAGTCATTAACATTCACAGAAGATGATGGCAATGTAATTAAATCAGGTAGACTGACATCTTACCAAAGTGGAAGCACAAGGTCAGGGCCGAGCTTACCCCTTCTCTTGAACATCCGGTCGGCTGCTGACTTAACGAACAGCGGTAATTCTAAGAAATAACTTGTGATCATTGACTTGTTCTCTGAAACAGCAAATTACACAGCCGCCATTCCAACGCGCTGCTTGTTATTTGCAATGATTATGATTTTGCCCGGCGTAAAACCAGCCAAGTGTTTTTCCAAGAGCTGAATAAACAATACTGAGGCATTCTGCAAACACATCATTATGGGATCATCATCCTCTTCCTCGCAGCAGCTAGGGCAGAAGTGCTGCCTCAGGGCGCCTTTTTCATGTTTTATGTTTATTGAGTTATTTTTGTTGGATTGTGCAATTTTAAGTGTTTGGACAAATTGTATGACAATGATATTGATAGGTCCGCTAGCATCACATTTTGATCAACTTTAAGATATGTCTTCAGGGAACAGTTATGAGCAGAGCTCTTAGGGCACTGCACCAAAATTTTCATACATATGACTGATTCTTAAAGGGGTTGCTCAGGAAAAAAAAATATTTTAAAAATCTAAACATGTTGAAAATAAATAAAAGAAGATCTACTTATCTTACAGACACTCTTGTGTTCTCTGGAATCAAAAGGGTTTAAAACGCCAAACTCTGTAGCAGGTAAAGTTGTTATTGGGCTTGTGAATCCTCGTTAGAATGTTGTTTTAACCCTCTCCTATCCAGAGCGCACAGCTTAGAAGGAACACTAATCCGCCACCACTTCTGATTTGAAGATGCCTAGTCTCCTGTCTCAATTAATTGGGATTGTACCAGATGAATGCACCAGTCCATCGCCATAATGCGTATTATCTAATAAAGGACCTCAAAACGTCATCTCAATGCACGGATGTAATTTACTACCAACCCGATCAATGGACAAAGCAGCGGCGGAACCAGGACTTTTATAACATCAAGTCTACTGCAAGATTGTGCATACCCTGCACAATGTCATAAGGTGAGCGCAACATCAATTGCTCTTATTATGAGCTTATTTTAGATAGTGTGCACTATGGAGCTTTTATTTTATTTTTGTTGCAGAAAAGCATCAAGGTCTGACGCGGGAGTGCTGGGACTAATTGTCTGCTGGCAGATGCTAAGGATTCCTGTGTGTAGCTAGCTATAAGTGGAGGTGAGTGGCACAAGCCATAAAGGTGCTCCCTCTCGGTGCCTAGACAGGGCATGGTAGAAGACATGAGGTGAGAGCTGCAGGGTAGACAGAAGCCAGTTAGCGCATCCTGATAGCACCCAACACCTGTATGATAGACAGTCCTGTAGTGCAATTGAGGAGAATGTGTACAAAGTGGTTGAAGGGATGGAGATACCTCAACTAGGGAAATCTTGGAGATTATGCTGTATTGTGCCATGCAGAGAGAAGCCATGGTGATAATTGCAGATGCAACCATATTGATTGCTGCCACTCTGAAAAGACCAAAGCCATAGTGTCGACATCCAAGAAACTGTTTGCAACACAACCCGAGAAAAGTACGTTTTTGCTCTTTACAGAGACTTTGTCATATTTGCCTGTTGTGACTAACAAACCTATCCGGCCATTGTTTACTACAGGGGGATGTGATTTGCCCACATGCGGTCAGCTGCATCATGGGGTCATACCCTAAGGGACCCTTAGTCCATGCCCCCTTAGAAACCCTTAAAACCAGGGTATGAAATGCCAATATTTATTTGTAGTCATATAAACCAAGACACAAAGGGGGTCATTTATTAAAACCGGCATTTTAGACGCTGGTCTTAATAACCCATATAGCTGGCGGTGGATCCGCCAAAGTTATGAACAGGCACCGGCCTCTACATAACTTTGGCACATCCACGACCGGTCTAAATCTACACCAGCTTCCTTGCTGGTTTACATTTAGACAATTTTCCACGCCTAAGACAGGAAAAGGGGAAAAGTCATAGATTGCGGCGCAAATAACCTTGCACCGCAATCTGCGCCAAAGATACGACTGATATGGGAGTATTTCTGGATAGTAAATGACCCCCAAAATACCCTTATCCTATCAGAGATCCATAAAGTATCTCATAATGACTGGTCTTCCTGTAACTTTATAAAACAATACATCTCCGAAATCCCTTTAGAGGAAGAATAAATTACGCCCTCGCCCTCACTATTTTGCATACGCCTGTTTATATTTTAATAATATTTAAAATAAGAAAATGTTATCGCATGCAATAAGCAAGAATTGGAGCTTCCCATGTGACAACCATGTTTGATAAATGCAACGTACACATGGAAGTGATGCCTTTTCATGGTCAGTTCCATCCAGGCATTAGGATATGACCTTGAAATAAAATACTTGCAACAGATTCCAGTTTACAAAAATGATTTCATTTTCTAAGTAACTCTCATTACTCAGAATATGCAAATGTCTTAACTTTAAAATGCGATTATATGGAGAATTTAGGAGCAATTTTCTATTAAAAACTAAATTAATTTCTGAAGACAATGATGATAATGAGTGTGAAGCCATTTGCTAATCAAGGCATGGCCAAATGTGATGATATTTTTACCACGAACAAGTAAATCCTAAATGATTAATTGTTTTCCCTTATTAACAATGTAAATTTTCCCTTATTCATGCTCTTGATTGACGGTGGATAAATACCAAAAATGTCATAGCACTAAGCACCAAATCATCGGGTGAGCTAGTGATATGTAGATGCAATTGGCCTGAGCTGCCACCAACCGATCCTGCCGAATACCAACCGATCTCCTTCCAGAAGTTAAAATGCACAATGTCAGTCTTTTCTACAGTGTATCTCCTGGGATCACTTTTAAAGTTCTGATGGGAGGCATGCGTTCTGCAGGATAATTGAAGGTGTCCTTTAAAGAGGTTGTCTGCTTTAGAAAACTCATTAGGGTCCTTCTTTACCAAATTAAAACCAAAAAGGAAGGCCCAGCGCAAGTGTACCTTATATTGACAGTCCATTGATTTTAGTTAACACTGGGTAATGCTGCATTTCACCTGTAGTGGAGATGTGGGGTAACCAAACACTTGCAGCCAGGTTACAAAAAGTTATTGGACCAGGAACGGTATATACTGTATACACCTTATTGTCAGGGGACAATTCTCCCTGTCTAGCCCTGAAAACTATACAGACAGTATTACTACTGACCCTGTATATCTCCCTGTAAAAACAGATAGTACTGCCTCCCTATCGATAAGCAGATAGTACTGCCTCCCCTTGTCTCCCTGTACATCATGTAAAGTATTTAGGTACACTATAGATAGCACTGCAGTCATGTAAAGTATATAGGTATAGAATAGATAATACTGCCATGCTGTTTCTTCATGCACAGAATATACATACAGGTAGTACTGCCTCTCTCACTCCCTATAGTTGTAAGCAGATAGTACTGCCTCCCTTGTCTCCCTGTACATCAAGTATAGGATGTAGGTACACTACAGATAGTACTGTAGTCATGTAGGGGATATTGGTATAGAATAGATAGTATTGCCATACTGTTTCTTCATGTACAGAATATACACTACGTGCAGAATTATTAGGCAAATGAGTATTTTGACCACATCATCCTCTTTATGCATGTTGTCTTACTCCAAGCTGTATAGGCTCGAAAGCCTACTACCAATTAAGCTTATTAGGTGATGTGCATCTCTGTAATGAGAAGGGGTGTGGTCTAATGACATCAACTCCCTATATCAGGTGTGCATAATTATTAGGCAACTTCCTTTCCTTTGGCAAAATGGGTCAAAAGAAGGACTTGACAGGCTCAGAAAAGTCAAAAATAGTGAGATATCTTGCAGAGGGAGGCAGCACTCTTAAAATTGCAAAGCTTCTTAAGCGTGATCATCGAACAATCAATCGTTTCATTCAAAATAGTCAACAGGGTCGCAAGAAGAGTGTGGAAAAACCAAGGCGCAAAAACTGCCCATGAACTGAGAAAAGTCAAGCGTGCAGCTGCCAAGATGCCACTTGCCACCAGTTTGGCCATATTTCAGAGCTGCAACATCACTGGAGTGCCCAAAAGCACAAGGTGTGCAATACTCAGAGACATGGCCAAGGTAAGAAAGGCTGAAAGACGACCACCACTGAACAAGACACACAAGCTAAAAAGTCAAGACTGGGCCAAGAAATATCTCAAGACTGATTTTTCTAAGGTTTTATGGACTGATGAAATGAGAGTGAGTCTTGATGGGCCAGATGGCTGGATTGGTATTGCCAGCAGTATATAGCGGAAGAACATTAAATACAAATCCAGAGATGATACCTAAAATATACAACACAACTTCCAGATTTGTAAAAAACTCTCAAGGAGTAATATATTACCACATAGACAATGTGAATAGGTCCCTTTTTTACTTCTATTTTTGTTTCTATTTTTTATATATTTTTATTCTGATTTTTATGTCCATTATTATTCTTATTCTGCAATCTGATATTAAATTGTCAACCTGATCCAGACCAGGATTTACAAAAACCGAATCCAGTCCAGGATTTATACACAACTCAAACAAATTGAAGGCAACACCCCTTAAAGCAACCAGCATTTAAAACCCCTCACTCGCTCCTGACACACCACAACTTGACCACTGAGGAAGGGACCAATAGTGTCCCGAAACGCGTCTGGTCTGAGGAACGAGTGAGGACTAAAAGGATATCCACCATTTGGAATGAAAAATCATCGGAGAAGAACATATCTGTCCCGGCGATAATCATTCAAATATCCCGCAGCAAAAGAGATTGGCCAATCAGGAACTCAGACACCGTGTGACGTCGACAAGCATCATCATCACGTGCTACATCACATGGTAAGGCGAGCGATCACGTGGGACGCCACGCAGGTCCTTGCTCAAAGGAGTACATCGCAACGGATGAAGAGGGGTAAAGTAAACTCTCCCAATTATCAACTATTTCTCCTCATATGAATACAATTGTTTCACCAAACAGGACGGATATATGAAAGAGCTATATCAGGCCAACCATTTAATAGATTTTATCTATATATACTTATTGGTAAGACACCTGCTCTCCCACTAAGGAGCGGACATTCTATTACCGGGACATCCGACAAATAGAAGATCAACCGCTGCAGCTTCGAGATCAGCAAATGTTTGACATTGTTTTTATTATTACCCACCTTATTTGAAATCCAATATTATAATCAACACTGATTTTCCGTTTTTACTTTATTGTGCACAATAATATTAAGTGTATGCGCACCAATTTAAACCTTTTTTCTTGAATACAATTTTTTTCACGTATATATATACTTTTGCACGCCTTACACGTGATTGAATTTATACTGGACTGTCTTCTATTATATAACGTCACCGTATACGTACTGAAGACTATCAATACTCCGCGAAAAACGTTCCAACCGACTGATTTCTTACGACCTTGAGTTCCAGGATCAACTGAATAGACTATCTCAACACTTTGACACAACACAATCCATTTTATTTACTTCCTTTTTATAATTCCAATTTTATGCTATTTTTAATACAGCATATTTAATTAATATATAATCAATTATATACAACTACGTAAATCGATTCATCCAATTAAAATCAATAAATATAGTCCATTAAACCAAATGTGAGTGTGCCATCACAACATTCTTTTCCTATTAACACTTTCTCACGGTTTTTAGGTGTACCGGTGATAGAGCACCTCTATCCATATTGACCGACTGGTGAGCCTCAGCAACACTTCTACTTACAATATTCATACACCTACCTGGTGTGCTCCCAGCAGATCAAATATGGACATTTGGAGTCATATGGAAAACAAATGTAAGAAAATAGATACTTACTCGTTTGATGATCCTAATACTAGCAAAACCCTACTTGATCCAACAATATCGTTATCAATTACATTCAAAGAACTAGAAAAACTCCTACACAAGCAATTAAAACACAGATGGGAAATAAAATCACTCACTCAGTGTCTAGAGAGAGGACAGATACCAAAAGGGTTAACCCTAACCAAAGATCCAGCACTAGATCTACTTAGCACAGAATTCAAAGAAGAATGGGACTCCTGTTTAAAAGCACAATCATGCATCTTGGTAGAACTAATAATTAAAAGAAGAAAACAACTACTAGAAGACACTATCATACAAATAGAGAAACTGAAAGAAAAAATGGAATCATTCCAAAAAGATGATGAATACTATAAATGGGCAGAAAGACTATGCAAAGGTTTAGACTCATTAGAAAAAGAAATAATACATAAGAAAACAAAAAAACTAAGACATTATCAATATGAAGAACATACCACACAAAATTCTGGTCATAACCTCTATGAGGAACAAAACAACCAAATAGTAGAACATATAAACTATGTACCACCCAATCACCATCATAACCACACCAACATAGACAAGGGAGGAGAACAAGAATATATAAAAGATAAAACAAACAATGGAACAAATAGGAAAAACCATAATTCCACAACGAATAATTCACCCACTCATTACAATGTGCCAACAACCAATAGATATGAAACACTTGCGACTCCACATTTTTTAGATGTAACTCCCCCCCACCACAAAACCAGACAAAAGACGACACCGCTACCAATCCCGGAGAAGAAATACAACCAGACACATTCCCCCACCCACGATTACAACCTGAGACACAGACAAACCAACAATCCAATACATCAATCACGGAGTGGCCCAACACAATACAGACAACAAAACCACTACCACCGGGACCCACCACAACAAACATGGATTCCATCCAAAACACGTACATACCAACGAAGAGAAAGATACGAAGAGGAAGAAGGAAATCAATACTCAAACAGACATCACAACAGATAGAACAAGAGGATATCACAGTCAATCTGAGCCAGATAAATCTAACGTTAGCCCAAAAAACCTTATTAAACAAGGGACTCAACTTCGCACCCACAATAAATCTGGATAAATTTTCAACCTATATAGGCATTGAAAAATACATTAGAAAATTATGTTTAAAAAAATACCACCTAAAAAACTCACTTATTCCACAGTTACCAGAAAGCAAGGAATACCTACATACAACATTAAAAAGCAAATCTAAACATTTTCCAAGACAGGAGATAAGTCAAGAAATCGCAACATTTCGGAAGTGCGTAGAACAAGACATCAGGAAATTGAAAACATACTTAACTTCAAATAATCTGACAAAAAAAGAAAGGGAGTCAATGAAAGAACTCCAAGCAATGGAACAGATAACCATCCGCCCAGCAGATAAAGGAGGAGCGATAGTCATACTAGATTCCAAAAATTATAACCAAGAGTGTATACGCCAACTTATGGACCACACAACATACCAAAAATTAAAATACGATCCCACAGAAGAATATCAAAAGAAACTGGTAGAATATTGCACTACAGGTTTAAATAATGAGATCTTATTGGAACGAGAACATAAATTCATCATATCCACACAAAAACGACTACCAGCTTTTTACTGTATACCGAAAATACATAAAAATCCAACTGCTCCCCCCGGAAGACCCATTATCTCAGGGATAGGATCAATAACATCTAACTTGTCAGAATACATCGATAAAATGATACAACCATATGTGAAATTAATTCCCTCCTATATAAAAGACACCACAGGCCATCATCACTACACTAGAAGCAATAGAGTACAACGAAAACTGGACACTTGGGACACTAGACGTAAATTCCTTATACACAATAATCGATCACACACAGGGTATATCAGCACTTAAGAATCACCTAACCGATCATTCGCCACTCAAAACAGACCAAATAAACTTCATCACAACTGGAGTTCACTTTATATTAACTCATAACTATTTCATTTTCAACTCTGACTTCTACCAACAACAAATCGGCACGGCAATGGGCACCAGATTTGCCCCGAGCTATGCCAATATCTTCATGTCCGAATGGGAACGGGAGGTGATTGGTCCTAGGCTCGGGACAAGTCTGGTGCTGTGGAGAAGATACATTGACGACGTGATATTCATATGGCAAGATACTGAAAGCTCCTTACAGTCATTTCTAAATGAAATCAATATCAATAATCTGAATTTAAGATTCACATCCAACATAACCAAAACCCAACTAGAATTCCTCGATTTAAAAATCCAAGTAGATAACACCAAATTAATATGTAGCACCTACCAAAAACCAGTAATGAAAAACAACCACATATTGTTCTCCAGTTGCCATCTTCCACAATGGCTAACCAATATCCCAACAAATCAATTCAGAAGACTAAAAAGGAATTGTACTCTCAACACCAAATTTGAAGAAGAAGCCACCCAAATGAAAAATAAATTCTCAAACAAAAAATACCCAGACAAACTACTTGACAACGCACTAAACAAAGTTAAAAGAATGGATAGACAGGAATTCTTTAAAGAAAAAGAAGAAGACCTTACACTACAAAAAGAAGAAGCTAGACTAATTTTACCTTACAATGCCCAACATAAAAATATTGCCAAAATCATTAATAAACATTGGCATCACCTACTCAAGGACAAAACTATAGGACCATCACTCAACATTATACCATCAATAGTTTACACTAAAGCCCCTAATCTAGGACTAAAAATAGCTCCCACGACAAAACAGAAAATAAAAAAAGCACAGCACAACTGGCTATCTATGAAAGGCTTTTTTAGATGTGGGCGATGCAACAACTGCAAAGTGACGAATTTCCCCAAAAAAACCGTACAAGTCTGTTCCACACAAAACTCATTTAAACTACAAATAGAAGAATGTATAACATGTAACACCACGGACGTCATATATTTACTGGAATGCCCATGCCGTAAACAATATATTGGTAGAACAAAAAGACAACTGAAAAAAAGAGTATCAGAACACATAGCAAACATCAAAAAAGGATATGAGCAACATACATTATCCAAACATTACAAAACATACCATAATAGTGACCCATCATCTCTCAAATTTACAGCTTTCGAAAAGATTAACAAACCATGGAGAGGAGGCAATCATATAAACAACATGTCACGTATTGAATCCAAGAGAATCTATGAATTTGACACCTTAATACCTGCAGGTCTAAATGCGGAAATGGAGATTTTCGGATTCTTGTAAAATACGGGGGGGTGCCTCTCTGGGAAAGAGAAATGGAGGTCCGGCTGTCTACCAGCACCTCCATCTCCTCTCCCACCTAGGCCCCTCTCCCCCACACGTATCCCCAACATTCAACCAACCACAGACATTGAAATTAGCAGACACCGTTAAAGAAATGGTAAAATGAAAACAACCCTAATAATAAATATCAACGGAATGTCAAACCACGGTCAACATAAAACCACATAGTTAATTACAAGAAAAGAAAAAGTAACCCTAATTCAATAATAATCTTGAGGAATCCCATACAATTTGTACTTTTGGAAAAAACGCACATAAACCGCATCAAAAACGCAATGAATATATTAATACCAAAAATCGAATTATACTCTCTATTGACACAGATACACACAAGTAAAACAACCAGTTTAACACAAAATAGATCAGGACCACTATCAAACACCTATCATACTACAAGCTCAAGTAACAGACCATATAACAGAAAGAAACCATCACCCAAACCACCCAGAAAAGACCCAAACAATATAGTCCCGGTAAAAGATAACACAGATAACCCATACCTCATTTACACAAAAAAATCTGATTCTTAAGAAAAAAACGCACTGTAACCGCATATATATAAAATAATCGTCAGCAGTATATAGCGGAAGAACACTAAATACAAATCCAGAGATGATACCTAAAATATACAACACAACTTCCAGATTTGTAAAAAACTCTCAAGGAGTAATATATTACCACATAGACAATGTGAATAGGTCCCTTTTTTACTTCTATTTTTGTTTCTATTTTTTTTATATATTTTTATTCTGATCTTTATGTCTATTTTTATTCTTATTCTGCAATCTGATATTAAATTGTCAACCTGATCCAGACCAGGATTTACAAAAACCGAATCCAGTCCAGGATTTATACACAACTCAAACAAATTGAAGGCAACACCCCTTAAAGCAACCAGCATTTAAATCCCTCACTCGCTCCTGACACACCACAACTTGACCACTGAGGAAGGGACCAATAGTGTCCCGAAACGCGTCTGGTCTGAGGAACGAGTGAGGACTAAAAGGATATCCACCATTTGGAATGAAAAATCATCGGAGAAGAACATATCTGTCCCGGCGATAATCATTTCAAATATCCCGCAGCAAAAGAGATTGGCCAATCAGGAACTCAAACACCGTGTGACGTCGACAAGCATCATCATCACGTGCTACATCACATGGTAAGGCGAGCGATCACGTGGGACGCCACGCAGGTCCTTGCTCAAAGGAGTACATCGCAACGGATGAAGAGGGGTAAAGTAAACTCTCCCAACTATTAATTATTCCTCCTCATATGAATATAATTGTTTTACCAAACAGGACGGTTATATGAAAGAGCTATATCAGGCAAACCATTTAATAGATTTTATCTATATATACTATTGGTAAGATACTTGCTCTCCCACTAAGGAGCGGACATTCTAGTACCGGGAAATCCGACAAATAGAAGATTAACCGCTGCAGCTTCGAGATCAGCAAATGTTTGACATTGTTTTAACTATTACCCACCTTATTTGAAATCCAACATTATAATCAACACTGATTTTTCGTTTTTACTTTTATTGTGCACATTAATATTGAGTGTATGCGCACCAATTTATACCTTTTTTCTTGAATACAATTTTTTTCACCTATATATATACTTTTGCACGCCTTACACGTGATTGAATTTATACTGGACTGTCTTCTATTTATATCGTCACCGTATACGTACTGAAGACTATCAATACTCCGCGAAAAACGTTCCAACCGACTGAATTCTTACGACCTTGAATTCCAGGATCAACTGAATAGACTATCTCAACACTTTGAACACAACACAATCCTTTTATTTACTTCCTTTTTATAATTCCATTTTATGCTATTTTTAATACAGCATATTTTACATATATAATCAATTATATACAACTACGTAAATCGATTATCCAATTAAAATCAATAAATATAGTCCATTAAACCAAATGTGAGTGTGCCATCACAACATTCTTTTCCAATTAAGCATATTAGGTGATGTGCATCTCTGTAATGAGAAGGGGTGTGGTCTAATGACATCAACACCCTATATCAGGTGTGCATAATTATTAGGCAACTTCCTTTCCTTTGGCAAAATGGGTCAAAAGAAGGACTTGACAGGCTCAGAAAAGTCAAAAATAGTGAGATATCTTGCAGAGGGAGGCAGCACTCTTAAAATTGCAAAGCTTCTTAAGCGTGATCATCGAACAATCAATAGTTTCATTCAAAATAGTCAACAGGGTCGCAAGAAGAGTGTGGAAAAACCAAGGCGCAAAAACTGCCCATGAACTGAGAAAAGTCAAGCGTGCAGCTGCCAAGATGCCACTTGCCACCAGTTTGGCCATATTTCAGAGCTGCAACATCACTGGAGTGCCCAAAAGCACAAGGTGTGCAATACTCAGAGACATGGCCAAGGTAAGAAAGGCTGAAAGACGACCACCACTGAACAAGACACACAAGCTAAAAAGTCAAGACTGGGCCAAGAAATATCTCAAGACTGATTTTTCTAAGGTTTTATGGACTGATGAAATGAGAGTGAGTCTTGATGGGCCAGATGGCTGGATTGGTAAAGGGCAGAGAGCTCCAGTCCGACTCAGACGCCAGCAAGGTGGAGGTGGAGTACTGGTTTGGGCTGGTATCATCAAAGATGAGCTTGTGGGGCCTTTTTGGGTTGAGGATGGAGTCAAGCTCAACTCCCAGTCCTACTGCCAGTTTCTGGAAGACACCTTCTTCAAGCAGTGGTACAGGAAGAAGTCTGCAAGGTAAGAAAAACATGATTTTCATGCAGGACAATGCTCCATCACACACGTCCAAGTACTCCACAACGTGGCTGGCAAGAAAGGGTATAAAAGAAGAAAATCTAATGACATGGCCTCCTTGTTCACCTGATCTGAACCCCATTGAGAACCTGTGGTCCATCATCAAATGTGAGATTTACAAGGAGGGAAAACAGTACACCTCTCTGAACAGTGTCTGGGAGGCTGTGGTTGCTGCTGCACGCAATGTTGATGGTGAACAGATCAAAACACTGACAGAATCCATGGATGGCAGGCTTTTGAGTGTCCTTGCAAAGAAAGGTGGCTATATTGGTCACTGATTTGTTTTTGTTTTGTTTTTGAATGTCAGAAATGTATATTTGTGAATGTTGAGATGTTATATTGGTTTCACTGGTAAAAATAAATAATTGAAATGGGTATATATTTGTTTTTTGTTAAGTTGCCTAATAATTATGTACAGTAATAGTCACCTGCACACACAGATATCCCCCTAAAATAGCTAAAACTAAAAACAAACTAAAACTACTTCCAAAAATATTCAGCTTTGATGTTAATGAGTTTTTTGGGTTCATTGAGAACATGGTTGTTGTTCAATAATAAAATTAATCCTCAAAAATACAACTTGCCTAATAATTCTGCACTCCCTGTACATACAGATAGTACTGCTTCTCTCACTCCCTATAGATGATGTAAGCAGATAGTACTGCCTCCCATTGTCTCCCTGTACATCTAGAGGCTTTTGGTACACTACAAGTAGTACTGCAGTCATGTAAGGGATATAGGTATAGAATATATAGTACTGCCATACTGTTTCTTCATGAATAAGGATAGTACTACCTTTGTTAGTAATTTAAATATGCCAATTTGGTTTTACAGCTTACAAAATTCAACAAGCCAAAAATGAAATAAAGATAATCTAGATGAATAGGGTCATAAACATTACTTTAAAACAATACTAAAGTATTTACCAGGGTTGCAAATAAAGAAAGCCGAAGGCACAGTCTTTGAAGCCTAATGCAAATATTAATATTACCGTAAAGGGTAACAGCATCTTATTGTGACCCTCACATCATATCATAGAGTCAATGAAATGCTGGACTGTTCTTTCTGCATATGAGATCTGAAATAACTCATTAAACAACATCATTTATTAATGCTATTGAGTTTTATTCTTATCTGTGGTCGGGCCTGACTTTTCCTGTTCTCAGTAATTAGCTATGCTCTCAGAGCAGAAGGCCCTTGTTATGGGTTCTGTGAATAAAATCAGACTAGAATGCAGACACAAATGGTTCAGAAAGTAGACGGGACACAGTCACTTTGGAAGAAGATTTGTATGTTGCAAATAATCTTATAAAGTCCTATCTGCACCTAGAATCTGTCTAAAAAGTGGCACAAATTGGCTCAACTAGGGTTTCTACACTTTTCAACTTGCTCAAAAAGGGGATGGGGTTTCATGGGAAAGGGACATGGCCTAAGATGCACAGTTTTGTGCCAAAACTCTACCATAAAATTCTTTCTCTAAGTAAGCCAACCAATAGCTGGTATAGAGTCAGAGAAAAGTGTTGATTCCTGCACCACATTTATCATCCAGCCTGAGCTCCTGTGATGAATCTGGTGGAGGTCTAGACCGCCGATCTAAGCTTACACCATCTATAGGATTAGTCCTGCATGTTGCAGCACCTGTAAACAACATCCTGCAGTGGCAGCAACAGTGTGAGTGTCCGGGCGGCTCTATTTAAACCCCGCTCAAACACTCAAAGTCCGCCTCTTGCCAACACGTGACCCGCTCCATAGCCGATCATGTGAATAGTCAGATGACTCACGTCACGTCACATGATCGGATGAGGTCGGTCAGCGGGCATTCCCTTAAGTTAGAGCTACGCCCTCTGTGCTTTCGTCAGTATTTAGAGGCTGGACCAATGGGCGGGGACCGAGGGAGGAGGCTAAGCCAAACCATCGCGTACCCCTATTAGTTTGAGTGATATGCGCAGCATCAGCGTAATGATCCGGCGCATGCGCAATTAAGGATTTAAACGGCAGGTCCTATCAATGGAATCATAGATGTTAAAAGAAAAAAGTAGAGATCTACTTATTTCTGGCCAGGGTACACATATATACAGAGGAGGGTCGTCCATTATAATGTACTAGAAGACCAGTCGGATATATATAAACAAAGTACCTTGCGGCTTATATACCGGCCATTAGTACAATAGAGTCATAATTGTTCGGTAAAACTGTCATTCTATCAAATCAAGTCGCAATTATTGATCCAATAGGGCTATCATCATGAACAGTGTATATATGGATGGGGGTCATACCAAATCTTGTTCAAGGATATATAGACAAAGGTGAACGCATGTCTTGGATCTAAATTCGGTCGAGTACTTATGATTAGAGTTGAGCGAACACCTGGATGTTCGGGTTCGAGAAGTTTGGCCGAACTTCCCGGAAATGTTCGGGTTCGGGATCCGAACCCGATCCGAACTTCGTCCCGAACCCGAACCCCATTGAAGTCAATGGGGACCCGAACTTTTCGGTACTAAAAAGGCTGTAAAACAGCCCAGGAAAGGGCTAGAGGGCTGCAAAAGGCAGCAACATGTAGGTAAATCCCCTGCAAACAAATGTGGATAGGGAAATGAATAAAAATTAAAATTAAATAAATAAAAATTAACCAAAATCAATTGGAGAGAGGTCCCATAGCAGAGAATCTGGCTTCACGTCACCCACCACTGGAACAGTCCATTCTCAGATATTTAGGCCCCGGCACCCAGGCAGATGAGAGAGGTCCCGTAACAGACAATCTGGCTTCATGTCAGCACAGAATCAGTCTTCATATCATAGCAGAGAATCAGGCTTCACGTCAGCCACCAATGCAACAGTCCATTGTCAGATATTTAGGCCCAGCACCCAGGCAGAGGAGAGAGGTCCTGTAACAGACAATCTGGCTTCATGTCAGCAGAGAATCAGTCTTCATATCATAGCAGAGAATCAGGCTTCACGTCAGCCACCAATGCAACAGTCCATTGTCAGATATTTAGGCCCAGCACCCAGGCAGAGGAGAGAGGTCCCGTAACAGACAATCTGGCTTCATGTCAGCAGAGAATCAGTCTGCATGTCATAGCAGAGAATCAGGCTTCACGTCAGCCACCAATGCAACAGTCCATTGTCAGATATTTAGGCCCAGCACCCAGGCAGAGGAGAGAGGTCCCGTAACAGACAATCTGGCTTCATGTCAGCAGAGAATCAGTCTTCATATCATAGCAGAGAATCAGGCTTCACGTCAGCCACCAATGCAACAGTCCATTGTCAGATATTTAGGCCCAGCACCCAGGCAGAGGAGAGAGGTCCCGTAACAGAGAATCTGGCTTCATGTCAGCAGAAAATCAGTCTGCATGTCATAGCAGAGAATCAGGCTTCACGTCAGCCACCACTGCAACAGTCCATTGTCATAAATTTAGGCCCAGCAACCAGGCAGAGGAGAGGTTCATTCAAATTTGGGTAGCCTCGCAATATAATGGTAAAATGAAAATAAAAATAGAATTGAATGAGGAAGTGCCCTGGAGTACAATAATATATGGTTAAGGGGAGGTAGTTAATGTCTAATCTGGACAAGGGACGGACAGATCCTGTGGGATCCATGCCTGGTTCATTTTTATGAACGTCAGCTTGTCCACATTGGCTGTAGACAGGCGGCTGCGTTTGTCTGTAATGACACCCCCTGCCGTGCTGAATACACGTTCAGACAAAACGCTGGCCGCCGGGCAGGCCAGCACCTCCAAGGCATAAAAGGCTAGCTCTGGCCACGTGGACAATTTAGAGACCCAGTAGTTGAATGGGGCCGAACCATCAGTCAGTACGTGGAGGGGTGTGCACACGTACTGTTTCACCATGTTAGTGAAATGTTGCCTCCTGCTAACACGTTGCGTATCAGGTGGTGGTGCAGTTAGCTGTGGCGTGTTGACAAAAGTTTTCCACATCTCTGCCATGCTAACCCTGCCCTCAGAGGAGCTGGCCGTGACACAGCTGCCTTGGCGACCTCTTGCTCCTCCTCTGCCTTGGCCTTGGGCTTCCACTTGTTCCCCTGTGACATTTGGGAATTCTCTCAGTAGCGCGTCTACCAACGTGCGCTTGTACTCACGCATCTTCCTATCACGCTCCAGTGCAGGAAGTAAGGTGGGCACATTGTCTTTGTAGCGTGGATCCAGCAGGGTGGCAACCCAGTAGTCCGCACACGTTAAAATGTGGGCAACTCTGCTGTCATTGCGCAGGCACTGCAGCATGTAGTCGCTCATGTGTGGCAGGCTGCCCAGGGATAAGGACAAGCTGTCCTCTGTGGGAGGCGTATCGTCATCGTCCTGCCTTTCCCCCCAGCCACGCACCAGTGATGGACCCGAGCTGCGTTGGGTGCCACCCCGCTGTGACCATGCTTCATCCTCATCCCCCTCCACCTCCTCCTCATCCTCGTCCTCCTCGTCCTCCAGTAGTGGGCCCTGGCTGGCCACATTTGTACCTGGCCTCTGCTGTTGCCAAAAACCTCCCTCTGAGTCACTTCGAAGAGACTGGCCTGAAAGTGCTAAAAATGACCCCTCTTCCTCCTCCTCCTCCTGGGCCACCTCCTCTTCCATCATCGCCCTAAGTGTTTTCTCAAGGAGACATAGAAGTGGTATTGTAACGCTGATAACGGCGTCATCGCCACTGGCCATGTTGGTGGAGTACTCGAAACAGCGCAACAGGGCACACAGGTCTCGCATGGAGGCCCAGTCATTGGTGGTGAAGTGGTGCTGTTCTGTAGTGCGACTGACCAGTGCGTGCTGCAGCTGAAACTCCACTATGGCCTGCTGCTGCTCGCACAGTCTGTCCAGCATGTGCAAGGTGGAGTTCCACCTGGTGGGCACGTCGCATATGAGGCGGTGAGCGGGAAGGCCGAAGTTACGCTGTAGCGCAGACAAGCGAGCAGCAGCAGGATGTGAACGCTGAAAGCGCGAACAGACGGCCCGCACTTTATGCAGCAGCTCTGACATGTCGGGGTAGTTGTGAATGAACTTCTGCACCACCAAATTCAGCACATGCGCCAAGCAAGGGATGTGCGTCAAACTGGCTAGTCCCAGAGCTGCAACGAGATTTCGCCCATTATCACACACCACCAGGCCGGGCTTGAGGCTCACCGGCAGCAACCACTCGTCGGTCTGTTGTTCTATACCCCGCCACAACTCCTGTGCGGTGTGGGGCCTGTCCCCCAAACATATGAGTTTCAGAATGGCCTGCTGACGTTTACCCCGGGCTGTGCTGAAGTTGGTGGTGAAGGTGTGTGGCTGACTAGATGAGCAGGTGGAAGAAGAGGAGGAGGAAGTCGAGTAGGAGGAGGTGGCAACAGGAGGCAAAGAATGTTGCCCTGTGATCCTTGGCGGCGGAAGGACGTGCGCCAAACAGCTCTCCACCTGGGGCCCAGCTGCCACTACATTTACCCAGTGTGCAGTTAGGGAGATATAGCGTCCCTGGCCGTGCTTACTGGTCCACGTATCTGTGGTTAGGTGGACCTTGCCACAGATGGCGTTGCGCAGTGCACACTTGATTTTATCGGATACTTGGTTGGGCAGGGAAGGCACGGCTCTCTTGGAGAAGTAGTGCCGGCTGGGAACAACATACTGTGGGACAGCAAGCGACATGAGCTGTTTGAAGCTGTCTGTGTCCACCAGCCTAAATGACAGCATTTCATAGGCCAGTAGTTTAGAAATGCTGGCATTCAGGGCCAGAGATCGAGGGTGGCTAGGTGGGAATTTACGCTTTCTCTCAAATGTTTGTGAGATGGAGAGCTGAACGCTGCCGTGTGACATGGTTGAGATGCTTGGTGACGGAGGTGGTGGTGGTGTTGGTGGTACATCCCCTGTTTGCTGGGCGGCAGGTGCCAACGTTCCTCCAGAGGCGGAGGAAGAGGCTGAGGCGGCAGCAGCAGAAGAGGCCGAGTCGGCAGCAGCAGAAGAGGCCGAGGCGGCAGCAGCAGAAGAGGCCGAGGCGGCAGCAGCAGAAGAGGTAGCAGGGGGAGCCTGAGTGACTTCCTTGGTTTTAAGGTGTTTACTCCACTGCAGTTCATGCTTTGCATGCAGGTGCCTGGTCATGCAGGTTGTGCTAAGGTTCAGAACGTTAATACCTCGCTTCAGGCTCTGATGGCACAGCGTGCAAACCACTCGGGTCTTGTCGTCAGCACATTGTTTGAAGAAGTGCCATGCCAGGGAACTCCTTGAAGCTGCCTTTAGGGTGCTCGGTACAAGATGGCGGCGGTCAGTAGCAGGCGGAGTCTCTTGGCGGCGGGTGTTCTGCTTTTGCCCACTGCTCCCTCTTTTGCTACGCTGTTGGCTCGGTCTCACCACTGCCTCTTCCTCCGAACTGTGAAAGTCAGTGGCACGACCTTCATTCCATGTGGGGTCTAGGACCTCATCGTCCCCTGCATCGTCTTCCACCCAGTCTTGATCCCTGACCTCCTGTTCAGTCTGCACACTGCAGAAAGACGCAGCAGTTGGCACCTGTGTTTCGTCATCATCAGAGACATGCTGAGGTGGTATTCCCATGCAGTGGTGTATCTTGGTTTTGTGCTGCCCTAGGCGAGACTAAATTCGGGCACCCCCCTAATATAAATTTGACCCACCCCTTCCTGTCAAGGCCAAACCCCTTTCTCTCTAAACCCCACCCCTTCCTATGTGCCATCCACGGATCCCCCTCCCCTAAACAGTGCCATCCACGGATCCCCCTCCCCTAAACAGTGCCATCCACGGATCCCCCTCCCCTAAACAGTGCCATCCACGGATCCCCCTCCCCTAAACAGTGCCATCCACGGATCCCCCTCCCCTAAACAGTGCCATCCACGGATCCCCCTCCCCTAAACAGTGCCATCCACGGATCCCCCTCCCCTAAACAGTGCCATCCACGGATCCCCCTCCCCTAAACAGTGCCATCCACGGATCCCCCTCCCCTAAACAGTGCCATCCACGGATCCCCCTCCCCTAAACAGTGCCATCCACGGATCCCCCTCCCCTAAACAGTGCCATCCACGGATCCCCCTCCCCTAAACAGTGCCATCCACAGATTCCCCCCCCCCTCCCCTAAACGGTGCCATCCACAGACCCCCCCTCCCTACGTGCCATCCACAGACCCCCCCCCTCCCCTAAACGGTGCCATCCACAGCCATCCCAGACCCCCACCCCTCCCCTAAACGGTGCCATCCACAGACCCCCCCCCCTCCCCTAAACGGTGCCATCCACAGACCCCCCCCCCTCCCCTAAACGGTGCCATCCACAGACCCCCCCCCCTCCCCTAAACGGTGCCATCCACAGATTCCCCCCCCTCCCCCTAAACGGTGCCATCCACAGATTCCCCCCCCTCCCCTAAACGGTGCCATCCACAGATTCCCCCCCCCTCCCCTAAACGGTGCCATCCACAGATTCCCCCCCCCTCCCCTAAACGGTGCCATCCACAGATTCCCCCCCCTCCCCTAAACGGTGCCATCCACAGATTCCCCCCCCTCCCCTAAACGGTGCCATCCACAGATTCCCCCCCTCCCCCTCCCCTAAACGGTGCCATCCACAGATTCCCCCCCCCCTCCCTTAAACAGTGCCATCCACAGATTCCCCCCCCCCTCCCTTAAACAGTGCCATCCACAGATTCCCCCCCCCTCCCTTAAACAGTGCCATCCACAGATTCCCCCCCCCCCTCCCTTAAACGGTGCCATCCACAGATTCCTCCTCCCCCTGACGCTCACAGGAAAACATTTAAAAACAAATCAGTAACCTAAACTTTATTCATTAGTGATGTCTTTACTGGATACCTTACTCTGTCTTTCAGCTTCGGTAACAGCAGGCAGTGCGGGCGGGCGGCGCTCACTCACTGACGTCACGCGCCTGCTCCTCCCACTAGGCGGCGCAGGCGCGTGACGTCAGTGAGTGAGCGCCGCCCGCCCGCACTGCCTGCTGTTACCGGAGCTGAAAGACAGAGTAAGGTATCCAGTAAAGACATCACTAATGAATAAAGTTTAGGTTACTGATTCGTTTTTAAATGTTTTCCTGTGAGCGGCGGGGCCCTGTATATTCTAACCCCCAGGCAAGCGTCCCTGTCACCATGGGAACGCCTGGGGGTTAGAATATACCATCGGATTTGTGTTTTCACGCTCTCACTGAGAGCGTGAAAACTCAGATCCGATGGTATATTATAACCCCCAGGCAAGCGTCCCCGTCACCATGGGAACGCCTGGGGGTTAGAATATACCATCGGATCTTCTGAATATACCGGAGGCGTCTGATGGGACAAGGGGCAAACAAGGCATTTTGCCGCCCCATTGGCAAGTGCCGCCCTAGGCAAATGCCTTGTTTGCCTCGCGATAGATACGCCCCTGTTCCCATGTCCTCATCATCAGGAAACATAAGTGGTTGTGCGTCAGTGCATTCTATGTCTTTCACCGCTGGGGAAGGGCTAGGTGGATGCCCTTGGGAAACCCTGCCAGCGGAGTCTTCAAACAGCATAAGAGACTGCTGCATAACTTGAGGCTGAGACAGTTTCCCTGGTATGCATGGGGGTGATGTGACAGACTGATGGGGTTGGTTTTCAGGCGCCATCTGTGCGCTTTCTGCAGAAGACTGGGTGGGAGATAATGTGAACGTGCTGGATCCACTGTTGGCCATCCAATTGACTAATGCCTGTACCTGCTCAGGCCTTACCATTCTTAGAACGGCATTGGGCCCCACCATATATCGCTGTAAATTCTGGCGGCTACTGGGACCTGAGGTAGTTGGTACACTAGGACGTGTGGATGTGGCAGAACGGCCACGTCCTCTCCCAGCACCAGAGGGTCCACTAACACCACCACGACCATGTCCACGTCCGCGTCCCTTACTAGATGTTTTCCTCATTGTTATCGTTCACCACAACAACAAAAATATTATTTGGCCCAATGTATTGTATTCAAATTCAGCTGAATATAAATTTGAGGCCTAGTATTTAGGCGCTGGGTGACCGGTATAGATTTACTGACAGAATTAGACTTGGAAATGCACAGTAGCGTGTGTGTGAACTTATTCTGAATGACCCTATGTGCACCTTGAATATTATATACCCTTTTAGGGATAGATTTCAAATAGCTTTGATACAGCAGAAACCACTAAATTATGAAATTGCTAAATTGTGAATTGTATTTCAACCCAGAACAAAAAATGTGCTTTGACGGACACTAAATAACTTGCCCAGCCAGAACAGTACAGCGGTAACAACAGATTTAGCGGGATATAAATTTGAGGCCTAGTATTTAGGCGCTGGGTGACCGGTATGGATTTACTGACAGAATTAGACTTGGAAATGCACAGTAGCGTGTGTGTGAAGTTATTCTGAATGACCCTATGTGCACCTTGAATATTATATACCCTTTTAGGGATAGATTTCAAATAGCTCTGATATAGCAGAAACCACTAAATTATGAAATTGCTAAATTGGGAATTGTATTTCAACCCAGAACAAAAAATGTGCTTTGACGGACACTAAATAACTTGCCCAGCCACAACAGTACAGCGGTAACGACAGATTTAGCGGGATATAAATTTGAGGCCTAGTATTTAGGCGCTGGGTGACCGGTATGGATTTACTGACAGAATTAGACTTGGAAATGCACAGTAGCGTGTGTGTGAAGTTATTCTGAATGACCCTATGTGCACCTTGAATATTATATACCCTTTTAGGAATAGATTTCAAATAGCTCTGATATAGCAGAAACCACTAAATTATGAAATTGCTAAATTGGGAATTGTATTTCAACCCAGAACAAAAAATGTGCTTTGACGGACACTAAATAACTTGCCCAGCCAGAACAGTACAGCGGTAACGACAGATTTAGCGGGATATAAATTTGAGGCCTAGTATTTAGGCGCTGGGTGACCGGTATGGATTTACTGACAGAATTAGACTTGGAAATGCACAGTAGCGTGTGTGTGAACTTATTCTGAATGACCCTATGTGCACCTTGAATATTATATACCCTTTTAGGGATAGATTTCAAATAGCTCTGATATAGCAGAAACCACTAAATTATGAAATTGCTAAATTGGGAATTGTATTTCAACCCAGAACAAAAAATGTGCTTTGACGGACACTAAATAACTTGCCCAGCCACAACAGTACAGCGGTAACGACAGATTTAGCGGGATATAAATTTGAGGCCTAGTATTTAGGCGCTGGGTGACCGGTATGGATTTACTGACAGAATTAGACTTGGAAATGCACAGTAGCGTGTGTGTGAAGTTATTCTGAATGACCCTATGTGCACCTTGAATATTATATACCCTTTTAGGGATAGATTTTAAATAGCTCTGATATAGCAGAAACCACTAAATTATGAAATTGCTAAATTGGGAATTGTATTTCAACCCAGAACAAAAAATGTGCTTTGACGGACACTAAATAACTTGCCCAGCCAGAACAGTACAGCGGTAACGACAGATTTAGCGGGATATAAATTTGAGGCCTAGTATTTAGGTGCTGGGTGACCGGTATGGATTTACTGACAGAATTAGACTGGGATATGGCCAAAAAATAACCACACTATTGCTGGTTAAATGCACTTGGTGTGACAGCTTGACCAACCACACTACTGAGGGTTAAATGCACTTGGTGACAGGCGCAGCTTGCCCCTGATGTAGTATATGGCCAAAAAATGAACAGACTATTGCTGGTTAAATGCACTTGGTGTGACAGCTTGACCAACCACACTACTGAGGGTTAAATGCACTTGGTGACGGGCGCAGCTTGCCCCTGATGTAGTATATGGACAAAAAATAAACAGACTATTGCTGGTTAAATGCACTTGGTGTGACAGCTTGACCAACCACACTACTGAGGGTTAAATGCACTTGGTGACGGGCGCAGCTTGCCCCTGATGTAGTATATGGCCAAAAAATGAACAGACTATTGCTGGTTAAATGCACTTGGTGTGACAGCTTCACCCTGATGTAGGCTTTAGCCAAAAAACAACCACACCATTGAGGGTTAAATGCACTTGGTGACAGGCGCAGCTTGCCCCTGATGTAGTATATGGCCAAAAAATAAACAGACTATTGCTGGTTAAATGCACTTGGTGTGACAGCTTCATCCCTGATGTAGGCTTTAGCCAAAAAACAACCACACCATTGAGGGTTAAATGCACTTGGTCGCAGCTTGTGCTGGCGCACCACAAGACAGAAAATGGCCGCCGATCACCCCAGAAAAAAGTGACTGACAAACGGTCTGGGCAGCCTAAAAACAGTGAGCAATTGAATTTCAGCAGCTCAATGATGCACAGCTGCAGATCGATCGATTAATCAAGTCCTTTGGAGGAGTTAATCTGCCTAATCTCGCCCTACTGTCGCAGCCGCAACCTCTCCCTACGCTAATCAGAGCAGAGTGACGGGCGGCGCTATGTGACTCCAGCTTAAATAGAGGCTGGGTCACATGGTGCTCTGGCCAATCACAGCCATGCCAATAGTAGGCATGGCTGTGACGGCCTCTTGGGGCAAGTAGTATGACACTTGTTGATTGGCTGCTTTGCAACTTTTCAAAAAGCGACAAGAAAGCGTCACAAAAGCGCCAAGAAAGCGACGAACACCGAACCCGAACCCGGACTTTTACGAAAATGTCCGGGTTCGGGTCCGTGTCACGGACACCCCAAAATTCGGTACGAACCCGAACTATACAGTTCGAGTTCGCTCATCCCTACTTATGATCTATAGAAGTATACAAATCATCTCCAAAGTTCCTTAACCCAAGAGGGGTTAGATAAAACAACCATACAGCAGTTGTTCATTCAGACCCCTTGGATGAACAGTCTAGAGTTCAAAGATCCACCAAGACTCTCTCTGCAATAATTTTTGGTCCCAATCACCTCCTCTCCTTGAAAGTTGAACCACCTCAATGCCCATAAAGTATAGACCAATAGTTATTATTCACTATATGTTGTACCAATGGAGTATCTTTTGTGTTTGAGGTCATTCAGGTGGTTCACCAACACGCCTGCGTAGTTTGCGGGTGGTTTTTCCAACATACTCTAAACAACACCCGCAAGTTGCTTTGTAAATAACCCCTTTTTTTCTCCAATTAATAAAAAAATCTAATAGGGCATCGTTTTCCTGTAGTGTTGCTGGTGGACATTCGTCCTTGCCGAATAACTGCACAGACCATACAGCAGCTGTAGCAAAAGCACCCCTTAGTCGGTTGAAGCCAGGTAAGTGGCCTTAGGATTGTCTCCCTGAAGTGGCTGTGTACTAGTCACTCCTGTAGATTACAACCCCTACAATAGGTCACTTGGGGTCTTTCTGAAATCACTTGTGTAAAGTCAGGATCCAATCGTCAAATGCCCCAAAATTTACTTAAGATAGATCTTACCTCATTGGCTGCCAAATCAAAGGTTTCTATCAAACTAATTAGTTTGTCCTCTATTTTGTCCGTTCTGGGGTGCAGTAATTCCTTCCTATTGCTTTCTAGCGCCCTCCTATAGGCTATTCTAAGTATGTAATCCGGGTAGCCTGTTTCCAAAAACCTATTTCTCAAGTCATCGGCTTGTATTTTTGAACCTCAATAGGTCACCACTGGAAAGCTAAGTAGTTTTATATGTATTCTTGATATATATTTTGGATGTGACCATTTTTCAAGAGCTTTAATAGGCATTTACAGCAGGTTTTGATAACCTGTAAATTGGTCCCCTGATGATTTGGCGGATGCCAATGAAACGCGTCGGGTCTATTTAGTATAATTGCACCTGGGACCATTGAGTCATTTTTTATTATCATATCTCCCTTTCTGTTTCCTTTTTGCTTGATGAAACTGGGCAGTCACTGTTGCCTAATGAAGGGACAGCAAGGGTAATTTAGAGAGGGAGCACCACTAGTGAGAGTCTTTAGGGACACATAGGGGCAGAGTCCCAGTACCCCTATCTCTCCACTCTATCCTCCCTCCTGTCAATTGCCTACTGGATTTTGTACTTTTCTGAGGGCAGATATAGGTCGCATTTATTTATATATATTCATTATGGTGTGTCCTTGCCTTCGCTTTATACCAAAATTTGGGCCTTTTAACAATATATTATTAAATGTTATGTTTTAATTGGGGTGAATTACTCATGTGAAAATAGTTTGCCAATACATTCTAAGGCTACATGCACCTGACCATTGTGTGTTTTGAGGTCCACAAATTGCGGATCCGCGAAACACAGATGGTGCCCGTGTGCGTTCCGCAATTTGCGGAACGGCACGGACAGCCATTGATATAACTGCCTATTCTTGTCCGCAAAACGGACAAGAATAGGACAGGTTATATTTTTTTGCGGGGCCACAGAACGGAGCAACGGATGCGGACAGCACACGGAGTGCTGTCCGCATCTTTTGAAGCCCCAATGAAGAGAATGGGCCCCCATCCAAGCTGCAAAAAACTGTGGTTCGTATGCGGACCAAAACAACGGCCGTGTGCATGAGGCCTAATACTGTACGGAGCTCCTGCTCCGTACAGTATTAGAACAAAGTTTCATGCAAATCTACTTCGGATGTTTCATCCGAAGTCGATTCGCTCATCTCTAATATTCATATATACACTGTAGTCCAGTTGTGTTTTTGGAAGAAGATATATGGATGGGACACAGACTGGAAATATGGCAGTATAATTTAGTCCAATATATTTTAGCCCTTGATAAACACGATGCCCTCTGTTGAGTCTTCATCAGAGATGGAAAATTAGATTCGACAACTTTGCCAAATTTTACAAAAAAATTCACTGCTTGACTAATTACTTTGTCACGAAGTGCATTTCTTTGTAAGTAGTGGGAGCAATGACAGGGAGAGGCAATTGCTCCTCCACCCCACGCCCCACCCCCTCCCTGTCATTGTACCTTTCAGATGCCACGTTCATACATGATTGCGGCGTCTGATAGCAATATTCAGGTGTAACATTTTTTTAAAATAAGTCATATTTTCCTGCTCCATTTGCTCAAGACAGGCTGTACTATATCAGGTTAAATCGATTAGCTAACACGAAGCACGAGGAAATTCGGCTTTGCCGAGAATATGTAATTTATCCTAAGATTCGCTCAACGCTAGTTCTCATCATGTGGCAAGAGGACAGGCACCGGTCTAAGATGTGATGCCTCCTAAAGGGAAACCCAATTTCTATGGAAGAAATAATAGAAAAGAAGTAGGTTTGACTCTCTTCCAGGCTAGCTGTATAGATAAGTATTGCCTTGGATGTTCTTCCAGCCTCTTCTCTGATGACCTCATCTTCAAGCTCTTATTTGAAGCCCACAACTTTAAAGATTAACTTGAATAAAAACACACTTTGCCTCTTTCCTAAAGAAATGGTTTTTGATGTGCTTCATGATCCCACTTCCCACATTACACATCTTTTATTTATACCCTGCTCGTATCTCAAAATTTTCTGCATCTAAAAACATGGATGCTTTGGATCTCAAGTGAAACGTGCTTGGTATTGATGGTGTGTAGTTAGTCTCTGGTAAGTACGTGTCCAGCAGCGCAACCAACTGAAGCATTTCAACCATCTATTAAAGCACAAGTATACGTGTGGATTTGTATTACTCACTTCAAGCAGTAAATCACCTGCAGCAAATGATAAAAGTTGTCTCATCGAATTGACGTTGGAGATTCTCTAAGGGTATGTTCACACATTGCGGATTCTCTCTGGATATACAGATAGATTCTGCACCTAAATCCACTGACAATTTGAGTGAATGGGGTTTATATGACCAATTCATATACTGAAAACTCACAAAGGATCTCTGCTGAACTTCAATGGAGCTAATCCACATTTGATTCCTCCTTATAGTTAGACCAATATAAATAGACAAAAAAAAAATCCCATTGAGAGGATTGAAACGTCGCATGTCTGGTGAATAAAGCCTTTTTCTACTTTTTTACGATTTGGATGTGCTGCGGAATTCTTTATTTTTAGACAGACAGGTAGATAGATAGATAAATATCTATATACTGTATATATAAGATAGATGATAGATATATACAGTTGCAAGAAAAAGTATGTGAACCCTTTGGAATGATATGGATTTCTGCACAAATTGGTCATAAAATGTGATCTGATCTTCATCTAAGTCACAACAATAGACAATCACAGTCTGCTTAAACTAATAACACACAAAGAATTAAATGTTACCATGTTTTTATTGAACACACCGTGTAAACATTCACAGTGCAGGTGGAAAAAGTATGTGAACCCTTGGATTTAATAACTAGTTGAACCTCCTTTGGCAGCAATAACTTCAACCAAACGTTTCCTGTAGTTGCAGATCAGACGTGCACGACGGTCAGGAGTAATTCTTGACCATTCCTCTTTACAGAACTGTTTCAGTTAAGCAATATTCTTGGGATGTCTGGTCTGAATCGCTTCTTGAGGTCATGCCACAGCATCTCAATCGGGTTGAGGTCAGGACTCTGACTGGGCCACTCCAGAAGGTGTATTTTCTTCTGTTTAAGCCATTCTGTTGTTGATTTACTTCTATGCTTTGGGTCGTTGTCCTGTTGCAACACCCATCTTCTGTTGATCTACAGCTGGTGGACAGATGTTCTCCTGCAAAATGTCTTGATAAACTTGGGAATAAATTTTTCCTTCGATAATAGCAATCCATCGGGGCCCTGATGCAGCAAAGCAGCCCCAAACCATGATGCCCCCACCACCATACTTCACAGTTGGGATGAGGTTTTGATGTTGGTGTGCTGTGCCTCTTTTTCTCCACACATAGTGTTGTGTGTTTCTTCCAAACAACTCAACTTTGGTTTCATCTGTCCACAGAATATTTTGCCAGTACTGCTGTGGAACATCCCGGTGCTCTTGTGCAAACTGTAAACGTGCAGCAATGTTTTTTTTGGACAGCAGTGGCTTCCTCTGTGGTATCCTCCCATGAAATCCATTCTTGTTTAGTGTTTTACGTATCGTAGATTCGCTAACAGGGATGCTAGTATATGCCAAAGACTTTTGTAAGTCTTTAGCTGACACTCTAGGATTCTTCTTCACCTCATTGAGCAGTCTGCGCTGTGCTCTTGCAGTCATCTTTACAGGATGGCCACTCCTAGGAAGAGTAGCAGCAGTTCTGAACTTTCTCCATTTATAGACAATTTGTCTTACCATGGACTAATAAACAGCAAGGCTTTTGGAGATACTTTTATAACCCTTTCCAGCTTTATGCAAGTCAACAATTCTTAATCGTAGGTCTTCTGAGAGCTCTTTTGTGCGAGGAATCATTCACATCAGGCAATGCTTCTTGTAAAAAGCAAACCCAGAACTGGTGTGTGTCTTTTATAGGACAGAGCAGCTGAAACCAATACCTCCAATATCATCTTATTGATTGGACTCCAGTTGGCTGACACCTCACTCCAATTAGCTCTTGGAGATGTCATTAGTCTAGGGGTTCACATACTTTTTCCACCTGCACTGTGAATGTTTACACGGTGTGTTCAATAAAAACATGGTAACATTTAATTATTTGTGTTATTAGTTTAAGCAGACTGTGATTGTCTATTGTTGTGACTTAGATGAAGATCAGATCACATTTTAAGACCAATTTGTGCAGAAGTCCATATCATTCCAAAGGGTTCACATACTTTTTCTTGCAACTGTTTGAGATAGATAGATAGATAGATAGGAGATAGATATCTATATATGGTATACATATTTATTTATATCTGTCCTATCTATCTATCAATGGCGGATTATAATAGGGGCTTTTGGGTCAGCATCCCTGGGCCCCACGTTTCCAAGGGCCCTCTGGCTGTTAATCCAAAACACACACTCTCTTAAAAGCCTGCAGTGTTTTGCCAGTCTTCATAAGCAGCCTGTGTTATGGAACAAACTGAATACTGGAGGGAGGAAGAGGGGTGAATGAGGAAGGGTCGGGTCACGTTCTGAAGTCGGGGTCATTTTCACAGACTATTCCCAGCAATGTAAAGCTGAGCGTCTGTAACTAAATACAGCCACTAGTGTTGGAGAGCAAATCAGGGTGAATCCAGGAGACCTGTCTTCTGCTCCCCCCAGAAGTTCTCCCTGTATAAAAAAAACATGAAAGAAAAAAAAGAAGCTCTGTCCTCCTGGCATGGGGCAGCAAGGTAATGGTCCCCTTCACCTAACCAGGCTTCATGACAGAAGATAACAAGAGTAAGGGTCCATTCAAACATCCGCAAAGTGGGTCCGCATTCGTTCTTCAATTTTATATATGTATATAGTGTGTGTATATATACATAGTGTGTATTTGTATACAGTGCTTCGCAAAGTATTTACCCCCCTTGACTTTTTTCATGTTTTGTTACATTACAGCATTAAGTTCAATGTTTTGTTAATCTGAATTTTATGTAATGGATCAGAACACAATAGTCTAAGTTGGTGAAGTGAAATTAGAAAAATATATAACTAAAAATATTGTTTAGAAATAGAAAACAGAAAATGGGCATGTGTGTAATTATTCACCCCCTTTGTTAGGAATCCCACAAAAAGCTCTGGTGCAAACAATTACCTTCAGAAGTCACATAATGTCACTACCAGAGCTTTGAGACGTTCTCACAGCTCTGTGTCTCCACCCGTGATGATGTCACTTAGAGTTTGGAGGTGTTCTCACTGTTCTGTTTCTCCGCCCCTGTGATGAGGTCTTTACTCCCAGCTGTCTCTCCTGCGTTTGATTTCCCTGCCTTTAAATCACCCCTCCTCCTATTGCAGGGCGTGGATTATATTTCTCTTTTCAGTTGTAGCTCTGCCTTGAGTATCTTCACTTCTTAAGCTACTAGTTCTCTGGACCTGTGTTCTGCTGCTGCAAGCACTCCGGATATTGCCAGCGGCTCTTGGATCCGTCTTCTCTGCGGCTACAGCTCCATCAGCTAAGTGTGCAGACTTTGTTGTGTACCTGGTGATTTCCTGACTGGATCTGAGGTGGCCACGGTTCCCTCCATATTCTGAGCAGGGCATCGGTGGCCGTGCCCCTTCCACTATTGTAGGGGTTACAGGGCTCATCAGTCTAAGGTACGCGGGCATGCCTCGTTCCACCATTTGGATCCGGGCATGTGCTTTAGCAGCATAGGGAGAGTGTTGAGGGTCTGACAGGGGTCACCCTTTCTCTTCCCTAGTTTGGGTCCGGTCAGTAGCTCTTCTTACTGTGTATGCTCTGGTTACCCTTAAACAGCCGTGACACATAATTAGTGAAATGATGTCCACCTGTGTGCAATCTAAGTGTCACATGATCTGTCATTACATATACACACCTTTTTTGAAAGGCCCCAGAGGCTGCAACACCTAAGCAAGAGGCATCACTAACTAAACACTGCCATGAAGACCAAGGAACTCTCCAAACAAGTAAGGGACAATGTTGTTGAGAAGTACAAGTCAGGGTTAGGTTATAAAAAAATATCCAAAATCTTTGATGATGCCCAGGTGCACCATCAAATCTATCATAACCAAATGTAAAGAACACGGCACAACAGCAAACTGCCAAGAGACGGCCGCCCATCAAAACTCATTGACCGGGCAAGGAGGGCATTAATCAGAGGCAGCACAGAGACCTAAGGTACCCCTGGAGGAGCTGCAGAGTTCCACAGCAGAGACTGGAGTATCTGTACATAGGACGATAATAAACAGTAGGCTCCATAGAGTTGGACTTTATGACAGAGTGGCCAGAAGAAAACCATTACTTTCAGCTAAAAACAATAAGGCACGTTGTGAGTTTGCGAGAAGGCATGTGGGAGACTCCCAAAATGTATGAAGGAAGGTGCTCTGGTCTGATGAGACTAAAATTTAACTTTTCGGCCATCAAAGAAAGCGCTATGTCTGGCGCAAACCGAACATATCACATCACCCAAAGAACACCATCGCCACAGTGAAACATGGTGGTAGCAGCATTATGCTGGGGGGATGTTTTTCAGCAGCCGGGACTGGGAAACTGGTCAGAGTTGAAGGAAAGATGGATGGTGCTAAATGCAAGGATATTCTTAAGCAAAACCTGTACCACTCTGTGCATGATTTGAGGCTAGGAGGTTCACCTTCCAGCAGGACAATGACCCCAAACACACTGCTAAAGCAACACTTGAGTAGTTTATGGGTAAACATATAAATGTGTTGGAATGGCCCGGTCAAAGCCCAGATCTCAATCCAATAGAAAATCTGTAGTCAGACTTAAAGATTGATGTTCACAAGTGCAAACCATCCAACTTGAAGGAGCTGGAGCAGTTTTGCAAGGAGGAATGGCCAAAAATCCAAGTGGTAAAATGTGGCAAGCTCATAGAGACTTATCCAAAGCAACTTGGAGCTGTGATTGACGCAAAAGGTGGCTCTACAAAGTATTGACTTTAGGGTGGTGAATAGTTATGCACATTGACTTTTTCAATTAATTTGTCCTATTTGTTGTTTGCTACACAATAAAAAAAAAATAATACCTTCAATTATGTGGGCATGTTCTGTAAATTAAATTATGCAAATCCTCAAACAATACATGTTAATTCCAGGTTGTGAGGCACCAAAATACGAAAAAAGTCAAGGGGGCTGAATACTTTTGCAAGGCACTGTATATAGTGTGTGTGTATATGTATATATATAGTGTGTGTGTATATATACTGTATATATAGTGTATGTATATATAAGTGTGTGTGTATATATTTTGTGTGTATATATATATATATATATTTATTGTGTATATATGCATATAGTGTGTGTGTATATATACTGTATATATAGTGTGTGTGTATGTGTATATATATATATATATATATATATATATATATATATATATTACATACAGTAAAGACCAAAAGTTTGGACACACCTTCTCATTCAAAGAGTTTTCTTTATTTTCATGACTATGAAAATTGTAGATTCACACTGAAGGCATCAAAACTATGAATTAACACATGTGGAATTATATACATAACAAAAAAGTGTGAAACAACTGAAAATATGTCAAATTCTAGGTTCTTCAAAGTAGCCACCTTTTGCTTTGATTACTGCTTTGCACACTCTTGGCATTCTCTTGTTGAGCTTCAAGAGGTAGTCACCCGAAATGGTTTTCACTTCACAGGTGTGCCCTGTCAGGTTTAATAAGTGGGATTTCTTGACTTATAAATGGGGTTGGGACCATCAGTTGCGTTGTGGAGAAGTCAGGTGGATACACAGCTGATAGTCCTACTGAATAGACTGTTAAAATTTGTATTATGGCAAGAAAAAAGCAGCTAAGTAAAGAAAAACGAGTGGCCATCATTACTTTAAGAAATGAAGGTCAGTCAGTCCGAAAAATTAGGAAAACTTTGAAAGTGTCCCCAAGTGCAGTCACAAAAACCATCAAGCGCTACAAAGAAACTGGCTCACATGCGGACCGCCCCAGGAAAGGAAGACCAAGAGTCACCTCTGCTGCGGAGGATAAGTTCATCCGAGTCACCAGCCTCAGAAATCGCAGGTTAACAGCAGCTCAGATTAGAGACCAGGTCAATGCCACACAGAGTTCTAGCAGCAGACACATCTCTAGAACAACTGTTAAGAGGAGACTGTGTGAATCAGGCCTTCATGGTAGAATATCTGCTAGGAAACCACTGCTAAGGACAGGCAACAAGCAGAAGAGACTTGTTTGGGCTAAAGAACACAAGGAATGGACATTAGAACAGTGGAAATCTGTGCTTTGGTCTGATGAGTCCAAATTTGAGATCTTTGGTTCCAACCACCGTGTCTTTGTGCGACGCAGAAAAGGTGAATGGATGGACTCTACATGCCTGGTTCCCACCGTGAAGCATGGCGGAGGAGGTGTGATGGCGTGGGGGTGCTTTGCTGGTGACACTGTTGAGGATTTATTCAAAATTGAAGGCATACTGAAACAGCATGGCTACCACAGCATCTTGCAGCGGCATGCTATTCCATCCGGTTTGCGTTTAGTTGGACCATCATTTATTTTTCAACAGGACAATGACCCCAAACACACCTCCAGGCTGTGTAAGGGCTATTTGACCATGAAGGAGAGTGATGGGGTGCTGCACCAGATGACCTAGCCTCCACAGTCACCGGACCTGAACCCAATCGAGATGGTTTGGGGTGAGCTGGACCGTAGAGTGAAGGCAAAAGGGCCAACAAGTGCTAAGCATCTCTGGGAACTCCTTCAAGACTGTTGGAAGACCATTTCAGGTGACTACCTCTTGAAACTCATCAAGAGAATGCCAAGAGTGTGCAAAGCAGTAATCAAAGCAAAAGGTGGCTACTTTGAAGAACCTAGAATATGACATATTTTCAGTTGTTTCACACTTTTTTGTTATGTATATAATTTCACATGTGTAAAATTCATAGTTTTGATGCCTTCAGTGTGAATCTACAATTTTCATAGTCATGAAAATAAAGAAAACTCTTTGAATGAGAAAACTTTTGGTCTGTACTGTATATTGTGTGTATATATAGTGTGTGTGTATATATATAGTGGGTATGTATATACACACTATTTATATACCTGCACACTGTATATACACACACACTATATATATATATATATGTGTATATGTATATATAGTGTGTGTATAGATATTGTGTGTGTGTGTATATAGTGTGTATCTGTATATATATATAGTGTGTGTGTATGTGTGGGGGACCCAAGTTATGTGAACAGCCCTGGGCCCATGGTACACTTAATGTGCCCCTGCTATCTATCTTTCTATCTATTTATCTATCTAGATAAGTGTTTTTAATTATCTTATTAATATTGAATTGTATATTTTATCACATTATATGCATATAATAACTTGGATTAATGTAGAAAACCTTGGTGTATGTCAATGAATTGTTTATGGTCACCACTTGTTTTAATGCAACACAATTTTTGAAATTTTTATCACTGTTATTTATAAATTATTTTAATTGCCTCATAATAATGGGGTCGCTATTTATATGTGTATTGAGCACCACTGCTTGAGAATAGTCCCACTGAGAGGACTGAAACGTCGCATGATACCGGGTGAATAAACGCACATTCAAGGAAGTGCCGCAGAGTTTATTTCTTTTTTGTATTTTTGGGCTTGAGGGATCGCCCTTCAGCCGCTGGCACTCCAGAATTTGCTTGATTTACAGCGGTGCTCCCTGATTTATTTATTCTTGTATCTATTTATCTATCTACCTATCTAATATCTATGTATCTATCTATGTAATATCTATTTATCTATCTATCTATCTATCTATCTATCTATCTATCTAATATCTATCTATCTTGGCCCAACTATAAGAGTTATGTAGGTAACAGTCTATCTATATTTTTTCTGTCTCTTTACCAATCTTTATAATCTTGATAACATTAGATCAGACAATCACAAAAAATAACTGCATTTTATCTTCAGTCTGTTTACCATCCCCCTCTTCCTTGCCACCCATGAAAAATTACAGAGCAATGTTCATCTGTGTAGGATTATAACTCCGGGCTCCTATCAGCTTGTGAAAATTGAGTGTATCTGATTGGAATTGCATTCGTTAGAGAGTTACCAGGAGTTACAGCAATTTCCTTTTTGAAAGTTCATAGAAGTGGCCAAATGGGTCTCCTACTGCACTGTAAGACTATAAAAGCTTCCCCCGCGCCGGCGGTAATGGTTTTACTTGATTGTCTTTGTACTCTTTGCTGTGTTGGTTGTCCATTTCCAAGCATCTCAGGGCACAGATAACAGGTTACTGCATTGTACTTAATGACAACTTCCCACAGCTGCTTCTCGGGGAGATATTCTTGCAATGCATCGGCGACCAGTGCTCCATTTTAATTGCGCGCTAATAAAACTGGGAGCAGGACGCAGCTATTATACTGTAATTGTTAACCTTATTTAAAGGGAAAATAAAAGTAGGACACGTATTGCAGCCAATGCATGTGTTATGTGTAATTCTAGCGTGAGCAATGTGCGCCGGCTGCTGATTGTGCATCATATACCGGTGACCATTCATCTTGGAGGTTGACTGGCCATTTAGGATGTCAGAGACGGCTAATAGTCATGTCTTGCACTACTCAGCAGTGAGTCTAATGGGTTTGCCTGGATCAAAAGCACAATGCAAGTCATATGCAACATTCATGCTCACATCAGAATCATGCAGCTGGTTCAGCACTGACTTTCACATAGGGCATGCAGAATTCTTCTGTCCTGCCATTCTAGACACTCAGATATGCTCAATAACGGCATCTAGAGGGTGTGAATGAAAATATAGTCATATCACCTCACACTGCATGACCCCATATACAGTGATAGACACAAGACTCCCAATAACAGTGGCAACAATATGCCACAAGCAGGGCCGGTGCAAGGATTTTTGCCGCCCTAGGCAAAGATCCATTTTGCCACCCCCTCATGTCACTCACTCACTGACAGACACACACACACTGCTAGACAAACACACACTCAGACACTCACTGACAGACACACATACACTCACCGGCAGACACACACACACACACTGCTAGACAAACACACACTCAGACACTCACTGAATGACGTAAACAGAAACTCACTCACACACACATGCACTTACTGACAGACAGACAGACACACACTCACTGACAGACAGACACAGAAACTCACTGACAGACATACTCACATACACTCACTGACAGACATACACCTACCCACTGAAACACACACACACAGAAACTCACTGATAGACACTCACTCACTGGCAGACAAACACACACACATACTCACTGACAAACACACAGACACTTACTGACCGACAGACATCCACACTCCCTGACATACACTCACTCACTGACATACACATACAGACACTCAATGACAGACACACATACATTTACTGACAGAAAGACAGACATACATACAGTGGGGGAAATAATTATTTGACCCCTCACTGATTTTGTAAGTTTGTCCAATGACAAAGAAATGAAAAGTCTCAGAACAGTATCATTTCAATGGTAGGTTTATTGTAACAGTGGCAGATAGCACATCAAAAGGAAAATCGAAAAAATAACTTTAAATAAAAGATAGCAACTGATTTGCATTTCATTGAGTGAAATAAGTATTTGAACCCCTACCAACCATTAAGAGTTCTGGCTCCCACAGAGTGGTTAGACACTTCTACTCAATTAGTCACCCTCATTAAGGACACCTGTCTTAACTAGTCACCTGTATAAAAGACACCTGTCCACAGAATCAATCAATCAAGCAGACTCCAAACTCTCCAACATGGGAAAGACCAAAGAGCTGTCCAAGGATGTCAGAGACAAAATTGTAGACCTGCACAAGGCTGGAATGGGCTACAAAACCATTAGCAAGAAGCTGGGAGAGAAGGTGACAACTGTTGGTGCGATTGTTCGAAAATGGAAGGAGCACAAAATGACCATCAATCGACCTCGCTCTGGGGCTCCACGCAAGATCTCACCTCGTGGGGTGTCAATGGTTCTGAGAAAGGTGAAAAAGCATCCTAGAACTACACGGGAGGAGTTAGTTAATGACCTCAAATTAGCAGGGACCACAGTCACCAAGAAAACCATTGGAAACACATTACACCGCAATGGATTAAAATCCTGCAGGGCTCGCAAGGTCCCCCTGCTCAGGAAGGCACATGTGCAGGCCCGTCTGAAGTTTGCCAATGAACACCTGAATGATTCAGAGAGTGACTGGGAGAAGGTGCTGTGGTCTGATGAGACCAAAATAGAGCTCTTTGGCATTAACTCAACTCGCTGTGTTTGGAGGAAGAAAAATGCTGCCTATGACCCCCAAAACACCGTCCCCACCGTCAAGCATGGGGGTGGAAACATTTTGCTTTGGGGGTGTTTTTCTGCTAAGGGCACAGGACAACTTATTCGCATAAACGGGAAAATGGACGGAGCCATGTATCGTGAAATCCTGAGCGACAACCTCCTTCCCTCTGCCAGGAAACTGAAAATGGGTCGTGGATGGGTGTTCCAGCACGACAATGACCCAAAACATACAGCAAAGACAACAAAGGAGTGGCTCAAGAAGAAGCACATTAAGGTCATGGAGTGGCCTAGTCAGTCTCCGGACCTTAATCCAATCGAAAACCTATGGAGGGAGCTCAAGCTCAGAGTTGCACAGAGACAGCCTCGAAACCTTAGGGATTTAGAGATGATCTGCAAAGAGGAGTGGACCAACATTCCTCCTAAAATGTGCGCAAACTTGGTCATCAATTACAAGAAACGTTTGACCTCTGTGCTTGCAAACAAGGGTTTTTCCACCAAGTATTAAGTCTTTTTTTGTTAGAGGGTTCAAATACTTATTTCACTCAATGAAATGCAAATCAGTTGCTATCTTTTATTTAAAGTTATTTTTTCGATTTTCCTTTTGATGTGCTATCTGCCACTGTTACAATAAACCTACCATTGAAATGATACTGTTCTGAGACTTTTCATTTCTTTGTCATTGGACAAACTTACAAAATCAGTGAGGGGTCAAATAATTATTTCCCCCACTGTACATACACTCACTCACTGACATAAATACACAGGCAGACACTCACTCAGTCAAACACTTAAACACTCACCTCCCTGGGGTCCCGTGTGGTGCAGCTCCACAGTCCTCCAGCGCGCCGTTTAGTATGCCGGGGCCGGAATGACGTCATATTCCGGCATCACAGAGGGCGCACGAGGGAGGACTGGGGAGCTGCTAGAACAGCCTCCCTTGCCGCCCGCCTCCTCTCCTCCGGTAATTTACTGGCAGAGCAGGCACCTGCCATCAGGGTAAGCAGATGCCTGCTCTGCCATATGTAAGAAGGACCTCCACCTCCTGGCCCCCCTGTAACGGCGCTGGGGGAGGCTCAAGAGCCGCTTGCCCAGGGCTGCAGCCCCAGTCAGGGGGAGCCCACCAGGGTGCCCCCAGCAGGCTGGCGCCTTAGGTGAAAGCCTAGTTCGCCTATATGGTTGCACCGGCCCTGGCCACAAGACACAAAAAATGTCATCTACATACTATATAACACACAGTGCCTGCTACTTGTCCTCCATAGGCGCCAGCAACATGCATCTGATGTCCTTCAGCTAATGCCATAATTAGATCCTGCCAATCTCCCCCATAAGTGTCAAAGACAAGTACATCATAAGTGGCAGCAACATGTGCAGCAAGCCCATGAGGAGATGGAGCGGAGGATGGGAGTCCTAGTGGCTCAGTTTTCGTCCCATTCTATCACAGCGGCTGTCCTAGGGCTAGTTTAACTCTGTTTCTTCCATCAGGGCTGTGTACAGTTCTGGGCTCCTGTGGACAATGCAGACATAGCAGAGCTGGAGAGGGTTCAGAGGAGGGCAACTAAAGTAATCACTGGAATGGGGGGACTACAGTACCCTGAAAGATTATTTATTCACTTTAGAAAAAAGACGACTGAGGGGAGATCTAATTACTATGTATAAATATATCAGGGGTCAGTACAGAGATCTATCCCATCATCTATTTATCCCCAGGACTGTGACTGTGACGAGGGGACATCCTCTGCGTCTGGAGGAAAGAAGGTTTGTACACAAACATAGAAGAGGATTCTTTATGGTAAGAGCAGTGAGACTATGGAACTCTCTGCCTGAGGAGGTGGTGATGGTGAGTACAATAAAGGAATTCAAGAGGGGCCTGGATGTATTTCTGGAGTGTAATAATATTACAGGCTATAGCTACTAGAGAGGGGTCGTTGATCCAGGGAGTTATTCTGATGCCTGATTGGAGTCGGGAAGGAATTTTGTTCCCTAAAGTAAGGACAATTGGCTTCTACCTCATGATTTTTTTTTTTGCCTTCCTCTGGATCGACTTGCAGAATAACAGACTGAACTGGATGGACAAATGTCCTTTTTCAGCCTTAAAAACTATATTACTATGTTACTAGGGCACACCCTGATGCTGGAGCTCCTGTCTGATGGTATGATGGTACCCTCATGATGGTATGAGGGTGCAAGGCAAGGTGTGTAGAGTGCAATGTGCAATGGACAGCTTATAGTGCAAGAGTCAGAAAACAGGCCAGATTAAACAGAATTAATGTCTCTCTTTGTTGTATTGCAAAATAGGAGTAGTAGTACATCCAACGATAGCAAAACACAGTTCCAACTGTACACAGTGCGATTCTCTTCGAGATAACGATGTATGGATTTAGGCAAGGCCCTCTTGCCTTCATATCTTGCTAAAGTCTCTGTTAGTAGAATCTCTGGCTGGCAACTGTACTTTTAATTATGCCTATAATGCACACAGGTTGAACAATATAGCTGGTCAGGTCATTCCTTAAATTGTGTTGTCTTAAATGTAATCCCTCCATAGCAGTAAAGTCTGTATTGCCTTAGGACACCTTCACATCTGCGGTAGCAGTGTTCCGGTAGCCTGTCCGACAGGAAAGTGGAGGATTGTCCAGACACAAACCGCAGCATGAAGTGGTTTGTGTCCGGTGGGTTCCCCGTTTCTCAACCGCATATAATTTAATTGGGCCAGACTACATTCCGTTGGTATCCGGCAATGCCAGATCCAGTTTATTCTTGTTCTGATGGAACAGCCTGCCGGAATGAAATACACAGATGTGAAGCTAGCCTTAAATGGTGGTTACCTTACGGCCATGCAGACTCCAAGTTCTCCAATTCTATCCTTTTCTTTCTTGCTGTAGATCTTGCAGCAATCAAACAGTAATCGCTAAAGCTTTCTGGACCTAAGAAGAGGGAGCACATGGACTTTGCTTCCTTCCTATCTGTCTATCTATATTCCTTTCTCTCCCTGGCAACCTCCTGCCAGTTTTTTTTTTAACTCCTCTGCTTATCACTGTATGGACTCCCCTAATATATCACTGCACTCCTGGTCCCATTGATATTGCAGAAATGATATATTTAGCAGCAATTGAATTATGGAGGGAAATACAGAGAAACAAGGAGGGTAGATTTTGTTGGTGAGGGAAGGAGTCTGATAAATGATGATGTAGTTCACAGGAAGTCAGCCACACAGGAGAGACTGACATGCTGTCTACACAGAATAGCAAGGTGGTAAGACTTGAGGGTGGTCATGTGGCATAGTTGACCATATTGAAAGGGTTCACAATGTATGGATGGCACTTAGCTCGGATGAAAAAAACTACACTTGTAGAATATAGTTGGCGTGTTAGCATTAGGGTATGGCCATGTGGTGCGGTTGTGATGCGATCATGATGCGGTTAGGAAACGTATGCAGTCGGTTACCACATGCATGATCATGATTAGGGTGGATTTTTTGTCTGTTGTTTGAACTGTGAATTTTTCTGGTTCTTTAGCTTTCTGATTAACTTCACATAATAGCATATGTGGTAAAGCAAATACCACAAGTGACTACTCAACTGTATGCCTCATGCAGTCAGCAGCCACAGGTAGCATGTCCTATGTGTCGTCAATCAGGTGCTTGTAATGTAACTGTCACGGGTAGAGTCACAGGTATCAAGATAGAGCGGAGGTGCACCCCCTGAGCTGCTACCCGGTCCCCTGTCCCTGCCTACTTGCACCACCCGCCCTAGGTGACAGAGCGCAACTGGGCGACAGTCTCTAACCTACTAACTGCAAGCAGAGAGAAAGAGACAGCAGGGAAGAGGACAGCCACTGAGAAGTTACAAAAAGCGGACAAGAGGTAGAACAAAAACAAAAGACGAGGCGGGTCAACTAGCCGAGGTCAGTCCAGGAGGTCACGTCAGAACAAGGAAAGAGGCAAAGACAAATCCGTAAACAAGCCGAGGTCAAAATCTGAGAGGTAGCGTCAAGGTACAGGGAGCAGGCAGAAGAGGTGTCAAGAGGCAGATCGAGGTTCAATTCCAGAGGTAGCTTAATAACAATAAAGTACACAGCCTATAGGACGAAAATCACAGGCAACCTGTAGCCAGCAGGCCAGCTGTATTTATAGTGGGGAGTGAGGGTCATGTGACATGGCCAGCGTCACATGACCGACAGCCAGACAAGTCGAGCACCGAGTGTTTAGCTCGGCGCTCAAGGCAGACCTAGGAGCAGGGAGCCTCCCAGCTATCAAAGCCGCCCTGGGAACGAGGCCAAACACAGATCCTCGCTTCCGAAGTTAAGCAGCAGGTCGGCGGCTGATGGGAGACCGCGTGCGCCTTCGGCACCCCGTTACAGTACCTCCCCTTTTACAAGGGGCTACCGGACCCAAGAATAGTGGACGAGGTTTCTCAGGGTGTTCCCGGTGAAATTTAGTAAATAACCTGGAAGCATGTATCCTAGACATAGGTATCCAGGACCTCTCCTCAGGTCCAAAACCTTTCCAGTGGACCAGGTATTGAAAGGAATTTCTAATCTTTCTGATATCTATTATTTTAGAAATAATGAATTCCTCCTGACCCTCAACCTCCACAGGAGGAGGAGTTTTTTTTTTAACCGGAACCACTGGTGACACATATTTCTTAAGTAACGACTTATGGAACACATCATGTATACAGAGGGAGTCGGGTAGCTTAAGTCTAAAAGATACTGGGTTAATAAGCTCAATAACATTATGGTCCAATGAAACGTGGCGAGAATTTCTTAGAACATTGTTTCAAAGCAAGATTTTTAGTCGACAACCACACCTTATCACCGAGTACAAAATTTACCCCCTTGGAACGTCTCTTATTGGCATGTTTACACTGGGTTACCTGGGCCTTTTCCAGAGGGATTAGAACTAAAGTGAGGATGTAAACCACTGTTACAAAAACACCCCCGTGGAAGAGTTAATCCGATTGTTGATGGCGAATTCTGCCAACGGGAGGTATCTCTCCAATAGGAGTTGATTATGCGATACATAGCACCTTAGAAAAAGCTCCACTGCCTGATTTAACCGTTCCATCTGCCCATTGGTCTGTGGATGGAAAGCAGACGAAAAGGACAAAGAGATGTTGCATCTTCTACAAAAAGCCCTCCAAAAGCTAGAAACAAACTGAACGCCTCTATCAGAGACGATATTCTCAGGGACACCATGCAGACGTACCACATGTTCAATGAACAAGGATGCTAAGGTCTTTGCATCAGGGAGCTTACTTAAAGGAACAAAGTGCACCATCTTGCTAAAACGGTCAACCACTACCCACACCACTGACTTCCCCTCAGGGAGGGGCAGATCAGAACTAAAATCCATGGAGATGTGAGACCATGGCTTACAGGGAAGGGGTAGTTGTTGTAGTTCACCAGTGGGATGTGTTCTTGGAGTCTTAGACCGGGCACAAACATTGCAAGCTAAAACATAAGAACGTACATCTTTAGACAAAGTGGGCCACCAGAAAGACCTCAGCAGCAATTCCTTAGTGGCAGCAATACCTGGATGACCACAGAGCACGGAGTCATGACATTCACCCAATAATTGAACACGAAAACATTCAGGAACAAACAACTTATCTGCCGGTGTTTGTGGAGGAGCAAGTTGCTGAGCCTGTTGAATCTCAGAGGAAAGATCCACAGAAACTGCTGCCACAAAGATGTTTGTCGGCAAGATGGGTTCCGGGGGGTATCAGGAGGTTGGACGGCATTAAAACTCCGGGACAAGGCATCTGCCTTAACATTTTTACTTCCTAGTCTGGAAGTAACAGAAAAGTTAAAATGAGTAAAAAACAGGGCCCATCTGGCTTGTCTAGGATTAAGGTGTTTGGCCACCTCAAGAAACACTAAGTTCTTATGATCAGTGAGAACAGTAATATGGTGTTACGACACTCACCGCCAGGTAGATGACGCCGCTGGTTAGTGAATAAGCCCCTTTCTCCAGGAATGCAGTTTTTAATCCAGCCGATCATCAAACCCCTGAATGGAGCATACGAACGTGGCAACTCCCGATCAGCAATTCAGTCGAACTCCTTCCACAGCTAGCAATATACGAAAGCGCTGTCCCAATAATAAATCCCTCCATAAACGATACCAAGCTCCGTCTTGAAAGTCAAACAGGGAATGTTTTATTGAGGGCTACCCGCCCATTTTTATGCAGGTCCCCATCTGGTGGACACGCCCCTAGGGGACCAAAATGCAGACTGTGACACAGGACAGACATGCAGCACTACAGAGACAATACATCCCCACAATGCATTATGGTTTTCTCCTCTCTGCCCTGGCGACACCCGAGGAATAATCCAATTATCTCTCAAGACAGAGGGAAATCACCAATACACATGTGGGGACAACAGAACAGACATCACCATTTAAACATACAATGTCACAACCCTTTTCAATACACAGACATTTAGCGTCCCACAATGGCACGAATTAGACCAGGAGTTCAAGTTGGTTCAAGTCCTTTGTGAACAATGAGGCCATTTAGGTTAACTAGCAGCACACTCTTCTCCTGGGTGGCCGTCTGTTCAGTAGTTCCAATCGGTATGTGGGGAAACACACGAACAGGGGCATACGGACAGGAAATCCAGCGAAATGAAGGCAAACAGACGAACCAGCAATATAGGTCTATACAGATGGATCTGTCACACGGCTCCCCCCTTGTGGGACACTCCGGCAGACCCGGCTTGATCCTTTAGCGGGTCAACTTGGGGATGACCGGACTAGGAGGTAGCAAGAACGTCGGTTTGCCGGGACAATCCATCTGCATTCCCATTCTGCTTACCGGGTCGGTAGCTGATGGTGAAGTTATACGGTTGTAAAGCTAAACTCCACCGCAGCAGTCTCCCATTGTCTCCTGAGACCCGGTTAAGCCAGACAAGGGGATTGTGGTCCGTCACAAGGGAAAATTCCTGTCCATACAAATAAGGGCTTAACTTTTTCAATGCCCAGACCAGGGCCAAGCATTCCTTCTGCACTGTCGCATAACTCACTTCTCGGGGTAACAGCTTTCTACTGAGATATGCGACAGGGTGCTCTCCTCCATCTTCCCCGACCTGGCTCAGCACAGCCCCCAGTCCATACATGGAAGCATCTGTATGGACGAGAAAACATTTGTTAGGGACTGGGGCAGCCAGGACAGGGGCATTTACAAGAGCCTGTTTGAGTGCTTGAAACGCAGCTTCACAAGCCGGAGACCACAGGACCTGCTTAGGGAGATTTTTCTTGGTCAGGTCAGTCAGGGGTTTAGCAATAGTGCTGTAGTCTGGGACAAAGCGTCTGTAATACCCTGCTGTCCCTAGGAAGGCTAACACCTGGGTCTTAGTGATAGGTGTGGGCCAGTTAGCTACTGCCTCTATCTTAGCCGGCTCCGGTCTCTGGCTCCCACATCCCACTGCTGCCACCAATTGTTACGACACTCACCGCCAGGTAGATTACGCCGCTGGTTAGTGAATAAGCCCCTTTCTCCAGGAATGCAGTTTTTAATCCAGCCGATCATCAAACCCCCGAATGGAGCATACGAACGTGGCAACTCCCGATCAGCAATTCAGTCGAACTCCTTCCACAGCTAGCAATTTACGAAAGCGCTGTCCCAATAATAAATCCCTCCATAAACGAGACCAAGCTCCGTCTTGAAAGTCAAACAGGGAATGTTTTATTGAGGGCTACCCGCCCATTTTTATGCAGGTCCCCATCTGGTGGACACGCCCCTAGGGGACCAGAATGGAGACTGTGACACAGGACAGACATGCAGCACTACAGAGATAATACATCCCCACAATGCATTATGGTTTTCTCCTCTCTGCCCTGGCGACACCCGAGGAATAATCCAATTATCTCTCAAGACAGAGGGAAATCACCAATACACATGTGGGGACAACAGAACAGACATCATCATTTAAACATACAATGTCACAACCCTTTTCAATACACAGACATTTAGCGTCCCACAATGGCACGAATTAGACCAGGAGTTCAAGTTGGTTCAAGTCCTTTGTGAACAATGAGGCCATTTAGGTTAACTAGCAGCACACTCTTCTCCTGGGTGGCCGTCCGTTCAGTAGTTTCAATCGGTATGTGGGGAAACACACGAACAGGGGCATACGGACAGGAAATCCAGCTAAATGAAGGCAAACAGACGAACCAGCAATATAGGTCTATACAGATGGATCTGTCACATATGGTGTCTAGCCCCTTCGAAAAAATGCCTCCACTCCTCAAATGCCCATTTAATGGCCAGTAACTCGCGGTTTCCAATATCGTAATTTCTCTCCGAAGGAGAGAACTTGCTAAAGAAGACACATGGTCTTAAATTAGTGAGGTTAGAGGACCCCTGTGAAAGGACGGCCCCCACACCATCCTCTGAGGCATCAACCTCCACCACAAAAGGTTCCTCGGTATCGGGCTGAACCAAGACTGGAGCAATTTGGAAACAATTTTTTAGGGTATCAAAGGCTCAACAGGCCTCCAACGACCTGTTAACCAGATCCGAACCTTTTTTAGTTCGATCCATGAGGGATTTGGCAATAACAGAAAAATTCTTTATGAATGTACGGTAAAAATTAGCAAATCCTAAAAACGTTGGAGTGCCTTTAAGGAGGATGGTCTTACCCAGTCTTGGATAGCCTGAACCTTACTGGGATCCATTTGAAATGAATTAGGAGTAAGAATATAGCCAAGATAGGGGATCTCTTGAACTCCAAATACACATTTCTCTAATTTAACAGACAAATGGTTCTCCCTGAGGATTTTAAGAACCAGTCTGATATGAGACACATGAAAATCCCAGTCAGGTGAAAAGACAAGAATATCATCAAGATAAGCAATCATAACTTTGCCAATAAGTTCTCTAAAAATATCATTCATGAAATTCTGAAACACAGCTGGGGCATTGCAAAGACCGAATGGCATAACCAGATACTCAAAGTGTCCCTCTGGAGTATTAAAAGCAGTTTTCCACTCATCTCCCTCCTTAATACGAACTAGGTTATAAGCTCCTCTCAAATCAAATTTTGAAAACCAAGAAGCACCCAAAATCTGGTTAAACAAATCAGGAATCAACGGGATGGAATATTGATTCCTAATAGTAATTTTATTAAAATTTCTGTAGTCAATGCAGGGCCTGTGACCACCGTCTTTCTTTTTAACGAAAAATAATCCTGCTCCCAAGGGAGAGGTGGAGGGCTTAATATGTCCCTTCTTGAGACTCTCCTGGATGTAGTCTTTCATGGACTTGCGCTCAGGACCGGACAGATTATAAATCCGTCCTTTAGGAAATTTGGACTCAGGTATCAAGTCAATAGCACAGTCATAAGACCTATGGGGAGGGAGAGTATCTGTCTCAGTGGTGGAAAAAACATCTGAATAATCAGCAATAAAATGAGGAATATCTGATGAGACCCCAACTTGAACTACGGTTAAGCAAGAATTACAGTTAGGCCCCCATCTCTCTAACTCACCCGAACTCCAGTTAATGAACGGATTGTGTTGCTGAAGCCAGGGCATACCAAGGACTACCTGAACTGGAAGATTCTCTAAAACGAAGAAGGAACATTTCTCAGAGTGGCAGATCCCTACAGATAGGGTAACCTCCGGAGTACGGAGTTTTACTGTGCCCCCTAGCAGGGGGGTAGAATCGATGGCGACAACCTGGATCGGGGTGGGTAATTCTAGTATAGACCACTCTAAGACTCCAAAGGTAATAGACACCGGCAGCAATAGTTTGCTTCTTACCACCACCGGGAGTACCTTGTCCTTGAATCCCTCAGACTTGGATGATTTTCCAGAAGGCGGAGCTTTAGGACACTGACGACGTAGTTCTCTTCACGTCATCCCGAGTTGCATGGGGTCGTCCGAGTGGGCTTCCATCCTGGGTTCAGGGGGGAAGTCTCAGGTTGAAGAAGGGTATGAGGAGAAAACAAATGCTCCCGCAGTCTCTCTCTGACCAGTCTATCTAGTCTGATGGCTAGCGTCATGGTCTCCTCTAAAGAGTCAGGACAGGGATAACAAACCAACATATCCTTTAACTTTTCAGTCAAGCCTGCCCTAAATTGACATTTGAGCGCTGGTTCGTTCCAGCCCGAAGGAACGCACCACTTGCGAAACTGCGTACAATAATCCTAAGGGCCTTAATATTGGATTCTGCCACAGAGGCTCGGTCAGGTTCATCATAAAGAACCCCTAACGCCTGGAAAAAGAGGTCCACAGAGCTAAGACAAGGGGAATCTGGTGGTAAAGAAAAGGCCCATTCCTGGGGGTCCCCTTGAAGCAAGGAAATGATAATACCAACCCTCTGTGGGTCAGGGCTGGAGGAGTGGGGTCGTAGTTGAAAATAAAGTTTACAGCTTTCCTTGAAAGCTAAAAAAACTTTGGCGGTCATCCAAAAACTGATCGGGCAATTTAATGTGAGGTTCCACCTGAACGGTGGCAGGAGTTCGGATGGTCTCCTGAACTTGTAGTCTCTCCCCAAGTTCCTGTACTATTTGAGCAAGACTCTGCACATGTTCGGTGAGGCTCTGTATAGGGTCCATGCTGAATTTGGGCCTGTGATTCTGTCACGGGCTGCCACCCGGTTCCTGCCTGCTTGCACCACCCGCCCTAGGTGACAGAGCGCAACTGGGCGACAGTCCCTAACATACTAAGTGCAAGCAGAGAGAAAGAAGACAGCAGGGAAGAGGACAGCCACTGAGAAGTTACAAAAAGCGGACAAGAGGTAGAACAAAAACGGAAGGCGAGGCGGGTCAACTAGCATAGGTCAGTCCAGGATGTCACGTCAGAACAAGGAAAGAGGCAAAGACAAATCCGTAAACAAGCCGAGGCCAAAATCCGAGACGTAGCGTCAAGGTACAGGGAGCAGGCTGAAGAGGTTTCAAGAGGCATATCGAGGTTGAATTCCAGAGGTAGCTTAATAACAATAAAGTACACAGCCTATAGGACGAAAATCACAGGCAACCTGTAGCCAGCAGGCAGCCTGTATTTATAGTGGGGAGTGAGGGTCATGTGACGTGGTCAGCGTCACATGACCGACAGCCAGACAAGTCGAGCACCAAGTGATCAGCTCAGCGCTCAAGGCAGAGCTAGGAGCAGGGAGCCTCCCAGCTAGCAAAGCCGCCCTGGGAACGAGGCCAAACACAGATCCTCGCTCCTGAAGCTAAGCAGCAGGTCTGCGGCTGATGGGAGACCGAGTGCGCCTTCGGTGCCCCGTTACAGTAACAATAGTCACCACAACTTTTTCTTGTTATATTGCTTGCAGATCTGTGTAGTTTGTTTGTGCAACTTTGTGTCCTGGTTAGGCTCATCATTGCAATTTCAGTCATCAGTCAATCAGACATCTTGATAAACCCAATGGACCCCTTTATAATTCAGTGGGGCTCGTTGGGAGCTGTTGGCTTCCATCCTGCAACAGACTGGTCATATAGTTGTGGTTTTTGGTTATACACAGAATTCCCAATGCAGAAATTAACAAAGCGTTCAACTGCTGAAGGACAAGACGATGAAACTACCAGGAATCCAACAACTTCTTAGGCTTTAAAGCATACCTGAGTTTGCAGAAATAGTTTGCATAATAGCTGTGTTTCTTTGCACAATCATACCGTGAAGGAACAGGTGTTTTTTTTTTTGGGGCTTCCGTAAAGTCTTTTTAAGCTATATTATTCCCTGTTTCAGCTCCACAGTTAAATGCATTTCTCTCAGAAGCAGGGGATTTCTTCCTTCTGTGAAATCTGCCTGCACTGTACTGCAATGACGCCATTTCCCTTACTTCCCACTGTTTTCAGCTCTGGAGCTAACAGAACAGATAAGGAAGGGGGGGATCACAATTACAAACACAAAGGAGCTTCTCTACTCTTCAAAAGCTGTGTAGAAGCAGTTCTGTTATCAGGCTCAGCCAGCTCTGACACCCCCCCCCCCCCCCATTTTTCTCATCCATCTTCTGGGTCTCTGTTATTAGGGACGGATCTTGTCTGACAACAGGCAGCGGACTGCAACTTAGGTGGATGTGAGACCCCTAGTGGCCATGACTTTTTCAGGTAGATACAGGCATATTTTCTAAATGAAATGATTTAGAAATTTGATATTTACACTGTTCTCTATTAAATGAAATGAAATTGCGTGAAAATACAGTGACTCTTCAAAACTCAAGTCATTTTTTCCACTTCTCCATCCCACTCATAAAATATCAACCGGTACGAGAGGCATTTCATTTCTTTTACCTCCAAAGGCTTAATTACACAGAGCCAGCTCTATATTGCTTCTATTGCTGTGATTTCCTAAAGGGTCAAGCGTACAGAAAGCGTTATAACATATGTACTTTTAATTTTGAAAACTGAATCTCCATCCACTAACGGGAATCTCGAGAGTGAAGGAATTTGAAATGAAATGTAAAGTAATCCAATTCTTTCATGTTGTGAATATTCAGAGATTCACAGACACGGCTGGTACACAGCGGAGAATTGGATGGTTTCCATGGTGACGACACGGTTATTTGACAGGAAGTAAAATTAATTTGAAATCAAAAGGATAATGATATGAGTGATAAAAATATCAGGCCCATTATGAACTACGGATGTTATTTCATTACGAGACATACTTTCTGCACCAGTTACAAGTTTGGTAATGTATTTCTAAGCACCGAGCCCATGGGCTGTAATGCAGGAAGCCTTGATGTCACCTGAAAATTAGCAATTCCTTCTGTCTTTTGCAGAAGGCGTCTGAAGGCATTTGCATGAGTCTTGAGTCTTCAAGCTCCTATCAACTAGAAGACAATCAATGCAGCAAAGGTTCTGATCTAGGCAGCATGTAACGCACCGGGGAGATGACACAATGGCAGTATAATAGGCAATATGCACAATGCTCTGTAATTTTACAATTCAGCAGATTATCTTTGCGTTGAGCCCTACAGACACACAACTGTCATAAAAAAAACGTAATGTGCATCCAATGATGAAATCAGAAAGAAAGTATGCTATACTATATAATAGTACTCCAGAATAGGTTAACTGCAAAAGGATAAAATTGTTGCAATGTTGTACTGTTAAGTTAAATGTTCTGATTTGCTGTGTTTGTATACCCTAAAGGTATTGTATGGATAAGTCAGAGAGGTTTGCTCCTGCATTGCAGTCATATCAGATTTCCACCTGTCTGTTTACACTTTTTTGTACTATTGTGACTTTTTTTAGCTTGTTCCGGATTAGGCTAGGTAGAGACTTACACATTTTAGGTTCTTATTGCATATTTGTGCTTGTTTGCTTCTACAGTACATTGCAGTCACATCAGATTTGCACCTGTCCACTTATTTTACTCTTTTTTTTTAGCTTGTTCTGACTTAGGCTAGGAAGATACCATGTTTTCTTTTCTGTTCATGGATACTGCCCCCTTAAAAACAATAACGGGGTTGGCCCATCTTATACATTGGTGGCATATCACTAGGATTTGTACCAATGTCATGCAGGTGCAGATGACACCTCTGGGACCCACACCTATCTCTCGAACGGGGCCACTAAAGCAAGGGAGAGTGCCCCACCCATGCACAGCATGCTTTCTATTCACTTCTATGGGAGTTCCAAAAACAGCCAAGCGAATGCACTCAACTATTTCCAAAATTTCCATAGAAGTGAATGGAGAGTGCAACGCCCAAGTGCAGCCCCCTCTCCATTCAACTCTATGAGAGTTCCCGAAATAGCCAAGTTGGTGCTCGGCTATTTTTGGCAATTCCATAGAAGTGAATAGAGGGTGGCCCTGCTTGCGCGGTGGGCCTTTGTTCACTTTGGGGGCCTTGTTGAAGAGATAGGTGCGGGTCCCAGGGGTGAGATCTGTACTTTTCTGACATTTGTGGCATATTCTAGCAATATGGCACCAGTGTGTGAGATGGGCCACCCCCTTTAATGTTCTCTGGTGCAGTATCTTTCAACAGAGGACAAAAACATAGGGGCACATTTATTAAGATCGGCGTTTTATATGCCAGTCTCAATAAGGCCCTGCACTGGCGGTGGATCCGCCGAAGTTATGTATAGGCTTTGGCCTCTACATAACTTTGGCGGATCCACCGCAGATTCCAAATGTAAGACAACTTTCTAGTTGTCTTACATTTAGACAATTTTCTATTTATGCCGGCCCATCCCCTTCCCACGTCCACTTTTTTAGACCTGGCGTGGACGGGGAAAAGTCGCAGATTGTGGCGCAAAGGACCTTTGTGCCGCAATCTGCACCAGTAATACGCCTAATATAGGCGTATTTCTGGTAAGTAAATGACCCCCATAATATCTACTTAAAGGGAACCTGTCACCAGGATTTTGGGTATAGAGCTGAGGACATGGGTTGCTAGATCGCCACTAGCACATCCATAATACCCAGTCCCCATAGCTCTCTGTGCTTTTATTGTGTAAAAAAACTGATTTGATACATATGCAAATTAACATAAAAGAGTCATATCTTACTTGTGTGACCAGAGAAGAGTCATATTTTCAAGCTATGACTCATCTCAGGTTAATTTGCATATGTATCAAATCGGTTTATTTACACAATAAAAGCACGCAGAGCTATGGGGACTGGGTATTATGGATGTGCTAGCGGCGATCTAGCAACCCATGACCTCAGCTCTATACCCAAAATCCAGGTGACAGGTTCCCTTTAAAAAAAAAAGTTGAATAATTGGACAAGTGCAAATCTGATGTGACTGCAATACAGAAGCAAACAAGCACAAAGATGCAATAAGAACCTAAAATGTATCAGTATAGAAAATATAGCAATCACGCAGTTTAAAATAAACTATTGCATGTTTGCATAAATCTTAGCGCCCACAGGGCACGGCTGCATCTCTGTGTATATTTGCTCTTGCATTGCAGTCACAGCAGATTTGCACATGCACATTTATATCACTTTAGGGGATACTAACTTTGTCTTTTATATTCAGATTCTCTTTTAAGAAACACCTAGAATATAAATGGCAGTGCCCTGGCTTATAACTACACAATGAGAACCCAGCCAGCATTTAAATATTTCAGTTGGCATCATTAGACAACCACAGGATTCAATCAGCGGACTCCTCCGACTTCTGCAGCGCTGCCTCACTTCCCACTAATGTGATTTATAATGTCTTACTAACGGTTTAGAAATTTCAACAATATCAGGAAGTGTTAGAATGTGTTCCCATATACTCCCAATGCAAACCATCCAAAGAAATGCAGGAGCTGTTGCCCATAATGTCCTTCAACTGTTCTACATAATTTGGGATCACCCCTAGCACAGGACAGACTCTCCGGGATCTTGAAAAATCTATGAACACTATAATAGTACTGGCCTGGTTTTCATGGCATGAAACTGATTTCAAATCAATCAGATTGTTCAGGCTCCAAAGAAAGGAGCCCTTGTGCTCACACTTTCTACAGCAGTCCTATAAAAGTGAATGGACCAGGGGTCACCCATATGCAACACCACTCTATTATCATGGGGTAGTCTGGTACCTCAATTCTCCTGATCATTGGGGGTCCCAATTGTCAGATAGAGATGGCCTTTTTGTTCACCCGGCGGTCATTTCGCTGCAAACTTTGCGCGTTTGCTAACATATGGCGATGTCCACCGGTGCCACATTCTTTTGCATTGCGCCGAACTTTGACCCATGACACATCCATCAGGTGGGACAGGACAGCCAATTGAGACATTTCATCACATGGACACACCCTATAACAGAACTCTATCTGGCAGCAACTTTACATTCTGTGTTTTGCCAGTGTAGGGAGAGGTTGCTTTGTGGAGCAGGGAAAAGCAGTTAGGAACACCAAACGCTAGCTAATAGGGCCACAAAAGTCCTTTTAAGGACTTGTATAGGTGTGCTATCAATAGGTGTATTATACTGAGGGGTGTGATATACTTATAATATACTTTCTAACATAGAAAGTATATTATAGTGCATTTGTATTGTGCAACAGTTGTGTGCGGTTCTGCTGCGATACTGCAGCTATATAGAGGGACAAGCGCTATTGGAACAACTATTTCAACGGGTGTGATATACCTGTTGCCCCCCAAAAAAACTGATTGAGGGGTGTGATATACCTGCTTCCACAAAATACTGATTGACGGCTATGATATACCTGTTGCCCTAAATAAACAGGGTGATGTGATATAACTGTTGTGGCAAAAAAAATTATTGAGGGGTGTGATATACCTGCTCCCACAAAATATTGATTAAGGGGTTTGATATACCTGTTTCCACAAAATATTCATTGAGGCCTGCAATATACCTGCTTCCACAAAATACTGATTAAGGGGATTGATATACCTGCTTCCTCCAAATATTGATTAAGGCCTGCGATATACCTGATTCCAAAAAATACTGATTAAGGGGATTGATATACCTGCTTCCACCAAATATTGATTGAGGCCTACGAGATACCTGCTTCCACACAATACTCATTAAGGGGTTTGATATACCTGCTTCCACCAAATATTGATTGAGGCCTACGATATACCTGCTTCCACAAAATACTAATTGAGGCCTACGATATACCTGCTTCCACAAAATACTGATTAAGGGGATTGATATACCTGCTTCCACCAAATATTGAATGAGGACTGCGATATACGTGCTTTCACAAAATACTGATTAAGGGGTTCGATATACCTGTTTCCACCAAATATTGATTGAGGCCTGCGATATACCTGCTTCCACAAAATACTGATTAAGGGGTTTGATATACCTGCTTCCACAAAATACTGATTTAGGGGTTTGATATACTGGCTTCCACCAAATATTGATTGAGGCCTGCAATATAACTGCTTCCACAAAATACCGATTAAGCGGTTTGATATACCTGCTTCCACAAAATACTGATTAAGGGGATTGATATACCTGCTTCCACAAAATACTGATTGAGGGGTTTGATATACCAGCTTCCATTAAATATTGATTGAGGCCAGCGATATAACTGCTTCCACAAAATACTGATTAAGGGGTTTGATATACCTGCTTCCACAAAATACTGATTAAGGGGTTTGATAAACCTGTTTCCACCAAATAATGATTGAGGGGTGTGATATACCTGCTTCCACAAAATACTGATTAAGGGGTTTGATATACCTCTTCCACAAAATACTGATTAAGGGGTTCGATATACCTTTTTCCACCAAATATTGATTGAGGGGTGTGATATACCTGCTTCCACAAAATACTGATTAAGGGGTACAATATGCCTGTTTCCACAAAATATTGATTGAAGCCTGCGATATACCTGCTTCCACAAAATACTGATTAAGGGGTTTAATATACCTGTTTCCACAAAATATTGATTGAGGCCTGCGATATACCTGCTTCCAGTCTCTAGAGACTTAGGCACAGGGTGATTTCGAAAATGACAGGCAGAGGAAGAGGCAGGCCGTTCCGCAGGAGTGGTAGGGGTCGTACAGGTGCACCAGGCCAGAGCCTAAGTGGGAAGTTGGAGAAGGCGTATGCGATTATTTCAAAGGACGCACCAGAGTTGGTTGAGTGGCTCATTCAGCCTTTCGCTTCTGCACCCTCCTCACTCTCTGCTGTGTGCACCCCCAAAGACACCACCACCATAGCCCAGACCTTACCGATGCGCAGCCATTCTTGACATCGGATGAGGAAGAGGAGGTAGCAATGGTAATTTCCCTCACACTGCCCCCACACAGTAATTTCCCTCACACTGCCCCCACACAGTAAATTCCCCCACACTACCCCCACAGAGTAAATTCCCCCACACTACCCCCACACAGTAATTTCCCCCACATTACCCCCACACAGTATTTTCCCCTACACTACCCCCACACAGTAATTTCCCCCACACCGTAATTTCCCCCACACCGTAATTTCCCCCACACCGTAATTTCCCCCACACCGTAATTTCCCCCACACAGTTGTTTCCCCCACACTGCCCCCACACAGTAATTTTTCCCACCATTCCCCCACACAGTAATTTCCCCCACACTGCCCCATATAGTAATTTGCCCCCACATAGTAATCCCCCCATATTAATTTCCCCACTCATAGTAATTTGCCCCCATACAGCAATTTCACCCCGATGTACTGTCTCTTCACATGTCCTCCTGTGTGCCCCCCCATCCCCCAAAGTTGGCACATAAAATAAAATAAAAACTAAAAAACTAAAAACTTAAGGCCTGCGATATACCTGATTCCAAAAAATACTGATGTACAGGCACGCGATGGCAGGCGTAATCACGCCCGCCTGCGAAGGAATTTCATTATCGCATAGGCCTCAGGCCTATCAGGCCTGAAGCCTATGGCGGTGATCGGCGGCGGGGCAGGAAACTATGCGTTCCCGTGCCCCGCTGCAGTATGTGGGCGTTCGGGTCGGTGTTGCCCCCCCCCGATGCTGGGCCCGGGCCCCCCTCCCAGCTTACCCCGGCAATGAACACTGTGAAAATTGTGTGAGATGCCGGGGTGGGGGGGCCCTAGAATTCAGAGCAGACACAGTGCAACCTGAAGGCCGGGGCTGCGGCGGTGAGCGGTCCTACAGTGACTGTGAGTGGTGGGCACAATGAAGTCTGCGCAGCCGCATGACTGCACAGCTTAGAGGGAGCACTGATATTGACCGCCTGTAGTCAGATTTCGCCCGGCAGAGCAGTCATGCAGTGTAGTAAATGTGAAAATAAGACAGATGGACATATGTTAGCAGATGTTACACAAGTTAAAAACTCTCCGCATCTTAGAAATACATATCAGAGTCGGCGAGGTTTGTACTAAAGCGACAGTGCGCCATCACTCCACGCTGCCTACATGCAGATTAGGATAACCTTTAGGAAACCCTCATTACGGAGGTGACATATTTTTATAGTGATAATAATTACCTCGTTACATACAGAAAACCTAATGAGATAAGAGAATGGAAATGAAAGGCAGCCTTTTCAGAAGCCGTGAAATAAGGAGGCAGCGCACCATAGAGACGTATGGCGTGTGATGAACGGTTTTCTGAATGCAGACATAAACATTGTGAGAGAGATCAAAGAAAACTCCTGAAACAATGGGCGATTTCCATGGTGTTTTAATGAGATATCTATAGATGTATTATACGGTATTCAGACACCAGCCGCAATACCAGGCAGTCAGCACGTGGAGAGGGAACACCTCAACAAAGGAGATTTATGGAAATTGCTTAAAAAGAAAAACTGACCTTGCTGCACATAGCAACCAATCACAGCACAGCTTCCATTTTTTAAGAGCACTGTAAGAAATGAGAGATGTGCTGTGATTGGTTGCCAAGGGGAACACAAACAGTTTGTCTTTGACAGTTTCCATAAATCTTCCCTCACATAGCAACCAATCACAGCTGAGCTTTCATGTCTTATAGGTTTCCCATAGCAACCAATCACAGCTCAGAGGGCTCCTGAAAAATGAAAGTAATGCTGGGATTGGTTGGTATGGGCAGTTATATTTTTCAAGACAGTTTTTATAAAGTTGTTTTCTGGCAATTTTTTCACTCTCAGGAATGGTGCTTTCCTGGATTGGAGTTCTCCTCAGGCCTACTTGGTAGAGCTCATGAAAGTTTGTTTTGTCTGTGGCTCAATTGGCAGCACACAATCAACTAACTGAAGCCAAGGAGGACAGCACCAGCCTTGTATAAGTTTCATTACACAATGAATAACCTTTATTCACCTTTAAAGGCTATGTACACCTTCGGAGGCATTTTTTTATGATTGCATTTTAATAATTTTTGGCAAAAAATAATTTTTTCAATTGGCCTTTATTAAAAATATTAGCCGTTCTTTTTCAATCTGTGTGAATCATACTTTAACTTTCACTTTTTTCTTATCTCTACAGTTAAGCAAGTTGAAGACGAAATTATCTCCAAAAGGCATGACGGTTTAGATGACACATTCCCTTTGTATTTTAGGCAAAAATAACTTTTTATTTTCACCTTTTACATTTTTAAAATAACAAAAAAGGAAAAGGGCCCAAAGCAAAACATTGGGCACCCTGCATGGTTAGTACCTAGTAGCAGAGGCGTACATAGGAATCACTGGGCCCCATAGCAAAAATCTGAATTGGGCCCCTTAACCCCGCCCACTACCCACCATTGCCCCTCCCACTTCCTGACTTTGCTCCTCCCATGCCACACCCCCATTAAATAAATTTATACATGACCTACAGAAACTGTTAGGGGTTTCCTGGGGGTGACCTGTCACATGGGATATCTGCTGCAGCCTGCAGGTCTCCTTATTTGGGGTGCCATGTTAGGCTACTTTCACACTTGCGTTCGGGTCTCCGCTTGTGAGTTCCGTTTGAAGGCTCTCACAAGCGGCACCGAACGGATCCGTCCAGCCCTAATGCATTCTGAGTGGATGCGGATCCGCTCAGAATGCATCAGTATGGCTCCGTCTGTCCTCCGCTCAGCAGGCGGACACTTGAACGCTGCTTGCAGCCTGGCCGTGCGGAGGCAAACGGATCCGTCCAGACTTACAATGTAAGTCAATGGGGACGGATCCGTTTGAAGTTGACACAATATGGCTCAATTTTCAAACTGATCCGTCCCCCATTGACTTTCAATGTAAAGTCAAAACGGATCCGTTTGCACTATCATGAACAAAAAAAAAAATGTTGTTTTTTTTTTTTGTTCATGTTAATGCAAACGGATCCGTTCTGAACGGATCTAAGCGTTTGCATTATAGGTGCGGATCCGTCTGTGCAGACACCAGACGGATCCGCTCTGAACGCAAGCGTGAAAGTAGCCTTAAAGGGAATCTGTCACTAGCAATTTACCCCCAATTTTTTTTTCATGAATCCATGTTTAACAGAGTACCTGTTTTCCATCTGTCTTGTTCTTTTGATTGTGAGTCTTGTCATGTCTTCAAAAAATCGATTCTTATGATATGTAAATGACGCTGTAAGGAGCCCAGAGGGGCGTTATTCTTTCTCCACGGTGCCCAGGAACGCCCCTCTGAAGTGCCGTGCCCGGCTAAGTTTGAAAACTAATAACGCCTCCAAGTTCATCTAAATCGCCTCCCAGAGGCACGGCTAAGTGCTCAACACCCCCCTCCTCAGTGCCGCGCTCTGCGGCAAACACCCCGATCCTCCTCTCGCCGGCATCCCAAATCCCGCGCAGGCGCAGTGCCGTCAGTCATCTTATCATAGCGCAGGCAATCGCCGGCACTGCGCCTGCGCGGGATTTGGGATGCCAGCGAGAGGAGGATCGGATTTGGGAGGCGATTTAGATGAACTTGGAGGCGTTATTCGTTTTCAAATTTAGCCGGGCACGGCACTTCACAGGGGCGTTCCTGGGCACAGTGGAGAAAGAATAACGCCCCTCTGGCTCCTTACAGCGTCATTTACATATCATAAGAATCGATTTTTTGAAGAAATGACAAGACTCACAATCCAAAGAACAAGACAGATGGAAAAAAGGTACTCATGGATCCATGTTTAATAAAGTACCTTTTTCCATCTGTGTTCTTCTTTTCCATGTCAGTCTTGTCCTTTCTTCTAAAAATCGATTCTTGCTGTAAGCCGGACTGGAGCCCAGAGGGGCGTTTTTCTTTCTCCACGGTGCCCCTCTGATTAGTGCCGTGCCCGCCTAAATATGAAAACTCTAACGCCTCCATCATTTAGCTGAATCGCCTCCCAGAGGCGCGGCTAAGTCCTAGACACCCGCCCCCCTCCTCAGCGCTGCGCTCTGAAACACCCGATCCTCCTCTCGTCGGCGTCCCAAATCCCGCGCAGGCGCAGTGCCGGCTATTGCCTGCGCCTGCGCTCTGATAATACGGCTGAGGGCAACAGCTTCAACATCGTCACTGGGCTCGGCGCATGCCCAGTGACGATGTTGAAGCTGTTGCCCTCAGCCGTATTATCAGAGCGCAGGCGCAGGCAATCGCCGGCACTGCGCCTGCGCGGGATTTGGGACGCCGACGAGAGGAGGATCGGGTGTTTCAGAGCGCAGCGCTGAGGAGGGGGGCGGGTGTCTAGGACTTAGCCGCGCCTCTGGGAGGCGATTCAGCTAAACATGGGGGGGGGCCCTGGGGAGAAAAGCAGCCGCATAGCCGGCTGCTGGTCATCAGTGGGCGGGGCCTTATCTGCGCTACGGGCCCCCCAGTGCCGCGGGCCCCATAGCAGTGGCGTGGTCTGCCTCTATGGGCGGTACGCCACTGCCTAGTAGGACCCTCTTTAGCAAGTATCACAGCTGGTAAATGCTTTTTGTAGTCAGTCAAGAGTATTTCAATTCTTGTTTGAGGGATTATTATCTATTCTTCCTTGCAAAAGTCTTCCAGTCCTGTGAGATTCCTGGGCCGTTTTGCATGCACTTCTCTGTTGAGGTCTATCCACAGATTTTCTATGATGTTCAGATCAGGGGACTGTGAGGTCCATGGTAAAACCTTCAGCTTGCGCCTTTTGAGTTAGTCGATTGTGGATTTTGAGGTGTGTTTAGAATCATTATCCATTTGTAGAAGCCATCCTGTTTTCAACTTTAGCTTTATTATAGTTGGTGTTATGTTTGCTTCCAGAATTTACTGGAATTTCATTGAATAAAGTTTTCCCTCTACCAGTGAAATGTTCCTTGTGCCATTGGCTGCAACACAACCCCAAAGCATGATTGATTCACCCCCATGCTTAATAGTTGGAGAGATGTTCTTTTCATGAAATTCTGTGGCCTTTTTTCTCCAAACATACCTTTACTTATTGTGGCCAAATAGTTCTATTTTACCTCTTCAGTCCACAGGGCTTGTTCCCAAAATGCACCAGGTAGGCTTGTTCTTTAGCAAACTTCTGATGCTGAATTTTGTGGTGAGGACTCAGGAGAGGTTTTCTTCTGATGACTTTTCCATGAAGGCCATAACAATGTACCACAACTTCATAGTTTGCTAAATCTTTCTGAAGGTCTTTTGCAGTCAAGTGGGGCTTCTGATCTGCCTTTCTAGCAATCCTATGAGCAGCTCTCTAAAAACAAATTTGGGCCTTACAGACCTTCTTTTGACCTCTACTGTTCTTGTCAACTCCCATTTCTTAATGGGGTTTTCTGACATTTTACTACTGATGACCTATCAACAGGATAAGTAATCAGTATCTGATCCAATGCATAGGTTGTCAGTGGTAAAATAGTGGAAAAGCCTTTCTAATTACTTTTAAAACTGAGGAAATGGCAAGCTAAAACTACCTCAAAAGGAAAAAGCTGAAGGTTTTACCATGACCCTCACAGTCCCTTGATCTGAACATCATTGAAAATCTGTGGATAGACCTGCAAGGCAGCCCAGGAATCTCACAGAACTGGAAGAAGTCTGCAAGGAATAATGGATGAAAACACCTCAAACTAGAATTGAAAGACTCTTTGCTGGCTACAAAAATCTATTACAAGCCGTGATACTTGCCAAAAGGGTGCTACTATGTTCTACTTGCTTCAGGACCGTTACCTTTTTTTTTTCACTATATGCCTCTGCCTTGGATAGTGTAGTTGACTTTACTATTCCATACAAAGGCGTAAATGCATATTTATTTATTTATTTTTTACAATGAGACCTTATGGCTATGTTGACACGCAGTAACATCTTGTCTGCCCACTTCTGATCCTGACTTTTCCCTTACATTGGCAACGTCACCACTTGTGCACTCCTTGGTTCCACTTACATTCTAAATTTCAGTTCTGACCTCTGACTATGCTCCAACCTCCCATTTGTCTGCTGGTTCCTGTAGTACACTTACCATCAATTAGAGAATATCCATGGGATGCACTCTGCAGAAAACATAAATTCTCAGGCGGGTAAAGTAAACTTATGGCACCCACCCCAAATGTAATCTTACATAAGTAGTCTTCAATCAGTGGCTCTCCAGATGTTTATAAAACTAGAATGCTCAGTATGCATGGACCGGTATTGGCTATGCAGTTATGCTGGGACGTGTAGTTTTGCCACAGCTGAAGAGCCACAAGTTAGAGACCACTGACTTACATAGTATATACTCTTTCTTATACTTACTTATAATCAGCGTAAAACTGGAGTTCCTTGGACCCACCAGAGTAAATGATTCAGAGGGCCCAACTTCTGTATACACAGTGTTTGACTGGAGTTCCTTGGACCCACCCAAAAAATCACTCTAGGAGCCCCAACCTTCATATCATCAAAAAAGTCTAACAGGTTGTGATTCGAAGAAATACTGGCAAGTGATTAGAACAGGGATGTCCAAACTGCGTCCCTCCAGCTGTTGCAAAAATACAACTCCCAGCATGCCTGGATAGCTTACAGCTATTAGGGCATGCTGGGAGTTGTATTTTTGCAACAGCTTGGAGGGCTGCAGTTTGGACATGCCTTGATTAGACTCAAAAGCAGCTCCAAATGGTTTTTCTTTCTCCTGGACTTTTGGGGCCCATTGTGGTATCAGAGGCTGAGCCCATCAAAGGATGCTCTGGTGGGCCAGTCCGACACTGCTTATAATTCTTGCTTGTAATTACAATATCCTCATTTTTCTTCTATCTACAAGCGACTGACCCCCATCTTTCTGTTTGGACTATTCTCATCATCTCGCCGCTTCCTCGGTTTTTTATATCATTATTTATGCATCATAAAACCTAGCTGTTTCCCTCCAAACTCAGTTATTTCAGTTATGATTATATTTTGGCTGTAGCAGCAGTTTTATAGCACATATATACTCGGAGCTATAAACTACTTATCCTAAATCTTTAGCCAATCACAAAGCTGAGACCATTTAAAGGGAAATTATTTTGGGGGTTTTTTCATTCGACACTTAAAGGAGCAATTTAATCAACATTGGAATAGTTCCTTAATATGTCTGGAGCACAATCATTACAAGAATAGTGCAGTTGCTCATCACTTTTCTTTTGTTAATATTGGATTTCCTTCAGGACGGGCCTTTTCCCAACTACTAATAACGTCGGCCCTACTTGTTCAAAAATAGACTTTGAGATTTCACATTCGTTCATTATATTTTGAACTGATTAGGTTCCAGTTAAGTCACTGACTGTAGGAAGCAATCTAATTATATTGTTGCTCCAGGCAGCATGCCATTTTGTATAAATGGCTTTCCTAATTTAAAATAAAAAAAATAAAACAATTTTCTAGAGTTGCAGTTTAATTATTTTATCGTTTTCTCCTATTTTACATAATTCCAAGGATGAAAATCTTTTGTCTTCTTTTGACATGTATGGAGACAGCCCATGTTGCTGCTATGGGGCACTTGGTGAATTGGAATTTTAACCTGTACAATGATATGGTCTACACAGGTGTTAGCAAAAAAGCTAATTAAATCTAGGATGGCAGTTGCAGGACCTCATGTCTTGGAAAGTTGAAAGGAATATACCAAAAAAAAGAAATATATAAATGTCTGGAATAATGCACAGCATTATTCTAAATATAGCAATGCTAAAAAGCGTAAAAAAAAAATTTTGTAATTTCTCCCCCTTTTCACACACTTTGTATCTTCTTTACTCACACCTCTGCAGTTCTGGTCTTCTCAATGTCTGTGGATGGCAGCATCTCATCTCAAGTGACAGTCTCAGGAGTGCATTGCAATCAGCTCACACACAGCCCCAGCAATTTCACTAATTAATAGCGCTACATAGTGTAATGCTGCCATCAGGGGCGTTGCTAGGTTAATGCATTCGGATCTGAGCCCCTGGCACCGAATGTACTGCCTGCCAGATACATACAACTGTATTGCCGTCCTCAGGAGCTGCAATGCTGTCACCATCATGTGACCAGTGCAGGAGAGGACCGTGCTCAGCAGTGAAGAGAAGTCCTGGGGAAGAAGCTGTGGTGAGGTCTGCTACATGAGGAGAGGTAAATGAAGGGAGAGATTCTCAGTGTGAGAGGCAGAGTAATGTTGGGAGTTGTGGTTATTTAACTGGGACTATATGTTAGGGATGTTATTTACATGGGACTGAATGTTGAGGGGATGGTGTCATTTACATGGGACTGCATGCTGTAGGTGGCTGGGGAGGGGGTGATATTATTTACATGTTGTTGTGATGTTATTTACATTGGACTGATTGTAGAGGGGGAGATGTTATTTAAATAGGATGGCATGCTGGAGGTGGCTCGGGAGGGGTTGATGTTATTTACATGGGACTGTATGTTGGAGGTGGCTGGGGAGGTGGTGATTTTATTTACATGGGACTGTATATTGGAGGAGCTGAAGATAGGGAGTGATGTTATTTACAAGGGACTCTATGGCAGAGGGAGGGAAATAATGTTATTTACATGGGACTGTGTCGTGGATGGGCTGAGAAATTATAATTTCTAAGGGCACTAAAGGGAGGAATAAAAATACAGTGCACACTGCAGGGGGAATTATAAATTCTGGGGCACTTCAGGGCGAGAATTATAACAGTAGGGGGCGATATAAATACTAGGGGCACTGTGGGGGCATTTTAAATCCAGGGGACATTAGGCGTTCTTATTACTACTGGGGGCTCTATAGGAGGGACTTATAGATCTACCTTATTTCTACTAAGAGCCCTATGGGGGCCTTATTACTAGTGGGGGTCTGTAGAGAGCTTTATTACCACTGGGGGACAATAGGGGGGCCTTATTTCTACTGGGGGCTCTGTGAGGGCATTATTAATGCTGGAGGTCTCTTCTAATAATGGGGGCACTCTTAGGGAGCATTATCACTTTTAGGGGCACGGTAGGGGGCAATATTACTAATGAGAGCATTCTAGAAGGGAATTGCTATTGGTGGGACTATGAGGAGCACTATTACTATGGGGGGCACTGATATTTCTTAAGAATAGTATTTGGGGGTATTGGGGAGCACAGAGAGCAACAGGATAACACTGTTAGGACTCGAGGTTGGGAGATGATGATAGAAAAGTGAGGAAGCTAAGATGTCCGTGTGTCACATTCTGGAGAGACAAGGCGCTGCTGAAAGAAGTGGTCTGGACCGAATGGAGAGGATGATAAGATGATCTACATCAGAGGAGACGTCACCTGGATGGCACTGGATGTGAGAGGTATGTGCTGCTGTATAGCTGTATAGCAAGTACAGTAAAATGTCTTTAATGCTAGAGTGTGTGGGGAGGGGGGTCGACTTAGAGAATTGGGCCATACACTTTGGGGCTTGGGCCCTGGATCTTTTGAGACCCTAGCAACGCTCCTGGCCCCCATATAGTTTGGTTCTACACTGTCTAGAGGGAGATATAGCTATATACTTCTACGAACTTAGAAGTAGGTATGAATTAATGAAAGGTGCCTGGGCTGCTTCGCAAGTAGGATCAGAGCTCACAATGCAAGTGTGAGCAGAGAAGCTACTGGGCATGGCAGTCCACCACTAAATGCAGAAGGTGGACCAGAATATCAGCCGCACGAGAATCAGCAGGGGGCACTACCAAAGAGAAAACTGAAATATACATAAAAACCTAACAATGTTTTTATTGCACTGATGATGAAATAATACTTTATTTGAAATGACCTATTCATTGCATTTTTTCCGTGGGAAACCCCATTTAGCACTGGGGTGGTTTCAAGCCGCTCTTGAAACCAACCTAATTTTTTATCAGAGTTCTCCATCCTCTCTGTACATGCCTTTTTGCTCAATGATATAATTAGAGAAATCGACTCCAGTGCTTTCAGGGCTTGTACATGGATTGCTACTAGGTATTCAATACTGTATCAATAATAGAGCCTAACCCGGCTACTGTATTACCAATATCACAGTAAGAGAACATTAAAATGTTGAGCTCGAAGTTATTGGGTTTTCCTGGTCTGTGTAATTACCAGCGTTCAAATAAAAGCTTCTAGTAATAAGTCTGCCAAGTTCCCTATGGTTTTGTCCATCCTTGGACATCTTTTTATCATCTAAGTAGATTCAAAATTCTGTGCTGATTAATGGCTTCATAATCTTTACAGGACTTGGAGCAAAGTTTATCTTATAAATAGCTCCAATCGTCTTGCACAGACATAGAGTTAAATAATAAAAAGTCTTGCTAGCAGCAGCTGCCACTTAGGGGAGCTTAGCAGCTCACTGCGCTGTCGGTACACTAGACTGAGCTTAGTAATAAAACTGTATGCAAGAAGCTCCTATTCCTCCGCTATATCGGAAAGGAAGATATATTAAGAAATGTCGGGACAGCACAACATGGAGTTAAAACATGAACACACTTGAAGGTGTCACAAAGAAGCCGTTACCAATGTTAAACCCACTTCAGTCTGGATCCAGTTATGATTAAAATCTGGCGTGCTCGGCAGGATTCACCATAGGCAGCGGTCCAGTATACTATGGATACTTCTGTGTGAAATAAAACTCTTAATTGTGCGTTAATGTCATACAAAACTCCTTGTGTACAACTGTCTTTTTTTTCTGATTAATTTTCCATTTGATAAAACCTATTGACATAAAATGTGGAAACTTTAGTCCAACGTAACATAGGTAGCATATCACATATATTTTAAAAAAATCTCAAATTAAAGGTGTCATGTTCAAAGCAGTATTATGGATTCCTGATACCTAATAAGTGTTTTGTTGTTGTTCTGTACCCAGCTTCGCATCTCTCCTTTCAGTGGGCAGAGCCATCCGAAAGCTCACCTTCCCTTATCTGATGTTTTCTCCCGGCTGTCCATCCCTGCCATCATCCTTCTGTTCCCTGCCAGTGTGTATGGCCCCTGAAGCAGAACAACTCTGTCCACTCTGAGGCCTGCTGCTCTCTTGCTCTGCCTCTCTCCACCCGTAGGGTGTGCATGCCTCCTGTAACTCTTACAGGGTCAGTGTTCATACCTCAATCTTGCCCATCCATTACCTTGTGGGAAGGCACCTAAGCATTAGGTTCTAGTAGTCAAGTATCCGGCTAAGATGCGCCTTTGTCTTGTTTTGCCTGTCCATATACTCACCTCTTTCTGACCTGACCCTTGAACTGATATTGTATAGTACAAATGCCTGGTCTTAGCAAGTCCCTAACTACAGGTTTACATGACCTCTCATTGTTTTGCAACAGTCTCTTTTGGCCCCCATGGGTCAACAATCTCTGAACTGAGACTACTCCAGGAGGTATCAGCCTGGTGATTCCCCTGCAGCGAAGTCCAGATTCCTGTATAAGGGTTAGAGGGTGAAGATCAGGAAGATGCCAGGATGATGCTCTTAGAAATAGCCCAAAGCCAAATCCGTTCAGTAGGTACAGTGGATCCACATCTAATTCTGTAACATAATGGCATGCATATAGTGTGATAAAGGACTATATTGCACCTCTGATTTTATACATAGGTATACAGAAGCTGTCTTCCCCTTGGATTCAGACATAACTGTTGCCTTTTATATGCATTCTATCATAGAAGCATTGCTTTTAGTGGAGAATACAATGCCCCAAAAGAAGCACCATTATACAGCACCTCTACAGCTCCATAAAATGTAACTCCATGCCTCTGTGTACAGGGTTTGCACACAAACCTGGCTAGGCCGCCCCACAAGTTATGATATTAAATCGGCCCCATGAGAGGCAATAGGAGAATCTATGAGATAAGAAAAGATGGTAACGTTATAATAACTACATTTTTTTTTACATAAACAAAAAATACTAATCTCATAACTAATAGGTAAAGTAAGGTCTATAGGCTTTGAAAGTATAGTTTGTAGTTGGATTGAAAACTGGTTGAAGGACCGTGTCCAGAGAGTTGTGGTCAATGATTCCTATTTAGAATGGTTCCGGGTTATAAGTGGTGACCCCAAGGTTCAGTGCTGGCCCTTTATTATTCAATTTATTTGTTAATAATATCGAGGACAGGATTAATAGAACCATATCTATTTTGCAGATGACACTAAGCTGTGTAGAACTGTGCAGTCTATGGAAGATGTCCATAAACTACAAGTTGACTTGAACACTCTGAGTGATTGGGCATCAACTTGGTAAATGAGGTTCAATGTGGATAAATGTAAAGTTATGTCCTTCATATGTCCTAGGTGATGTAACACTGGGAGAGTCACTTATAGAGAAGGATTTGGGTGTCCTTGTAGATGGTAGATTTAATAACAGAATACAATGTCAATCAGCTACTTCTAAGGCCACCAGTAGAGATAAGTGAATGTAAAAAAAAATTTGATTAGTCCGGTTCGAACCGAATTTATTTGCGCCGAATCGAGTTAAAAACTGATATTTCCTTTATAGTGGTGTAGAACACTGTGCCTTGGAGTAACACACATAGGGAGTCTGCTGTGTAGTGAAATAATGCTGTGAGTCCATATGACAGGCAGATGACAAGCGTCGCTCTTAGACTCACTGCACACTTCACATATTTGGGCAGTCACGGGCGAAAAACTGACCAAATAACTCAAGTATGATCTCAGCCTTACAGGTCAATGTTAGCGCCAAGAAGAAACGCACTCCTTTTACACTGTCATCAGCTGATTCCACAGAGATGTCTACAGAGCCTGTTCTATTAAATGCTTATACAAGTAGAGCCCCCCGACAGAGTGGAGAGGGTGTCAGCAGCAAGTCTGTGTTGACGTCACTGAACATATGACTGCATCGCTCAACGGCAAATATATTTTACTTTTGCCACTAATACACGGCAAAAAGGGCCTTAGAACATATAACTGCACCGATAAATGGCAAATATATTTTACTTTTAATAAAAAAAAGGGATAGTGGCTCAACAATTTGATAAAAAAAACAGTGTGGTGCTCACCCCTCGACACACCCAATGTCGTACTAAGAATGAGAGAAATAATAGAAATTAGGGGGGCACTCTGCTATCTGGAACCAGGCGAAGAGATGCACTGTATATATTTAAATGTAAAATGTATTAAAGGCAAGCTTCCATACATGTAAATACTCCAAATTGCAGGTATTATACAGTCAGGTCCATAAATATTGGGACATCAACACAATTCTAACATTTTTGACTCTATACACCACCACAATGGATTTCAACTGAAACTAACAAGATGTGCTCTAACTGCAGACTGTCAGCTTGATGAATCAGATGAACGGTGCAGGAATTACAACAGTTTGCATATGTGCCTCCCACTTGTTAAGGGTCCAAAAGTAATGGGACATATGGTTCCTCAGCTGTTCCATGGCCAGGTGTGTGTTATTCCCTCATTATCTCAAATACAATGAGCAGATAAAAGGTCCAGAGTTAATTTCAAGTGTGCTATTTGCATTTGGAATCTGTTGCTGTCAACTCTCAAGATAAGATCCAAAGAGCTGTCACTATCAGTGAAGCAAGCCATCATTAGGCTGAAAAAAAACAAAACAAACCCATCAGAGAGATAGCAAAAACATTAGGCCTGGCCAAAACAACTGTTTGGAACATTCTTAAAAAGAAGGAATGCACCGGTGAGCTCAACAACACCAAATGACCCGGAAGACCACGTAAAACAACTGTGGTGGATGTGTAGCATGCCAGAACCGCAGGGGCGACATTAGAGGTGCACGGTGGGCCAATGAGGGGCCAGTAACTATACAGTTCATCGGTTTACTCACGGTTAGCAGAAAGCCTCCCTTGGCCAGCAGCACAGTGATGAGGAAGACAGCACGAAATCCTTCGGGGCACACTCTGTGGTAGGGAAGCACCAGCCTAGATGGAGGTTGAGGTGCCCTGGATGACAGCGGTGTTTAGGGTGCTTGTGGCGGCTGGGTCCCTTGGTGGTATTTGTCGTGACGCCAGTACCGTTTATGGGGTACAACCAGTTGTAGTGGTGGTATTGAAGAATGAAGTAGACAGTGGTAGGATACAACTCACAACTTTTACTGTAGCTGGTTTTAGTTGCGGCATATACATCCAGACAGAATACAGTCTTTTGATATTTAGAGGAATTCTGTTGATCCACTGTTAATAGGTTTGGCTATGTTCTGACTCAGGTTGTGGTTCTGTAGTACTTACTGGTAGGTGACTTTGCTTCAGGTCCCTTTTAAATCAGAGTAATTTGGTGAGGTTGCCTGTAGCTAAAGAATCCTTCACCTGGATTCCCAAAGGTCTTTGATGCCTGGGTAGTGGCTATTATCCTTTGGTTTTCAATCTTTCCTTTCTTTCCTTTTCTCCTGAGCAGATGTGCTAGATCTGCACTCTCTCCAACTAACAACAGACTGACCACAGATAAGACCTGAGCTGGGCTAGATATCCCAGAATAGTGCTATCCCCATCTAGTGGTGGGATGTATAAAGCACACTTGACCAGCCCATGAACAGGGATACAATAGGTGTAGCCATGCAAAATGACATGCAACACAGTAATGCAGTTTTAAAGCTATTTTGCAGTTCCCACGTGTCCTGAGTGGGATGCTGCAGATGACCGAAGAATTCTTTCCCTGGTGAAGAAAACACCCTTCACAACAGTTGGCCAGATCAAGAACACTCTCCAGGAGGTAGGTGCATGTGTGTCAAAGTCAACAATCAAGAGAAGACTTCACCAGAGTGAATACAGAGGGTTCACCACAAGATGTTAACCATTGGTGAGCCTCAAAAACAGGAAGGCCACATTAGAGTTTGCCAAACAACACAGTTCTGGAACAACATCCTATGGACTGATGAGACCAAGATCAACTTGTACCAGAGTGATGGGAAGAGAAGAGTATGGAGAAGGAAAGGAACTGCTCATGATCCTAAGCATATCACCTCATCAGCGAAGCATGGTTGTGGTAGTGGCATGGCGTGGGCATGTATGGCTGCCAATGGAACTGGTTCTCTTCTATTTATTGATGATTTGACTGCTGACGAAAGCAGCAGGATGAATTCTGAAGTGTTTCGGGCAATATTATCTGATCATATTCAGCCAAATGCTTCAGAACTCATTGGACGGTGCTTCACAGTGCAGATAGACAATGACCTAAAGCATACTGCAAAAGAAACCAAAGAGTTTTTTAAGGGAAAGAAGTGGAATATTATGCAATGCCAAGTCAATCACCTGACCTGAATCCGATTGAGCATGCATTTCTCTTGCTGAAGACAAAACAGAAGGGAAAATGGCCCAAGAACAAGCAGGAACTGAAGACGGTTGCAGTAGAGGCCTGGCAGAGCATCACCAGGGATGAAACCCAACGTCTGGTTATGTCTATGTGTTAAAGACTTCAGGCTGTAATTGACTGCAAAGGATTTGCAACCAAGTATTAAAAAGTAAAAGTTTGATTTATGATGATTATTCTGTCCCATTACTTTTGATCCCTTAACAAGTGGGAGGCACATATGCAAACTGTTGTAATTCCTACACCGTTCATCTGATTTGGATGTAAATACCCTTAAATTAAAGCTGAAAGTCTGCAGTAAAAGCACATCTTGTTCGTTTCATTACAAATTCATTGTAGTGGTGTATAGAGCCAAAAATGTTAGAATTGTGTCGATGTCCCAATATTTATGGACCTGACTATATATGACCAGTTCAACCTAGTATTCTAAACATAAACATTAACTTCCTCAGGACCGCCGCACGCAGGATTGCGTCCTGGCGGCGGCCCTGTTATTCCTCCTGGACGCGCCGATGTGTCCTCTCGCGAGACGCGAGATTTCGAGCAGAGCCGGCCCGCACATGCGCAGTGCGGGCCGGGAATCGTTACATCAGAAGTTCGTCACCAGCCTGCCAGCCATTGATCATCGCTGGCAGGTTGGTGACTTTTAAAAAATCGAATCAGAAGCCATTTAACACCTTATATTTATAAATATAAGGTGTTAAATGGCTTCTGTGCTCTTCTGCTGGTCCTTTTCGTCGGTTGGTCCCAGCAGAGGAGTGAGTACACCAAACACTACACTTAGCCCCAGATCACCCCCAATCACCCCAATTAACCCCTTGATCACCCCTGTCAATCACTAGTGAAAGGGAAAAAAAGTGATCAGTGTAAACTGTCACTTTTTTTTCCACTAGTATTGACGGTTAGATTTTAGTTTAGTTTTGGCCCCTTTGTTAGGTAGTTAGTGTTGGTTAGCGCCCAGCCCACCGCACCGCAGTCACTGATTCGCTGATTAGCGTATCGCTAATCAGCATTGGTAGTTTTATAGTATCTGTAAGTGATCAGAACTGATCACAGTCAGATCTATAATAGTATTAGTGTCACCTTAGCTCGCCCTCCACCCAAAACGCAGTGTTTGCCCGATCAGGCCTGATCGGTTGCCCACACGTGCGTTCACCCACGCCCGCCCCGCCGCAGTGACAAATTTAATTTTTATTTTTTATCACTGCACAATCACTTCACAAGCGCTGCGGCGATAAAAAAATCAGTTTTGATATTTTTTATCAATCGCAGCGGCTTCCTGTACTTCGCTAGCCTCCCATTTGTAAGACAGGCTTGCTTTTTTTCTTGGGTATTCTCAGGGAATACCCCCTAAATTTAGTTGACCAAATGGCAAATAAGGGGTATTCTTCTGAAGAGGGCTACAGGCTTCTGACCCAGTCGGATGAGGAATGGGAACCCTCATCTGACGAATCCAGCGGGTCAGAATACGAATCTGTAGGAAGCAGTGGCAGTCTGACCCAAAGTTCGGTCAATGAGGTTGAGGTCCCTAAAAACCACCAGGCGTACCCGGCCCCGTGTTGCTAGACCACAGGTTGCGCAGGATCCGCTTCAAGGGCAGCAGAGTGGGGCTGGCGCTGTCGGATTACGTGGTGAGGCATACACCAGCAGCGCAGCCCATCCTGGACCTAGTACCAGCACTGCCGTAGAACATGGTGAAGTGGCGAGCACCAGAAGGGCAGTTGAAGCTGGTACGGTGGCACGTGCATTAGTTCCCCCGTCGCAGCCACCGCACAGACAGGCCCGTAGAGCCCCTAGAGTCCCTGAGGTGCTGGCAAACCCTGATTGGCAGCCCCCAACTTCAGCCGCACCAGTAGTTCCCCCTTTCACCGCCCAGTCTGGAGTTCGGGTTGAGACAGCTCAGATCGGATCGGCACTGGGGTTTTTTGAGCTGTTCTTGACTGCGGAGCTCTTGGACTTAGTCGTGGCAGAAACAAACCGGTATGCCACTGAATTTATAGCCGCCAACCCGGGAAGCTTTTATGCCCAGTCTTTCCGGTGGAAACCCGTCCAAGTTTCCGAATTTAAAACTTTTCTGGGCCTTCTCCTCAACATGGGCCTGACAAAAAAGCATGAATTGCGGTCATATTGGTCCACGAACCCAATTCATCACATGCCCATGTTCTCTGCTGCCATGTCCAGGACACGATTTGAGACCATCCTGCGTTTCCTGCACTTTAGTGACAACAGCACCTCTCGTCCCAGAGGCCACCCAGCTTTTGACCGGCTCCACAAAATTCGGCCCCTCATAGACCACTTTAACACCAAATTTGCAGATTTGTATACCCCTGAGCAAAACATCTGCATAGACGAGTCCCTTATACATTTTACCGGGCGCCTTGGCTTCAAACAATACATCCCAAGCAAGCGCGCCCGGTATGGGGTCAAATTGTATAAGCTCTGTGAAAGGGCCACAGGCTATACGCACAAATTTCGAGTCTATGAGGGTAAAGATCAGACCCTGGAGCCGGTCGGTTGCCCTGACTACCTGGGGAGCAGTGGGAAGACAGTCTGGGACTTGGTGTCACCCTTATTTGGCAAGGGGTACCATCTTTATGTGGACAATTTTTACACAAGTGTGCCCCTGTTCAGGCATTTGTTTTTAGAACAGATTGGCTGCTGTGGCACCGCGTGACCTAGTCGCCGGGGCTTCCCCCAACGGCTCGTTACCACCCATCTTGCAAGGGGGGAGAGGGCTGCCTTGTGTAACGAAGAACTGCTCGTGGTGAAATGGAGAGACAAGCGTGACGTTTACATGCTCTCCTCCATTCACACAGACACGACAATCCAAATTGAACGAGCAACTGGAGTCATTGAAAAGCCCCTCTGTGTCCACAACTATAATTCGCTCATGGGAGGGGTGGACTTCAATGACCAGATGTTGGCTCCTTATTTACTTTCCCGCAGGACCAGACGCTGGTATAAGAAGGTGTCTGTATATTTAATTCAATTGGCACTGTACAATAGTTTTGTTCTCTACAGTAAGGCTGGGAGAACAAGATCCTTCCTCAAATTTCAGGAAGAGATCATCGAGAACCTCCTGTATCCAGGAGGTTCTGTGGCCCCAACCACCAGTGTAGTGAGCCGTCTACACGAGCGACATTTCCCCAATGTCGTTGCTGGTACCTCAAACCAAGCGCCACCCCGAAAAAAATGTTGTGTCTGTAGCAGGAGTGGAATAAGGCGTGACACCCGCTATTTTTGTCCTGACTGCCCTGACCACCCTGCCCTATGCTTAGGGGAGTGTTTCCGGAAGTACCACACACAGGTACACTATTAGTATAGGGATTGCGTCACACAGGACAGGCACACAGGACTCTTAGGGCCCTTTCACTCACAGCTGCTGCAAACCTCTCCTTTCACCTGGGACAAAGTGCATAATGTACTTCGCCACATCTCTGGACGATTTGCGCTTTGCACATTGTCATGGGGAAGGAGAGGTTTGTCCTATAAAGGTAAAAAAAAATAAAAAAAATCATAGGTAAGCAAAAAAGTTAATGTTCCAAAAGTTCAATAAAGTTTTTAAAAGTTAATGTTCTGTTTCAAATGTTATCTAAAGTTAATGTTAATAAATTTATTGCGTTGCGGCCTGTTTTTTTTTTTACCTTCTAGGTGGACCAACCGATCGACCAGCTGCTGCACTGATGTGCATTCTGACAGAAGCATTGCGCTGCTGTCAGATTCCACAAAAGTCGGTGTATGCGGCGCTGCAAGACGAGATTTCTCCTCTGCAGTAAAAAAGATACGTTTGCCGAGGCTTATGAGCTGAGGGCCGGTGTTCCTATGCTTTGGCAAACACTTTTTATATAAAAAATAAAAAAATAAATTCCGGCAATGATTTATTCATCCACATCGATTGATGTGAATGGAAAAATCGGGTTTGCCTGGGCATACGAGCTGAGTGGGTTTGGATGATGTTGGGCAGAGCTCCTATGTCCTGGCAGTTCCTCTCCTTTTTTTTTTTTTTGCACATTTTTTGGCAGAGATTTATTCATCCACATCGATCGATGCGAATGAAGAAATCTGTGCCGTTAATTTTTTCTTTCAGCCCGGAGGCTGAATGGAAAAACAAATCTCATTACCTGTATGCTAAATATAAGGAGAATAGCAGAAACTCCTAATGCTGGCCATACATGTAATGATTGCGGAGACCCTCAAATGCCAGGGCAGTACAAACACTCCACAAATGACCCCATTTTGGAAAGAAGACACCCCAAGGTATTCGCTGAGGGGCATATTGAGTCAATGAAAAATTGAACTTTTTGTCCCAAGTTAGCGGAAAGGGAGACTTTGTGAGAAAAAAAAGAAAAAATCAATTTCCGCTAACTCGTGCCAAAAAAAAATCTTTGATGAACTCGTCATGCCCCTCACGGAATACCTTGGGGTGTCTTCTTTCCAAAATGGGGTCACATGTGGGGTATTTATACTGCCCTGGCATTTTAGGGGCCCTAAAGCGTGAGAAGTCTGGAATCCAAATGTCTAAAAATGCCCTCCTAAAAGGTACTCATTGGAATTTGGGCTCCTTTGCGCACCTAGGCTGCAAAAATGTGTCACACATGTGGTATCGCCGTACTCAGGAGATATAGGGCAATGTGTTTTGGGGTGTCTTTTTACATATACCCATGCTGGGTGAGAGAAATATCTCTGTCAAATGATAACTTTGTATAAATAAATCGGAAAAGTTGACTTTTACAGAGATATTTCTCTCACCCAGTATGGGTATATGTAAAAATACACCCCAAAACACATTGCCCTACTTTTTCTGAGTACGGCGATACCACATGTGTGACACTTTTTTGCAGCCTAGGTGCGCAAAGGGGCCCAAATTCTAAAGAGCACCTTTAGGATTTCACAGGGCATTTTTTACGCATTTGGATTTCAAACTACTTCTCACGGTTTAGGTCCCCTAAAATGCCAGGGCAGTATAAATACCCAACAAGTGACCCCATTTTGGAAAGAAGACACCCCAAGGTATTTCGTGAGGGGTATGGTGAGTTCATGTAAAATTTTATTTTTTGTCATAAGTTAGTGGAATATGAGACTTTGTAAGAAAAATAAATAAATAAATCATTTCCCGCTAACTTGTGCCAAAAAATAATAATTCTAGGAACTCGCCATGCCCCTCACGGAATACCTTGGGGTGTCTTCTTTTCAAAATGGGCTCACAGGTGGGGTATTTATACTGCCCTGGGATTTTAGGGGCCCCTAAGCGTGAGAAGTAGTTTGGAATCCAAATGCGTAAAAAATGCCCTGTGAAATCCTAAAGGTGCTCTTTAGAATTTGGGCCCCTTTGCGCACCTAGGCTCCAAAAAAGTGTCACACATGTGGTATCGCCGTACTTTTTACGCATTTGGAAAGAAGACACCCCAAGGTATTCCGTGAGGGGTATGGTTAGTTCATGTAAAATTTTATTTTTTGTCACAAGTAGGGATGAGCGAACTCGAACTGTATAGTTCGGGTTCGTACCGAATTTTGGGGTGTCCGTGACACGGACCCGAACCCGGACATTTTCGTAAAAGTCCGGGTTCGGGTTCGGTGTTCGTCGCTTTCTTCGCGCTTTTGTGACGCTTTCTTGGCGCTTTTTGAAAGGCTGCAAAGCAGCCAATCAACAAGCGTCATACTACTTGCCCCAAGAGGCCATCACAGCCATGCCTACTATTGGCATGGCTGTGATTGGCCAGAGCACCATGTGACCCAGCCTCTATTTAAGCTGGAGTCACATAGCGCCGCCCGTCACTCTGCTCTGATTAGCGTAGGGAGAGGTTGCGGCTGCGACAGTAGGGCGAGATTAGGCAGATTAACTCCTCCAAAGGACTTGATTAACTGATCGATCTGCAGCTGTGGATCATTGAGCTGCTGATCCTCAATTGCTCACTGTTTTTAGGCTGCCCAGACCGTTTGTCAGTCACATTTTTCTGGGGTGATCGGCGGCCATTTTGTGTCTTGTGGTGCGCCAGCACAAGCTGCGACCAAGTGCATTTAACCCTCAATGGTGTGGTTGTTTTTTGGCTAAAGCCTACATCAGGGTGAAGCTGTCACACCAAGTGCATTTAACCAGCAATAGTCTGTTCATTTTTTGGCCATATACAAAATCAGGGGCAAGCTGCGCCTGTCACCAAGTGCATTTAACCCTCAATGGTGTGGTTGTTTTTTGGCTAAAGCCTACATCAGGGTGAAGCTGTCACACCAAGTGCATTTAACCAGCAATAGTCTGTTCATTTTTTGGCCATATACTAAATCAGGGGCAAGCTGCGCCTGTCACCAAGTGCATTTAACCCTCAATGGTGTGGTTGTTTTTTGGCTAAAGCCTACATCAGGGTGAAGCTGTCACACCAAGTGCATTTAACCAGCAATAGTCTGTTTATTTTTAGGCCATATCCCAGTCTAATTCTGTCACTAAATCCATACCGGTCACCCAGCGCCTAAATACTAGGCCTCAAATTTATATCCCGCTAAATCTGTCCTTAGTGCTGTAGCTGGGCGAGTTATTTAGTGTCCGTTCAAGCACATTTCTTGTTCTGGGTTGAAATACAATTCCCAATTTAGCAATTTCATAATTTAGTGGTTTCTGCTATATCAGAGCTATTTGAAATCTATCCCTAAAAGGGTATATAATATTCAAGGTGCACATTGGGTCATTCAGAATAACTTCACACACACCCGCTACTGTGTATTTCCAAGTCTAATTCTGGCACTAAACCCATACCTGTCACCCAGCGCCTAAATACTAGGCCTCAAATTTATATCCCGCTAAATCTGTCCCTAGTGCTGTAGCTGGGTGAGTTATTTAGTGTCCGTTCAAGCACATTTCTTGTTCTGGGTTGAAATACAATTCCCAATTTAGCAATTTCATAATTTAGTGGTTTCTGCTATATCAGAGCTATTTGAAATCTATCCCTAAAAGGGTATATAATATTCAAGGTGCACATTGGGTCATTCAGAATAACTTCACACACACCCGCTACTGTGTATTTCCAAGTCTAATTCTGGCACTAAACCCATACCTGTCACCCAGCGCCTAAATACTAGGCCTCAAATTTATATCCCGCTAAATCTGTCCCTAGTGCTGTAGCTGGGCGAGTTATTTAGTGTCCGTTCAAGCACATTTCTTGTTCTGGGTTGAAATACAATTCCCAATTTAGCAATTTCATAATTTAGTGGTTTCTGCTATATCAGAGCTATTTGAAATCTATCCCTAAAAGGGTATATAATATTCAAGGTGCACATTGGGTCATTCAGAATAACTTCACACACACCCGCTACTGTGTATTTCCAAGTCTAATTCTGGCACTAAACCCATACCTGTCACCCAGCGCCTAAATACTAGGCCTCAAATTTATATCCCGCTAAATCTGTCCTTAGTGCTGTAGCTGGGCGAGTTATTTAGTGTCCGTTCAAGCACATTTCTTGTTCTGGGTTGAAATACAATTCCCAATTTAGCAATTTCATAATTTAGTGGTTTCTGCTATATCAGAGCTATTTGAAATCTATCCCTAAAAGGGTATATAATATTCAAGGTGCACATTGGGTCATTCAGAATAACTTCACACACACCCGCTACTGTGTATTTCCAAGTCTAATTCTGGCACTAAACCCATACCTGTCACCCAGCGCCTAAATACTAGGCCTCAAATTTATATCCAGCTAAATCTGTCCCTAGTGCTGTAGCTGGGCGAGTTATTTAGTGTCCGTTCAAGCACATTTCTTGTTCTGGGTTGAAATACAATTCCCAATTTAGCAATTTCATAATTTAGTGGTTTCTGCTATATCAGAGCTATTTGAAATCTATCCCTAAAAGGGTATATAATATTCAAGGTGCACATTGGGTCATTCAGAATAACTTCACACACACCCGCTACTGTGTATTTCCAAGTCTAATTCTGGCACTAAACCCATACCTGTCACCCAGCGCCTAAATACTAGGCCTCAAATTTATATCCCGCTAAATCTGTCCTTAGTGCTGTAGCTGGGCGAGTTATTTAGTGTCCGTTCAAGCACATTTCTTGTTCTGGGTTGAAATACAATTCCCAATTTAGCAATTTCATAATTTAGTGGTTTCTGCTATATCAGAGCTATTTGAAATCTATCCCTAAAAGGGTATATAATATTCAAGGTGCACATTGGGTCATTCAGAATAACTTCACACACACCCGCTACTGTGTATTTCCAAGTCTAATTCTGGCACTAAACCCATACCTGTCACCCAGCGCCTAAATACTAGGCCTCAAATTTATATCCCGCTAAATCTGTCCTTAGTGCTGTAGCTGGGCGAGTTATTTAGTGTCCGTTCAAGCACATTTCTTGTTCTGGGTTGAAATACAATTCCCAATTTAGCAATTTCATAATTTAGTGGTTTCTGCTATATCAGAGCTATTTGAAATCTATCCCTAAAAGGGTATATAATATTCAAGGTGCACATTGGGTCATTCAGAATAACTTCACACACACCCGCTACTGTGTATTTCCAAGTCTAATTCTGGCACTAAACCCATACCTGTCACCCAGCGCCTAAATACTAGGCCTCAAATTTATATCCCGCTAAATCTGTCCTTAGTGCTGTAGCTGGGCGAGTTATTTAGTGTCCGTTCAAGCACATTTCTTGTTCTGGGTTGAAATACAATTCCCAATTTAGCAATTTCATAATTTAGTGGTTTCTGCTATATCAGAGCTATTTGAAATCTATCCCTAAAAGGGTATATAATATTCAAGGTGCACATTGGGTCATTCAGAATAACTTCACACACACCCGCTACTGTGTATTTCCAAGTCTAATTCTGGCACTAAACCCATACCTGTCACCCAGCGCCTAAATACTAGGCCTCAAATTTATATCCCGCTAAATCTGTCCCTAGTGCTGTAGCTGGGCGAGTTATTTAGTGTCCGTTCAAGCACATTTCTTGTTCTGGGTTGAAATACAATTCCCAATTTAGCAATTTCATAATTTAGTGGTTTCTGCTATATCAGAGCTATTTGAAATCTATCCCTAAAAGGGTATATAATATTCAAGGTGCACATTGGGTCATTCAGAATAACTTCACACACACCCGCTACTGTGTATTTCCAAGTCTAATTCTGGCACTAAACCCATACCTGTCACCCAGCGCCTAAATACTAGGCCTCAAATTTATATCCCGCTAAATCTGTCCCTAGTGCTGTAGCTGGGCGAGTTATTTAGTGTCCGTTCAAGCACATTTCTTGTTCTGGGTTGAAATACAATTCCCAATTTAGCAATTTCATAATTTAGTGGTTTCTGCTATATCAGAGCTATTTGAAATCTATCCCTAAAAGGGTATATAATATTCAAGGTGCACATAGGGTCACTCAGAATAACTTCACACACCCGCTACTGTGCATTTCCAAATCTAATTCTGTCACTAAACCCATACCTGTCACCCAGCGCCTAAATACTAGGCCTCAAATTTATATCCCGCTAAATCTCTCGTTACCGCTGTCCTGTTGTGGCTGGGAAAGTTATTTAGTGTCCGTCAAAGCACATTTTTTGTTCTGGGTTGAAATACAATTCCCAATTTAGCAATTTCATAATTTAGTCGTTTCTGCTATATCAGAGCTATTTGAAATCTATCCCTAAAAGGGTAGATCATATTGAAGGTGCACATAGGGTCATTCAGAATAACTTCACACACACGCTTCTGTGCATTTCCAAGTCTAATTCTGTCACTAAATCCATACCGGTCACCCAGCGCCTAAATACTAGGCCTCAAATTTATATCCCGCTGAATTTGAATACAATACATTGGGCCAAATAATATATTTGTTGTTGTGGTGAACCATAACAATGAGAAAAACATCTAGTAAGGGACGCGGACGTGGACATGGTCGTGGTGGTGTTAGTGGACCCTCTGGTGCTGGGAGAGGACGTGGCCGTTCTGCCACATCCACACGTCCTAGTGTACCAACTACCTCAGGTCCCAGTAGCCGCCAGAATTTACAGCGATATATGGTGGGGCCCAATGCCGTTCTAAGGATGGTAAGGCCTGAGCAGGTACAGGCATTAGTCAATTGGGTGGCCGACAGTGGATCCAGCACATTCACATTATCTCCCACCCAGTCTTCTGCAGAAAGCGCACAGATGGCGCCTGAAAACCAACCCCATCAGTCTGTCACATCACCCCCATGCATACCAGGGAAACTGTCTCAGCCTCAAGTTATGCAGCAGTCTCTTATGCTGTTTGAAGACTCCGCTGGCAGGGTTTCCCAAGGGCATCCACCTAGCCCTTCCCCAGCGGTGAAAGACATAGAATGCACTGACGCACAACCACTTATGTTTCCTGATGATGAGGACATGGGAATACCACCTCAGCATGTCTCTGATGATGACGAAACACAGGTGCCAACTGCTGCGTCTTTCTGCAGTGTGCAGACTGAACAGGAGGTCAGGGATCAAGACTGGGTGGAAGACGATGCAGGGGACGATGAGGTCCTAGACCCCACATGGAATGAAGGTCGTGCCACTGACTTTCACAGTTCGGAGGAAGAGGCAGTGGTGAGACCGAGCCAACAGCGTAGCAAAAGAGGGAGCAGTGGGCAAAAGCAGAACACCCGCCGCCAAGAGACTCCGCCTGCTACTGACCGCCGCCATCTGGGACCGAGCACCCCAAAGGCAGCTTCAAGGAGTTCCCTGGCATGGCACTTCTTCAAACAATGTGCTGACGACAAGACCCGAGTGGTTTGCACGCTGTGCCATCAGAGCCTGAAGCGAGGCATTAACGTTCTGAACCTGAGCACAACCTGCATGACCAGGCACCTGCATGCAAAGCATGAACTGCAGTGGAGTAAACACCTTAAAACCAAGGAAGTCACTCAGGCTCCCCCTGCTACCTCTTCTGCTGCTGCCGCCTCGGCCTATTCTGCTGCTGCCGCCTCGGCCTCTTCCTCCGCCTCTGGAGGAACGTTGGCACCTGCCGCCCAGCAAACAGGGGATGTACCACCAACACCACCACCACCACCTCCGTCACCAAGCGTCTCAACCATGTCACACGCCAGCGTTCAGCTCTCCATCTCACAAACATTTGAGAGAAAGCGTAAATTCCCACCTAGCCACCCTCGATCCCTGGCCCTGAATGCCAGCATTTCTAAACTACTGGCCTATGAAATGCTGTCATTTAGGCTGGTGGACACAGACAGCTTCAAACAGCTCATGTCGCTTGCTGTCCCACAGTATGTTGTTCCCAGCCGGCACTACTTCTCCAAGAGAGCCGTGCCTTCCCTGCACAACCAAGTATCCGATAAAATCAAGTGTGCACTGCGCAACGCCATCTGTGGCAAGGTCCACCTAACCACAGATACGTGGACCAGTAAGCACGGCCAGGGACGCTATATCTCCCTAACTGCACACTGGGTAAATGTAGTGGCAGCTGGGCCCCAGGCGGAGAGCTGTTTGGCGCACGTCCTTCCGCCGCCAAGGATCGCAGGGCAACATTCTTTGCCTCCTGTTGCCACCTCCTCCTTCTCGGCTTCCTCCTCCTCTTCTTCCACCTGCTCATCCAGTCAGCCACACACCTTCACCACCAACTTCAGCACAGCCCGGGGTAAACGTCAGCAGGCCATTCTGAAACTCATATGTTTGGGGGACAGGCCCCACACCGCACAGGAGTTGTGGCGGGGTATAGAACAACAGACCGACGAGTGGTTGCTGCCGGTGAGCCTCAAGCCCGGCCTGGTGGTGTGTGATAATGGGCGAAATCTCGTTGCAGCTCTGGGACTAGCCAATTTGACGCACATCCCTTGCTTGGCGCATGTGCTGAATTTGGTGGTGCAGAAGTTCATTCACAACTACCCCGACATGTCAGAGCTGCTGCATAAAGTGCGGGCCGTCTGTTCGCGCTTCCGGCGTTCACATCCTGCTGCTGCTCGCCTGTCTGCGCTACAGCGTAACTTCGGCCTTCCCGCTCACCGCCTCATATGCGACGTGCCCACCAGGTGGAACTCCACCTTGCACATGCTGGACAGACTGTGCGAGCAGCAGCAGGCCATAGTGGAGTTTCAGCTGCAGCACGCACGGGTCAGTCGCACTACAGAACAGCACCACTTCACCACCAATGACTGGGCCTCCATGCGAGACCTGTGTGCCCTGTTGCGCTGTTTCGAGTACTCCACCAACATGGCCAGTGGCGATGACACCGTTATCAGCGTTACAATACCACTTCTATGTCTCCTTGAGAAAACACTTAGGGCGATGATGGAAGAGGAGGTGGCCCAGGAGGAGGAGGAGGAGGAGGAAGAGGGGTCATTTTTAGCACTTTCAGGCCAGTCTCTTCGAAGTGACTCAGAGGGAGGTTTTTGGCAACAGCAGAGGCCAGGTACAAATGTGGCCAGCCAGGGCCCACTACTGGAGGACGAGGAGGACGAGGATGAGGAGGAGGTGGAGGAGGATGAGGATGAAGCATGGTCACAGCGGGGTGGCACCCAACGCAGCTCGGGTCCATCACTGGTGCGTGGCTGGGGGGAAAGGCAGGACGATGACGATACGCCTCCCACAGAGGACAGCTTGTCCTTACCCCTGGGCAGCCTGGCACACATGAGCGACTACATGCTGCAGTGCCTGCGCAACGACAGCAGAGTTGCCCACATTTTAACCTGTGCGGACTACTGGGTTGCCACCCTGCTGGATCCACGCTACAAAGACAATGTGCCCACCTTACTTCCTGCACTGGAGCGTGATAGGAAGATGCGCGAGTACAAGCGCACGTTGGTAGACGCGCTACTGAGAGCATTCCCAAATGTCACAGGGGAACAAGTGGAAGCCCAAGGCCAAGGCAGAGGAGGAGCAAGAGGTCGCCAAGGCAGCTGTGTCACGGCCAGCTCCTTTGAGGGCAGGGTTAGCATGGCAGAGATGTGGAAAACTTTTGTCAACACGCCACAGCTAACTGCACCACCACCTGATACGCAACGTGTTAGCAGGAGGCAACATTTCACTAACATGGTGGAACAGTACGTGTGCACACCCCTCCACGTACTGACTGATGGTTCGGCCCCATTCAACTTCTGGGTCTCTAAATTGTCCACGTGGCCAGAGCTAGCCTTTTATGCCTTGGAGGTGCTGGCCTGCCCGGCAGCCAGCGTTTTGTCTGAACGTGTATTCAGCACGGCAGGGGGCGTCATTACAGACAAACGCAGCCGCCTGTCTACAGCCAATGTGGACAAGCTGACATTCATAAAAATGAACCAGGCATGGATCCCACAGGACCTGTCCGTCCCTTGTCCAGATTAGACATTAACTACCTCCCCATAACCATATATTATTGGACTCCAGGGCACTTCCTCATTCAATCCTATTTTTATTTTCATTTTACCATTATATTGCGAGGCTACCCAAAGTTGAATGAACCTCTCCTCTGCCTGTGTGCTAGGCCTAAATATATGCCAATGGACTGTTGCAGTGGTGGGTGACGTGAAGCCTCATTCTCTGCTATGACATGCAGACTAATTCTCTGCTGACATGAAGACAGATTCTCTGTTACGGGACCTCCCTCCTCTGCCTGGGTGCTGGGCCTAAATATATGCCAATGGACTGTTGCAGTGGTGGGTGACGTGAAGCCTGATTCTCTGCTATGACATGCAGACTAATTCTCTGCTGACATGAAGACAGATTCTCTGTTACGGGACCTCTCTCCTCTGCCTGTGTGTGTGCTGGGCCTAAATATATGCCAATGGACTGTTGCAGTGGTGGCTGACGTGAAGCCTCATTCTCTGCTATGACATGCAGACTAATTCTCTGCTGACATGAAGCCAGATTCTCTGTTACGGGACCTCTCTCCTCTGCCTGTGTGTGTGCTGGGCCTAAATATATGCCAATGGACTGTTGCAGTGGTGGCTGACGTGAAGCCTCATTCTCTGCTATGACATGCAGACTAATTCTCTGCTGACATGAAGACAGATTCTCTGTTACGGGACCTCCCTCCTCTGCCTGGGTGCTGGGCCTAAATATATGCCAATGGACTGTTGCAGTGGTGGCTGACGTGAAGCCTCATTCTCTGCTATGACATGCAGACTGATTCTCTGCTGACATGAAGCCAGATTCTCTGTTACGGGACCTCTCTCCTCTGCCTGTGTGTGTGCTGGGCCTAAATATATGCCAATGGACTGTTGCAGTGGTGGCTGACGTGAAGCCTCATTCTCTGCTATGACATGCAGACTAATTCTCTGCTGACATGAAGACAGATTCTCTGTTACGGGACCTCCCTCCTCTGCCTGGGTGCTGGGCCTAAATATATGCCAATGGACTGTTGCAGTGGTGGCTGACGTGAAGCCTCATTCTCTGCTATGACATGCAGACTGATTCTCTGCTGTCATGAAGCCAGATTGTCTGTTACGGGACCTCTCTGCTCTGCCTGTGTGCTAGGCCTAAATATATGCCAATGGACTGTTGCAGTGGTGGGTGACGTGAAGCCTCATTCTCTGCTATGACATGCAGACTGATTCTCTGCTGACATGAAGCCAGATTGTCTGTTACGGGACCTCTCTCCTCTGCCTGTGTGCTAGGCCTAAATATATGCCAATGGACTGTTGCAGTGGTGGCTGACGTGAAGCCTCATTCTCTGCTATGACATGCAGACTAATTCTCTGCTGACATGAAGCCAGATTGTCTGTTACGGGACCTCTCTCCTCTGCCTGGGTGCTGGGCCTAAATTTATGACAATGGACTGTTGCAGTGGTGGCTGACGTGAAGCCTGATTCTCTGCTATGACATGCAGACTGATTCTCTGCTGACATGAAGCCAGATCCTCTGTTACGGGACCTCTCTCCTCTGCCTGTGTGTGTGCTGGGCCTAAATATATGCCAATGGACTGTTGCAGTGGTGGCTGACGTGAAGCCTCATTCTCTGCTATGACATGCAGACTAATTCTCTGCTGACATGAAGACAGATTCTCTGTTACGGGACCTCCCTCCTCTGCCTGGGTGCTGGGCCTAAATATATGCCAATGGACTGTTGCAGTGGTGGGTGACGTGAAGCCTGATTCTCTGCTATGACATGCAGACTAATTCTCTGCTGACATGAAGACAGATTCTCTGTTACGGGACCTCTCTCCTCTGCCTGGGTGCCGGGGCCTAAATATCTGAGAATGGACTGTTCCAGTGGTGGGTGACGGGAAGCCAGATTCTCTGCTATGGAACCTCTCTCCAATTGATTTTGGTTAATTTTTATTTATTTAATTTTTATTTTAATTCATTTCCCTATCCACATTTGTTTGCAGGGGATTTACCTACATGTTGCTGCCTTTTGCAGCCCTCTAGCTCTTTCCTGGGCTGTTTTACAGCCTTTTTAGTGCCGAAAAGTTCGGGTCCCCATTGACTTCAATGGGGTTCGGGTTCGGGACGAAGTTCGGATCGGGTTCGGATCCCGAACCCGAACATTTCCGGGATGTTCGGCCGAACTTCTCGAACCCGAACATCCAGGTGTTCGCTCAACTCTAGTCACAAGTTAGTGGAATATGAGACTTTATTTTTTTTATTTTTTTTTTCTTACAATGATTTTCCGCTAACTTGTGACAAAAAAAAAAACTTCCATGAACTCACTATGCCCATCAGCGAATACCTTAGGGTGTCTATTTTCCGAAATGGGGTCATTTGTGAGGTGTTTCTACTGTCTGGGCATTGTAGAACCTCAGGAAACATGACAGGTGCTCAGAAAGTCAGAGCTGCTTCAAAATGCGGAAATTCACATTTTTGTACCATTGTTTGTAAACGCTATAACTTTTGCGCAAACCAATAAATATACACTTATTGCATTTTTTAATCAAAGACATGTAGAACAATAAATTTAGAGAAAAATTTATATAGAAATGTAGTTTTATTTGAAAAATTTTACAACTGAAAGTGAAAAATGACTTTTTTTGCAAAAATTTCGGTCAATTTTGATTAATATCAAAAAAATTTCAGCAGCAAAGAAATACCACCAAATGAAATCTCTATTAGTGAGAAGAAAAGGAGGTAAAATTCATTTGGGTGGTAAGTTGCATGACCGAGTAATAAACCGTGAAAGTAGTGTAGTGCAGAATAGTAAAAAGTGGTCTGGTCATTAAGGGGGTTTAAGCTAGGGGAGCTGAGGTGGTTAAAGAAATTTAAATTTTTTTTTTTTAAAGTATTCAGAAATGTGAAATAATGTTATAAGTGTTATCTATATTCCATATATCCCACCCCCCACCCCCCCCCCCCAAAAAAAAAAGTCCACTGAAATAGATTATTTTTTCTGTAGTATCAATGGATAAAAAGTAGTAATTGTCACAGAATATCCATATATTGAATTATAGTAGTTATGCAATCTTTGGTAAAGTCACCACAATATCCATATACTCGAATGGATAGTAACACTCCTTATGTCCTGTATATCTTGGTGTTAGTTATGATGGTTATATTTTCATCCAATATATAGTAGCTACTTTTTCTGGTTAGTCATGACTTGATACTATAAATATTTGAATGTGCGTTGCCACTCCTGCAGTTTTACTGCTTCACTATTTGGATGTGGCCGTAGATTGCCTCCCGCTGGTCAGTATGTCTGCTCGTTACTCTGTGAGTCTCCTTGTCAGTCTCCTTGCAGCCCGTCTGGATGTTGCGCAGCTGCCAGCCGCAGCACTCGACTGATGGGTTTGTTCGCCTGTTAACTCCTCTGCATCCCGCGTGTTCCAAGTAAAGTGCCGCTACCAGATCTGGAGGGGCTGGAGATGGACGTACAGTTTCTCATATATAGTGCCGATATTTAAGATAACCAGAATTAGCGGGACGAAGGCAATATAAAGGTCCTTCTAAAAAAATTAGCATATTGTGATAAAGTTTATTATTTTCTGTAATGTACCGATAAACATTAGACTTTTATATATTTTAGATTCATTACACACCAACTGAAGTAGTTCAAGCCTTTTATTGTTTTAATATTGATGATTTTGGCATAAAGCTCATGAAAACCCAAAAAGAATTAGCATATTTCATCCAACCAATAAAAGAAAAGTGTTTTTAATACAAAAAAAGTCAACCTTCAAATAATTATGTTCAGTTATGCACTCAATACTTGGTCGGGAATCCTTTTGCAGAAATGACTGCTTCAATGCGGCGTGGCATGGAGGCAATCAGCCTGTGGCACTGCTGAGGTGTTATGAAGGCCCAGGATGCTTCGATAGCGGCCTTAAGCTCATCCAGAGTGTTGGGTCTTGCGTCTCTCAACTTTCTCTTCCCAATATCCCACAGATTCTCTATGGGGTTCAGGTCAGGAGAGTTGGCAGGCCAATTGAGCCCAGTAATACCATGGTCAGTAAACCATTTACCAGTGGTTTTGGCACTGTGAGCAGGTGCCAGGTTGTGCTGAAAAATGAAATCTTCATCTCCATAAAGCTTTTCAGCAGATGGAAGCATGAAGTGCTCCAAAATCTCCTGATAGCTAGCTGCATTGACCCTGCCCTTGATAAAACACAGTGGACCAACACCAGCAGCTGACATGGCACCCCAGACCATCACTGACTGTGGGTACTTGACACTGGACTTCAGGCATTTTGGCATTTTCTTCTCCCCAGTCTTCCTCCAGACTCTGGCATCTTGATTTCCGAATGACATGCAACAGTCCAGTGCTGCTTCTCTGTAGCCCAGGTCAGGCGCTTCTGTCGCTGTTTCTGGTTCAAAAGTGGCTTGACCTGGGGAATGCGGCACCTGTAGCCCATTTCCTGCACACGCCTGTACACGGTGGCTCTGGATGTTTCTACTCCAGACTCAGTCCACTGCTTCCGCAGGTCCCCCAAGGTCTGGAATCGGTCCTTCTCCACAATCTTCCTCAGGGTCCGGTCACCTCTTCTCGTTGTGCAGCGTTTTCTGCCACACTTTTTCCTTCCCACAGACTTCCCACTGAGGTGTCTTGATACAGCACTCTGGGAACAGCCTATTCGTTCAGAAATTTCTTTCTGTGTCTTACCCTCTTGCTTGAGGGTGTCAATGATGGCCTTCTGGACAGCAGTCAGGTCGGCAGTCTTACCCATGATTGCGGTTTTGAGTAATGAACCAGGCTGGGAGTTTTTAAAAGCCTCGGGAATCTTTTGCAGGTGTTTAGAGTTAATTAGTTGATTCAGATGATTAGGTTAATAGCTCGTTTAGAGAACCTTTTCATGATATGCTAATTTTTTTAGATAGGAATTTTGGGTTTTCATGAGCTGTATGCCAAAATCATCAATATTAAAACAATAAAAGGCTTGAACTACTTTAGTTGGTGTGTAATGACTCTAAAATATATGAAAGTCTAATGTTTATCAGTACATTACAGAAAATAATGAACTTTATCACAATATGCAAATTTTTTTAGAATGACCTGTAGTTATGTTAAAGTCTCTCAATGTTTTCACTGCTGTTCAGCAGATGCGTTTCAGGGTTAATTCCCCTTCCTCAGTAGTCAGCAGTGATTTGTTGGATATCTCTTTTTATAGGTATCTGGTAGAGTGGTGCACATTGGGAATAGTTAATTCAAAAACGTGGACTGGATTCATCTGAGAGTAGTTAGTTCATATATACTTTGATCCTAATCACATTGGAGTCATATAGACCATAAATATAAATAACAGACAATAAATAACATATAAGGAAGTTAGAAAATAAAAAAAGATAATAATAATGATAAAACGCATATATATTTTGTTGCGGTTATAATGCGATTTTTTAGCGTTTTTTTATCCCTGGTCTACCTGAATAAAATCGAAGCACAATATGTATTTTTTAGTGTCCATTGGTGTTTTTTTAAAACTATAGTTGATGTTAACTAGTGATTTCTCGGTACCAGAGCCAAGCAGCTGTTCAATTATCTGGATGGAGAGGGGAAAGAAAGGGGATGGGGGCCCGCCAAGGAGAAGAGATTGGGGTGCTAAAAAAAACACTGATGTCCTGTCTCGGGTTGGCACCCATCCCATAGTCTAGAGGAACCCAAAGATTTCAATTTCCGCATTGAGGCCCACCAGGATCAAGATATTGACCTCAAAGATTTTCTTTAATTCTGCTCTTGACATATTTACAATGTGGTTGCCCCCTCTCCATGGTTTTATAATCTTTTCCAAAGCTACATATTTCAAAGTGGATGGATCACAGTTGTGATGGTCTTTATAATGTTTAGAAACCGAGTGTAACTCGTATTCCTTCTTTATATTGGCGATATGTTCTGTCACACTCTTTTTAAATGGTCTTTTAGTTCTACCAATGTACTGTTTATGACATGGACATTGTAAAATATAGATGACATACATTGAGTCACAAGTAAGACTCTGTTTTATTTCAAACTGAAATGTATTTTGTGTAGATTGTACTGTTATGGTCTTTTTTGGAAAGGACGTAATTTAGCAATTTTGACAGCGTCCACATCTGAAGAAACCTTTAACTGACAACCAAGTTGATGGAGTACCATTTGACTTTTCTTTAACTGCAGGGGCTACTTTTAGACCTAAATTGGCTGCCTTGGTGTAAGTAATTTGAGGGGTCTTGGTCAATAGTGACCCTATAATTTTGTCCCCTAATAAATGGTGCCAATGTCTGGAATAATTTTCTCAACTGATCAATATTGAGAAAGAAAGGGCAGGATAATCCGGAGGATCTCTTCTTGTTTATACTCTTTTGTAGATATAAAAAAAATCCCTCCTACTCATCAATCTCACTTTATCAAGAGAGTATTCAAGTGTGTGACTTGGATATTGTTTCTCTAGAAACTGTTGTGTTGTCACGGCGGACTGGATCTCAGATACACAGACAACCAAATAAACAAGTATCTAGGCGAAATGCTGGGGAAAGGTCACCTCCTAGCAAATCCCTGACTTCTCTCCCTACGCTGCTAAGCCCACATTCAGACCTTGAAGGTAGGAATAATGTGTCCTCGTGCCTGGACTGCAAATACCCTAGAATCCCTGAGATGGTGAAAGGGGAGAAGGGGCAGAAGACACACAAACAGCCTAGACTGCAAATACCAAAAACAGAAACCAAACTTATCTGAGCTGGAACAGAAAATCCTTCCTTCCTTGAATCCAATGCCAGACTGAATTCTATAACCCGCACGGCCCTCTGGGAGTGAAAGCAATTTAAGCCAATGACCCCACCCAGAGCACCTGAAGGAAGGCGGATCCAGCACGATTCCAAAACAAAACAAATGATTAGACACGTGCTGCCAATCTGACAGACCTCTGCAGACCGTCCGAACAGGGCATGACATGTGTCAATTCTGACACTTCAATTTCAAACTGTTCTCTATTTGTACAATTACGTTTGATTCTCCTGTATTGACTTGTAGGTATGTTAGTGAGCCATCTTGGAAGATGGCAGCTAGAATACAGGATAAAACTGTCGCGCATCACAGGTTTGTGGTAAGTACTGCATATAAATTGTTGTTTATTTATTTCAATTTTCAAATCTAGAAACTCCAGGCATGTCTTGCTGGTAATAGATGTAAACTTGAGACTTCTTTCATTTGTATTGAGTGTGTTCAATGATGGTATAGAGGGAGTTGACATCCAAAGTCGCAAAAATCCAGTGTTCTTCAAACTGTAATTGTTCCAATGTAGTGATATCAGTGGTATCTTTGATATATGATGGAGTCTGTCTCACAACTGGCTGTAACAATCTGTCGATGTACTGAGATAAGTTAGATGTTAGAGAGCCTAGCTAGCCTATGCCGGATATAATTGGCCTACTGGATTATTATAATTTTTATGTATTTTGAGAAGGCAATAAAATATAGGTGTTCTTTTTTGTGTTTCCAATATATATTTGGATTCGCAATCCAAATGAATGTTTTTATCTAAACCTGATTACAGTATTTAGTTAACTCTTTATAATATTCATTGGTGGGATTAGATTTTAATTTCTTATAGGTGACAGAGTCGTTGAATTGTCTTGAGCATTCTTGTTCATAATTTTCAGTATTAAGAATTACTATTCCCCCTCCCCCCCCCCTTATCTGCAGGCCTAATAGTGATGTCATTAGATGACTGTAGTTCTTTTATACCTTCCATCACTTTTTTTTTAAATTATTTCTTGTTCTGTTATATCTTAGTTTTCTTAAATCACTTTCAACATACGGTATTTCTTAAATGTAGCTATTTTGTGGCTTATTTCTTGTCTAGGGTAATTCTTTGATTTCGTTTTTAGATCTGTGTGTACATATTGAATATGACTAGAATCTTCCCTAATTATTGGATTTGTGATATAATGTTTTTTTTAAATGATTTTTCTAATAAATTTTTCAACACCTATATAAGTGGAAAATGTATCGATAGTAGTAGTTGGTGCGAACTTAAGTCCCTTATTTAATAGTGATTATTGTGCATCTGTCAATTGAACCTTACTTAAATTAACTATCATTGACGTATCTTCTGTGTCCTTTGTTGGTTGTGTGGATATCTTCTTGTTCTTGGTTCTGCCCCTACGTATCTTTCTTCGTTGTCGTTTGTCCGTGTTCTGATCGGTGTCCTTGTGTTGTATTAGTCCCTTTGGTGATAGTAATTGTGATTCTGTCTCAGTGAATTGGTCCTCATTGTGTTGTTTGTTTGACTGTATTCTCTTTATTTATTTACAAATGCCTATATAGGCAAAGAAACCTATCTTGGCCCAGGTCAAATTAATACTCCACTTTTATTCGATATGCATTAAAAACTAAATATATACATAATGCTGCTGCCCATTACCCCTGAGGAAGCCAGTGTTAGTGGCGAAACATGTCGGGGGGCAGTACTAGGTCTTAACATGCAGTCACCATCCCACTGGATATAGCTCACTAGTAGCCCGGCAGTACCACTGCTCCTTCATTGATATTGGAAATAGTTGGCACTTATAGGTGATATAGCTGTGTAGCCCACGTCTGTACTGGGTGTCAGTAGACAGTTAGTTTCTCCAGTTGCCTGGTGGTCTGACTATCAGAGTCTTACACCACTACATAAGTACCAATCTTGAATAATCAGGCAAATAGACGAGGCCATAGGTAAAGCTGTAGATGTGGTAGGGCAATTACTTGCCCCCTCAGCGTATGTAGTTAGGGATTGTGCACGTCCCCTCCTAGATCACCTAGCCAACATCATTTACAGTGGTCTGGTGACTGTGTTTTTAATAACCGTAGTGACTCTTTTGTGCCACACGTCTGCATACCAATTATCTTGCGTTTCATGTATATATTTAGTTTTTAATGCATATCGAATAAAAGTGGAGTATTAATTTGACCTGGGCCACGATAGGTTTCTTTGCCTATATAGGCATTTGTAAATAAATAAAGATAATAATTAACCTTGCCCAAGTCTGGTCCTATAGTTATGAGATCTGTTTGACTGTAATAACGTTGTCTCAAATTGTATTTATGCCTATGAGTGTGAATTCTCGTGTCCCTTCTTATTGGAGTTGGGGAACGTGATCTCCTTGATTTTGTCCTGTGATGTGGCGGGGTCTGATATATAAAAAAGTGGTGTAGTCAGTGCTTCAAATCTATGATTGACAGGTACATTATATTGATTGAGGGAACTATCAATTTGTGTCTCTTTTATTTCTTGTGTCCCACTAGGTAATTGTTTTGTAACTGCCTGTGTTCGTGTGGATTTTGTTTGATTATACTGTCTTATTTTTTTTTTTATTTCTTATCAATAATTTCCTTATCCAATGAATCCGAATTTTTACAAATCCTTTCTTGCCATTTTTTAACTGATTCTTCCTGTGGAAATTGATCTACTACTACCTTAATATTGGAAATTTGCTCCATAATGTCCCCTAAAATCTGTGTGCGTCTATTACTAATCATCTGTATTAGATTGCGGGATTGGGTTTTCAAAAACATGTCCCACTCAGTTTTAAAGGTGTCATTTAATAAATCCTGTGCAGGTTCTTTATTTAACAATAGTCCTTTTGGTATGCGATCACTATGTAAGTATTGGTTGAGTGATTTTATCTGCCATCTATTTCTCGATTGCTTGTATAGTAGTTTTTCCAGATCCCTAAATGTATCATCTATTGACCTGGAACAATCACTTTGTACATCTTCAGTAGTTTCAAAAGTATATGTCTCAATACGTTTGCATTTTGTATCCATATGGTTCCAGATATCCATATTTAATAAAATGGGAGCACAACTAAAGAATGAATAAAAGTTATAATAAAAAAAGTGATAGTAGCTCAACAATTTGATAAATAACAGTGTGGTGCTCACCCCTCGACACACACAATGTCGTACTAAGAATGAGAGAAATAATAGAAATTAGGGGGGCACTCTGCTATCTGGAACCAGGCGGAGAGATGTATAAAATTAAATGTAAAATGTATTAAAGGCAAGCTTCCCTTCATGTAAATACTCCAAATTGCAGGTATTATATATGACCAGGTCGACCTAGTATCTATATTTTACAATGTCCATGTCATAAACAGTACATTGGTAGAACTAAAAGACCGTTTAAAAAGAGGGTGGCAGAACATATCACCAATATAAAGAAGGGATACGAGTTACACTCGGTTTCTAAACATTCTAAAGACCATCACAACTGTGATCCATCCACTTTGAAATATGTAGCTTTGGAAAAGATTATAAAACCATGGAGAGGGGGCAACCACATTTTTTTATTTTCTAACTTCCTTATATGTTATTTATTGTTTGTTATTTATTTTTATGGTCTATATGACTCCAATGTGATTTGGGTCAAAGTATATATGAACTAACTACTCTCAGATGAATACGGTCCACGTTTTTGAATTAACTATACCCAATGTGAACCACTCTACCAGATACCTATAAAAGGTGAAATCCAACAAATCACTGCTGACCACTAAGGAAGGGGAATTAACCCCGAAACGCGTCTGATGAATAGCAGTGAAAACATTGAGAGACTAAAACATAACTATACTGCCTTCGTCCCGCTAATTCTAGTTATCTTAAATATCTCGGCACTATATATGAGAAACTGTCCGTCCATCTCCAGCCCAACATTCCAGATCTGGTAGCTGCACTTTATTTGGAACACGTGGGACGCCGAGGAGTTAACAGGCGAACAAACCCATCAGCCGAGCGCTGCGGCAGGCAGCTGCGCAACATCCAGACGGCCTGCAAGGAGACTGATGGGGTATTGAGACCACATGGGACGCCGCGAACAGACATACTGACCAGCGGGAGGCAATGTACGGCCACATCCAAATATTAAGGCAATAAAACTGATTGCATAACTACTTTTTATCCATTAATTATCCATGACAATTACTACTTTTTATCCATTAATACTACAGAAAAAGGAATCTATTTCAGTGGACCTTTTTGGGGAGATATATGGAATAAAGACAACACTTATAACATTATTGCACATTTCTGAATACTTTTACACATTTTTAATCAAATTTTTTTATGTTTATGTTTAGGATATTAGGTCGACCTGATCATACAGTGCTGCCCATAATTATTCATACCCCTGGCAAATTTTGACTTAAATTTTGACTTTTATTTAACCAGCAAGTAATTTTTTGACGGGAAATGACAAAGGTGTCTCCCAAAAGATAATAAGACGATGTACAAGAGGCATTATTGTGGGGGGAAAAAACATTTCTCAGCTTTTGTTTACATTTGAGCAAAAAATACAAGATGTTCCGCACTGTGGAAAATCAAAGAGGATGTGGTCGGAAGCCAAAAGTGACACCTGTGCTGGCCAGGAGGATAGTTAGAGAGGTGAAAAAGAATCCAAGGATCACCACCAAGGCCATCCTGGTGAATCTGGGCTCTGCTGGTGGCAATGTCTCAAGGCAGACAATCCAACGGACACTGCACAATGCAGGCCAAGGAGGACGCCACTTTTCCAGATAAGGCACCCAAAAGCTCGCTTGGCCTTTGCAAAAGCTCATCTGGACAAAGAAGAAGACTTCTGGTCTTCTGTGTTATGGTCAGATGAAACCAAAATGTAATTGTTTTGTCACAATGATGTTTCCTTCATTTGGCGTAAAATAGGAGAAGCCTTCAACCCAAAGAACACCATCCCCACTGTCAAAAATGGTGGGGGGGAACCTAATGCTTTGGGGGTCTTTTTCAGCCAATGGACCAGGGAACCTAATCACAGTAAACGGCACCATGAAAAAAGAGCAATACATGAGGATTCTCAACGACAACATCAGGCAGTCTGCAGAGAAACTTGGCCTTGGGCACCAGTGGACATTTCAGCATGACAATGACCCAAAACACACAGCAAAAGTGGTGAAGAAATGTTTAGCAGACAACATTAATGTTTTGGAGTGGCCCAGCCAGAGTCCAGACTTGAATCCAATTGAGAATCTGTGGAGGGAGCTAAAGATCAGGGTGATGGCAAGAAGACCCTCCAACCTGAAAGATTCGGAGCTCATTTCTAAAGATGAATGGGCAAAAATACCTGTGGAGACATGCAAAAAGCTGGTCTGCAATTATAGGAAGCGTTTGATTGCTGTAAACGCCAATAAAGACCTTTCTATTGATTATTGGGAAGGGTATGAATAATTTTGGACTGGACACTTTTTGCTCTAATGTAAATAAAAGCTGAGAAATGTTTTTTTCCACAATAATGCCTCTTGTACATTGTCTTATATTCTTTTGGGAGACACATATGTCATTTCATGTCAAAAAATTACTTGCTGGTTGAATAAAAGTAACTTTAAGTCAAAATTTGCCAGGGGTATGAATAATTATGGGCAGCACTGTATATAATACCTGCAGTTTGGAGTATTTACATGTATGGAAGCTTGCCTTTAATACATTTTATATTTAAATATATACATCTCTCTGCCTGATTCCAGATAGCAGAGTGCCCCCCTAATTTCTATTATTTCTCTATATTTTACTTTTACCACTAATACACAGCAAAAAGAGCTTTAGAACATATAACTGCACTGCTGAACGGCTAATATATTTTTCCTTCGCCACTATTACATGCCAAAAAAGGCTTTAGAACTAGAGTTGAGCGAACACCTGGATGTTCGGGTTTGAGAAGTTCGACCGAACTTCCCGGAAATGTTCGGGTTCGGGATCCGAACTCGACCCGAACTTCGCCCCGAACCCCATTGAAGTCAATGGGGACCCGAACTTTTCGGCACTAAAAAGGCTGTAAAATAGCCCAGGAAAGGGCTAGAGGGCTTCAAAAGGCAGCAAAATGTAGGTAAATCCCATGCAAACAAATGTGGATAGGGAAATGAATTAAAATAAAAATAAAATAAATTAAAATTAACCAATATCAATTGGAGAGAGGTCTCATGGCAGAGAATCAGGCTTCATGTCACCCACCACTGGAACAGGCCACTGTCAGATATTTAGGCCCGGCACCCAGACAGAGGAGAGAGGTCCCATAGCAGAGATTCAGGCTTCATGTCATAGCAGAGAATCAGGCTTCACGTCACCCACCACTGGAACAGGCCACTGTCAGATATTTTTAGGCCCCGGCACACAGACAGAGGAGAGAGGTCCCATAGCAGAGATTCAGGCTTCATGTCATAGCAGAGAATCAGGCTTCACGTCACCCACCACTGGAACAGGTCACTGTCAGATATTTATAGGCCCCGGCACACAGACAGAGGAGAGAAGTCCCATAGCAGAGATTCAGGCTTCATGTCATAGCAGAGAATCAGGCTTCATGTCATAGGAGAGAATCAGGCTTCATGTCATAGCAGAGAATCAGGCTTCATGTCATAGCAGAGAATCAGGCTTCATGTCATAGCAGAGAATCAGGCTTCACGTCACCCACCACTGGAACAGGCCATTGTCAGATATTTAAGCCCTGTCACCCAGACAGAGGAGAGAGGTCCCATTGCAGAGATTCAGGCTTTATGTCATAGCAGAGAATCAGGCTTCATGTCACCCAACACTGGAACAGGCCACTGTCAGATATTTTTAGGCCCCGGCACCCAGACAGAGGAGAGGTTCATTCAACTTTGGGTTGCCCCGCAATATAATGGTAAAATGAAAATAAAAAGAGGATTGAATGAGGAAGTGCCCTGGAGTACAATAATATATGGTTAAGGGGAGGTAGTTATAAAAGTCTAATCTGCACAAGGGATGGACAGGTCCTGTGGGATCCATGCCTGGTTCATTTTTATGAACGTCAGCTTGTCCACATTGGCTGTAGACAGGCGGCTGCGTTTGTCTGTAATGACGCCCCCTGCCGTGCTGAATACACGTTCAGACAAAACGCTGGCCGCAGTGTTTTCTCAAGGAGACATAGAAGTGGTATTGTAACGCTGATAACGGTGTCATCGCCACTGGCCATGTTGGTGGACTACTCGAAACAGCGCAACAGGGCACACAGGTCTCGCATGGAGGCCCGGTCATTGGTGGTGAAGTGGTGCTGTTCCGCAGTGCGACTGACCCGTGCGTGCTGCAGCTGAAGCGCCACTATGGCCTTCTGCTGCTCGCACAGTCTGTCCAGCATGTGCAAGGTGGAGTTCCACTTGGTGGGCACGTCGCATATGAGGCGGTGAGCGGGAAGGCCGAAGTTACGCTGTAGCGCAGACAGGCGAGCAGCGGCAGGATGTGAACGCCGGAAGCGCGCACAGACTGCCCGCACTTTATGCAGCAGCTCTGACATGTCAGGGTAGTTGTGAATGAACTTCTGCACCACCAAATTCAGCACATGAGCCAGGGGAACAACATACTGTGGGACAGCAAGCGACATGAGCTGTTCAGGGCCAGGGATCGAGGGTGGCTAGGTGGGAATTTACGCTTTCTCTCAAATGTTTGTGAGATGGAGAGCTGAACGCTGCCGTGTGACATGGTTGAGATGCTTGGTGACGGAGGTGGTGGTGTTGGTGATACATCCTCTGTTTGCTCGGCGGCAGGTGCCAACGTTCCTCCAGCGTCGGAGGAAGAGGCCGAGGCGGCAGCAGCAGAAGAGGTAGCAGGGGGAGCCTGAGTGAGTTTCTTGTTTTTAAGGTGTTTACTCCACTGCAGTTCATGTTTTGCATGCAGGTGCCTGGTCATGCAGGTTGTGCTAAGGTTCAGAACGTTAATGCCTCGCTTCAGGCTCTGATGGCACAGCATGCAAACCACTCGGGTCTTGTCGTCAGCACATTGTTTGAAGAACTGCCATGCCAGGGAACTCCTTGAAGCTGCCTTTGGGGTGCTCGGTCCCAGATGGCGGTGGCCAGTAGCAGACGGACTCTCTTGGCAGCGGGTGTTCTGCTTTTGCCCACTGCTCCCTCTTTTGCTACGCTGTTGGCTCGGTCTCACCACTGCCTCTTCCTCCAAACTCTGAAAGTCAGTGGCACGACCTTCATTCCATGTGGGATCTAGGACCTCATCGTCCCCTGCATCGTCTTCCACCCAGTCTTCCTCCCTGACCTCCTGTTCAGTCTGCACACTGCAGAAAGACGCAGCAGTTGGCACCTGTGTTTCGTCATCATCAGAGACGTGCTGAGGTGGTATTCCCATGTCCTCATCATCAGGAAACATAAGTGGTTGTGCGTCAGTGCATTCTATGTCTTCCACCGCTGGGGAAGGGCTAGGTGGATGCCCTTGGGAAACCCTGCCACCAGAGTCTTCAAACAGCATAAGAGACTGCTGCATAACTTGAGGCTCAGACAGTTTCCCTGATATGCATGGGGGTGATGTGACAGACTGATGGGCTTGGTTTTTTTAGGCGCCATTTGTGCGCTTTCTGCAGAAGACTGGGTGGGAGATAATGTGAACGTGCTGGATCCACTGTCGGCCACCCAATTGACTAATGCCTGTTCCTGCTCAGGCCTTACCATCCTTAGAACGGCATAGGGCCCCACCAAATATCGCTGTAAATTCTGGCGGCTACTGGGACCTGAGGTAGTTGGTTCACTAGGACGTGTGGCTGTGGCAGAACGGCCACGTCCTCTCCCAGCACCAGAGGGTCCACTAACACCACCACGACCATGTCCGCGTCCCATACTAGATGTTTTCCTCATTGTTACCGTTCACCACAATAAGAAAAAAATTATTTGGCCCAATGTATTGAATTCAAATTCAGGCCTTTTTTTACAGGCACCTAACACTATCTGGCTATCTATTTAGTTACCATATTACACTAATACAGGCACAGCAGTAACGACAGATTTAGCTGAATTTAAATTGTAGGCCTAGTATTTAGGCCCTGGATGACAGGTATCCCTTTTACGGACAGAATTAGACTTGGAAATGCACGGTAGCGTGTGAAGTTATTGAGGATGACCCTATCTGCACCTTCAATCTAATATACCCTTTTATGGATAGATTTAAACTTGGCCTGATACAGCAAAAACCACTGATTTAGGGAATTGCTAAGTTGGGAATTGTATTTCAACCCAGAACAAAAACTGTGCTTTGACGGACACTAAATAACTTGACCAGCCACAGCAATAACAACAGATGTAGCTGAATATAAATTGTAGGCCTATTATTTAGGCGCTGGATGACAGGTATACGTTTACGGACAGAATTAGACTTGGAAATGCACGGTAGCGTGTGAAGTTATTGAGGATGACCCTATCCGCACCTTCAATGTAATATACCCTTTTATGGATAGATTTAAACTTGGCCTGATACAGCAGAAACCACTGATTTAGGGAATTGCTAAGTTGGAAATTGTATTTCAACCCAGAACAAAAATATATCCTTTGCCAGACAGCAGACAGTATTACAATTGGCTAGCCACAGCTAAAAACACCAGATTTAGGGTACTGCTATTTTGGCAATTGTATTTCACCCCTCAATAAAATAGCAAGCACAGCCAAGCACCTGATGAAGGATATAGCAAAAAAAAAAAAACACACTATTGATGGTTAAATGTATTTGGTGGCAGCTTGTGCTGGCGCACCACAAGACACAAAATGGCCGCCGATCACCCCAGAAAAAAGTGACAGAAAAATGCTCTGGGCAGCCTAAAAACAGTGAGCAATTAAATAGCAGAAGTTGAATTATTCACAGCTGTAGATCGATCACTTCATTAAGTGTTTTTGCTGAGTAAATCCCTGCCTAATCTCGCCCTAACAGCAGCAGCTGCATCCTCTCCCTACACTGATCAGAGCAGAGTGACGTGTGGCGCTACGTGACTCCAGCTTAAATAGAGGCTGGGTCACATGCTGCACTGGCCAATCACAGCCATGCCAATAGTAGGCATGGCTGTGATGGCCTCTTGGGGCAAGTAGTATGACGCTTGTTGATTGGCTGCTTTGCAGCCTTTCAAAAAGCGCCAAGAAAGCGCCGAACACCGAACCCAAACCCGGACTTTTACGAAAATGTTCGGGTCCGTGTCTCGGACACCCCAAAATTCGGTTCGCTCATCCCTATTTAGAACATATAACTGCACCGCTGAACGGCAAATATATTTTACTTTTGCCACTAATACACACCAAAAAGGGCTGTAATTTTCACACTTCACCACACAAAAGCTAATAAGCCCTTTTTTCCCCCACTAATACAAGCCCAAAAATGCTTTAGAACATATAACTGCACCGCACAAGTCCAAATAAGACATATAAATATTTCCTTGTAATAAACCCTGTTAATCGCTGTATCAAACAGCACTTGCACCCCAATAACAAGAACGGTTTGCTAGAATTACAAAGCAGTATAATGGCAATTTGGATCCCCAGTCAGTGCAGCAAGGTGTAATAGGATTGTTCCTACTACCCAGGCTGTAACCTCCCCTACTGAACCCTGTTCTACATAAATGCTGTGGAATGATTCCTCCCTATCCTTTCCCTACACCTTGACTAATCTTTTCCTGCACATGTAAATTGTTTTTTTAGCGCAATAAAGTTTTTTTCTAGCACTGTCCCTAGTGCCTGCTGATGTCTCTCCCTGCACTAAGTACACTGGAAAATGGCAGAATCCAAGATAGCTATTTATAGGGGTGTGACATCAGCTGGCTGGCTGCTGATTGGCTGCATGCATGGCATTATGGGTGATCCCGCCTTCCCAGAGTTCCTTTCTCCATGTCCTCACACATGCAACAGTAATTTTAGGAAAAAATTTGATTTGTTACCTCGAAGCGTGAGGAAATTTGTATTCGGTGCAAATTGAATTTTTCCTAAAATTTGGATCGAATTCCACTTTGTCAACTTCGATTCGCTCATTTCTAGCTACCAGGATATTGTCATGCATTAAACAAAGCATGGACTCGCAGGGCAGGGATGTAATATTATCACTTTATAAAGCATTAGTGCTGCCTCATCTGGAATATGCAATTCAGTTCTGGGCACCTGTACATAGAAAGGATGCTCTGGAGCTGGAAAAAGTACAAAGGAGAGCGACTAAACTGATGAGGGGCATTAGTTATGAGGAAAGATTAAAATAATTAAATTTATTTAGTCTTGAGAAGAGACGTCTAAGGGGGGGGGGAGACATGTTTAACATATACAAATATATAAATAGGCCATACAAAAAATACGATGAAAAACTGTTCCATGTCAAATGCCCTCAAAAGACAAGGTTGCACTGCCTACGACTGGAGAAGAAAAAGTTCAGTCTCCAGAAGCTTTAAAACTGTGTAAGAACTGTGAATCTGTGGAATAGACTGCCTCGGGACGTGGTCACAGCAGGAACAGTGGACAGTTTTAAAAAGGGTTTAGATGAATTCTTAAAAGTAAATGACATTAATGCTTATGAAATGTGTAGTCTCACTTCCTTCTGGGATTCATGTCCCGACCCATCCCTTGGTTGAACTTGATAGACTTATGTAATTTTTCAACCGTATTAACTATTTAACTATTAACGATGTAATGTTTTGAACGTTTGACTTTCAGGCTCCATACCTCACCATCCACTGCAGCTTCGAATGTGAGACTACCATCATTTTATAGACAGTCATCTTGGCTATCTCATATATAAATTGGACTTGCAACTATTTAGCAGATCATTAGTTATGCAGATTCTTGTCATGTAACTGCATTGTTACTGTTTCGCTCCTGGTGATGGAACAATCTTTTTCTTCTTGTAGACTACAAATTACAACCTGTTCTCACATTCCCTAATAGCTCAGTGTGTTATTAGGTTGATTCCCAAGAGAAAGGTCACTGGTTTGATTCCAGGAGCAGCCATGAAGAAGATTTCCCAAGAAAAGAGAAATCGCATCATCCAGCTCATCGATAGCGGTATCTCGGGCAAGAAAATTACTAAACTGCATCATGTGAGGCCATGACGGTTGGAAGAATAGGAAAAGCCAAAGCCAAGAGGTGGATGTCCAGGCAAAATATCAGAGTCAACAAGTTGGTTCATTACAAGGTTTGATAATTCTGGTGCAACAAACACGGCAGTGGAGGTGGATCGTATGCTTTGTAATAGTGAGATCACAGGCATCCATGCAAGTGCAATACACAAGTCTGAATGGGTGGCCCGAAATAAGGTGAAGAAGCCTTGACTTCAATATCATCATGAGAAGCGTCGCCTCAAGTTTGCAAAAAAGTACAAACAATGGACAGTAGAAGATTTAAAATGGGTGATTTGAAGCGATGAAACAAAAGTCAATAGACTGAGCTCTGATGGGTGCAAATGGGTTTGGAAGAAACAAGAGAAAAGGGGGCTAACAGATCGAGAAATTGAAGGAACTGTCAAGTTCGGTGGAGGAAGCCTGACTATATCGGGTTGCTTTACAGCCAAAGTCGTTGGATACTTGACCAGGATCAATGGTGGCCTCAATGCTGAGCCATATGTGAGTATTCTACAAGACGAGTTACCATATTTTTCACCCTATAAGACGCACTTCCCCCCCCAAAAGTGGGGGGAAAATAGCACTACATCTTATGGGGGCGAATGCTGTAATTTACACTGATACACTGATGCTGCACAGCGCAGCCGGCGTGTGTATCAGCGGGGAGGGAGGAGGCGTTGGGGGCCGGCATCTTGTTTTGTAATGGCAGCGGCGCCTGATGCAGTCACTGTATTCTATTACACTGGACCCCACTCACTGTAGTAATCATATAGGCAATGTTAAACTATAGGATTCCTCTCCAATCCAGCCTGTAGTACTTACTACAATCTTCTGTAGCAGGCAGGAGGCCGGGCGGGCGGCGGCAGCGTAACTCACTACGTCACGCGCATGCTCCTCCTACTTTATGAATGAAGCAGGCGGCGCAGGCACGTGACGTAGTGAGTTACGCTGCCGCCACCTGGTCTCCTGCCTGCTATGGAAGTTAGTAGTAAGTACTACAGCCTGGATTGGAGAGGAATTCAACAGTTTAACATTGCCTATATGATTACTACAGTGAGCAGGGCCCAGTGTAATAGAATAAAGTGACTGCACCGGGGCCTGCTGCCATTACAAAACAATATGCCGACCCCCACCCCCTGTATTGGGGGTTATTCACTACATAGGAACACTGTTATGGGGGGGATCTGTGGATGACACAAAGCATAAGATGCCCCCATAACAGTGCCATCCCCAGATACCCCTATAACAGTGCCATCCCCAGATGCCCCCATAACAGTGCCATCCACAGATCCCCCATAACAGTGCCATCCACAGGTCCCCCATAACAGTGTCATCCACAGATCCCCCATAACAGTGCCATCCACAGATCTCCCATAACAGTGTCATCCACAGACCCCCATAACAGTGTCATCCATAGACCACCATTAGTTCAAAACCCACCAAAAGCACACCTTTTGGTTAAAACAATTTTTTTTCTTATTTTCCTCCTCAAAAACCTAGGTGCGTCTTATAGGGCAAAAAATACGGTACTTTGTACAATCGAGTACTATGGGTATGAAAAGGACGACATAATGTTCCAGCAGGACAACGACCCGAAGCTTACAACGAGATTGGCGAAGAAATGGTTCAGTGACAAAAAAGTAGAGGTGCTGGATTGGCCCCCACAGTCCCAAGACCTAAACCCAATCAAAAACTTGTGGGTAGAGTTGAAGAAAAAGCTGTATTCGGACCCAAGTGACTTTGACCAGTATGCACCAACATTCGGAACATGTAGAAGAGATTTCAGTCGAGACATGCTTTAATCTGATCGAGATCATGTCCAGAAGGATTCAAGCAGTGTTGAAAGCCAAAAGGTAGATTTACAAAATACTAACAAAATACAAAAAATTAAAATTTAGAATTTTAGTAGCAAAACAAGAATCTGCAGAACTAATCAAATGCTAAATAGTTGCAAGGCCAATTTATGTATGAGATAGTCAAGATGTCTATAAAATGATGGTAGTCTCACGTTCAAAGCTGTAGTGGATGGTGAGATTTGGAGCCTGAAAGTCAAAAGTTCTAAACATTGTTACCCTTTTCCTAGTCAGTTGTAATGCTGGAACTACCCAAGTGACATATCTACCGGAATAAATATTTTGATCACAGACCTGGCCACTGCTGGGGTCCCTGATAATGTCATAATATTGCAGGGGACCAGGCAAGTTTTTAATTTACCTGCAGCGCCACCAGAGGAGAAAATAAGTATTACACATTTATCATTAAAAATCAACTTACTGTTCATGTAATGCTAGACCTGCCAAGTCCTCCAAAGAGAGAGATGCTCTTTGCAGCTGTTTTACTGTAACACATAAGGGTCTTGTCTTTTCTCTAACATTATCAACATAAATGATGTAACTATATGTGACTCCCGAGCCATAATCTGCTACATTGTAACAATAAATAATTTGTTAGCAATAACGAAATGAGGTGTGGGAATAAAAGAGACCCCAGTATATCATAAAACCCCAACGTAATCACAAGTTTTGTTGTACTACAGGAAAACCTTTCATTTCTGTTTCTCAGCAAATAGAAGACTGGCGAAGGGTCAGGTTCTTCTGAGGAAGATGAAAGTCTAGAATAATCTTGATGGGGGTCACAAATGCAGGTTTCTTCAATATTTTTTAAGGCCTGCCTTGTTTATTTGAAGCTGAGTAAAGCTACATAATGTGTCCTTTGTAGTGTAGTTGTACAAATGGCTTGTTATTATACACTGAACAAAAATATAAACACAACACTTTTGGTTTTGCTCCCATTTTGCATGAGTTGAACTCAAAGATCTGAAACATTTTCTACATACACAAAAGACCCATTACTCTCAAATATTGTTTGCAAATCTGTCTAAATCTGTGTTAGTGAGCACTTCTCCTTTGCTGAGATAATCCATCCCACCTCACAGGTGTGACATATCAAGGTGCTGATTAGACAGCATGAATATTGCACAGGTGTGCCTTAGACTGCCCACAATAAAAGTCCACTCTGAAATGTACACAGTTTTGCTTTACTGGGGAGGGGGGGGGGGGGTCAAAAAACCAGTTAGTATCCGGTGTGGTCACAATTTGCCTCATGCAGTGCAACACATCTAACACATCTCCGTCGCATAGAGTTGATCTGTCACGGACGGTGTACAGGAAACAAGGCAAAGCAACATGTATAAACGACTCGCTGGATCCAAAAACTAAGGAACCAAGGGAGACCCCTGCAGAAGACCTGGCACTTTCCCTGGCTGCTCAGCCTATGCAAAGATCCGAATGGTGGAGGTTTGCATATCCACGAACCTTGACTATAAAGCCCTGAGCACCCTACAATAGTGAGGGGACACGACCACCGGCTCCCTACACAAGATACGGAGGGAGTCAGGGTCACCTGGGATCCAGCAAACAGAAAATAACAGATAAAGGTACAACACTTAGCTTTGAAGCAAACAGGAGGACAGAGTCAGCGTGCACACACACTCCAGGAAGTAGTATAAGCCGCCCAGAAAAGCCTTCTGGGGAAGAATTTAAAGGGAAGCAATTAGTCCAACACATGACAGCTGAGAGAGGCTAACGAGAGGACGAGCTGAATACCACAACACAGAAACTCAAGGAGGAGGTTCTGAAAGGCCTCTGTCAGAGCTTCTCAGCTGTCTGGTTGTGACAGTACCCCTCCCTCTACGAGTGGACTCCGGACACTCAGAACCCACCTTCTCAGGATGGGACCTATGGAAAGCCCTGATGAGACGAGAGGCCTTAATGTCCGTCACTGGGACCCACATCCTCTCCTCAGGACCATACCCCTCCCACTGAACAAGGTACTGAAGAGAACCGCGGACAAGACGAGAATCCACAATCCTAGAGACCTGAAATTCAAGATTCTCATCAACCATAATCGGAGGAGGAGGCAAAGGCGAGGGTACAATGGCTTGAACATAAGGTTTCAATAAGGACTTATGAAAAACATTATGGATCTTCCAAGTCTGAGGAAGATCAAGACGGTATGCAACAGGATTGATGACAGACAGGATTTTGTAAGGCCCAATAAACCTAGGACCCAACTTCCAGGAGGGAACCTTCAATTTGATATTCTTGGTAGACAACCACACCAGATCACCAACATTCAGGTCCAGACCAAGCACACGTCTCTTATCAGCCACACGCTTATATCTCTCACTCATGCTCTTTAGATTATATTGAATCTTTTGCCAAATAGATGACAAAGACGAGGAGAATCTGTCCTCATCAGGTAAACCAGAAGACCCCTCTCCCGAGAAAGTCCCAAACTGTGGATGAAACCCATATGCACCAAAAAATGGTGACTTATCAGAGGACTCCTGACGACGGTTATTTAAAGCAAACTCAGCAAGGGACAAAAAAGAACACCAATCCTCTTGATTCTCCGCCACAAAACAACGCAGATATGTCTCCAGATTCTGATTGACGCGCTCTGTCTGGCCATTCGACTGCGGGTGGAAAGCAGAAGAGAATGACAACCGAACCCCCAAGCGAGAACAGAAAGCCTTCCAGAATCTGGAAACAAACTGCGTGCCCCTATCAGAGACTATGTCTGAAGGAATACCGTGCAATTTGACAATGTGATCAACAAATGCCTGCGCCAGCGTCTTAGCATTGGGCAAACCAGGAAAAGGGATGAAATGCACCATTTTGCTAAAACGGTCCACCACCACCAGAATCACAGTCTTCCCCGAGGAACGAGGCAGGTCCGTTATGAAGTCCATGGACAGATGTGTCCAAGGACGGGAAGGAATGGGTAAGGGAAGGAGAGGACCTGATGGCCATGAATGAGGGACTTTGGCACGAGCGCAAGTCTCGCAGGCTGCCACAAAACCCTCAACCGACTTACGAAGCGCAGGCCACCAGAATCTCCGAGCGATGAGATCCAGTGTGGCTCTTACCCCCGGGTGCCCAGCAAGGACCGTATCGTGGTGTTCTTTAAAAATCTTGTGTCTTAAAGCGAGAGGCACAAACAACCTCCCAGGAGGACAAAGATCAGGAGCCTCTGACTGGGCTGCCTGCACCTCTGCCTCCAATTCAGGAAAAAGAGCAGAGACCACCACACCTTCAGCCAAAATGGGACCCGGGTCTTCAAAATTCCCGCCTCCCGGAAAACAACATGACAGGGCATCTGCCTTCACATTCTTAACTCCAGGGCGGAACGTGACAACAAAATTAAACCTAGAAAAGAACAACGACCATCTGGCCTGTCTCGGGTTCAGACGCTTGGCTGACTCCAAGTAGGCCAGATTTTTATGGTCAGTAAATACGGTAATAGGGTGTCTGGCTCCCTCTAGCCAATGGCGCCATTCCTCAAAAGCCAACTTGATGGCCAACAATTCCCTATCTCCCACATCGTAATTTCTCTCTGCGGAGGAGAGTTTTCTTGAGAAAAAGGCACACGGTCTTTAATTGGCAGGAGAGGAACCCTGAGACAAGACCGCCCCCACACCCACCTCAGAAGCATCAACCTCAACTATGAAGGGTAAAGAAACATCAGGTTGCACCAAGATGGGAGCGGAAGCAAATCTTCTGTCGCATATGCCAATCCAGAGCATCCCAAACATGCTCAATGGGTGACATGTCCGGTGAGTGTGCTGGCCATGCAAGAACTGGGATGTTTTCAGCTTCCAGGAATTGTGTACAGATCCTTGCAATATGGGGCCGTGCATTATCATGCTGCAACATGAGGTGATGGTCATGGATGAATAGCAAATCAATGGGCCTCAAAATCTCGTCACAGTATCTCTGTGCATTCAAAATGTCATCAATAAAATGCACCTATGTTTATTGTCCATAACATATGCCTGCCCATACCATAACCCCACCACCACCATTGGCCACTCGATCCACAAGGTTGACGTCAGCAAACCGCTCACCCACACAACGCCACACACGCTGTCTGCCATCTGCCCTGAACAGTGAAAACCGGGACTTATCCGTGAACAGAACGCTTTCAAACGTGCCAGACGCCATCGAATGTGAGCATTTGCCCACTCAAGTCGGTTACGACGACGAACTGCAGTCAGGTCCAGACCCCGATGAGGACGACGAGCATGCAGATGAGCTTCCTGAGACGGTTTCTGACAGGTTTGTGCAGAAATTCTTTGGGTATGCAAACAGATTGTTGCTGCAGCTGTCCGGGTGGCTGGTCTCAGATGATCATGGAAGTAAACATGCTGGATGTGGAGGTCCTGGGCTGGTGTGGTTACACGTGGTCTGCGGTTGTGAGGTAGTTTGGATGTACTGCCAAATTCTCTGAAATGACAGATTTGTGAACAATATTTGAGAGTAATGGGTCTTTTGTGTATGTGGAAAATGTTTCAGATCTTTGAGTTCAGCTCATGCAAAATGGGAGCAAAACCGAAAGTGTTGCGTTTATATTTTTGTTCAGTGTATGTTAGACGTTTGATATTAGTCTACTATGAAGAAGCAGATTACTGTAATTATCAAGTGCTGGGATTTGGATATCAATCATGACTAGAGTTGAGCGAACACCTGGATGTTCGGGTTCGAGAAGTTCGGCCGAACATCCCGGAAATGTTCGGGTTCGGGATCCGAACCCGATCCGAACTTCGTCCCGAACCCGAACCCCATTGAAGTCAATGGGGACCCGAACTTTTCGGCACTAAAAAGGCTGTAAAACAGCCCAGGAAAGAGCTAGAGGGCTGCAAAAGGCAGCAACATGTAGGTAAATCCCCTGCAAACAAATGTGGATAGGGAAATGAATTAAAATAAAAATTAAATAAATAAAAATTAACCAAAATCAATTGGAGAGAGGTTCCATAGCAGAGAATCTGGCTTCCCGTCACCCACCACTGGAACAGTCCATTCTCAGATATTTAGGCCCCGGCACCCAGGCAGAGGAGAGAGGTCCCGTAACAGAGAATCTGTCTTCATGTCAGCAGAGAATTAGTCTGCATGTCATAGCAGAGAATGAGGCTTCACGTCAGCCACCACTGCAACAGTCCATTGGCATATATTTAGGCCCAGCACCCAGGCAGAGGAGAGAGGTCCCGTAACAGACAATCTGGCTTCATGTCAGCAGAGAATCAGTCTGCATGTCATAGCAGAGAATCAGGCTTCACGTCACCCACCACTGCAACAGTCCATTGTCATAAATTTAGGCCCAGCACTAGTGTTGAGCGGCATGTCCCATATTCGAATTCGCGAAATTTTGTGAATATTCGAAAGAATATTCGTAAAATATTCGCGATTATTCAAATTCGTTATTATTTCGCATATGCGATAATTCGAATTTTCGCATCGCATAATACATATGCTATGCAAAATTCACATGTGCGCTAATGAAATCGCCTTACGAAGATTCGCAACTCAATTCAATCACTAATGTATGAATGCAATGCCCTTTGCCTCTGTTCTGGGACAAGTGTAGATATTCGCATGTGCGCTAATAAAATCGCCTTACGAAGATTCGCACCTCAATCACTTTCTAGGGAATGTGACACTTTTGGGAATCAATCGAGATACAGTGGGGGGTGATGACAGTAGTTGACAGAGTACAGATCAATGTAATCTGTAAGGTGGAAAGTAAAATAAAAAATACGAATATTCGTAAATCGAATTTTACGAAGTTCTACGTATTCGCGAATATGGTGCTATACTATATGAATGCACAGGCCTTTGCCTCTCTGTTCTGGGGACAAGTGTAGATATTTGCATTTGCGTTAATAAAATCGCCTTACGAAGATTCGCAGCTCAATTCAATCACTAATGTATGAATGCAAAGCCCTTTGCCTCTGTTCTGGGACAAGTGTAGATATTCGCATGTGCGCTAATAAAATCGCCTTACGAAGATTCGCAACTCAATTCACTAATGTATGAATGCAAAGCCCTTTGCCTCTGTTCTGGGACGTGCCGATATTCGCATGTGCGCTAATAAAATCGCCTTACGAAGATTCGCGCCTCAATCACTTTCTAGGCAATGTGAGTAAGATCTGAGCTGTTGGACCTTTGGGAAACAATCAATTATATGTGTACTGTAATTTTGTGGGGGGGGGGGGAAAAACAAAAAACGAATATTCGTTTTTACGAATATATAGCACTATATTCGAAATATTCGCGAAATCGCGAAGTTGCGATATTCGCGAAAAAAATTTGCTTTTCGAATATTCGCGCTCAACACTACCCAGCACCCAGGCAGAGGAGAGAGGTCCCGTAACAGACAATCTGGCTTCATGTCAGCAGAGAATCAGTCTGCATGTCATAGCAGAGAATGAGGCTTCACGTCAGCCACCACTGCAACAGTCCATTGGCATATATTTAGGCCCAGCACCCAGGCAGAGGAGGGAGGTCCCGTAACAGAGAATCTGTCTTCATGTCAGCAGAGAATTAGTCTGCATGTCATAGCAGAGAATGAGGCTTCACGTCAGCCACCACTGCAACAGTCCATTGGCATATATTTAGGCCCAGCACACACACAGGCAGAGGAGAGAGGTCCCGTAACAGAGAATCTGGCTTCATGTCAGCAGAGAATCAGTCTGCATGTCATAGCAGAGAATGAGGCTTCACGTCAGCCACCACTGCAACAGTCCATTGGCATATATTTAGGCCCAGCACACACACAGGCAGAGGAGAGAGGTCCCGTAACAGAGAATCTGGCTTCATGTCAGCAGAGAATCAGTCTGCATGTCATAGCAGAGAATGAGGCTTCACGTCAGCCACCACTGCAACAGTCCATTGGCATATATTTAGGCCCAGCACACACACAGGCAGAGGAGAGAGGTCCCGTAACAGAGAATCTGGCTTCATGTCAGCAGAGAATCAGTCTGCATGTCATAGCAGAGAATGAGGCTTCACGTCAGCCACCACTGCAACAGTCCATTGGCATATATTTAGGCCCAGCACACACACAGGCAGAGGAGAGAGGTCCCGTAACAGAGAATCTGGCTTCATGACAGCAGAGAATCAGTCTGCATGTCATAGCAGAGAATGAGGCTTCACGTCACCCACCACTGCAACAGTCCATTGGCATATATTTAGGCCTAGCACACAGGCAGAGCAGAGAGGTCCCGTAACAGACAATCTGGCTTCATGTCAGCAGAGAATCAGTCTGCATGTCATAGCAGAGAATGAGGCTTCACGTCACCCACCACTGCAACAGTCCATTGGCATATATTTAGGCCTAGCACACAGGCAGAGCAGAGAGGTCCCGTAACAGACGATCTGGCTTCATGTCAGCAGAGAATCAGTCTGCATGTCATAGCAGAAAATCAGGATTCACGTCACCCAGGACTGTAAGAGTCCGTTTTCATAAATTTAGGCCCAGCACCCAGGCAGAGGAGAGAGGTCCCTTAACAGACAATCTGGCTTCATGTCAGCAGAGAATCAGTCTTCATATCATAGCAGAGAATCAGGCTTCACGTCACCCACCACTGCAACAGTCCATTGGCATATATTTAGGCCTAGCACACAGGCAGAGCAGAGAGGTCCCGTAACAGACAATCTGGCTTCATGTCAGCAGAGAATCAGTCTGCATGTCATAGCAGAGAATCAGGCTTCACGTCAGCCACCACTGCAACAGTCCATTGTCATAAATTTAGGCCCAGCACCCAGGCAGAGGAGAGAGGTCCCGTAACAGACAATCTGGCTTCATGTCAGCAGAGAATTAGTCTGCATGTCATAGCAGAGAATCAGGCTTCATGTCAGCCACCACTGCAACAGTCCATTGGCATATATTTAGGCCTAGCACACAGGCAGAGGAGAGGTTCATTCAACTTTGGGTAGCCTCGCAATATAATGGTAAAATGAAAATAAAAATAGGATTGAATGAGGAAGTGCCCTGGAGTCCAATAATATATGGTTATGGGGAGGTAGTTAATGTCTAATCTGGACAAGGGACGGACAGGTCCTGTGGGATCCATGCCTGGTTCATTTTTATGAACGTCAGCTTGTCCACATTGGCTGTAGACAGGCGGCTGCGTTTGTCTGTAATGACGCCCCCTGCCGTGCTGAATACACGTTCAGACAAAACGCTGGCTGCCGGGCAGGCCAGCACCTCCAAGGCATAAAAGGCTAGCTCTGGCCACGTGGACAATTTAGAGACCCAGAAGTTGAATGGGGCCGAACCATCAGTCAGTACGTGGAGGGGTGTGCACACGTACTGTTCCACCATGTTAGTGAAATGTTGCCTCCTGCTAACACGTTGCGTATCAGGTGGTGGTGCAGTTAGCTGTGGCGTGTTGACAAAAGTTTTCCACATCTCTGCCATGCTAACCCTGCCCTCAGAGGAGCTGGCCGTGACACAGCTGCCTTGGCGACCTCTTGCTCCTCCTCTGCCTTGGCCTTGGGCTTCCACTTGTTCCCCTGTGACATTTGGGAATGCTCTCAGTAGCGCGTCTACCAACGTGCGCTTGTACTCGCGCATCTTCCTATCACGCTCCAGTGCAGGAAGTAAGGTGGGCACATTGTCTTTGTAGCGTGGATCCAGCAGGGTGGCAACCCAGTAGTCCGCACAGGTTAAAATGTGGGCAACTCTGCTGTCGTTGCGCAGGCACTGCAGCATGTAGTCGCTCATGTGTGCCAGGCTGCCCAGGGATAAGGACAAGCTGTCCTCTGTGGGAGGCGTATCGTCATCGTCCTGCCTTTCCCCCCAGCCACGCACCAGTGATGGACCCGAGCTGCGTTGGGTGCCACCCCGCTGTGACCATGCTTCATCCTCATCCTCCTCCACCTCCTCCTCATCCTCGTCCTCCTCGTCCTCCAGTAGTGGGCCCTGGCTGGCCACATTTGTACCTGGCCTCTGCTGTTGCCAAAAACCTCCCTCTGAGTCACTTCGAAGAGACTGGCCTGAAAGTGCTAAAAATGACCCCTCTTCCTCCTCCTCCTCCTCCTCCTCCTGGGCCACCTCCTCTTCCATCATCGCCCTAAGTGTTTTCTCAAGGAGACATAGAAGTGGTATTGTAACGCTGATAACGGTGTCATCGCCACTGGCCATGTTGGTGGAGTACTCGAAACAGCGCAACAGGGCACACAGGTCTCGCATGGAGGCCCAGTCATTGGTGGTGAAGTGGTGCTGTTCTGTAGTGCGACTGACCCATGCGTGCTGCAGCTGAAACTCCACTATGGCCTGCTGCTGCTCGCACAGTCTGTCCAGCATGTGCAAGGTGGAGTTCCACCTGGTGGGCACGTCGCATATGAGGCGGTGAGCGGGAAGGCCGAAGTTACGCTGTAGCGCAGACAGGCGAGCAGCAGCAGGATGTGAACGCCGGAAGCGCGAACAGACGGCCCGCACTTTATGCAGCAGCTCTGACATGTCGGGGTAGTTGTGAATGAACTTCTGCACCACCAAATTCAGCACATGCGCCAAGCAAGGGATGTGCGTCAAATTGGCTAGTCCCAGAGCTGCAACGAGATTTCGCCCATTATCACACACCACCAGGCCGGGCTTGAGGCTCACCGGCAGCAACCACTCGTCGGTCTGTTGTTCAATACCCCGCCACAACTCCTGTGCGGTGTGGGGCCTGTCCCCCAAACATATGAGTTTCAGAATGGCCTGCTGACGTTTACCCCGGGCTGTGCTGAAGTTGGTGGTGAAGGTGTGTGGCTGACTGGATGAGCAGGTGGAAGAAGAGGAGGAGGAAGCCGAGAAGGAGGAGGTGGCAACAGGAGGCAAAGAATGTTGCCCTGCGATCCTTGGCGGCGGAAGGACGTGCGCCAAACAGCTCTCCGCCTGGGGCCCAGCTGCCACTACATTTACCCAGTGTGCAGTTAGGGAGATATAGCGTCCCTGGCCGTGCTTACTGGTCCACGTATCTGTGGTTAGGTGGACCTTGCTACAGATGGCGTTGCGCAGTGCACACTTGATTTTATCGGATACTTGGTTGTGCAGGGAAGGCACGGCTCTCTTGGAGAAGTAGTGCCGGCTGGGAACAACATACTGTGGGACAGCAAGCGACATGAGCTGTTTGAAGCTGTCTGTGTCCACCAGCCTAAATGACAGCATTTCATAGGCCAGTAGTTTAGAAATTCTGGCATTCAGGGCCAGGGATCGAGGGTGGCTAGGTGGGAATTTACGCTTTCTATCAAATGTTTGTGAGATGGAGAGCTGAACGCTGGCGTGTGACATGGTTGAGACGCTTGGTGACGGAGGTGGTGGTGGTGGTGTTGGTGGTACATCCCCTGTTTGCTGGGCGGCAGGTGCCAACGTTCCTCCAGAGGCGGAGGAAGAGGCCGAGGCGGCAGCAGCAGAATAGGCCGAGGCGGCAGCAGCAGAAGAGGTAGCAGGGGGAGCCTGAGTGACTTCCTTGGTTTTAAGGTGTTTACTCCACTGCAGTTCATGCTTTGCATGCAGGTGCCTGGTCATGCAGGTTGTGCTCAGGTTCAGAACGTTAATGCCTCGCTTCAGGCTCTGATGGCACAGCATGCAAACCACTCGGGTCTTGTCGTCAGCACATTGTTTGAAGAAGTGCCATGCCAGGGAACTCCTTGAAGCTGCCTTTGGGGTGCTCGGTCCCAGATGGCGGCGGTCAGTAGCAGGCGGAGTCTCTTGGCGGCGGGTGTTCTGCTTTTGCCCACTGCTCCCTCTTTTGCTACGCTGTTGGCTCGGTCTCACCACTGCCTCTTCCTCCGAACTGTGAAAGTCAGTGGCACGACCTTCATTCCATGTGGGGTCTAGGACCTCATCGTCCCCTGCATCGTCTTCCACCCAGTCTTGATCCCTGACCTCCTGTTCAGTCTGCACACTGCAGAAAGACGCAGCAGTTGGCACCTGTGTTTCGTCATCATCAGAGACATGCTGAGGTGGTATTCCCATGTCCTCATCATCAGGAAACATAAGTGGTTGTGCGTCAGTGCATTCTATGTCTTTCACCGCTGGGGAAGGGCTAGGTGGATGCCCTTGGGAAACCCTGCCAGCGGAGTCTTCAAACAGCATAAGAGACTGCTGCATAACTTGAGGCTGAGACAGTTTCCCTGGTATGCATGGGGGTGATGTGACAGACTGATGGGGTTGGTTTTCAGGCGCCATCTGTGCGCTTTCTGCAGAAGACTGGGTGGGAGATAATGTGAACGTGCTGGATCCACTGTCGGCCACCCAATTGACTAATGCCTGTACCTGCTCAGGCCTTACCATCCTTAGAACGGCATTGGGCCCCACCATATATCGCTGTAAATTCTGGCGGCTACTGGGACCTGAGGTAGTTGGTACACTAGGACGTGTGGATGTGGCAGAACGGCCACGTCCTCTCCCAGCACCAGAGGGTCCACTAACACCACCACGACCATGTCCACGTCCGCGTCCCTTACTAGATGTTTTTCTCATTGTTATGGTTCACCACAACAACAAATATATTATTTGGCCCAATGTATTGTATTCAAATTCAGCGGGATATAAATTTGAGGCCTAGTATTTAGGCGCTGGGTGACCGGTATGGATTTAGTGACAGAATTAGACTTGGAAATGCACAGAAGCGTGTGTGTGTGAAGTTATTCTGAATGACCCAATGTGCACCTTGAATATTATATACCCTTTTAGGGATAGATTTCAAATAGCTCTGATATAGCAGAAACCACTAAATTATGAAATTGCTAAATTGGGAATTGTATTTCAACCCAGAACAAAAAATGTGCTTTGACGGACACTAAATAACTTTCCCAGCCACAACAGGACAGCGTTAACGAGAGATTTAGCAGGATATAAATTTGAGGCCTAGTATTTAGGCGCTGGGTGACAGGTATGGGTTTAGTGACAGAATTAGACTTGGAAATACACAGTAGCGGGTGTGTGTGAAGTTATTCTGAATGACCCAATGTGCACCTTGAATATTATATACCCTTTTAGGGATAGATTTCAAATAGCTCTGATATAGCAGAAACCACTAAATTATGAAATTGCTAAATTGGGAATTGTATTTCAACCCAGAACAAAAAATGTGCTTTGACGGACACTAAATAACTTTCCCAGCCACAACAGGACAGCGTTAACGAGAGATTTAGCAGGATATAAATTTGAGGCCTAGTATTTAGGCGCTGGGTGACAGGTATGGGTTTAGTGACAGAATTAGACTTGGAAATACACAGTAGCGGGTGTGTGTGAAGTTATTCTGAATGACCCAATGTGCACCTTGAATATTATATACCCTTTTAGGGATAGATTTCAAATAGCTCTGATATAGCAGAAACCACTAAATTATGAAATTGCTAAATTGGGAATTGTATTTCAACCCAGAACAAAAAATGTGCTTTGACGGACACTAAATAACTTTCCCAGCCACAACAGGACAGCGTTAACGAGAGATTTAGCAGGATATAAATTTGAGGCCTAGTATTTAGGCGCTGGGTGACAGGTATGGGTTTAGTGACAGAATTAGACTTAGAAATACACAGTAGCGGGTGTGTGTGAAGTTATTCTGAATGACCCAATGTGCACCTTGAATATTATATACCCTTTTAGGGATAGATTTCAAATAGCTCTGATATAGCAGAAACCACTAAATTATGAAATTGCTAAATTGGGAATTGTATTTCAACCCAGAACAAGAAATGTGCTTGAACGGACACTAAATAACTCGCCCAGCTACAGCACTAAGGACAGATTTAGCTGGATATAAATTTGAGGCCTAGTATTTAGGCGCTGGGTGACAGGTATGGGTTTAGTGACAGAATTAGACTTGGAAATGCACAGTAGCGGGTGTGTGAAGTTATTCTGAATGTCCCTATGTGCACCTTCAATATGATCTACCCTTTTAGGGATAGATTTCAAATAGCTCTGATATAGCAGAAACCACTAAATTATGAAATTGCTAAATTGGGAATTGTATTTCAACCCAGAACAAGAAATGTGCTTGAACGGACACTAAATAACTCGCCCAGCTACAGCACTAAGGACAGATTTAGCTGGATATAAATTTGAGGCCTAGTATTTAGGCGCTGGGTGACAGGTATGGGTTTAGTGACAGAATTAGACTTAGAAATACACAGTAGCGGGTGTGTGTGAAGTTATTCTGAATGACCCAATGTGCACCTTGAATATTATATACCCTTTTAGGGATAGATTTCAAATAGCTCTGATACAGCAGAAACCACTAAATTTTTAAATTGCTAAATTGGGAATTGTATTTCAACCCAGAACAAAAAATGTGCTTTGACGGACACTAAATAACTTTCCCAGCCACAACAGGACAGCGGTAACGAGAGATTTAGCGGGATATAAATTTGAGGCCTAGTATTTAGGCGCTGGGTGACCGGTATGGATTTAGTGACAGAATTAGACTGGGATATGGCCAAAAAATAACCACACTATTGCTGGTTAAATGCACTTGGTGATGGGCGCAGCTTGCCCCTGATGTAGTATATGGCCAAAAAATGAACAGACTATTGCTGGTTAAATGCACTTGGTGTCACAGCTTGACCAACCACACTACTGAGGGTTAAATGCACTTGGTGACGGGCGCAGCTTGCCCCTGATGTAGTATATGGCCAAAAAATGAACAGACTATTGCTGGTTAAATGCACTTGGTGACGGGCGCAGCTTGCCCCTGATTTAGTATATGGCCAAAAAATGAACAGACTATTGCTGGTTAAATGCACTTGGTGTGATAGCTTGACCAACCACACTACTGAGGGTTAAATGCACTTGGTGACGGGCGCAGCTTGCCCCTGATGTAGTATATGGCCAAAAAATGAACAGACTATTGCTGGTTAAATGCACTTGGTGACGGGCGCAGCTTGCCCCTGATTTAGTATATGGCCAAAAAATGAACAGACTATTGCTGGTTAAATGCACTTGGTGTGATAGCTTGACCAACCACACTACTGAGGGTTAAATGCACTTGGTGACGGGCGCAGCTTGCCCCTGATGTAGTATATGGCCAAAAAATAAACAGACTATTGCTGGTTAAATGCACTTGGTGTGACAGCTTCACCCTGATGTAGGCTTTAGCCAAAAAACAAACGCACCATTGAGGGTTAAATGCACTTGGTGACAGGCGCAGCTTGCCCCTGATGTAGTATATGGCCAAAAAATAGGGATAGATTTCAAATAGCTCTGATATAGCAGAAACCACTAAATTATGAAATTGCTAAATTGGGAATTGTATTTCAACCCAGAACAAGAAATGTGCTTGAACGGACACTAAATAACTCGCCCAGCTACAGCACTAAGGACAGATTTAGCTGGATATAAATTTGAGGCCTAGTATTTAGGCGCTGGGTGACAGGTATGGGTTTAGTGACAGAATTAGACTTAGAAATACACAGTAGCGGGTGTGTGTGAAGTTATTCTGAATGACCCAATGTGCACCTTGAATATTATATACCCTTTTAGGGATAGATTTCAAATAGCTCTGATACAGCAGAAACCACTAAATTTTTAAATTGCTAAATTGGGAATTGTATTTCAACCCAGAACAAAAAATGTGCTTTGACGGACACTAAATAACTTTCCCAGCCACAACAGGACAGCGGTAACGAGAGATTTAGCGGGATATAAATTTGAGGCCTAGTATTTAGGCGCTGGGTGACCGGTATGGATTTAGTGACAGAATTAGACTGGGATATGGCCAAAAAATAACCACACTATTGCTGGTTAAATGCACTTGGTGATGGGCGCAGCTTGCCCCTGATGTAGTATATGGCCAAAAAATGAACAGACTATTGCTGGTTAAATGCACTTGGTGTCACAGCTTGACCAACCACACTACTGAGGGTTAAATGCACTTGGTGACGGGCGCAGCTTGCCCCTGATGTAGTATATGGCCAAAAAATGAACAGACTATTGCTGGTTAAATGCACTTGGTGACGGGCGCAGCTTGCCCCTGATTTAGTATATGGCCAAAAAATGAACAGACTATTGCTGGTTAAATGCACTTGGTGTGATAGCTTGACCAACCACACTACTGAGGGTTAAATGCACTTGGTGACGGGCGCAGCTTGCCCCTGATGTAGTATATGGCCAAAAAATGAACAGACTATTGCTGGTTAAATGCACTTGGTGACGGGCGCAGCTTGCCCCTGATTTAGTATATGGCCAAAAAATGAACAGACTATTGCTGGTTAAATGCACTTGGTGTGATAGCTTGACCAACCACACTACTGAGGGTTAAATGCACTTGGTGACGGGCGCAGCTTGCCCCTGATGTAGTATATGGCCAAAAAATAAACAGACTATTGCTGGTTAAATGCACTTGGTGTGACAGCTTCACCCTGATGTAGGCTTTAGCCAAAAAACAAACGCACCATTGAGGGTTAAATGCACTTGGTGACAGGCGCAGCTTGCCCCTGATGTAGTATATGGCCAAAAAATAAACAGACTATTGCTGGTTAAATGCACTTGGTGTGACAGCTTCACCCTGATGTAGGCTTTAGCCAAAAAACAACCACACCATTGAGGGTTAAATGCACTTGGTCGCAGCTTGTGCTGGCGCACCACAAGACACAAAATGGCCGCCGATCACCCCAGAAAAATGTGACTGACAAACGGTCTGGGCAGCCTAAAAACAGTGAGCAATTGAGGATCAGCAGCTCAATGATCCACAGCTGCAGATCGATCAGTTAATCAAGTCCTTTGGAGGAGTTAATCTGCCTAATCTCGCCCTACTGTCGCAGCCGCAACCTCTCCCTACGCTAATCAGAGCAGAGTGACGGGCGGCGCTATGTGACTCCAGCTTAAATAGAGGCTGGGTCACATGGTGCTCTGGCCAATCACAGCCATGCCAATAGTAGGCATGGCTGTGATGGCCTCTTGGGGCAAGTAGTATGACGCTTGTTGATTGGCTGCTTTGCAGCCTTTCAAAAAGCGCCAAGAAAGCGTCACAAAAGCGCGAAGAAAGCGACGAACACCGAACCCGAACCCGGACTTTTACGAAAATGTCCGGGTTCGGGTCCGTGTCACGGACACCCCAAAATTCGGTACGAACCCGAACTATACAGTTCGAGTTCGCTCATCCCTAATCATGACTAATATATAGTATTGTTGTCCTCTGCCGCATTTATCAAGGAATGTGTAAGATAGCACTTCTGATTATATCAGGCTAAAGACATGAAGACATATTAAGCATTAATCATACCCAGCACTGAGTGGAGAAATTATTATCCCTCCTTGTTCTGGCATTCTGAAGAACATTTATTCCAGCCACATTTGGGATTAAACTGCATCTTTCAACAGATTTGTACCTATGAAACTAGCTGACCTGTTGCATGTGCGCTTGGCAACTGGCAGCTGAAGGAATCTGTGTTGGTCCCATGTCCATATGTGCTAACATTCCTGAGAAAAATAAGTTTTAATACAGTCCTGATAAAAAATTTAAGACCTTGAAAAATGGCAAAAAATCTTATTTTACATTGTTAGATCTTAACAAGATTCCAAGTAGATCTTCAATATGCAACAAGAAGAAATGAGAGTGAGACAAAACATTTTTTGAGCATTCAATTAATTTAAAATAACGATTAAACTGAAACAGGCTGTTTTTCAGCTGATCCAAATTTTAGGACCACATGCCTTTAAAAAGGCCAAATCTGTGCAAAGAAGTGGATTCATTGTCATTTTCTGTCAGCTAGTCACACGTTGTGATGGCAAAGGCAAGAAAACTCTCCCTTTTTGAACATGGTCGGGTTGTTGAACTGCATAACCAGGGTCTCTCACAGCGCGCCATCGCTGCTGAAGTGTGACGCAGTAAGACAGTCATTTGGAATTTCTTAAATGACCCTTAGGGTTATGGAACCAAAAAGTCAAGTGGAAGACCCCCAAAAAGGTCTGAGCCGGAGGATCCAATTTGCTGTCCGTCAAGACACTGGACGATCCTTGACCCAAATTAAGGCCCTTATTGGTGCTGACCGCAGCCCCATAACCAACGGCATCTGAGACTGAAGTGCTTCAAAAACAAAAAACGTCTTCAAAGACCTTGTCTCCTTGAACGCCACAGACCTGCTCGTTTGGACTTTGCATGAGAGCACCAAACATGGGACATTCAAAGGTGGAAGAAAGTTTTATTCTCAGATGAGAAAAAATTTAACCTTGATGGTCCTGATGGTTTCCAACGTTACTGGCATGACAAGCAGATCCCACCTGAGATGATTTCTACGCGCCACAGTGGAGGGGGCGCTATAATGGTCTGGGGTGCTTTTTCCTTCAGTGGAACAATGGAGCTTCAGGAAGTGCAGGGGTGTCAAACGGCCGCTGGCTATGTCCAGATGTTGCAGAGAGCATTCCTCATGACTGAGGGCCCTCGTCTGTGTGGTAACGACTGGGTTTTTCAACAGGACAACGCTACAGTACACAATGCCCGCAGGACAAGGGACTTCTTCCAGGAGAATAACTTCACTCTTTTGGCCCATCCTGCGTGTTCCCCTGATCTAAATCCAATTGAGAACCTTTGGGGATGGATGGCAAGGGAAGTTTACAAAAATACACAACAATTCCAGACAGTAAATGGCCTTCGTGCGGCCATCTTCACCACTTGGAGAAATGTTCCCACTCACCTCTTGGAAACGCTTGCATCAAGCATGCCGAAACAAATTTTTGAAGTGATAAACAATAACGGCGGAGCTACTCATTACTGTGTTCATATTTGGAAGTTGGATTTCTGTTTTGGGGAGTTTTTTTTGGAGGTGTGGTCCTAAACTTTTGATCAGCTGAAAAACAGCCTGTTTCACTTTATTTGTTGTTTTCATTAAATTGAATGCTCACAAAATGTTTTGTCTCACTCCCATTTCTTCTTGTTGCATTTTGAAGCTCTACTTGGAACCTTGCTAAGATCCAGCCATGCTAAATATGATTTTTTGCAATTTTTCAAGTGGTCTTAAACTTTTGATCAGGACTGTATATGCAAATGAGCCTCTAGGACCAACAGGGGCATTACCATTACACCTAGGGGCTCTGCAACTGCCGCGCCCTCTGCACTTTGATTGACAGGACCAGGCAGTGAAAACGTCATCACACCTCGTCCTATCAATCAAAGTGCAGAGGGCGCAGCAGTTGCAGAGAGAGCAGAGCCACTAGGTCTAATGGTAACGCCCCCGTTGCTCCTAGAGGCTAATTTGCATACATTAAAACATAATTTTTCTCAGCCATGTGGACACATATGAACATGGGACCAACACAGATGTCTTTAGCTGCCAAGTCCACATGTAACAGGTCAGCCAGTGTCATAGGTACAAATCTGCTGACAGATGGCCTCTCAAGATCAATAGTACAGTTAAAGCATCTTGAAAACGCCTTTCCATGTGCCCTGTTGGGACATATGGATGTCATAGAGGAGGATTCTCAACCAATGACCACCCTCTAGGAGTCAGAATGGAGAGGCGCATTATAAGTAGTGATGAGCAAAGCAAGTTTCGGATGTTACATCCGAAGTCGCTTTGTTCAAAACTTCTGATTAATACTGTACGGAGATCCATCTTTGTACAGTATTAGAATGTATTGGCTCCGATAAGCCACAGTTAGTTATTTGCAAAGTCGCGCATGACTTTGCTGAATAACTTCGGCAGTTGAATTTTAAAGTGGAAAACCACTTTAAAACTTGAAACTGAACTCGGCTTCGGTTCCAAGATACTAGTTGGAACCGAACCCAAGTTCAGTTTCAAGTTTTAAAGTGGTTTTCCACTTTAAAAATCAACTGCCGAAGTTATTCAACTGAGTCACCCGCCACTTCGCAAATAACTAACTGTGGCTCATCGGAGCCCGTATATTTTACATTTTAATACTGTACAGAGACTGATCTCTGCACATTATTAATCCGAAGTTTCGAATGAAGCAACTTCAGATGTAACATCCGAAGTTCGCTTTGCTCAACACTAATTATAAGAATGGTTTCTGCACTTGCACACCTGTCCATGTATAAAGAAGTTGCTATTATGAGAAACCTCCAATAACGATGACTTTCGAATTTGCAACTATTAGGACTCATTCAGGCGGCAATATGCTGTCCGCAAAAATACAGATTGCATTCCGCATTTTTGCGGACCCATAGACTTCGATGGGGCCATGTCCTGATTTTCACTGACATGTATAGGACATGTTTTATTTGTTTTGCGGAGCCGTAGAATGGAAGAAAAGGGAAGTGAATAGGTCTACATCTAATCTGCAAAAAAACGGATCCGCATTTTTAAAGACAGCATATGGCTGTCTGAATGAGCCTTTAGAGAGAAAAAAACAATTCTTTTTAACTGCTGTTTACCCCCTTCCTTACCAGGCCAATTTTTTTATTTTGTCAATGGAACTATCTAAAAGCAAATAACTTATTCATTTCTGAGCCAACCTATAGGTTTTTTTTTTTTTTTTTTTTTTTTTTTCACTGGGTATCTTGGCTCTTGTATTTGTGCCATTAAATGACAGATATAATATTTTTTTTTTTTATTTAAGGAAAAACTTAAATTTTTTTAAAAAAATGTACATTTTTCCTTTCTTATTAATTGTTTTTCTAACTTTCACAAAAGATTTCAAGCCAAAAATATCTAAAAAACACAAAAAAAAGGGGGGAAAAGTGTGTACATTTGCATATTTTACACACAAAAAGTATGTTATACTATTGCTAAAACCAATATATTTTTTTATTGGATTTTGTATGAACGAAAAGGGCGGGGAGATGTGCGTATGTGTGAACATACTCAGCTGTACTATTGCTAAAACTAGTAACTATAGATATAACATTTTTTTCTATATTTCACTTATTTATTAATTACGTTAATTTTTTTATTAATGTTTAATTATTTTTTTATATAAAAAATTAGAATTTTTAAACTTTTTTTTAATGAAAAAGTGAATTCACTCCTTCCTGCCACAGTCAGAGCAGAAAGGGGTTAATTCACAGACTGCAGGCTTACAGTTAATTTTACAGCCACCAGGGGGCACTCTTGACACCATGAAGAGTGCTCCCCTGGCGGCTTTTTCCCTGCGATGGATTGCTATAGCAGCTTTCTACACTGATGCCACCCAGAGAGACCACTTTGACTGGTCTATGGCATACTTACTGTGACCGCTGCTGTGTAATGACAGCATGGTCACAGAGATCGGCAGCACCACAGGGCACCAGGAGATCGCAATGTGACCCAACACTTTTATACATAAGGTTACAGTTAACAACCTACCACCAACACGTAGTTGTTTAGCGGTAGGCAAAATGTTAAATACTGTAAATCTATAAAAACATACATATTTCAAGTGTGCTCTCTGTCGCCCCCTGGTTGGATATTTATATGAGTTGCCAAGGACATTACAGCCATTGACAACTGCTCTGGGCATGATGTATTTGTACATTGTACATGCAGCTTACTATGACTTTGTACAAGTACCAACTTGTACAGAGCCATAATACGGTGTTCATAGAAGTCTGGTGACCCTACTGTATCCGACAAAGAGAACATGGTGACATGTTCCATTGGATAAAGACAGTCTGGAAGCAGTAGCTGGCACTTTGGGGTCACACTCATGGACTAGTGTGGTCTACCAACTGGACTGTAGAAACAGCTGGAGCGTACAGCTCAATGACAGGAGCGAGGTCATGGTAGAGGGAGTATGTCCATGGACCAAAAAACACCAGGAGCACAATACAATTGGGCTTGTAGGACCAAACAAGGAGCATAGAAACAGCTTTGTTCGGAATTTGTAACATTTTTCTCAGTCTCATATGACATCATCAGTAGCCTCTTACAAGACGTTCTCTTAGGTTTTGAACAACATTGGATGATGGAGAGATAAATGCTGTGACCTGACGGTTTTCCAACCTGTGACTCCCCAGCTGTTGTAAAACCAGTTGCAGGCTGTCAGAGCATACTGGGAGTTGTAGGTTGACAATAACTGGAGAGCCACAGATTGGAGAATGCTGCTATAAATGATGCACAAAACCTACTGAAATGCTAATGCTGGTCAAAATAAAATGTATTTACACCCTATTTATGCAAAAAAAATATATAAAAAATCTCCCCCACAGGAATAGTTAATGGTGCATATGTAAATTTCATATATGACCTTTTTTGCATAAATTCATTCAAACCAAAGTACTGCTATTTACAAATTCAAGACTTTGTTATGATAAAGGGGAAGCGCCAAGACTATAAATCATTGCTTTTCAGCTCAATGTCAGTCTGTAGCTATGCATACATTACGGCATGCAATAACTTACATTACGCTGCCTTACATGAGTCCCATTATAGTAAATATATAGAGATTGAATATTATCAAAATCATATGTTACTGCTGGGCTACATATGCATATATTAAGGCTAGGTCTACACGACGACATGTGTCGCGCGACAATAAGTCGCACGACACATAGGGCGCAACTACACTGCAACATGTGTCGCGCTACAATTTTTATAATGGTAGTCTATGGTGTCGCACCGCAACATGCTGCGACTGCGACGCAACAGTCGCTGAAAAATCTTGAATGTGTTTTTTGTGACGGTCGTGTCACAGTCGCAGCATGCTGCATGTCGCAGTGCGACACCATAGACTACCATTATAAAAATTGTCGCGCGACAAATGTCATCGTGTAGACCTAGTCTAAGATACATTCCTCCATAGTGACATTGTAACACACTAGTGAAGTAATAGTTTGGTGGTTTCTAGCCAACTTTAGGTAATAGACGTACAGGCTTTGGTAACACAAGACTGAGCATTTAAATCACTAGCTCATTAAGGCATACAATATATCAATTGTTTGGAGCTGTTATATGTGATTGATGGTTGGGAGAAAGGACCTTGATGTTGACAAATGTTATCCTTTGAAGAGAAAATCAGGTCCTAGAAATGAGAATGAGACAATGCCCTCGGTTTTATAGAATGATGCACACTCGTGATGATGTCTCGTGGTTATTCCTCTCCGTGTGGTCTGTATTATGAGCCATGATAATGATTACAAAGAAGATAATATTGCTGAGGAAAAGGAGAATAGTTATGGGGGTCTGCAGAGCTAGAAGTTGCACCCAAGCCTGCTGTCAGGAAGGGATTATAAATGGCACATATTAACTATTTTGCACTATTTTATTTCCTGATTATGCTTCTGGAACCATACATCAGGTGGCTACCTTGCTAGAGGGAAACTTTTCCAGGCAATGATGGCATAATTTATTTGGACCCGAATCAGACCCAAATATATATTTTTTTTTAACTTGCTGATCTCTATAAAGCCCCTAGATAACCTATCTCCCAGGTGCCCCCCAGCCAGCACATCTGTTGTTCTGTCAGGTCTATTGGTTAATACTAAGTCCAGTATGGCCGTCCCTCTAGTCGGGTCCTGAACCGGTAAATGTCTTTGTTTATTGCCAAGAACCTGTTTTCTTTATCAGATGAACAGGTTTCAGTTTCCCAGTCTATATCTGGGTAGTTGAAGTCCCTCATAATAACATAGTTACATAGTTAATAAGGTTGAAAAAAGACATGTCCATGAAGTTCAACCAATGGATAGGTGGGGACATGAATCCCATGACCTCATTATGATCTGCCGCCTCGTCTATTTAGTTTAGTAGTAGATTTTCTGTGGACTCTGGTATATTAGGTGGTTTATAATAAACTCCAACAGTATTTTATTATCGTTTTTGCCTCCATGTATTTTTACCCACAGTGACTCCACATGTTCATGTCCCTCACTTATATCTTCTCGGACTGTGGGCTTTAGACAGGACTTTACATAAAGGCAGACCCCTCCCCCTCTCCGGTTTTGGCGATCCTTTCTAAACAGACTGTAACCCTGTACATTAACCGCCCCGTCATAGCTATCATCCAGCCATGTCTCAGTTATTCCCACTATGTCATAGTCCTCCTTACACATCACTAATTCCAGTTCCCCAATTTTATTAGTCAGGCTTCTGATATTAGTATACAATACAATTAAGAAGTTTTTGTAAATTTTTTACCCTACACCTTTCCTTCTGAACTGTTCTAGTCTCCATTCCTCCCCCAGTCCCATTACCTTGCCCCCGGTCTCTATCTGCACTATCTTTCCATCCTATAACATAATTACCCACCCTCCCAGTCCCTAGTTTAAAAACTCCTCCAACCTTCTAGCCATCTTCTCCCCCAACACAGCTGCCCCTTCCCCATTGAGGTGCAGCCCATCCCTACGATAGAGCCTGTAGCCGAGAGAGAAGTCGGTCCAGTTCTCCAGGAACCCGAACCCCTCCTTCCTACACCAGTTCTTGAGCCACTTGTTAACCTCCCTAAACTCCCACTGCCTTTCTGTTGTGTCGCTCGTGGTACAGGCAGTATTTTGGAAAACACTGCCTTTGAGGTCCTTGCCCTAAGCTTGTGACCTAAATCCCTAAAATAATTTTTAAGGACGCTCCACATACCTCTAAACTTTGTCATTGGTTGCAATATGGACCATGTCTGCTGGATCTTCTCCAGATCCTCCCGGCAATCTGTTAACCCGATCCGCAATATGTTGAACTTGAGCACCAGGAAGACAACACACCGTTTGATGATCCCGGTCTTTGTGACAGATCGCCCTATCTGTACCCGTAATAACTGAATCTCCCACTATCAGCACGTGTCTGGCCTGCCCTGCTCTCCTGGTCCCCTGATTACTAGAGGTAACATTCCCCTGAATTCCCTTGTGCTCGCCAATGTCCTCAATAATGTTGATTGCGAATATATAAATCACAAATTTTAATCGCGAATATCGGCACTTTGAGAATTTGCGAAGATGTAGAATATCGTGCTATATATTCGTATTTGCGAATATTCTAGATTTTTTTTTATCTGAACCCACGATCCCTCCCTGCTTCTAGCTTGTGGGCCAATGAGAAAGCTGCAATGTCTTTGTCTGAGCTTAGCAACATCCTTAGCAACCAATAGGAAAGTTGCCTACCCCTTACTATATAAGAACCTCCCCAGCAGTCGTTTTTTGCAGTTCTAAGAGAGAGAGCAGTGTCATTGCTGTGCTCTGTGCTTTGCTGTGTAATTACATTAGATAGTTAGTTAGCTCATATATATAATACAGATAGATAGTTGGAGATAGTCAGCATAGGTTAGATAGTGATATAGTGTAGCTGATAGGTTCTGCTGTCCATACATACATGCTACAGACATAGTGCTGTGATGTCACAAGTTCACAACATTACATAGTGCACCAATCAGTAATAAGTAGTCAGACCTGCTAAAATGTGAAGTTGCACGTATTGCGCAAAAATATGCCATTAATTAATATCATTAATTGCCAATTCGCGCAATCGCAAATATATTGGAGCACTCTATCTGCATATAAAGCTATTGTAATGTTCTGCCGTGCCAACCATTTTCTCCAGTCTTAAAAAACTTTTAGCAGCTTGAAAAATATTGCAAATTTGAATATTGCCCCTGCGGCTCATCACTAGTCCTCAAATACTATACTGCAGAAATTTTACTGCCATAAAGATATAGTATGGGTATAGTAATAGAAAAGTCCCATCAATCGCAATAACTCTCTCTCGAAGAGTGCCCTTGCTAGTAACAGTGCCCCCAATAATGATAATACTCCCAATACCCATTACTAGTGCTCCTATATTGTGCCAAATAATAATGGGCACTATAGTGCACCCAGTATTAATAAGGCAACTCTATAGCACACCTCGAATTAATAAGGCACCCCTATAGAGCTCCCAGTAATATTAAGTCGCCTTGATTGTGCCCTCAGTAGTTATAATGTCCCCTATAGTGCCCCGGGAATTTAAATGCTCCTATATTGCCCCCCAATATTTAAAATACCTCCTATAGTGCCCCCCGTACTTACATTCCCCCCTGTAGTGCCTCCAGACCTTGTAGTGCCCCTTGAAGTGCCCACAGTCCCTAAACTTCTCCCTGTAGTGCCCATAGTCTGTATAGTACCCCTTATAGTGCCCACAGTCATTATAATGACCCCCTGTAGTTTCCCCTGTACTTCTAATCCTCCCTGTTGCGCCCTCAGAAATTATAAAACCCAGCCCTTCCAATATACAGGCCCATGTAAATAACATACTGTAATTTTCCTCCCGCCAACATACAGTCTCATGTAAATAACGTCAGTTTCCTGCCTTCAGTGCCCTCCAGCATACAGCCCCAGATACAAAACATTGCTCCCTCCCTTCAACCCCATCCAACACACAGTTCCATGTAAATAACATCACTCCCTCCCTCCAGCCCCCTCCAAAATACAGTCCTAGGTAAGTAACATCACTCCCTTGCTCAGCCACCTCCGATATACAGTCCCATGTAAATTACATCACCCCCTCTTTCCAGACCCCTCCAACATACAGTCCCAAGTTAATAACATCCCTCTCTTCAGCCTTACCAAACAGTCCCATGTAAACAACACCACTCCCAGAACCAAGCAGAGAGGGGTGTCGGAGAGATTAACTACAACTCCCAGCATTCCTCTGGCTCTCATACTGAATCTATCCCTTCACTTACTTCTCCTGAGGTCACAGACGTCATCACAGGTTCTTCACTACTAATTCTGCCATCTGGGGGCCAGGCCCTGAATTTTTTAACCTAGCAATGCCCCTGAATGTCCGTTTTCTTTCTCTCAGGGGGTAGTCTTTTAATTCAATTGCTTCTCTAATAGCGTCTCAGGAATGGTGTTTTCACGGATTAAAGTTCCTTCTTGGGCCTGTTTTATTACAGCAATAACCAAACAGATATAGTCCCTAGCTCCCCAGGCTAAGAACTCTCGGGATGCAACAAGACTCACTAGCTGATGCAACCAAACTGGTCTGTAAACCCAGTCACACCTAACCAAGAAGGGGCAGGACTAGCCAGCCCCCAGCAACCTAATTAAGACTGACAGATTTAACTATTTGTTGTCCAGTTGTTAGGCAGTAATTCACAACACTTAACTCTTTAGAAGTGATTTGCTGGGTCACTGCAGTAGCAATGACGATCTGTTCCATGTTTTTTGAACTGACTGCAAAGCTCTTGTTTTCCTGCGGGGGTGCTGTAGGGAAAATTAGTATCATCAATATGTTCTAAAGCTATAAGCAGCTGACCGGGTAATGTTTGTGGCAGGTGTCTCTCACCCACAGCTGTACAATAGACTGCTCCATATGATATTTGAATGCAATATTCATTTAAATCGAACACTTCTAAATTATTCACTATTCTCTAGGTGCCGTTTTCTGTTTTAGCTTTGATACACTTGTTTTTATTTGTAAGCATGAACTTTACTACAGTATGCGTGATGTCAGTTTTGATTGCTCACTCGACACCCAGGAGCTATATTTCCAAGCATATTGAATTGATGAACAGATACAAAATATCTTTATAGAAATCAATACAGTCTATTCCATCGCTGTAAACCCGACGTAGTCCTTCAGTGTTTGTTTGAATGGGGTTTATTTACTACTGATTCAGACAAAAATGATAAAAAGCATAAAATCTGTTAAAGGGGTTGTCTGGGTTCAGAGACTAACCCGGACATACCCATATTTTCACCCAGACAGCCCTCCTGATATAAGCATTTCATGCTCCTATGCTCTCCTTTGCCCTGCACTGAATCGTGCGAGGCAAAGGCATTTTTAGGAGATCCAGTGAAGTACCGGGCTCTTCTTAGGGCTGCCAGGCGGAGGCCTCCACCTAGCAGTGACAGCACTGATGGGCAAGGGCATCAGTAAAACCCGCCCATCAGAGCCGGTGATGTCACCGAATACACTGCTGGGTGGAAGTCTAAGCCTAGCAATGTAAAAACATAAACAAGAAATCAATACTCATATTAGGAGGGCTGTTTGGGTGAAAATGTGGGTACGTCCAGGTTCAGCTCTGAACCCGAACAACCCCTTTAATTATTGCAATTTCTTATGTGCTGGTGTCTGTATTTAAAGGGTTACATTCAAGGAAATTCCTGTCTAAAAAAAAAATACCGTGGGTGACTTTAAAAACATCACCCCCTATGAAGAAAGTAAGTAAGTTTTTATACACCAATTAACCAGGACCTTAAAGGGGTTGTCTAAGATTTTGATAATGATGGCCTGTCCTCGGGATAGGTCAACAATATCTGACCGGTGGGAGTCTGACTCCCAGGACCACCGCTGATCAGCTGTTTTAAGAGGCCACTGCACTCTGGTGTCACGTTCATCACGTGGCCTAGGCTCAGCTCAGTCCCATTCAAGTGAATACAGCGTAGCTTCAATACCGACCACAGCAAGCATACAATGTGCAGCGCTGTACTTGGTAAAATGTGAGGAGGCTCGACACAAAGGGGCCATGATACTATGAAGGTGGCCGTAAGGGGGCCTGACTGCTGTGTTGGAGCATTATGGGGGTATAACTACTGAGTGGAGGCTCTAAGAGGGCATTGTACTGTGTGGGGCCTTAAGGGAGCATAACTACTAAGAGGGTGGATGTCGTATGGCGATTGTGGGCGGCCTTGATCAGCTGCGAACAGTGGGTTGTAGAGAAGTTGCTGAGGGTCGGGGCCATTCAAAAATCTGCTATGGGACCCAGTGTTTTCTAGTTACACCCCTGCAGATGTATAAAGAAATTACAAGAAAAATACATAAAAAAAATAAACATAATTAGCAACTGAAACCAAGACTCAAGAAATACTGTACAGTTCATTTACTTAACCCACTCACACTGTGACTCAAAGGTGCCCAAAACACCCCCATATGTGTAACATTTGCATATATAGGGGAAATATATGCCATATAGGAATCTATCATCCATGATCATATTATATTGTTTTTAATATATGTATTTTTTGTGCATTTTATGAGAACTACAGGGGAGATTTATTTCCCCCTATACACCAGTTTCATGGCATAAAAAAAAATCACAAACCCTGGGTTTGCAACTTTTTACTTTTAGTAGAAATTGGCGCTTTAACACCGCCCTAGTCACTTTCTGAATAGGGGGCATGGTGATGGCAGGGTGTGGGCAGGGCCATCGGGCCCCGCACATTTATCGTCATTTACACCCGTTTTCCAGCATAAATAATGACTGAAATCTAGAGGTGTAGAGTTCAGTGAGGCATCCGGACTGCCAGAGAAAGTATTTAATTTAGGATGAGGCATGTGGCAGGGGATATGAAGCCCAGAGTTGCATATGACAATCTAGATAAATCTCTCCCTATGCGTTTATAAGGGTGGTTTCACATCACGTTTTATGCCTCCGTTTCACAAATACGGTAGAACAAAAAGGATACAAAAACACAGCACACCGCATTCTTGTATCCTGCACAGTCCGGTAAAAAAAGTATAATTTTTTTTTTACAATGGAACTCTATGGTGAATGGATGCCACTGTATGACATCAGTCTGAGGCATCCTTTAACATAGACATTTTTTGGATACGTTAACAGATGGGAAAAACGGGATGTGAACCCAGCCGAATTTGGAGAATCTGGAGATACTTTTTACCAATCACATAAGGTAAGATATAGAACTGATTATTTTTTACCATATATGTTTATACATTAATTATAATAAATATAACAGGGATTTTTTAGCCACTGTCTTTTGATTCTTTCACAATTATTTTGGATTGCCTCAAAGCCTGATTCCATTTGCTAAATAATATTGATTGATTAAAACAATGCCCTTTTATGAGCATGTATGTAACAATGCAGAGGTGGAGCTATAGGCAGGGGCGGACTGGAAACTTAAACTGGTCCTGGAAAAAAAATTGTGTCATGTTGAAGTCGGGTCCAAATTGAAATATGGGGCAACAGAAGTAAGTGGGGCCAGCAATACCGTAGTGCAGAACAAAATACCGCCCCAGCGGAACTAAATATCACAAATCACTGCCGCCTGCCCCACAGTATGAAGCTGTATCATTGTCCTGAGGACAGCAATATAATCAGGAGGGCACCTGCGGCCACTGGTCAGGTGCATAAGTGCCTGATGCTCCTACATTAATTAATGCCGAGAACATCAGATATTTATGTAGCTGGCTGATGGCCAAGAGGAAGGATTGAGTGGTCCCCTCAGCATTGGCCCACCAAAAAATTTCCCTGTAGGGTCTATGGTCAATTTTAACCATGGCTAAAGGGGGTGCATTGGGACTCAGAAGCTTCAAATTACTCCAGTGTGTGAAAGAATTACTATTGGGGTGCTAACTAGACCAAAGACCTTCTCTTCTGCTTCTTCTTGTCATGTCATGACTACTTGTTCTCTTAGTCAGCTCGATTTATATGACGTTTTATTGCTTCCATTGTAGGTATATGTTGAGCATGCTGTATATAGGTATATAGGGGCACATTTATTAAGACCAACATTTTAGACGCAGGCCTAAGGCTACTTTCACACTAGCGTTCGGGTTTCCGTTCGTGAGCTCCGTTTGAAGGAGCTCACGAGCGGACCCGAACGCAGCCGTCCAGCCCTGATGCAGTCTGAATGGAGGCGGATCCGCTCAGACTGCATCAGTCTGGCGGCGTTCAGCCTCCGCTCCGCTCGCCTCCGCACGGACAGGCGGACAGCTGAACGCTGCTTGCAGCGTTCGGGTGTCCGCCTGGCCGTTCGGAGGCGTGCGGATCCGTGCGGATCCGTCCAGACTTTCAATGTAAGTCAATGGGGACGGATCCGTTTGAAGATGCCACAATGTGGCTCAATCTTCAAGCGGATCCGTCCCCCATTGACTTTACATTGAAAGTCTGGACGGATCCGTCCCAGGCTATTTTCACACTCAGCTTTTTTTTGCTAATATAATGCAGACGGATCCGTTCTGAACGGAGCCTCCGTCTGCATTATTATGAGCGGATCCGTTCAGAACGGATCCGCCCGAACGCTAGTGTGAAAGTAGCCTTAATAAGCCCCTGCGCTGGTGGTAGACCCACCAAGGTTATGTCGAGGCGCCGAACACTTCCTAACTTCAGCGGAACCACTGCCACTTCTAAATGTAAGACAGTTTCCTTGCTGTCTTACATTTAGACCATTTGCTACGGCTAAACCAGGCATTGAAAATTATTAATGAGACACTTTTTAGACTTTGCGCCGCAATCTGTGCGAGAAATACGCCTAATTTAAGCGTATTTCTGTTTAATACATTGGCCTTTGACACCATTTGTAAAAAGCGTAACCTGCTTGGTATACAAAACCTTTACCTTCTGTAGAAAAGTATAGACGACCACACTTTTCTATGCAGCAAAAAAAAAAGCTATGTGCATACACACCAACACAATGGTGGAGATTTATCAAAACTGCTGAAAAGGAAAACTGACTTAGTCGCCCATAGCAACCAATCAGATTTATCCTTTCAGTTTTCTAAGGAGCTCTGAGAAATGAAAGGTGGAATCTGATTGGTTGCTATAAGCAATTAAGCAAGCTTCCCTTTGCACCAGTTTTGATAAATCTACCCCAATGTATTTTAAAGTTACTCTCTTTTGGCATACACTGGGTGCCTGGAGACCCGTGGAGAGTCAGAGGGAGGGGAGTGGTAGTTGTGGCACTGAAAGGAGTAGTGGTGGGTCACAGCGGCAGTCCTCACTCCATAGGGCAGTGAATGGAGGGTGCACCCTTTCTTCCCTCGGGGGGACACCTTGGGACTCCTGTCTGATGTTGGGTGGAGTGCCCTAGATGTTAGGTAGATGGGTACAAGGCAAGAAGGCAGATGTAAGGAGTAAATGACCAGACCTATTTGGTTACAATAAATAAAGTCTCTTTACCGAGGATGATAGGAGTTGCAGTAAATACAGCAGCAATAGGCACATGTGGGGTATTTCATGTTTTAGACACAGGTTTGTTTCCCAAAATTTATGTATAGGCAATGGTAATAGTGGTAATCCTTCCTGAGCCTCTCTAGATACAATTTGCAATTTTTCCAAATAACCACAAGCATGCAAATCTATTCTCATTAACTCTTTCTGCAATTCCCAGTCTGCGAGGTGCAGATCTTAGATCCGGATGACCAGTCTGTCTCAAAGTGTGGTGGGTGCCAGAGGCAATTAACCCTCTCCACGTGCAGTAAAGTCTTATTGCCATAAACATGCTTTGTCTTTGTCCTGCTCGACCTTGATGATTCTAAACCTTCTATAAATGGCTGCTCTCTTTCTCTCAGAAGTCTTCTCTCAGTTCAGCTGCTTTCTGGTGCACCACAATGATATGCAATTTTCAGTGTTTTCCTGGATCAGGCTTTTCTTCAGGCCTACTTCTCAGAAGCTCACGCATGTTGCCTCTAGCTCTGATAACTAGAGACACTCTCGCTCTACAAGCCAAGGTCGGCAGGTCCTGCATGTTTCCCAGAAATTTAACAAAGACTGTCAGATTTAACTATTTGTTGCCCATAAAGAACTACAAATAACAATATCAAACCTAACTCTGTAGTATTAAATTAACCAATGGATTGATCCACCAGTAGACTGCACATGCACTGGGACTTTTCCCTGCTCATAACGAGAAGTAAAACAAAACGTTAACACGTTAACCCGTTCAAGCAACAGCCAGTTTGGACATTTTTCAAATATGACATGTATCACTTTATGTGGTAATAACTTTGAAACGCTTTTACTTATCCAAGCCATTCTCAGATTGTTTTTTCGTGACACATTGTACTTCATGTTAGTAGTGAATATGAGTGTATCAACTTTATGCATAAAAAAAAAATTGCTTAAAATTTTGAAAAATTAGCTATTTTCAAAATTTGAATTTCTCCACTTTTAAGACAGATAGTGATACTTCACAAAATAGTTATTACTTTACACTCCCCATATGTATAGTTTATGTTTGCATAATTTTGTAAATGTAATTTTAGAAGCAAATTTTAAATTTTTTAAGAAAATTGCCAAAACCCACTTTTTTAAGGACCAGTTCAGTTATGGAGTCGCTTTGTGGGACTTACACAGTGGAAACCACCCCTAAATGACCCCATTGTAGAAACTACACCCATCAAGATATTCAAAAATTATTTTACAAACTTTGTTAATCCTTTAGGTGTTCCACAAGAATTTAATCAAAATGGAGGGGAAATTTAAAATTTTCATTTTTTTGTGCAGATTTTCCATTTTTATAAATTTTTCCTATTACACAGTAAGGTTAACCAATCAGCCTGTGTAAATCAGCCTGATAAGGAGCCCAAGGGGCTGCACTAACCGTTCTGGAGCCCAGCCACGCCCCCCTGTGAAGGAGCCCAGCACCGCCTGTATCCACGAATCTCCTCCTTGCTCATGAAGTCAGATTGCCGCAATCTTGCGATGCGCGAGCTCGTGCATGCGTAGTGTTCCTTCCCTGTGCTGGCATCAGCCTCAGGGAAGCAACTGACTTTGTGAGCAAGGAGGAGATTCCTGGATACAGGTGGTGCTGGGCTCCTTCACAGGGGGGCTTGGCTGGGCTCCAGAACGGTTAGTGCAGCCCCTTGGGCTCCTTACCAGCCTGATTTACATTTATATAAAATCATTTTTTACACTCAATAAAACCACTCAGAGATACGGGACAGGTATATTGCGGACATGCTAGCGGCGATCTAGCCGTGCATGTCCGCATCTCTATAGGGTAAAAAGAGGTGACAGAATCCCTTTAAGGCTGATCAGACCCTCGGGGTCTGATCAGCCTTAGGTACATGGCAGCCCAGACGCCTTACCATGGCAACCATCAGGCCGCTGCCATTGCAGCAGCGGTGGCCCAATGCAACAGAGAGGGAGCTCCCTCCCTCTTAACCCCATGGATGCCGCAGGCGGCTACTGACTGTGGCATCTATGGGATTGAAGGGCTGAGATCAGTGCTAGCACCAATTTCGGCTGTAGCAGCAGAGTGTCAGCTGTAAGTTACAGCTGGCACTCTCTGCTGATGGTGGTGGCTCCATTCCTGAGCCGCTGTCATCACACTGAGGCCGGCTGAAGGGGCATCAGGAGGCAATGGACGCATATGGGGGGCAATATGGGGCCACTAAATTACTGGGGGTCATTATATCAATGGGGGCACAGAGTGGAGCTCACAGCCTGAAAGTGGCATTTTCACACTAAAGCGCCCCAATTGGTTAATCATTCTGATTGGGCCCTTGCCGGCTTCCCAGGTGTCTCTGCTTTCGGGGAGAGTGGAGACTCCGGGGCTGTGATGCTTTATAGTGTTACAGCCCCGGTAAGCAGTTTGGACTTGACTGTACTTCCAAACGCAGTAAATTACTTGCAATATGGATGTACAGTTGCGTCCAAATGCATGAAGGGTTTAAACGTGTGTCTTAAGAGTATGTGAGGTATATTGTAAAAGCAATAAACCTTAGCCAGGTTGTACATATTGTTTTTCTTTAACACAATCTTTGGGCAGGTATTGGTTTTCATTGAAGAGACCCATGTTGTGTGTGAAGAGTAATTTACAGGCAGTGCTTCATGGGAAAAACATATGCAAAGAAGGTCTCCTAAGGCATCTTTTCCAGCCACTCAGTAACCTGCTTTGTACTGATGAGAAATCACTGAAAAAGATACAAAAAGATACAAAATATCCTGCACAATATGATAACTGAATATGCCAATGTACGTGGCAACCTTTATAAAGGAAACAAACACGGAAAATAATGTTACCAATATTACCTTTTTCAGTGATTTTTGTTGAGTTTATGTTCTTGAATTGACTTCCTATTTTTCCTTGGGAGTAGCATTTGCGCACTTTTTTCCCTGCCTATCCCACAGGTGGCATTGATAAGGTGGTGCATATAGCTGTGCGTGCTCCTCTTATCAGTTTTTGGATGCACATAGTGGTACGGTAACTAAGAGCAGCACACTATATGTGCAGGGTCTGCTGTCCTAAATATAGATGCCCAACTGCATAAGCCAGTTTAGAGTAGGACCTGCCTGACGGAGACCACCTTGGCGGAGGTAGGTGGGCACTGATGTGTTTTGATTGAAATATATTGTCTGAGAGTCAGAATGAGGGCTTAGTCCATATACAGTGTTTTCATCTATTGTATTAGTGTCTAATTTTCTGTGAATTTTCTTTTGTACTGAGGAGGCCCAAGAACCAGCAAGAAACAGATAAAATGGGCATCTCTTCCTTTTTGGTAATCTCTGGCTGTTATGACCGTTTTCTTCTTCCTGAGGAGAGCTAATTTGCATACCAGCTAGATATCTTCATGAGAACATGTACCTTCCCAGAGCTCCATCAAGGCATCACATCCAGTCAATCAGAACCCTATTCTGTACTGATGAAGAGCAGAAGCCTCAACATTTGCCTAAGACAACTTTCATTCATTCATCCCTACGTCTTACTTCATAGAAGTATATACAGTATCTCTTTTGACAGTGGAGAAGGAAATATATCTCTGGTTCTATGTGAGAGCTAATTGCAATGCACTCCTGGTAGAAGGGGGTGCTTAATGAGCTTTTACCTGCCCACAAAAAGGCAAGTCCTCTAGACGTATAAAAAAAACAACAACTTTTTTTTTAATTTGTGTCATAGTAACATAGTACATAAGGCCGAAAAAAGACATTTGTCCATCCGGTTCGGCCTGTCATCCTGCAAGTTGATACAGAGGAAGGCAAAAAAAAAAACTGTGAGGTAGAAGCCAATTATCCTCACTTTAGGGGAAATAAAAAATTCCTTCCCGACTCCAATCAGCCAATCAGAATAACTCCCTGGATCAACGACCCCTCTCTAGTAGCTATAGCCTGTAATATTATTACGCTCCAGAAATACATCCAGGCCGCTCTTGAATTCCTTTATTGTACTCACCATCACCACCTCCTCAGGCAGAGAGCTCCATAGTCTCACTGCTCTTACCGTAAAGAATCCTCTTCTATGTTTGTGTACAAACCTTCTTTCCTCCAGACGCAGAGGATGTCCCCTCGTCACAGTCCTGGGGATAAATAGATGATGGGAGAGATCTCTGTACTGACCCCTGATATATTTATACATAGTAATTAGATCTCCCCTCAGTCGTCTTTTTTCTAAAGTGAATAACCCTAATTTTGATCATCTTTCAGGGTACTGTAGTTGCCCCATTCCAGTTATTACTTTAGTTGCCCTCCTCTGGACCCTCTCCAGCTCTGCTATGTCTGCCTTGTTCACTGGAGCCCAGAACTGTACACAGTACTCCATGTGTGGTCTGACTAATGATTTGTAAAGTGGTAGGACTATGTTCTCATCACGGGCATCTATGCCCCTTTTGATGCAACCCATTATCTTATTGGCCTTGGCAGCAGCTGCCTGACATTGTTTTTTGCAGCTTAGTTTGCTGTTTATTAAAATTACTAGATCCTTTTCCATGTCAGTGTTACCGAGTGTTTTACCATTTAGTATGTACGGGTGACTTGCATTATTCCTTCCCATGTGCATAACTTTACATTTGTCAGTGTTAAACCTCATCTGCCACTTATCTGCCCAAGCCTCCAATCTATCCAGATCCCTCTGTAGTAGTATACTGTCCTCTTCAGTGTTAATTACTTTACACAGTTTAGTGTCATCTGCGAAAATTGATACTTTACTGCGCAAGCCTTCTACAAGATCATTAATAAATATATTGAAGAGAATAGGGCCCAATACTGACCCCTGAGGTACCCCACTAGTGACAGTGACCCAATCTGAGTGTGTACCATTAATAACCACCCTCTGTTTTCTATCATTGAGCCAGTTACTTACCCACATACAGACGTTTTCTCCCAGTCCGAGCATTCTCATTTTATATACTAACCTTTTATGTGGTCAAATGCTTTGGAGAAGTCCAGATACACGACATCCATTGATTCGCCGCTGTCAAGTCTAGAACTTACCTCCTAATAGAAACTGATTAAATTAGTTTGGCATAAACCGATCCCTCACGAAGCCATGCTGATATGGCGTTATTTGCTTATTTCCGTTAAGATGCTCTAACATAGCATCTCTCAGAAAACCTTCAAACAGTTTACCCACAACAGATGTTAAACTTACCGGCCTATAGTTTCCCTTTTATTGACATCGCATATGCCATTACATTTAGTATGTTGGATGTATGTAAGAAATATAAGACAAATGGAAGCGAGCATGACTCCAGGATCAGACTACACAGAGTTTGTTTGTAGTCTGTTACCATGCAAATATATAAGTCTGCATAGGAGCTGTAGACACAGAATGGTAGGAGATATTTTAAGCAAGCCTATTAGCAAAGATGCTTAATTTTTTTATGTATAGTACCAATAAAAATATGATTATGAAGGTGTAGCCTTTGAACAGAGACAAATATTTCACTTCTATAGATTTTTTTTACGTTACATATAATGTATATAATTTCTATCTTGGCTGCTCAGATATATATAGACAATGGGAGTCATTTACTAAGAATATTTATGCCAATTTGTGGCATAAAAAAGGCACCACACTCCATTTTGCTTCTTTTTAAACACAACACTTAACAGGAGGCATAATGGGGGCTTGGCTATCGTCGCCAGCAAATTTACAAAAATTTACACCTTTTAATAACAATTACACCAAGAACTGGAGTAGAATTCCATCTAGGCGCACAGACTGCGGGAGGATGCACCTAATTTATAAGGAGGCATGCACCTTGATATAAATTAGCCGCATCCTCTGGCAGTGCAGGAGCTATCAAAGACTGTCGTAAAATGCTAGTTTTTGATAAATGATCCCCAATATATGCATAACCCATCAACGTTTCTATGGGTCTAGAAGATTATAAAACACCAGAATTTACATATTTTATAACAATCTTTTATTTTATCTGCAGAAAATGTGACCTTCGGAAAATGTCATCATTTACTATTGTCAAAATTCGTATTCACTTTTGTATCTATAATAACCTTTTATACTGTATCAAGTGAGAATCACTGAACTTTACCAGCAAGATGTAGACACTCAGAGTTTATGGCAGAATGAATCGGTAAAAGACCTTGTATATTTATGCATTGGACTCCCCTGTAAATATACTTTCCTGTAAGTAATACTGTCGCGCAGGAAATATAATCAGCAGCTCAGGGACATTTTTCATCTTTTTTTGCTTTGCGGCAGAGAAGAGTTTGTACCTTATACAGAAAATGTAAATATGTCACTGCGTATTGTTTTCCTGGTGTTTTCCTATTCTGTTTGGTTTGATTTTAGCACCGCGGTTAGAAACAGAGGAGGAAAAGATTGATTGCCTCATTTTCTCGTGAGTCCTCTTTGGTCGGCAACATGTAAATCAGGCAGCTGGGCTCACGCTGTGTTCTTACACCTTCCCAATTTTACATCAAATTATGAAAACAAATACAGGGGATTGTAAGAACTAAGCATTGTTATGTTAAGTCGGAGCTATATGCCTGCCGATGTCTTATGTGACACTATGTAAAGAACATTTCCACAATTATTGTTTACCTTGACGCAATTAGCATTCCTTATGTAAATACATCGCAATTTTTTTTTTAAAATGAACGCATTTTTATGGCTCCATGTCCAGCAGAGCATTGAGTACAAACTCCTACTTCCATTAGGAGACCTTCCTACGCTCCCATTAGGAGACCTACCTACACTTCCATTAGGAGACCTTCCTACTCTTTCACTAGGTGACCTTCCTACACTTCTGAATGGCAGTAACAACCCCAGGAGTACCACGATATTGCACTTGTTTTAGGCCTTACTCCAGACCATTAACTTAAAGTGTAGGTTTTTTGTTTTTTTTTCATTTTTATAATATACTAGCAGAAGGACCCGGCTTCGCACGGGTATATTTAATCTATTTAATTTAATGTTTGTGTGTGTCGTTAAAAGATGGTGGTGAAAGGTCCTCTTTAAGGAGCAGGTGCTGTAGAGGTCATTGTTAAGGGGGCGGGCCCCTGTGGAGGTCACTGTCAAGGGGCTGGAGTGCTGTGGAACTTACTGTTAAAGGGGCAGGCTGCTGTAAAAGTCAAAGTTAAGGGGGTGGGCTGCTGTGGAGGTCCCAGACGTGGAACTGTGTGGAGGTTAGTGTTAAGGGGTGGGGGACTGTGGAAGTCACTGTTAAGGGGGCGGGGTGCTGTAGATGTCACTGTTATAGTGGATACTGTCGATATTTTTTAATATTAAATGATATAGATAAAATATACTCGTGTGAAGCCGGGTCCTTCTGCTAGTAAAAAATAAAAAACAGACATCATCATCAAAGCTAGTACCAGCTGTGATAAACCCACTGTGCCACGTGTCCTACCTCCTCTAAGGGATGCAGACAGTATCCCCCATAACAGTGACCTTTACAGCACCCTGCCCCCTTAACAGTTACCTACACAGCCCCCACCCCTTTACACTGACCTCCCGACAGTGCCCTGCATCCTTAACTTTGACCTTCACAGCAGCCCGCTCCTTTAACAGTGAGTTTCACAGCACCCCATTTCCTTAACGGTGACCTCCGCAGTGCCCGCCCCTTTAACAGTGAACTCCACAGCAGCTGCCCCTTTAATACTGGCCCCTGCCCCTTAACAGTGACCTCCTTAGCAGCTGCCCCTTTAATACTGGCCCCTGCCCCTTAACAGTGACCTCCACAGCAGCTGCCCCTTTAATAGTGGCCCATGCCCTCTTAACATTGACCTCTACAGTGCCCTGCCCCTTTAAGGCTAGGGCTACACGACGAAAAGTGTCACGCAAATTTTTTTATAGTTCGAAGCCGTGGTGTCGCGACAATCTGCGACTGACACAACAGTCACAAAAAAAATTCATCCAAGATGTCGCGTCACAGTCAGTGTTGAGCAAGTCTCCACAGTTATCTAAACAGAAGACAGAGGAGCGTTGCTAAGGCTCAAAATGGGCCACCAATAGAGGTGTACAATTTCAGCACTTAAAGTATATTACAAAAATGGTCAGTATCACTGCCCCTACACATTACAAAAAGAAAAAAAGAAGTTGACAGTTACACTTAAAGAAGAATGTCCACTTTTTTGCCCCATATCATTTTTAAGGCTATGGACACCGTTGGGGACAATTTTTTTTTATGATTGCATTCTACTAATTTTCGGCTATACATTTTTTTGTCAGTCTTTATTAAAACTTTTCAACATTTTTTCCAGCTTTCACTTTCAGCGCATTTGCACACTGTTGCTTCCCACTTCTCAGTGAATCTGTCAGAGAGCTGCTCTGATGGCTCAATCTGTAGCCCTTACCTCTGAACTCCTGACAGCTTGTACACACTCATTATATCTGAATTCATATCAGTTTGTTCACAACTTAACTTAAATAAATGTTTATGAGCTGTCAGGCGTTCAGAGATAAGGGTTGCAGTTACAGATCAAGCTGTCAGAGCAGTTCTCTGACGGATTCACTGAGAAGGGGGAAGCAGCAGATGCAGGAAAGTAAAAGCTGTAGAGGAAGAACTGTTAAAAATGTTTAATAAAGAGCAACTAAAAAATTTTTGGGGGATGATTAAAAAATGCCCCCAATGTTGTCCATAGGCTTTAGTTTTGTTTTTTTTGGGCTCTGTCTTTCTGATACCAAGGTCTACATTTTCTTTAAAATCATAAAGAGCACCTGCGAGCTATCCTGACTTGTCTATTTCAGTAAATACTTGTATTCTTCATGAAATAATAATTCTGGGTTTCCAGATTATTAAATAAAGAAAATTATCGAATGGACGCTGCTCTTTTCCTTGTTGCTCTCCACTTCCTGGTCCTGGGCTCAACATACAAGAATTGCCTTGGACTGCTTGAAAATCACTGGTTGAGGTAGGTCATGACAAATAGTTATTTTATGGGGAAGTAGCCACTGAAACAAACATGTCTAGAAAGGTGACAGGTCCTCTTTAATTAATGCCTAGTATGCGGCATAGCGGTCTGACCTGCTGTGCCGCACACAGAACATTCAGCATCCCCCGATGAAGCAAACTCTGGATGAATGTTTAGGGGAGCTCCAGAGAGAGATTCCTACAGATTGTGCCACCTTTTATAGGGCAAACACTCAATACTTTATAGGGTGATACTAGACGACACCTTTAGGAGTGTTCAAAAATGATTTAAAGCTGCCCCACTGTACGGTGAGTACACCACTACATGTAAGTAGTACAGACCCATTCCCTCTGGTGATGGCAGATAGAATTTTAGCATTCAACTCAGTGGCTCTGCATGGTATTGTGAGCTCTGTATCAGAAAATGTATAGAATTCAGTTGTAAGAGTCTTCTATCTCCTCCTCATGTCCCAGTCTTGGGGTTCAGCTGCCGATATCATTCATTTAATGTCTTTATTTTCCTTTATTCATTTACAACTCCCGGTTCATACAGTGGAGGTGTGAATAACAGTGAGTCGACAATTCCTTTCTCTCCTAATTCTACTCTCATCATCCTCTACCAAGCCCTGACTGTAGTGGAGGAGAACAGTCTTTGGGGGATGGGTCTTATAAAGTGATGCTGGAACATATAATGATGTGCCCCTTATCCAGACGTTACCAGCCCACAGTCCAGCAATTACAACCTCCATGGCCAGCCAAGCTGCCAGTGCCTACCTGCTGATGTCCTCATAAAGGGCACTGCTGGCATCAGGAGGATCTAGAGATGTTAGACAATGTCTTGTACAATATGTTCTCTATAATAAGAATTGATAACAAGCATCTTGTGTCTTTATTACCAGTCACGTACCGGGTTGTCCGGCCGCTATGCGGAGTTCTAGTGGTTGCTGCTGTGATTGACATCTTTTGCTGGTGAGTTTCCAGTTTTCTTCTACGCTACACATCACATTATTCTCTATACACTGTACTGTCTGACCTACAGGGGGCGCAGTAACAACTGCAGCCAGGCTATAATGCAGGGGCTGGATCGGGCAGGGATATCATCAGGTAACCGCTGCCCCCCCCCCCTTTCCCGGTGCTGTATTATGATGTAATATATGTACACTACAGCACCATATCCTTCCTACCTGTTATATACTGCACCTTTATATCTCACCCCCTGTAGTGGGGGAGGGGTTTGTGGGTATATTCTGATGGGGAACTGAAGATTGTCATCTGTACCAGCTCATGTCTAATACCATCTACTACCTGCTGATGGTTTCCTTTTTATTTTGTAGTAATTCCAAAACCAGTAATGCAGCTAGGGAGAAAAAACAACTCAGGAGCCATGGACATTATCCAGGACAAAACACTGATATTGACAAACTAGTAAAAACCAGAGAAAGATAATAAAGAAAACATTTTTGTAGGAAGAAACACCGTAGTGGAAGTGCCTCACCAGTTGTCTTAGTGGGTAGGTGCACTCCCCTCAGCACCCCCTGTGCTGTGGCGGAGTAGTATTGGATAAAATAACTGGGTGGGGGGCACTCTATATTTGATCATAATTCGCCCAGCCGATAAGGGAGGAGCAATTGTGATTCTCAATGCAGAAGACTACATACAGGAATGTAAAAGATAGTTGAATGATGTTACAACATACATTAAACTAAAACAAGACCCCACGGAAGAATATTATAAACAGCTTGACCCGGTATTGCAAAAAGGGCACCACACTGGGTACCCTTTTGGAACAAGAAGCGAAATACATCACTGACACACAAAAAAGGATACCCGTACTATACTGTTCCCCTAAAATACATAAGGACATAAATAAACCACCGGGTCGGCCCATAGTATCAGGGATTAACTCTATATTCTCAAACCTATCCCGCTATATTGATAAGACACTACAACCGGTGGTAAGAAATATACCTTCATACATTAAGGACACCACCGATATAATACAAATACTAGAACAGATTGAATATAAAGAAAAATGGATTTTGGGTACCTTGGATGTTAATTCCCTATACACCATTATTGACCACACACATGGGTTGGGAGCACTTCACAAGCAACTTACAGTGAACAGCACATTGAAGGAAGAACAAATTACATTCTTGATAGAAGGAGTTAAATATATGATAACGCACAATTATTTTACTTTTGAAGAGAAATTCTATGTCAGAAGGGCACCACCATGGGGACCAGATTCGCCTCCAGTTATGCCAATCTGTTCATGGCACAATGGGAGGCTGAAACCATCCAGCCACTCGTGGGTGCGAGTCTGGCCCTATGGCAGGACACAGCAGAATCATTAAATACCTTCCTTATGAATATTAATTCCAATGACAGAAATCTCAAATTCACCTCCACCATTAGTGAGACTATTGTACAGTTTTTGGATCTCGATATTAGGGTAGAACATCAGAAATTAGTATGTAGCACTTACCTCAAGCCAGTGACAAAGAATAGCTTCATCCTATACTCAAATATCTCATCTCTAAGAGTCAATTTAGGAGAATAAAACGCAATTGTACTCGGGAACAACAATTCAAAATAGAGGCCAGAGATCTGGAACAACAATTTTTGGACAAACAATATCCCCCACAGTTACTGGAAAAATCACTTAATAAAGTGAGAGAAATGAGTAGAGTAGACTTTTTCACATCCAATCAGATGACACTATCAGAATAATTTTACCATTTAACGTACAGCATAAGTTGATTGAAAAAATCATTGGGAACCATTGGCACCACCTATTGGATGACAAGGTCATTGGACCCATACTCACAAACACTCCCCAGATCACATACACCAAGGTTTAAAAAAAGCACCCTTGGTTAAAAACAACAAGAAAAACACTGGCAAACTGGTTGTCCTTTAGCGGGTTCCATAGATGCGGATGTTGTTCCAATTGCAAGATCACATCCTTCCCCAAGAAAATTTTGAGGGCGCAATCTGCACAAAATATATTTTACTTAGACATTAAAGAAGGCTTAACATGTGACTCTACGGATATAATATATCTAATAGAGTGCCCATGTCACAAACAATATATAGGGAGAACAAAAAGAACCTTGAGGAAAAGAATAACAGAACATGTTTTAAACACAAAAAAAAAGGGTATGAATTACATTCCCCATCTAAACACTATAAGGACTACCACGGAAGTGACCCCTCCTCACTCAAGTATATGGCATTAGAAAGAATCAAAAAACCATGGAGGGGAGGCAACCATATTGCACAAATGTCCAGAATGGAATCTAGGAGGATTTTTGATTTCAACACTATTATTCCTAGAGGCCTTAATGGCGAGATGGAGCTGTTTGGATTCCTATGAATAGGGTGTGGGCCCACTTTGGGATGGGACATCTGCGTCCGGCTGTTCTCAGCACCCAGATCTCCCCTCCTAAGTGGGCCAGCACCCTACTGCCATCATATCCATCATCGCCATTACGCGTATTGCTAGTATATACAGACGTGGACAAAATTGTTGGTACCCTTTGGTCAATGAAAGAAAAAGTCACAATGGTCACAGAAATAACTTTAATCTGACAAAAGTAATAATAAATTAAAATTCTATAAATGTTAACCAATGAAAGTCAGACATTGTTTTTCAACCATGCTTCAACAGAATTATGTAAAAAAATAAACTCATGAAACAGGCATGGACAAAAATGATGGTACCCCTAACTTAATATTTTGTTGCGCAACCTTTTGAGGCAATCACTGCAATCAAACGCTTCCTGTAACTGTCAATGAGACATCTGCACCTCTCAGCAGGTATTTTGGCCCACTCCTCATGAGCAAACTGCTCCAGTTGTGTCCGGTTTGAAGGGTGCCTTTTCCAGACTGCATGTTTCAGCTCCTTCCAAAGATGCTCAATAGGATTGAGGTCAGGGCTCATAGAAGGCCACTTTAGAATAGTCCAATTTTTTCCTCTTAGCCATTCTTGGGTGTTTTTAGCGGTGTGTTTTGGGTCATTGTCCTGTTGCAAGACCCATGACCTGCGACTGAGACCAAGCTTTCTGACACTGGCTAGTACATTTCTCTCTAGAATTCCTTGATAGTCTTGAGATTTCATTGTACCCTGCACAGATTCAAGACACCCTGTGCCAGACGCAGCAAAGCAGCCCCAGAACATAACAGAGCCTCCTCCATGTTTCACAGTAGGGACAGTGTTCTTTTCTTGATATGCTTCATTTTTTCGTCTGTGAACATACAGCTGATGTGCCTTGGCAAAAACTTCGATTTTTGTCTCATCTGTCCACAGGACATTCTCCCAGAAGCTTTGTGGCTTGTCAACATGTAGTTTGGCATATTCCAGTCTTGCTTTTTTATGATTCGTTTTCAACAATGGTGTCCTCCTTGGTCGTCTCCCATGTAGTCCACTTTGGCTCAAACAACGACGGATGGTGCGATCTGACACTGATGTTCCTTGAGCATGAAGTTCACCTTGAATCTCTTTAGAAGTCTTTCTAGGCTCTTTTGTTACCATTCGGATTATCCGTCTCTTAGATTTGTCATCAATTTTCCTCCTGCGGCCACGTCCAGGGAGGTTGGCTACAGTCCCATGGATCTTAAACTTATGAATAATATGTGCAACTGTACTCACAGGAACATCTAGTTGCTTGGAGATGGTCTTATAGCCTTTACCTTTAACATGCTTGTCTATAATTTTCTTTCTGATCTCTTGAGACAGCTCTTTCCTTTGCTTCCTCTGGTCCATGTCGAGTGTGGTACACACCATATCACCAAACAACACAGTGATTACCTGGAGCCATATATATAGGCCCAATGGCTGATTACAAGGTTGTAGACACCTGTGATGCTAATTAGTGGACACACCTTGAATTAACATGTCCCTTTGGTCACATTATGTTCTGTGTTTTCTAGGGGTACCATCATTTTTGTCCATGCCTGTTTCATGAGTTTATTTTTTTACATAATTCTGTTGAAGCATGGTTGAAAAACAATGTCTGACTTTCATTGGTTAACATTTATAGAATTTTAATTTATTATTACTTTTGTCAGATTAAAGTTATTTCTGTGACCATTGTGACTTTTTCTTTCATTGACCAAAGGGTACCAACAATTTTGTCCACGTCTGTACACTGAAGTCCGCATATACAATCTTACACATGTACTGTATACCATCCCCTGGACCTCAAAATAAGACATATTTATAGATTCCAGATTGCTAGCTACCTCTACATCATCCAATCCCGATATTTTATATAATTATACAATGTTGTATGTAGTTTTATATCAAATTTGGATATATGCAACTCTGCAATCAAAGATATATGGAAAACGCATATGCGTTTTTGAAAAACACATGAGAGACTCATATGCGTTTTTCTCATTATTATATATGGTTATCACTTGGGTAGTATACAGCTGCCATTTTGAACATATACCCTCTATAGATACAATAATTGCACGTTTCTCTGTCTCTTAGTTACAAAGAGGTGACATTTTATGTTTTTATATGTTTTACATTTAACATTTTATGCTTTATATATTTCGTATAGCATACATTTTATGTTCAGTAATGCATGTGTTTGCATATTTGTGTGTTATGTATGCTATATGTTACATAACTTTCAGACAGGTAAGGGTACTTTCACACTTGTGGCAGGACGGATCCGACAGGCTGTTCACCCTGTCGGATCCGTCCTTCCGCTATTTCGCTGTGCCGCCGGACTATAATGGGGACGGGGCGGCGCTCCGGCGCAGTACGGCAGTTCGCGGTCAGAGGCCGCCGGACTAAAAAGTCGGACATGCAGGACTTTTAGTCCGACGGCCTTTAGCCTGTGCACTGCCGTACTGCGCCGGAGTATAGTCAATGGGAACGGAGTGGCGGTCCGGCGGCACAGCGAAATAGCGGAAGGACGGATCCGATAGGGTGAACAGCCTGTCGGATCCGTCCTGCGGCAAGTGTGAAAGTAGCCTTACTATAACACTCATAGTGGACAGCTTCTCTGTCTTCTAATGGATTTTATATATGGCATATGTATGATGTTGAGCCGAATTTACACATATACAGCCTAACTACCTTGCTTTGAATGAACATATGTATTTTCCTTCCCCCTCCCCTTGGTTGTGAAAGGAATATATGAAAAATGCACTGAAAACGCAATGCGGTTTACTCAAGATATACAGATAGAGCTTAAATGGTACATGGTTACCACTCTGAATATACCCCTGACGGGACTGACATTGCCTGCATGTGTCCCATGAAGCCTTCTGCCCAGCATACAATGCCAAACAATCCATTCACATATGTGAGGATCGGACAGATGATGCTTTGAAAAGTAGATGCCCATATAGGGGCAATTCCCAATATAGGAAGAAAACTCTGAATTCCGCATTTTCTAAAAACCCTCACTGTCCCAGAATGCATTGCCTGATTGATAGCTGCCCTATAAGAAGCAGCCTCTCACACTCACTGTTCAACCACTGAGGAAGAGGTACCTTTAACCCCGAAACACGTCTGGCACTGAACAGTGAGGGCTAAAAGAATAGCGACTTTAAGGATACCGGAGTTTTGAAAATATCTACAACAAAGTTCACGAAATTAAATTACTGCATAACAATCTGCTCGCAAATACGGAATCAAAGACATCCCCCCGAAGTCACATAACACGTCAGTTGATACATCACGAGGGGTGCCGCGGACTATGTGGGACGCCACGTAGGTCCTTGCAGGGAAAACGAGGAGGAAATCCTATGTTGCCTGATTACAACCACAACCACAACGCCAGCTAACAGTCGGATCCCGGATCCCCGCACACACTTCCAGAGAGAGTGGTAAGATACATAATTTTTAATACTAAGAGGGACACTCACTATAAGACTGTTTCAAGTTGGAATGTGGCGATGGCTATGCAATTAATTATTGCATTGTAGACTGGCAGCGGAGCTGATACAGCCCACAATATTTGAGATCAGCTTATTGTATATCATCCTTGGGATTTAGCACATTTTTCATCTACCAGAGATAACACTAGCCACCGCTATATAGAGGATCCTACTAGTATATACAACGATTACGGCTGTGACATCGCCACCATTTGTATTGTTTGGATTATAGAGCCTAGACTATATAGATTTTAACTTAAAGCTGATTCAATACATTTTATACCACGGGTTTTGAGATGTTTTAAGATTTCAATGAGGTTTTTTGGTTATATGTTTATTGTCTTTATGGTATTGTCTATTTGTGCATTTGAATAAATTATATTCTACCTATATACATGTGACTCCAAATATAGAGTGCCCCCCACCCAGTTTTTTTTATCTAAGAAAACATCTTGCCTTACAGGTTTCCATAAATGGATGAAGAAAAAGACCCTGTAACGGTCACGTACACACACACACAGGGGGGAGGATAGTGACCACTGCGCTCCACCCTCACCCCTGGCCCTGCCTACTTGCCTCACGAGTCCTGATGACAGGGGACAACTGGACGGCAATCCCTAACTTAGGTTACGTGCGGGAAGGACAGACAACACAAATAACGGATAGTGAACGGACCGGGTCAAAATCAAGAGGACAACGCAGTAGAGAGGGATAAGCAAAGAAAGGTCAGGAGAAGCCGGGGTCATAAATACCAGGAGAGTCGAGAAGTACCAAAGGAGTCCGCAAAGAATAGTCAGGTGGAAGCCGAGGTCAATATACCAGGAAGGATGCGCAGTACAGGAGAAGCAGGCAAAGGATCGTCGGGGAACAGGATCAGGTAAGTACACAGGTATCCAACAACTGCCAGGAACCTAAATTAACAGGAAACCTGTGGCCAGCAGGCTGCCTGTATTTATAGTGGGGAGTGAGGGTCATGTGACATGACCAGCGTCACATGACCGACAGACCGACCAGTCGAGCACCGAGTGATCAGCTCGGCGCTCAAGGCAGGCCTAGGAGCAGGGAGCCTCCCAGCTAGCAAAGCCACCCTGGGAACGAGGTCAAACACAGATCCTCGCTCCCGAAGCTAAGCAGCAGGTCTGCGGCTGATTGGAGACCGAGTGCGCCTTCGGCACCCTGTTACAGTACCCCCCCCCCCCTTTTACGAGGGGCCACTGGACCCAAGACTTCAGGCGATGGCCTTTCAGGGTGTTCTAAATGAAATTTTCGAACAAGTCTACGAGCATGAACCTCTCTGGCAGGTACCCAAGATCTCTCTTCAGGTCCATACCCCTTCCAGTGAATCAGGTACTACAAGGAATTACGCACCTTCCTGACATCCATTATTTTAGACACCACATACTCGACAGCATCATCAACAAGAACCGGCAGAGGCGAGGATTTAGATGGTACTACCGGTTCAAAATATTTTTTAAGTAGAGATTTATGGAACACATTATGAATGTGGAATGACTCGGGCAGCTCCAACCTAAACGATACCGGGTTAATCACCTCCATGATCTTATATAGTCCAATAAAACGAGGAGCAAACTTTTTTGAAATCTACCTTAAGGCTGAGTTCACACGAGCGTGACAGATTTGGTCCGGATGCGTTCAGGGTGCGTTCAGTTAAACTCGCACCATTTTGCAAGCAAGTTCAGTCAGTTTTGGCTGCAATTGCGTTTAGTTGTTCAGTTTTTTCCGCGCGGGTGCAATGCGTTTTGATGCTTTTTTCACGCGCGTGATAAAAAACTGAAGGTTTACAAACAACATCTCCTAGCAACCATCAGTGAAAAAGGCATTGCATCCGCACTTGCTTGCAGATGCAATGCGTTATTAACGCAGCCCCATTCACTTCTATGGGGCCAGGGCTGCGTGAAAAACGCTGAATATAGAACATGCTGCGATTTTAAAGCATTGCAGAAGTGATGCATGAAAAAAAATGCTCATGTGCACAGCCCCATTGAAATGAATGGGTCAGGATTCAGTGCAGGTGCAATGCGTTCACCTACTGCATTGCACCCGCGCGGAAAACTCGCTCGTGTGAAAGGGGCCTAAGAGAGAGATTCTTGGAGGACAACCATGCCTTATCTCCAACCTGAAAAATTCACCCCCCTTGAACGTCTCCTATCGGCCTTGAGTTTCTGAGAACTTTGAGCTTTTTCTAAGTTCGATTGAACCCGAGCCCATACTGTGCACAGTTCAGAGGAGAGCCTATCCGCCTCAGGGTTAGAGGAGGAGACAGATGACCCAGAATGAAAACGGGGATGGAAACCATGGTTACAAAAGAAAGGTGAAACTCCAGCAGAAGAATTGACACGGTTATTTAAAGCAAAGTCAGCCAACGGAAGAAATTTCACCCATAATTGCTGGTCATCAGCAACATACAACCTCAAGAATTGTTCTACAGACTGATTAAGACGTTCAGTCTGCCAATTACTCTCAGGGTGGTAGGCAGAGGAAAAAGACAATGAAATTTGACATTTTTGACAGAAGGCCCTCCAGAATTTGGACACAAACTGCACACCCCTCTCAGAAACAATATTTTCCGGGATACCATACAATCGAACAATTTCTTTCACAAAAATAGACGCCAGGGTTTTGGCATTCGGGAGTTTAGACAAGGGATTGAAATGGAACATCTTGCTAAACCTATCGACCACTACCCAAACTATAGTCTTACCCTCCGCCCGCGGTAGGTCAGTTATAAAGTCCATCGAGATATGGGACCAGGGTCTACTGGGAATGGGTAGGGGTTGTAGGTTACCAGCAGGGCGAGTCCTAGGTGTCTTGGACCTGGCACAAACCTCACAGGCTGACACGTAGGACTTGACATCCCTAGTTAGAGTGGGCCACCAATAAGATCTAGAAACCAGATCCTTAGTGCCCTCAACACCCAGATGTCGACAAAAGGCAGAATCGTGACACTCACCCAACAGCTGGAGACGAAATTGTACGGGAACAAACAACTTATCTGTTGGGGTGGATACCAGTGCCAGATGTTGTTCAGACCTAATGCGAGCCGAGATATCCTGGGTTAGAGCTGCTATGAAGATTTTTGCTGGTAGGATGGATTCAGGTAGTACCTCAGTAGGTTGAAAAGCATGGAAGCTCCGAGATAATGCGTCCGCCTTCACATTTTTACTTCCCGGCCTGAACGTAATGGAAAAATCAAAACGAGTGAAAAACAGAGGCCATCTGGCTTGACGGGGATTCAACCTCTTAGCAGACTTGAGAAACATAAGGTTGAGGTTTTATGGCCTCCACTCCTCAATCGGCCATTTAATGGCCAGCAGCTCCCTATTCCCTATGTCGTAGTTTCTCTCCGTGGGAGAGAATTTCCTGGAGGAGAAGGCACATGGTCTCAGGTTAGTAAGGCTAGCAGGACCTTGTGAAAGGACTGCTCCTGCGCCGTCCTCGGACGCATCCACCTCCACCATAAAAGGTCTCTCCTGATCAGGCTGGATCAGAATGGGAGCGCTACTGAATGCCTTTTTTAATTTTTCAAATGAAGAAATGGCCTCAGTAGACCAATTCTCTAAATCCGCCCCTTTCTTAGTAAGGTCGGTCAACGGTTTAGCAATTACGGAAAAATTCATAATAAATTTACGATAGTAATTGGCGAAACCTAAGAACCGTTGTAAGGCCTTTAAGGATGAAGGTCTTACCCATTCCTTAACCACCTCCGGACCGCCTAACGCACATGTGCGTTCCGGAGGTGGCAGGCTGGCGCACAGTCACGCATATATGCGTCATCTCGCGAGACGCGAGATTTCCTGTGAACGCGCGCACACAGGCGCGCGCGCTCACAGGAACGGAAGGTAAGCGAGTGGATCTCCAGCATGCCAGCGGCGATCGTTCGCTGGCAGGCTGGAGATCCGAATTTTTTAACCCCTAACAGGTATATTAGACGCTGTTTCCATAACAGCGTCTAATATACCTCCTACCTGGTCCACTGGTGGTCCCTTTTGTTAGGATCGACCACCAGAGGACTCAGGTAGGTCAGTACAGTCGCACCAAACACCACACTACACTACACTACACTACACCCCCCCCCCGTCACTTATTAACCCCTTATAAACCCCTGATCACCCATGATCACCCCATATAAACTCCCTGATCACCCCCCTGTCATTGATCACCGCCCTGTCATTGATCACCCCCCTGTCAGGCTCCGTTCAGACGTCCGTATGATTTTTACGGATCTACAGATACATGGATCGGATCCGCAAAACGCATACGGACATCTAAATGGAGCCTTACAGGGGGGTGATCAATGACAGGCGGGTGATCACCCATATACACTCCCTGATCACCCCCTGTCATTGATCACCCCCCTGTCATTGATCACCCCCCTGTAAGGCTCCATTCAGACGTCCGCATGATTTTTACAGATCCGTGGATACATGGATCGGATCCGCAAAACACATGCGGACGTCTGAATGGAGCCTTACAGGGGGTGATCAATGACAGGCGGGTGATCACCCATATACACTCCCTGATCACCCCCCTGTAAGGCTCCATTCAGACGTCCGCATGTGTTTTGTGGATCCGATCCATGTATCCATGGATCCGTAAAAAATCATGCGGATGTCTGAATGGAGCCTTACAGGGGGGGTGATCAGTGACAGGGGGGTGATCACCCTGATCACCCTGATCACCCACTGTCATTGATAACCCCCCTGTAAGGCTCCATTCAGACGTCCGCATGTGTTTTGTGGATCCGATCCATGTATCCATGTATCCGTAAAAAATCATGCGGATGTCTGAATGGAGCCTTACAGGGGGGGTGATCAGTGACAGGGGGGTGATCACCCTGATCACCCCCTGTCATTGATAACCCCCCTGTAAGGCTCCATTCAGACGTCCGCATGTGTTTTGTGGATCCGATCCATGTATGCATGGATCCGTAAAAAATCATGCGGATGTCTGAATGGAGCCTTACAGGGGGGGTGATCAGTGACAGGGGGGTGATCACCCTGATCACCCTGATCACCCCCTGTCATTGATAACCCCCCTGTAAGGCTCCATTCAGACGTCCGCATGTGTTTTGTGGATCCGATCCATGTATCCATGGATCCGTAAAAAATCATGCGGATGTCTGAATGGAGCCTTACAGGGGGGGTGATCAGTGACAGGGGGGTGATCACCCTGATCACCCCCTGTCATTGATAACCCCCCTGTAAGGCTCCATTCAGACGTCCGCATGTGTTTTGTGGATCCGATCCATGTATCCATGGATCCGTAAAAAATCATGCGGATGTCTGAATGGAGCCTTACAGGGGGGGTGATCAGTGACAGGGGGGTGATCACCCTGATCACCCCCTGTCATTGATAACCCCCCTGTAAGGCTCCATTCAGACGTCCGCATGTGTTTTGTGGATCCGATCCATGTATCCATGGATCCGTAAAAAATCATGCGGATGTCTGAATGGAGCCTTACAGGGGGGGTGATCAGTGACAGGGGGGTGATCACCCTGATCACCCTGATCACCCCCTGTCATTGATAACCCCCCTGTAAGGCTCCATTCAGACGTCCGCATGTGTTTTGCGGAACCGATCCATGGATCCGTAAAAATTATACGGACGTCTGAATGGAGCCTTACCAGGGGCGTGATCAATGACAGGGGGGTGATCCGGGAGTCTATATGGGTGATTACCCCCCTGTCATTGATCACCCCCCCTGTCATTGATCACCCCCCCTGTCATTGATCACCCCCCCCCCTGTAAGGCTCCATTCAGACATTTTTTTGGGCACAAGTTAGCGGAAATTTTTTGTTTGTTTTTGTTTTTGTTTTTTCTTACTAAGTCTCATATTCTACTAACTTGTGTCAAAAAATAAAATCTCCCATGAACTCACCATACCCCTCACGGAATCCAAATGCGTAAACATTTTTAGACATTTATATTCCAGACTTCTTCTCACGCTTTAGGGCCCCTAAAAAGCCAGGGCAGTATAAATACCCCACATGTGACCCCATTTCGGAAAGAAGACACCCCAAGGTATTCCGTGAGGGGCATATTGAGTCCATGAAAGATTGAAATTTTTGTCCTAAGTTAGCGGAAAGTGAGACTTTGTGAGAAAAAAACCAAAAAAATCAATTTCCGCTAACTTATGCAAAAAATAAAAAATTTCTAGGAACTCGCCAGGCCCCTCATTGAATACCTTGGGGTGTCTTCTTTCCAAAGTGGGGTCACATGTGGGGTATTTATACTGCCCTGGCTTTTTAGGGGCCCGAAAGTGTGAGAAGAAGTCTGGGATCCAAATGTCTAAAAATGCCCTCCTAAAAGGAATTTGGGCCCCTTTGCGCATCTAGGCTGCAAAAAAGTGTCACACATCTGGTATCGCCGTACTCAGGAGAAGTTGGGGAATGTGTTTTGGGGTGTCATTTTACATATACCCATGCTGGGTGAGAAAAATATCTTGGTCAAATGCCAACTTTGTATAAAAAAATAGGAAAAGTTGTCTTTTGCCAAGATATTTCTCTCACCCAGCATGGTTATATGTAAAATGGCACCCCAAAACACATTCCCCAACTTCTCCTGAGTACGGCGATACCAGATGTGTGACACTTTTTTGCAGCCAAGGTGGGCAAAGGGGCACATATTCCAAAGTGCACCTTTCGGATTTCACCGGCCATTTTTTACAGATTTTGATTGCAAGGTACTTCTTACACATTTGGGCCCCTAAATTGCCAGGGCAGTATAACTACGCCACAAGTGACCCCATTTTGGAAAGAAGACACCCCAAGGTATTCCGTGAGGGGCACGGCGAGTTCCTAGAATTTTTTATTTTTTGTCACAAGTTAGCGGAAAATGATGATTTTTCTTTTTTTTTCTTTTTTCCTTACAAAGTCTCATATTCCACTAACTTGCGACAAAAAAAAAAAAATCTAGGAACTCGCCATGCCCCTCACAGAATACCTTGGGGTGTCTTCTTTCCAAAATGGGGTCACTTGTGGCGTAGTTATACTGCCCTGGCAATTTAGGGGCCCAAATGTGTGAGAAGAACTTTGCAATCAAAATGTGTAAAAAATGACCGGTGAAATCCAAAAGGTGCACTTTGGAATATGTGCCCCTTTGCCCACCTTGGCAGCAAAAAAGTGTCACACATCTGGTATTGCCGTACTCAGGAGAAGTTGGGGAATGTGTTTTGGGGTGTCATTTTACATATACCCATGCTGGGTGAGAAAAATATCTTGGTCAAATGCCAACTTTGTATAAATAAATGGGAAAAGTTGTCTTTTGCCAAGATATTTCTCTCATCCAGCATGGGTATATGTAAAATGACACCCCAAAACACATTCCCCAACTTCTCCTGAGTACGGCGATACCAGATGTGTTACACTTTTTTGCTGCCAAGGTGGGCAAAGGGGCACATATTCCAAAGTGCACCTTTCAGATTTTGCAGGCCATTTTTTACAGATTTTGATTGCAAAGTACTTCTCACACATTTGGGCCCCTAAATTGCCAGGGCAGTATAACTACACCACAAGTGATCCCATTTTGGAAAGAAGACACCCCAAGGTATTCCGTGAGGGGCATGGCGAGTTCCTAGAATTTTTAATTTTTTGTCGCAAGTTAGTGGAATATGAGACTTTGTAAGGAAAAAAAAGAAAAAAAAAATCATCATCATTTTCCGCTAACTTGTGACAAAAAATAAAAAGTTCTATGAACTCACTATGCCCATCAGCGAATACCTTAGGGTGTCTACTTTCCGAAATGAGGTCATTTGTGGGGGTTTTCTACTGTTTGGGCATTGTAGAACCTCAGGAATCATGACAAGTGCTCAGAAAGTCAGAGCTGTTTCAAAAAGCGGAAATTCACATTTTTGTACCATAGTTTGTAAATGCTATAACCTTTACCCAAACCATTTTTTTTTTGCCCAAACATTTTTTTTTTTTCAAAGACATGTAGAACAATAAATTTGGCGAAAAATTTATATATGGATGTCGTTTTTTTTGCAAAATTTTACAGCTGAAAGTGAAAAATTTCATTTTTTTGCAAAAAAAATCGTTACATTTTGATTAATAACAAAAAAAGTAAAAATGTCAGCAGCAATAAAATACCACCAAATGAAAGCTCCATTAGTGAGAAGAAAAGGAGGTAAAGTTCATTTGGGTGGTAAGTTGCATGACCGAGCGATAAACGGTGAAAGGAGTGTAGTGCCGAAGTGTAAAAAGTGCTCTGGTCATGAAGGGGGTTTCACCTAGCGGGGCTGAAGTGGTTAATTGCTAGTACCTTACCAGGATCCATCTTGAAGGCGTGAGGAGTCAGAACATGCCCTAGAAACAGAATCTCCTGTACACCAAAGACACATTTCTCTTGCTTAGCGGATAGCTGATTCTCCCTCAACACCTTTAATACTTGTTTAACATGAGACACATGGGATTCGAAGTCAGGAGAGAATATCAAAATGTCGTCAAGATAGATAGACAATAACAAATTTACCTAAGAACCCCCATAAGAATGTCATTCATGAAGTTTTGGAACACAGCTGGGGCATTGCTGAGTCCAAAAGGCATCACCTGATATTCAAAGTGTCCTGCCAGAGTATTGAACGCCGTCTTCCATTCGTCTCCCTCCTTGATTCGGATTAGATTTTATGCCCCTTTCAGGTCAATCTTGGAAAACCAGGTTGCCCCCAGAACCTGGTTAAATAAATCCGGAATCAATGGGAGGGAGTATCTATTCTGGACAGTGATTTTATTTAATCTCCGGTAATCGATACATGGCCTAAGACCACCATCTTTTTTCTTAACGAAGAAAACCCCCTCCCCCATATGAGAGACAGAAGGTCTAATATGCCCTTTACCAAGGCTCTCCTTAATATAATCTTCCATGGACTTGCGTTCGGGCTTAGAAAGATTATAAATTCGCCCCTTAGGAAACTTGGCTCCCTCTATTAGCTCTATAGTACAATCATAAGGTCTATGGGGGGGTAGAACCTCCGTGGTTGGTGATGAGAATACATCAGAATATTCCCTAACAACAGTGGGTAAAGTATCAGACTTTACTGATACCCCAGCCTGTACAACGGACAAGTACGAGTCACACTTAGGCCCCCATCTCACCAACTTCCCCTTGGACCAATCTATAGTGGGGTTATGTAGTCGGAGCCAAGGCAACCCTAGTACCACCTCAGTCGGTAGGTTCTCCAGGACTAAAAGGGAACATCTCTCTGAGTGGCACACATCCACAGTTAGAGAAATCTCTGAGGTACATGAGCTCACCGTACCACCAATAAGAGGAGTAGCATCAATAGTCATGACATGGATAGGAGTTGGTAAAGCAAACATTGGAATACCCAATCTTACAGCGTACTCAGAGTCAATAAAGCTGGTCGCTGAGCCAGAATCAATTAAGGGCTTACCCGGCCGTTTATCTACCCCCAGAGAAATCGTAATGGGTACCAAAAGCTTACATTTAGAAAAATCAGGGTGTACCTGGTCTTTAGGTTGCCTTTCCTTAGGAGACTTGACAGAGAGGACCTTCTTAGGACACTGGTTGATCCAATGGTCAGGATCTCCACAGTAAAAGCATTCTCCACGTCTGCGGTGAAGATTCCCTCGGGTCATGCCAACCTGCATGGGTTCCTTGGTGGAGACCTCAGCATTGTCTCTGGGATAGGCCTGTGGCTGGACCACCATCTGGGAAGAGAACTGTTGTTCCTGTCATCTCTCTCTAACCCGTCGGTCAAGTAGGACAACAAGGGTCTCCTCTACGGTCTCTGGAAGTTGATAACTGACCAGAAGATCCTTTAAATTATCAGACAGACCTAACCTGAACTGACTCTTAAGGGCTGGTTTGTTCCATCCTGAGGGGACACACCACGTTCTGAATTGGGTGCAATAATCCTCTGCAGGTAGATTGCCCTGAACCAGTGCCTTTAGAGCCATCTCTGCTACTAGAGCCCTGTCTGGTTCGTCATAGAGGGTACCCAGGGCCTGAAAGAACCCCTCCACAGAAGTTAAACAACTGGCACCAGCAGGTAAAGAGAACGCCCAGTCCTGGGGATCACCCTGTAGTCGGGAAATGATAATGCCCACGCGTTGACTCTCGGGGCCAGAGGACACGGGGCGCAAACGGAAGTAAAGTCTGCAACTCTCCTTAAAAGAGAGAAACTTCTTCCGGTCTCCAGAAAAGGGTTCTGGGAGCTTAATCTGGGGCTCAAAATGCGGACTGGAGGCCTGAGGAGTGGAAGAACCTTGCCCTAACTCAAAAGCTCCTGCACCATCTGCGTCAGATTAGAGACATGGTCAGTCAGGGTCACCAGAGAATTCATTATACAGTGGTTATTGGGCCTGTTAATCTGTAGTGGTCACTTATAAACACACACAGGGGGGAGGATAGTGACCACTGCGCTCCACCCTCACCCCTGGCCCTGCCTACTTGCCTCACGAGTCCTGATGACAGGGGACAACTGGACGGCAGTCCCTAACTTAGGATACGTGCGGGAAGGACAGACAAGACAAATAACGGATAGTGAACGGACCGGGTCAAAACCAAGGGGACAACGCAGTACAGAGGGATAAGCAAAGAAAGGTCAGGAGAAGCCGGGGTCATAAATACCAGGAGAGTCGAGAAGTACCAAAGGAGTCCACAAAGAATAGTCAGGTGGAAGCCGAGGAAGGATGCGCAGTACAGGAGGAGCAGGCAAAGGATCATCAGGGAACAGGATCAGGTAAGTACACAGGTATCCAATAACTGCTAGGAACCTAAATTAACAGGCAACCTGTGGCCAGCAGGCTGCCTGTATTTATAGTGGGGAGTGAGGGTCATGTGACGTGGCCAGCGTTACATAACCGACAGACCAACCAGTCGAGCACTGAGTGATCAGCTCGGCGCTAAAGGCAGACCTAGGAGCAGGGAGTCTCCCAGCTAGCAAAGCTGCCCTGGGAACGAGGTCAAACACAGATCCTCGCTCCTGAAGCTAAGCATCAGGTCTGCAGCTGATGGGAGACCGAGTGCACCTTCGGCACCCCGTTACAGACCCAGAAGAGGAAGAACATGGAGAGTCAGTTTGGGTTACGTTGCAGCTTGATAATCATAAGGTAACTCGTGTAGGTGTGATATATAGACCACCTGGCCAAGTCAAAGAATTAGATGATCTACTAGTTGAGGAAATAGCTAAAAAGACATTAAAAGGGGAAGTTATCATTATGAGAGACTTTAATCTTCCTGATGTAAACTGGAAAACCAAAATATCTAGTTCTGCCAGGAGTACAGATATTCTAAATTCCCTACTGGGATTATATATACAGCAAGTAGTTGAGGAGCCAACCTGGAAGGAGGCCATTTAAAGGGGTTGTCCGAGTTATGAAAAAAAAAATATATAGCACTGAAAATCTGATGGGCAGCAGTATATAACTGAGCTAAGCAAGTTTTATGCAAAAAAAAAATATATATTCTCATTTCCCTGGTTCACTTCCGGCCCTTTGTTTACATGCAATAAAAACAACCTCTGCCCCTCCCCCTGCTCTGCAAAGGGAGTAGCTACAAGTGCTCCCCTGAGTGACGTGTCTGCCTGCTGGGAAACTCAGCAGCATGTTGTATGTGTATAACTACAAGTCCCAGCTGTATAATAAAACTTCTAAGGGAGTGGATACAAGAGCTGCCCTGAGTGATATGTCTGCCTGCTGGGAGAATCGACAGCAACTTGTAAGTGTAGAACTACAAGTCCCAGCTGTATAATGACACTGCTAATACACACAGGATCTTTCCCCTACCTTCTTGTGCAATGCTCTCTCTAGTCTGTCAGCTCCAGTGCCCAGAATTGTCTCCTCACTGCCTGCTGCAGCTAGCCAGTCTGTGCAGCTGAAGGGGTTAGGAATCCTAGGATAGAGCAGACAGCCGGCAGTGAAGGGGGGTGTGGCCAGCACAGTGACGTCTCGTTTACAGGCTTGTAAACGAACTTTATCAGAGCAGGGAGAGAAGCTGACATCAGAGGTCATGTGACCCTCAGTGAAATCTGAGAAACCAGGCACTGCAGATAAATTTAGTTAATTGGAAAGCTGTTACATTTTCCCAGTTAGGAACATAGAAAGAACAAAAAATTTACTCGGAAAACCCGTTTAAGATTTAGTATTCACAAATGGGAATTTGGTATCTGATCACACCACACAAAAACAAAAGTTTTAGATTTTAGAAAAACTGACTTCTAAAATTAGATTAGTGGTATACGAGTCTCTATCAGACTGGAACAGTTTCAATGGAGTCCAGGAGAAATGGGACTTCTTAAAAGTGGCACTATTGAAGGCAACAGATAATTGCATTAGGCTTGTCAGTAAAAGCAAAAAAAGGAAGAGACCTCTGTGGTACTCAGCAGAAGTGGCCAAAAAATTTTAAAACAAAAAAAAAGCATTTTGTAATTGTAAAAAAGAAAAAGACAACGATGACAGGGAAATTTATAAGATTAGGCAGAGAGAAGCCAAGCAAGTTAAAAGAGCTTCTAAAGCACAGGCAGAAGAGAAATTAGCTCAGTCAGGGAAAAAAGGCGATAAGACATTCTTCAGATACATAAATGAAAAAGGGAATCTAAAACAAGGAATTACCAAATTAAAAACAAAAGACGGAAGGTATATGGAAGAAGTTAAAGAACTAGCTGACTGCCTCAATGAATACTTCTGTTCAGTTTTTTTACAAAGGAAAATGAAGGGAAAGGACCTCAGTTAGAGAGGAAGACTAATGAATCTTTTGATGCACGTGTCTTTACAGAGGAAGAGGTTCTAAGTCAGCTGTCTAAAATTAATACAAATAAGTCACAGGGGCCTGATGGGATACACTCAAAGCTATTAAAAGAGCTTAGCGGTGAACTAGCAAAACCATTAACAGATTTATTTAACCAATCACTGGTAACAGGAGCCAATTCACAAGAAAGGTAGTAGGGAAGAATCGGGCAACTATAGGCCAGTAAGCCTGACATCAATGGAAACCATACTTAAGGAGAGGATTGTGGAAGATCTAAAATCCCAAGATGAAAAACAGCATGAGTTTACTTCAGGGAGATCATGTCAAACTAATCTTATTGATTTTTTTGATTGGGTGACTAATATAATAGATGGCGAAGGTGCAGTAGACATTGCTTATCTAGATTTTAGTAAGGCTTTTGATACTGTCCCACATAGAAGGCTTATCAATAAATTGCAGTCTTTGTGCTTGGACTCCCATATTGTTGAATGGATGAAGCAGTGGCTGAGGGACAGAAAACAGAGGGTTATAGTCAATGGAGTATATTCAGACCATGGCCTTGTTACCAGTGGGGTACCTCAGGGATCTGTTCTGGGTCCCATATTGTTTAATATATTTATCAGCGAAATTGCAGAAGGCTTCGATGGTAAGGTGTGTCTTTTTGCTAATGACACAAAGATTTGTAACAGGGTTGATGTTCCTAGAGGGATACAAAAATGGAAAAGGATTTAGGAAAACTAGAGGAATGGTCAAAAATCTGGCAACTAAAATTTTATGTTGATAAGTGCAAGATAATGCACATGGGGCGTAAAAACCCAAGAGCAGAATATAAAATCAGTGATACAGTCCTAACCTCAGTATCTGAGGAAAGGGATTTAGGGGTCATCATTTCAGAAGACTTAAAGGTAGGCAGACAATGTAATAGAGCAGCAGGAATTGCTAGCAGAATGCTTGGGTGTATAGGGAGAGGCATTAACAGTAGAAAGAGGGAGGTGGTCATGCCACTCTACAGAGCAGTAGTGAGACCTCATTTAGAGTATTGTGCGCAGTACTGGAGACCATATCTCCAGAAGGATATTGATACTTTGGAGAGAGTCCAGAGAAGAGCTACTAAACTAGTACATGGATTGCAGGCTAAAACTTACCAGGAAAGTTTAAAGGACCTTAATATGTATAGCTTGGAAGAAAGACGAGACAGAGGGGATATAGTAGAAACTTTCAAATACATAAAGGGAATCAACAAGGTAAAATAGGAGAGAAAATTTAAAAGAAGAAAAACTGCGACAAGAGGACATACAGTTGCAAGAAAAAGTATGTGAACCCTTTGGAATTATATGGATTTCTACACAAATTGGTCATAAAATGTGATCTGATCTTCATCTAAGTCACAACAATAGACAATCACAGTCTACTTAAACTAATAACACACAAAGAATAAAATGTTGCCATGTTTTTATTGAACACACCATGTAAACATTCACAGTGCAGGTGGAAAAAGTATGTGAACCCCTAGACTAATGACATCTCCAAGAGCTAATTGGAGTGAGGTGTCAGCCAACTGGAGTTCAATCAATGAAATGAGATTGGAGGTGTTGGTTACAGCTGCCCTGCCCTATAAAAAACACACACCAGTTCTGGGTTTGCTTTACAGAAGAAGCATTGCCTGATGTGAATAATTAATAATGCCTCGCACAAAAGAGCTCTCAGAAGACCTAAGATTAAGAATTGTTGACTTGCATAAAGCTGGAAAGGGTTATAAAAGTATCTCCAAAAGCCTTGCTGTTCATCAGTCCACGGTAAGACAAATTGTTGATAAATGGAGAAAGTTCAGCACTGCTGCTACTCTCCCTAGGAGTCGCCGTCCTGTAAAGATGACTGCAAGAGCACAGCGCAGACTGCTCAATGAGGTAAAGAAGAATTCTAGAGTGTCAGTTAAAGACTTACAAAAGTCTCTGGCATATGCTAACATCCCTGTTAGCGAATCTACGATACGTAAAACACTAAACAAGAATGGATTTCATGGGAGGATACCACAGAGGAAGCCACTGCTGTCCCAAAAAAAACAATGCTGCACGATTACAGTTTGCACAAGAGCACCTGGATGTTCCACAGCAGTACTGGCAAAATATTCTGTGGACAGATGAAACCAAAGTTGAGTTTTTTGGAGGAAACACACAACACTAGGGGCCAGATTTATCACGACTCTGACAGCTCACTCCACTTTAACATATGGCTAAAGTCAGTTTTAGCCAAGTCAGATTTATGATCGTCCCTTTAAGACTGTAATAAATGTGGTTTGACGGTAGCAGTTTATCCGTCAGTAAGCAGCTTTACAAAAGTCGCAAGTTTTTATGAAAAAGTCGCAAGTTATTATGAAAAAGTCGCATGTTCTATTAAAAAGTCTCATAAGATAAGCATGGTCACTGGAGTGAAATTGCGACTTTTTTGCGACTTTTTAAATAGTCCTAATAGTAAATCTGTCTAGAGATTCATTTACATAAGAAAACACGCCCACTTTTAGAAAACTGGCGAGCATAGTGCAGAGCAGAAAAAAGTCGCAAATTTTTGCGCAGTTTAAGCGATTGCGCAAAAATTTGCGACTTTTTCACTCCATTATTCTGACTTCAGCTAATGATAAATCTGGCCCTATGTGTGGAGAAAAGAGGCACAGCACACCAACATCAAAACCTTATCCCAACTGTGAAGTATGGTGGGGGGAGCATCATGGTTTGGGGCTGCTTTGCTGCGGCACTGCCTGGACGGATTGCTATCATTAAAGGAAAAATGAATTCCCAAGTTTATCAAGACATTTTGCAGGAGAACTTAATGCCATCTGTCCACAAGCTGAAGCTCAACAGAAGATGGGTGTTGCAACAGGACAACGACCCAAAGCATAGAAGTAAATAAAAAACAGAAGGACTTAACCACCTCCGGACCGCCTAACGCAGATGTGCGGTCCGGAGGCGGCATCGCTGCGCAGAGTCACGCATATACGCGTCATCTCGCGAGACGCGAGATGACGCGCTATGCCGGCCCGCGCATGCGCAGTTCGGGCCGGCATTTCGTCAGGGAGTAAATCGTCATCAGCTTGCCAGCCAATGATCGCGGCTGGCAAGCTGATGATTTTTAAAAAATCCAATCAGAGCGCCAGATAGCAGATCATATTTGTAAATATGATCTGTTATATGGCTGCCTGCTCCTCTGCTGGTTCTTTTCGTCGGTTGGATCCAGCAGAGGAGCAGGCTACACAGTGAGTACACCAACACTACACACTTAGCCCCAGATCACCCCCCTGAACCCCAATTAACCCTTTGATCACCCCTTTGATCGCCCCTGTCAATCACTAGTGAAAGGAAAAAAGTGATCAGTGCAAACTGTCACTTTTTTTTTCACTGGTATTGACCGTTAGGTCTTAGGTATAGTTTAGGCCCCTTGGTTAGGTAGTTTAGGGATCGGTTAGTGCCCAGCCCACCGCACCGCAGTCCGTTATTCGCTGATTAGCGTATCGCTAATCAGCATTTGTACTTTTATAGTATCTGGAAGTGATCAAAACTGATCACGGTCAGATCTATAATTGTATTAGTGTCACTTTAGTTCTCCCTCCACCCAAAACGCAGTGTTTGCCCGATCAGGCCTGATTGGTCGCCCACACGTGCGTTCGCCCACACCCGCCCCACCGCAGTGACAAAAAAATTTTTTTTTTGATCGCTGCACATTCACTTTACACGCACTGCGGCGATAAAAAAAATCAGTTTTGATATTTTTTATCAACCGCAGCGGCCTCTGGTACTTCGCTAGCCTCCCCTTTGTAAGACAGGCTTGCTTTTTTTTCTTGGGTAGTCTCAGGGAATACCCCTAAATTTAGTTGCCCACATGTCAAACAGGGGGTATTCCTCTGAAGAGGCCTACAGGCTTCTGACCCAGTCGGATGAGGAGTGGGAACCCTCATCTGATGAATCCAGCGGGTCAGAATACGAACCTGTAGAAAGCAGTGGCTCTCTGACCCAAAGTTCGGACGAGGAGGCTGAGGTCCCTGATAGCACCAGGCGTACCCAGCCCCGTGTCGCTAGACCGCAGGTTGCACAGGATCCGCTTCAAGAGCAGCAGAGTGGGGCTGGTGCTGTCGGATTACGTGGTGAGGCATACACCAGCAGCCCAGCCCTTCCTAGACCTAGTACCAGCACTGCCGTACAACCTGGTGAAGTAGCGAGCACCAGAAGGGCAGTTGAAGCTGGTACGGTGGCACGTGCAGTAGTGACCCCGTCGCAGCCACCGCAAAGACGTGCCCGTAGAGCCCCTAGAATCCCAGAGGTGCTGGCAAACCCTGATTGGCAGTCCCCAACTTCAGCCGCACCTGTAGTTTTCCCTTTCACTGCCCAGTCTGGAGTTCGGGTTGAGACAGCTCAGATCGGTTCGGCCCTGGGATTTTTTGAGCTGTTCTTGACTGCGGAGCTCTTAGACTTAGTTGTGGCCGAAACAAACCGGTATGCCACACAATTTATAACCGCTAACCCGGGAAGCTATTATGCCCAGCCTTTCCGGTGGAAACCAGTCCAAGTTTCCGAAATTAAAACTTTTCTGGGCCTCCTCCTCAACATGGGTCTAACTAAAAAGCATGAATTGCGGTCATATTGGTCCACGAACCCGATTCATCACATGCCCATGTTCTCTGCTGCTATGTCCAGGACACGATTTGAGACCATCCTGCGTTTCCTGCACTTTAGTGATAACAGCACCTCCCGTCCCAGAGGCCACCCTGCTTTTGACCGGCTCCACAAAATTCGGCCCCTCATAGACCATTTCAACCTGAAATTTGCAGATTTGTATACCCCAGAGCAAAACATCTGCGTAGACGAGTCCCTGATACATTTTACCGGGCGCCTTGGCTTCAAACAATACATCCCAAGCAAGCGCGCCCGGTATGGGGTCAAATTGTATAAGCTCTGTGAAAGGGCCACAGGCTATACCCACAAATTTCGGATCTATGAGGGAAAAGATCAGACCCTGGAGCCGGTCGGTTGCCCTGACTACCTGGGGAGCAGTGGGAAGACAGTTTGGGACTTGGTGTCACCCTTATTCGGCAAGGGGTACCATCTTTATGTGGACAATTTTTACACAAGTGTGGCCCTCTTTAGGCATTTGTTTCTAGAACGGATTGGCGCCTGTGGTACCGCGCGAACTAGTCGCGCGGGCTTCCCCAATGGCTCGTTAGCACCCGTCTTGCAAGGGGGCAGAGGGCCGCACTGTGTAACGAAGAACTGCTCGCGGTGAAATGGAGAGACAAGCGTGACGTTTACATGCTCTCCTCCATTCACGCAGACACGACAATACAAATTGAGCGAGCAACCCGTGTCATTGAAAAGCCCCTCTCAGTCCACGACTATAACCTTCACATGGGAGGGGTGGACTTCAATGACCAGATGTTGTCTCCGTATTTAGTTTCCTGCAGAACCAGACGCTGGTATAAGAAGGTGTCTGTATATTTAATTCAATTGGCTCTGTATAATAGTTTTGTTCTATACAGTAAGGCTGGGAGAACTGGATCCTTCCTCAAATTTCAGGAAGAGATCATCGAGAACCTCCTGTACCCAGGAGGTTCCGTGGCCCCATCCACCAGTGTAGTTAGCCGTCTACACGAGCGACATTTCCCCAGTGTCGTTCCTGGTACCTCAAACCGACCGCCACCCCGAAAAAAATGTTGTGTCTGTAGCAGGAGAGGAATAAGGCGTGACACCCGCTATTTCTGTCCTGACTGTCCTGACCACCCTGCCCTATGCTTTGGAGAGTGTTTCCGGAAGTACCACTCACAGGTACACTATTAGCATAGGGATCATCTCACCAGGACAGGCACACAGGGCTATTAGGGCCCATTCACTCACACAGCTGCTGCAAACGTCTCCTTTCACATGGGACAAAGTGCATAACGCACTTCGCCACATCTTTGGGCGATTTGCGCTTTGCACATTGACCCATGGGGAAGGAGAGGTTTGTTCTATAAAGGTAAAAAAAAAAAAAACACGTAAGCAAAAAGGTTAATGTTCAGTTAAAAAAGTTAAAGTTTATATGTTCTGTTGCAAAGTTAATAAAATTATTGCGTTGCGGCTTGGATTTTTCTTTTTTTTTTTTTTTTCTTTTTTTACCTTCCAGGTGGACCAACCGATCGATTAGCTGCAGCACTGATGTGCATTCTGACAGAAGCATTGCGCTGCTGTCAGATTACACGCAAGTCAGTGTATGCGGCGCTGCAAGACGAGATTTCTACTCTGCAGTAACAGATACGTTTGCCAAGGCATACGAGCTGAGGAGGAGGCGGCGTTCCTATGCTTTGGCAAACACTTTGTATATATATAAAAAAAATAAAAAATCCCGGCAATGATTTATTCATCCACATCGATCGATGTGAATGGAGAAATCTGGTTTGCCAGGGCATACGAGCTAAGTGGGTATGGATGTTGGGCGGAGCTCCTATGTCCTGGCAGACGCCTTTCCCCTCCTTTTTTTTTTTTGGCAGAGATTTTTTCATCCACATTGATCAATGCGAATGAAGAAATCTGTGCCGTTCATTTTTTTCTTTCAGCCCAGAGGCTGAACGGAAAAAAAAATCTCATTACCTGTATGCTCAATATAAGGAGAATAGCAGAAACTCCTAATGCTGGCCATACATGTAATGATTGCAGAGACCCTCAAATGCCAGGGCAGTACAAACACCCCACAACTGACCCCATTTTGGAAAGAAGACACCCCAAGGTATTTGCTGAGGGGCATATTGAGTCCATGAAAGATTAAAATTTTTGTCCTAAGTTAGCGGAAAGTGAGACTTTGTGAGAAAAAAATAAAAATAAATCAATTTCCGCTAACTTATGCGAAAAAAAAAAAATATTCTATGAACTTGCCAGGCCCCTCATTGGATACCTTGGGGTGTCTTCTTTCCAAAGTGGGGTCACATGTGGGGTATTTATACTGCCCTGGCTTTTTAGGGACCCTAAAGCGTGAGAAGAAGTCTGGGATCCAAATGTCTAAAAATGCCCTCCTAAAAGGAATTTGGTCACCTTTGCGCATCTAGGCTGCAAAAAAGTGTCACACATCTGGTATCGCCGTACTCAGGAGAAGTTGGGGAATGTGTTTTGGGGTGTCATTTTACATATACCCATGCTGGGTGAGATAAACATCTTGATCAAATGCCAACTTTGTATAAAAAAATTGGAAAAGTTGTCTTTTGCCAGGATATTTCTCTCACCCAGAATGGGTATATGTAAAATGACACCCCAAAACACATTCCCCAACTTCTCCTGAGTACGGAGATACCAGATGTGTGACACTTTTTTGCAGCCAAGATGGGCAAAAGGGCACATATTCCAAAGTGCACCTTTCGGATTTCGCAGGCCATTTTTTACACATTTTGATTGCAAAGTACTTCTCACACATTTGGGCCCCTAAATTGCCAGGGCAGTATAACTACGCCACAAGTGACCCCATTTTGGAAAGAAGACACCCCAAGGTATTCCGTGAGGGGCATGGCGAGTTCCTAGAATTTTTTATTTTTTGTCGCAAGTTAGTGGAATATGAGACTTTGTAAGGAAAAAAGTGAAAAAAAAAAAATCATCATTTTCCGCTAACTTGTGACAAAAAAAATAAAATTCTAGGAACTCGCTGTGCCCCTCACGGCATACCTTGGGGTGTCTTCTTTCCAAAATGGGGTACCTTGTGGGGTAGTTATACTGCCCTGGCAATTTAGGGGACCATATGTGTGAGAAGTACTTTGCAATCAAAATGTGTAAAAAATGGCCTGCAAAATCCGAAAGGTGCACTTTGGAATATGTGCCCCTTTGCCCACCTTGGCAGCAAAAAAGTGTGACACATCTGGTATCGCCGTACTCAGGACAAGTTGGGGAATGTGTTTTGGGGTGTCATTTTACATATACCCATGCTGGGTGAGAAAAATATCTTGGTCAAATGCCAACTTTGTATAAAAAAATGGGAAAAGTTGTCTTTTGCCAAGATATTTCTCTCACCCAGCATGGGTATATGTAAAATGACACCCCAAAACACATTCCCCAACTTCTCCTGAGTACGGCGATACCAGATGTGTGACACTTTTTTGATGCCAAGGTGGGCAAAGGGGCACATATTCCAAAGTGCACCTTTCGGATTTCACCGGTCATTTTTTACAGATTTTGATTGCAAAGTACTTCTCACACATATGGGCCCCTAAATAGCCAGGGCAGTATAACTACGCCACAAGTGACCCCATTTTGGAAAGAAGACACCCCAAGGTATTCCGTGAGGGGCATGGCGAGTTCCTAGAATTTTTTATTTTTTGTCGCAAGTTAGTGGAATATGAGACTTTGTACGAAAAAAAAAAAAAAATAAATCATCATCATTTTCCGCTAACTTGTGCCAAAAAATAAAAAGTTCTATGAACTCACTATGCCCATCAGCGAATACCTTAGGGTGTCTACTTTCCGAAATGGGGTCATTTGTGGGGTTTTTCTACTGTCTGGGCATTGTAGAACCTCAGGAAACATGACAGGTGCTCAGAAAGTCAGAGCTGCTTCAAAAAGCGGAAATTCACATTTTTGTACCATAGTGTATAAACGCTATAACTTTTACCCAAATCATTTTTTTCTTGCCCAAACATTTTTTTTTATCAAAGACATGTAGAACAATAAATTTGGCGAAAAATTTATATATGGATGTCGTTTTTTTTGCAAAATTTTACAGCTGAAAGTGAAAAATGTCATTTTTTTGCAAAAAAATTGTTACATTTTGATTAATAACAAAAAAAGTAAAAATGTCAGCAGCAATAAAATACCACCAAATGAAAGCTCTATTAGTGAGAAGAAAAGGAGGTAAAATTCATTTGGGTGGTAAGTTGCATGACCGAGTGATAAACGGTGAAAGGAGTGTAGTGCCGAAGTGTAAAAAGTGCTCTGGTCATGAAGGGGGTTTCAGCTAGCGGCGCTGAAGTGGTTAAACAGAAGAAAATACGCCTTCTAGAGTGGCCCAGTCAGAGTCCTGACCTCAACCCCATTGAGATGCTGTGGCATGACCTCAAGAAAGCAATTCACAACAGACATCCCAAGAATATTGCTGAACTGAAACAGTTCTGTAAAGAGGAATGGTCAAGAATTACTCCTGACCGTTGTGCACGTCTGATCTGCAACTACAGAAAACATTTGGTTGAAGTTATTGCTGCCAAAGGAGGTTCAACCAGTTATTAAATGCAAGGGTTCACATACTTTTTCCACCTGCGCTGTGAATGTTCACATGGTGTGTTCAATAAAAACATGGTAACATTTAATTCTTTGTGTGTTATTAGTTTAAGCAGACTGTGATTGTCTATTGTTGTGACTTAGATGAAGATCAGATCAGATTTTATGACCCTTTTGTGCTGAAATCCATATCATTCCGAAGGGTTCACATACTTTTTCTTGCAACTGTAGTTTTAAATTAGAGGGGCAAAGGTTTAAAAGTAATATCAGGAAGTATTACTTTACTGAGAGAGTAGTGGATGCATGGAATAGCCTTCCTGCAGAAGTGGTAGCTGCAAATACAGTGAAGGAGTTTAAGCCTGCATGGGATAGGAATAAGGCCATCCTTCGTATAAGATAGGGCCAGGGACTATTCATAGTATTCAGTATATTGGGCAGACTAGATGGGCCAAATGGTTATCTGCGGACACATTCTATGTTTCTATGAGAAAGGAAAGAGGCACACCTACCACCTGTGCAGATAAATAGTGAACTGGTGCAGATGTTGGTCTATGGGCTATATGGAGTTCAGTTAGATCAATGACCCATTAGATCTCAAAGCCCTGGAATACCATCCATATGAAACGGACCTGAAATTGGACATGGCTTATGCAAAACTTCCTAAAGTGGGCTTTTCTGGGAGCCTTTTGCCAATTCCAGAGGCCAATGGAGATTGAAATGTTGGGAAATATGCAAAATGGATGTATCATTATGTTAATGGCCCAGTTTTGACATCCAGAATGGCCTGGAATGTGACTTTTGGGCTAATTCCTCACCTATATTCTTAGTAATAATGCATAGGAGTCCTGCACAGGTTCTCTGCAAATATCTTCTCACTCAACAGCAGCAAGACCCCAAATTTGGAAAGTTGAGAATTTTTCCTTTTTTTGTAATTTTGTTTTTTTTTTTTAAATAAAATTTAAGAATATTGACCTAAATTTACCACTATCATGAAGTACAATGTGTCACAAGAAAACAGTCTCAGAATGGCTTGGATGAGTAAAAGCGTTTGAAAGTGATCACCACATAAAGTGACACATGTAAAATTTCCAAAAAACGGCATGGTCCTTAAGGTGAAAAATGGCAGGGTCCTAAAGGAGTTAATCAAATTCTGGACTAAAGACTGGGATGAAGGTTCACTTTCCAACAAGACAATGAACCTAAGAACACAGCCAAGACAACACAGGAGTGGCTTAGGGACAAATCTGAGAATGTCCATGAGTGGCCCAGCCAGAGACCTGACTTGAACCCAATCAAACATTTCTGAAGAGACCTGAAAATGGCTATCCACACACTGTCCCCATCCAACCTGACAGAGCATGAGAGGATCAGCAGAGAAGAATGGCAGGAAATCCCCAAATCAAGGTGTGCAAACTATTCGGCATCAAAATTAGAGATGAGCGAGGTTTTGAAAATTTACATTTGGCCGATTCGCTGAAGTTCGCCAACAAATTTGATTCGCTCTGAATAAATTAGTTCCAAATTCGCTAAAAATCAGGTATACCCAGACCACTCTGCCTAATCATATTCTTCCCACTTGGTGGCCCAATTTCAGTGTGAAGGCTTGGAAGTTAACCCTTTTCCCGACTGCCGACAGTAAATTTACATCTGCAGCTGGGAATTTAAAAATGGCGCCAGCTGGTATGTGCAGCAGGCACCATGGCCTCCGGGTGTCTGCTGTTTTAAAGAGCAGACACCTGGCACTAATGTCATAATTTTAACCCTTTAGATGCCGTGGCCATCTGGGTGAGCTCCAGCTCCCCCTGTCGGGGATTGGGGGAGCCGGCGCATGTATGCAGCAGCCCCTGTCCTCCTGTGTGATGGTTCCAGAGATGTTACACAGCATTAAGGCAGGAAAACCTTCTTCAAAGCAATAAAATTGAGGAGTACACAACAGGGATGACCATAATCCCATGTGTATCAATCAATAAGGTCCGGGATCCCTTCCTCCTATGAACCTTGTGGTATTTTGATTTTAAAATTATTAGGGTTAAGACCAGATGCTGAACATGGTGGACGGATCAAACATGGCTGCTGGATTATTGCAGCAACACTGTCTCTAGCGCATGAGCGCTTGTCACGTCTCTCACTATGCTCAGCTCACAGGACAATGGTGGTGACCGCACGGGATAGGGGTTTTATAGGGCTGTGACATCACCGGGGGTGGCTATCTGTGGATTGGATGGCTGCACGTCATTATAAGTGCTCTCACGTTCCTGAGCTTCTTACTTTCACTTTGTAACACGTGCAGCCGCCATTTTAGGAAAACCTGATTCGTTACCACGAAGCACGAGGAAATTTGGCTTCATTGCGAATCAAAGTTTTCCTAAACTTCGGACCGAATTCCACTTCGACTGCCTTGCTTCGCTCAACACTAATCATAAGTTTCATAACCCAAAAAACTGGAGGCTGTAATCGCTGCCAAAGGGGCTTCAAATAAGTCCTGCGTAAAGGGTCTGAGTAATTATCTCAGTGCAAGATTTTAGTTTTTCATTTTCAATAAACTAGTGAAGATTTCTAACATCCTGTTTTCACTTTCTCATTATGGGGTATTGAGTGCAGACTGATGGGGGGGAAACTTAGGGGGAGAAAAACTGGTGTAAAGGAAAACTGGCTTAGTTACCCATAGCAACCGATTAGCTTCCACCTTTCATTTTTCAGAGCTCCTTTAGAAAATGAAAGGTGGAATCTGATTGGTTGCTATGGGCAACTAAGCCAGTATTCTTTTACCCGTTTTTTTTATTAATTTTTTTAGCACAAGGCCGCAACAAAACAAAATGCACTGTAAGTTTATTTTACGTTTTGATGTTTTTTAAGCTTCATCTTGGAAGAATTCCTTAGATAATATTTGAATCAGTAGCGAGTATATTCTGTCTACACCCCTTCCATTATGATAAAGAGATGTTTTTCAAAGCCTGTAATTGAATTTCACACATAACTGCTTGCTCACTGAACCCTACCCATATACAGGTGCTCAGCTGCACGACAATTCAAATAATCCTGCTTCGTCCTGGCAATTTCCACTTGTAGGAAAAATTTGGTGTAACTCAAAAAAACGTCACCTTCCCTCAAATTTTTGATGTTTTTGGCCCTCAACGCAAGCAACCCATTGACTAAACTGCCCTTGTTGGTTCTATATTTGCAGTGATCTGTACAATGCAGCCATTGTATTTGTGGTTACATTTATTGGTTGAAATTTTTACTACTATTCGCATCGACTGCCAGAAGTAATAACCCTGGGTAGGATTGTCACTAAGGGGCCTTAGGCTGAGCCGCCGCCTTATCACGACAGCCAGGTCTACCGTGAAGCAGAGAACGGGGGCTCGGCTCTCACATGAGAGCTGCGCTTCTGCTCTAACAGCCTGGACCAGCAGGACTGCCGATTAGTTATAAGCGGCAGGGGCTATATTCTAATTCACAATATTTCACGAATATTTTGTAGAATATTTGTCATACATTCGCGAATTCGAGATTATTTTATTGAATGTGAAAAATCGGCAATGTAAAAATCGCGTAATGCATACAGTCGTGGGTCACTTTGGCTACATTTTTCAAGCTGCTAGAAGTTTCATGAGTTTCTCCTGAGACTGGAGAAAATGGTTGGCACAGCAGAACATTACAATAGCTTTATATGCAGATAGAGTGCTCCAATATATTCACGATTGCGCTAATCGGCAGTGATTAGAATATTTTTTCTTACTACGTGCAACTTCACATTTTAGCAGGTCTGACTACAGATTACTGATTGGTGCACTAAGTATTGTTGTGAACTTGACATTGCTTCCTTCTCATTGGCCCACAAGCAAGAAGCAGAGAGGAATCATGTGTTCAGATGGAAAGAAATGTACAATATTTGATACAACTAATATAAAGCACTATATTCTAAATATTCACGAATTCTCGAAGTGCCGATATTCTCAAAAAAAATTCAATTTTCGAATATTCACGCTCAAAACTACTGCCGACCACGGCTGTTTAACCTCTTACATGGCACTCGCCGCATGCAAGCGCTCACAGAGGGAGCAGGGTGCCAACGTGTGTATAGGCTGGCTGGAACCTGGTGTAGGCCCCAAGCCTGCCTTGAGTGTTCCTCAGCAGGCTGCGCCTCTCTGGCGCAGCCTGCTGGTCAATGTCAGTATAGCAATGACATTGAAATGCAATGCACTATAGGAATAGAGCTTTGTATTTTAAAAGCAATCAAAAGATTGCGGGACTATTAAGTGGTTAAAAAATGTAAAATAAAAACATTTATTTAAAAAAATCCAATAAAAAAGCTTTTTTTCCATTGAAAATATGCTTTTTAATGAATAGAAATTGCAAAAATAAAATCTCCCCCACATGTCCATAACAACCTGCACTACACAAATATCATGTAAATTAACTCTTAGGCCCCCTTCACACGGGCGAGTTTTCCGCGTGGATGCAATGCGTGAGTTGAACGATCTGCACCCCACTGAATCCTGACCCATTCATTTCTATGGGGCTGTGCACATGAGAAGTGATTTTCACGCATCACTTGTGCGTTGTGTGAAAATCGCAGCATGCTCTATATTCTGCGTTTTTCACGCAACGCAGGCCCCATAGAAGTGAATGGGGCCGCGTGAAAATCGCAAGCATCCGCATGCAAGTGCAGATGCGGTGCGATTTTCATGCATGGTTGCTAGGTGACGATCGGGCTGGGGACCCGATCTGTATTATTTTCCCTTATAACATGGTTATAAGGGAAAATAATAGCATTCTGAATACAGAATGCAAAGTAAAATAGTGATGGAAGGGTTAAAAATTAAAAAAAATTAACTCACCAAGTCCACTTGATCGTGTAGTTGCGGATCTTCTTCTGAAATGTTGAGCTGCCGGCTAAGGACCTGTGGTGACGTCACATCACATGATCCAATCATATGGTCCTTCTCCATGGTGATGAACCATGTGATTGGACCATGTGATGAGCACAGTGACGTCATCAAAGGTCCTATTCCTGTGCACAGCAAAGAAGAAGACAGAAGAGAAGCCGGGCTGTGCGATCAAGTGGATTAAGGTGAGTTAAATTATTATTATTATTTTTTTTTTATTTTTTTATTTTTTTTAACCCCTCCAGCTATATTGTACTATGCATTCTGTATTCAGAATGCTATTATTTTCCCCTATAACCATGTTATAAGGGAAAATATTAAAATCTACAGAATACCTAACCCAAACCCGAACCAAACATGCAGATTTTTCTCACACGCGTGCAAAACGCATTACAATGTTTTGCACTCGCACAGAAAAATCGCGCATTTTCCTGCAACGCACCCGCATCTTATCCGGCCAAAAAACATGACGCCCGTGTGAAAGAGGCCTTATGGTTAATGCTAACAAAAAAATTCTGAAATTCCTAATTTATTCTTAGTCGCCACCGAAAAAACATAATAACAAGCCATCAAAAAGTGTTATTTACCTAAAATGATACCAATGAAAACTAGAAGTCGTCCCACAAATATCAAGCCCTTAGGCCTCATGCACACGACCGCAGGTTTTGCGGCTAAGGGGGGGTTTTATTGCACAATAAGGGGTGGTTTTATTGCACAAAAGTGGTAAAAAGTTAAAAAAAGATATGTATTTGGTATCGCTGTAATAGTACTCAGAAAATAAAGATATTTTGTTATTTAGGCTAAAAAATGAATGCCACAAAATTGATAATGTAAAAAATTTGTAGCAGTATTGCTGTTTTTTACATCTCCTTTCCAGTAACAAAAAGAGGACCTTTCACTAGTTTAAAAACTAAAAACTAACTATATCAGTGGGCAGAGCGGCGTCCAGGGGTCCCCCTGCACTTACTAGTATGTCTGGGCGCCGCTCCGTTCGCCCGGTATAGGCTCCGGTGTCTGCAGCTCCCTCTGTTGTACTGGGTGGAGTTTTTGTATTAGGGTTGTCCCTTGCTGCAGCGCTGGCCAATCGCAGCGCACAGCTCATAGTTTCAAGTAAAAAAAGAAAAAAACAGCCCTTCCCCTGATTTTATAATAAAAAGTATAAAAAAAAACAAAAACACACATATTAGGTATCTGTAACGACCGGCATTATAAATATATCACATGATCAATCCCGTCTGATAAACACTGTATAAAAATAAAAACTGTGTCAAAAAAAGCAATTTTTGGCACCTTACATTACAAAAAGTGCAATACCAAGCGAACAAAAAGGCATATGTCCCCCAAAATGGTACCAATAAAACCGTCACCTCATCCCACAAAAAGTAAGCCCCTACATATGACAATCGCCCCAAAAAAAAAAGAAATGTAGCTCTCAGAATATGAAGACACTAAAACATAATTTTTTTTGTTTCAAAAATGCTATTACTGTGTTAAAGTGAAATCAATTTAAAAAAATAGACATATTAGGTAAAAAAAACCAGCTCTATACAAATATCACATGACCTAACCCTTCAGGTGAACACCGTAAAAATACAATAAAATTAAATTTAAAAAAAATTGCAAAAAAGCAATTTTTGTCACCTACCATCGCAAAAAGTGCAACACCTAGCGATCAAAAGGGCATATGCCCCCAAAAATAGTACCAATCAAACTGTCCCTTATCCCACAAAAAATGAGACTCTATCTAAGACAATCAGCTAAAAACTAAAAGAAACTATGGCTCTCAGACTATGGAGATACTAAAACATCATTTTTTTGTTTCAAAAATGCAATTATTGTGTAAAACTTAAATAAATAAGAAAAAGCATACATATGAGGTATTGCCACGTCCGTAACAACCTGCTCTATAAAACTATCACAGGACTTAACCCTTCAGGTGAATGCCGTAAAAATAAATAAATAAAACTGTGCCAAAACACCTTGCCCCATGAACTGTATCAGTGAACAATCAAAAAATCATATGTACCAAAAAATGGTACCAATAAAAATGTCAACTATTGCTGCAAAAAACGAGCCCCTACACAAAACGATTGGCATAAGAATAAAAATAAATGGTTTTCAGAAAATGGAGACACAAAAACTTTTTTTTTTTAAATGCTTTATTATGTAAAACTGAAACAAACAAAGAAAGTAGACCAATTTGATATCATCGCGTCCGTAACAACCTGCTCTATAAAAAATAGCATATCATCTGTCAGATAAACATTGTAAAAACAAAAAAAGGTGCCAAAACAGCCTTGCCTCACAAAAAACTTAATATATAGAATGATTAAAAATCATACGTACCGCAAAATGGTACCAATAAAACTGCCACCTTATCCCGTAGTTCAAATAGGACATGGTGTCTAAAAATCAGTCCAGCAAAATCTGCATTCCAAAAACCATACGGCGCTCCTTTTCTTCTGCGCCTTGCTGTCCGCCCTTACAGCAGTTTACGACCACATGTGGGGTGTTTCTGTATACCGCAGAATCAGGGTAATAAATATTGAGTTTTGTTTTGCTGTTAACCCTAGATGTGTTAAAAAATAAAAATGGATTAAAATGGAAAATCTGCCAAAAAAGTGAAATTGTATTCTTGTGGAATACCTAAAGGATTAACAAAGTTTGTAAAATTAGTTTTGAGTAACTTGAGGGATGTAGTTTCTACAATGGAGTCATTTATGGGGAGTTTCTACTATGTAAGCCCCACAAAGTTACTTCAGACCTGAACTGGGCCTTAAAAAGTGGGTTTTGGAAATTTTCTTTAACATTTTAAGAATTGCTTCTAAAATTCTAAGCCTTCTAACGTCAAGAAAATAAAATGACATTTACAAAATTATGCCAACATAAAAGTGGACATATGGGGAATGTTAAGTAATACATATTTTATGAGGTATCACTTTCTGTTTTAAAAGCAGAGAAATTGAAATTGTAAAAATTGCAAATTTTTCAAAATTTGGGGTAAATTTTGGATTTTTTCATAAATACAGGTGAAATATATTGACTCAAATTTATGACTGTCATGAAGTACAATGTCTCACAAGAAAACAGTCTAAGAATGGCTTGGATAAGTAAAAGTGTTCCAAAGTTATTATCACATAAAATGATACATGTCAGATTTTCAAAAATAAGCCTGGTCACGAAGGTGCAAAATGGCCCGGTTATTAAGGGGTTAAAGAAGTTTTCCAGGATTACTATGGTATTTAACAGATATAGTTGCTTACCTCATGTACATCTTCCATATAAATATTTTTCAATCTGGACTCTTCTGACCCATTTTCACCATGTAAACCAGGGGTTGGGAACATTTTTGCTGCCGAGGGCCATTTGGATATTTGTAACATCATTCAGGGACCATACAAAATTCTTAACTTAAAAATTTGACACCTATATTTGGGCAAACATATAACTGACTGAGGGGTAAGTTACAGAAATTGCGCTTCAATTAAAAAATTCTAGAAAGCTGGATTTTTGCAGCACAAAATGGCACCTGCACTATATATTACAAATGGTACAGGCGCCATTTTGACCACACAGTCTAATTTTTAAGTTGAGAATGGTATATATTTAGTTCTTTATTTGGCATTAATGGCAACGAAACTCATCCCAGAGGGGTCCAGAGAGAGGTGCACCCAGCTTTCACTCTCCCTGCCACTGTTCCTTCCTCTTTCTTCACAATTTTCCCTACCTTTGTCCCTTTCTCAGCCTCAGATCTGCCCCCCACCTCCATCAGCCTCCTATCAGACCTCCCAGTCTACATTAGCCTCAGATCAGACTCTCATCAGACCCTCCCCAGCCTTAGATCAGACCCCATCAGACCCCCCAACCTCAGATCAGACCCCCATGAGACCTTCCCTAGCCTCAGGTCAGCTTCCATCAGAGCCCCCAGCCTCAGATCAGACCCCCAATAGACCCCCCAGCATAAGATCAGACCCCCCACCTCAGATCAGACCCATATCAGACCCCCAGCCTCAGATGAGCCCCCATAAACCCCCCAGCCTCAGATCAGACCCCCAGCCTCAGATAAGACCCACCAGCCTCAGATCAGCCCCCCATCAGACCCACCAGCCTCAGATCAGACCCCCCCAACCTCATCAGACCCCATCAGACTCTCCCCACCCTCAGATTATCCCCAATCAGACCTTAGATTACAAATTTAAAATAAATAAACATACCTCTCCAGCTCCGGACTGCGCTGCTACTTGGCAGATTCACTTACCCTCCTTGGTCTTCTTCCTGCTGCGCTGTACTGTGACCTGACAGCGCACAGCGTCAGGTCATAGTGCGTGTCTATGTGCACTACGTTCTGACACTGTACGTGTCAGGACACAGTGTGGGGCCGGAAGCACACCAGGGAAGGTGAGGAACAGCCAGTGCAGCGCTGTTCTCACCTTCCTGTGCCTCCCACATGCTAATGAACGCTTCCATAATGGAAGTGGTTATTAGCATTTTCTGGCAGGGGGCCGGGGGCCACATGGGGGCCGGAGGTTCTCTACTCCTGATGTAAACCAATGACTGCTTTGTTTCCATCCTGTATGTAGCACTTCCTGTTCCTGTATCCAACCAAACCCACAATGCACTTCTTCCTCTGCCACAGCTCCAGCCTCACCCCTAACAACGCCCAGCTAATTTATAGCTTCTCCCACCCAGCTAATTACATAGACACTCTCCTATCATGGTCATGTTACCACAGCCCAGAGGAAAGGAGCAATAAAAGGTAAAAGAAACACATTACAAAACTACAGCTACCTGCATAAAGACTTATTTGAAAAAATGTTGATGCAAGCTGTAAAAACCTTTAAAAGGGGTTGTACAAGAATGGGAGGGTGTCAGGAATATGGATTATTATTTACTGGCAGCCCTGATTGTCAGTTGATTCACCTTTTGGCTTGTATAAAGTCAGTGTACATGCAAAATATGTTCCAACCCCCCAGCTATCTGATTGTCAGCTAGCAAGGGAGAAAGCCCCAGGGGTCCAGGCTTCAAGGAGGCCCCAGGTGGATAATGTCACACCTCAACCAGCCGATTTGGAGGCAACCAGCAGGGGGTCTCAGCTCTTGCCCAGGATCAATGATACCTGCCAGACATGTTGGCACCTACATTTCATAAGGAATTATGAATCGCCCAGCCATCGCAGGCGCAAACCGGATACATATTTGTGTCCCGGTGGCCACGGTGAACATGCCCATAGGCTTTGTTTGATGGTGGCCTGCCAGGGAAGAGAGATATCCATATCTCCCCACAGAAACCCAATAGCGGCACCATGTTTGGACTCTAGTTGTAGTCGGAACCCATGCGGATCCGTTGTTCCCAGAACCATCTCCCTGTGACCTTCTGAACTGGAGCTATAAACCCTAAAGGGTTTTGAGGGTCATTTGCAGCCAGTCCAGCAGAGGGGGGTGGACCCCTCCTAAAGGCCAGGAGGGGAGGGGAGGGGCCGGCTACAGGTTAAAAGGTTTGCACCAGCAAGCGGGCGGGTCTTTCTCTGAAGAAGGGTCACATCGTGTAATGTGTTTAGAGGGACCCAGGAACTAGCTGAGATCACTGCCCTTCATGTGACTACAGCAAAGAACACACCACAACCGAAAGGAACTTTCATCTTACCCGGTAACTGACTTTTGCTCTGCTTAACCCTGTTGTACCCATATAACCTGTATCAACAACCTCAGACCACTGTATATATTCTCTGTGTATATTGTGTTATATTTAGTGTGCCCTTACGGCGATTAAATATATCATTTAATCTTGCGCTGTCTTGTATCTCGATCATGAATCCCCACGTCCATGTTTTTGCCTAGTTATAGCGGGTTGGTATCTCACCCTGAATAATCCCGTTAGCGGACCGGGCTTATATCAAACGAGAATCTGGTGGCAGATACCCGGGCTGAGACAGCGCTGTTTTCACTGCGGCAATGAAAAGGCTCTCTCAGCTTGTTGCCTCTCTGTGCCCGCATGGACAGGAGGTGTCTGTGTAAACTGTACCAATCTGACCTTACCTGCTCCTCTGGAGGGCATAACGTCATGTTTTGGTAACCCGTGGCCATACCGCGTCTCCTGAGCTCTGGAGGGCGACGTCAAGCGGGCACGAGGTGTGGTATTTGTCACAGAGGGTGTTTAGCAAACACCCTCCCCCATTTGGCCAGACCTGTAAAGGAAGTATTACTTTCACATTGAGCAGTCAATCACTGGCCAAGGTGGAGACCCGATCCTCTTGTGTCATGTGACCATTTGTCATGATGTAAAGGGAGCCGGTTTCCGCTGCAGCCATTGATTGCCTGCGGCGATGTCAAACCGATTGCTGACATCAAGGGGGCCTAGCGGAGCACTGCAGGCTGGGAAGAGAAGGAGCGGGTAAGCAGGTAAGTAATATTCCCTTTACATGTCGGGCCAAATGGGGGGTTAGCAAAAAACATTCTTTCACAAACCCCTTAAACACAAAAGTTATTTATCTGCAGAATTTCAACATAAAATGAGTTTCTTTAGTTGGACCAGGTTGCATAAAGTTTATATTAATGAAAACAATTTCGGCATGATGATAATCTGCAGAGAATGTGCTGTTTTTCCACTGTCTGAACAATTTGACTTCCAGCGGGAGTTGTATGGTTGCTATGTAACTACAATGTGAACCAGGAGATCAGATGTGAAAACTGATGGGAGAACTTCAGAATGTGTATTTACAAATGGTACTAGGAAATAAGCATGGCTCCCCGCACTACACCCCACAGGCGGCACTCAGCAGTAATTACATGCTACGTGACGTCCTCCGCTGCATTATATAGGAACGATTTACTGCCGCAAGATATTTACTGAAAAAAGAACACAATTATATATTAATTTACCCTATGCAGTGGTTAAATGGACAAATTACAAAACAGAATAAGAGACATATTCATGTCTTATTTCCATAGATTGAAATGGAGATGTAATACCCATTCATGCCTGTGGGAGCACTGTCTAAACTTAGCTTGAAAAACTTTGGATTACAAATTAACATACAAAAATATCAATATTCAAAAAGACATTGTTGAAGGTGTTGCTCAGGTTGAGATTAAAGGGTCTGCTTTTTTTTCCAGTAAGAGAGTCCATGTGTCCTCTAAGAACAACTCCTATCTCCTGAATGGGGCCCCCAAGGTGAAGGAGAGAACACCACACTTACGTGGCGTGCTCTCCATTGACTGCTATGGGCGTTCTGAAAAAAGCTGAGCGAGTTTGTGTGGCTATTTTAAGAAGTCCCATAATAGAGAATGGTGAGCACAACACTCATGCACTCCCATAGCGGTGAATTGGCTGCTCTCCCTTCACATTAAGTGGCCATTTCTGGAGATAGGAGCGGGTCCCAGAGGTGGGGCCTGCACCTATCTGACATTGATGGCATATCCTAGAAATATTTTCATAGACATAACAATAGCCATAGCACTTCCTGGTAGCATCACCATCTCTGATGGGCGGGATTTAGCGCTGCCCAAGCCGGTGCCGGTGACATCATCGGGCTCACTGCTAGGCAGAAACCTCTGCCTAGCTTTCCCCATGGAGAGCCCGGTATGTCACCGGATCTAAAAAAAATGTCTTTGCAAGAGAGCATCGGAGCATGAAATGCTCATATCAGGGGGGCCGAAGGGGTGAAGATGGGGATATGTCCGGGTTCAGCTCTGAACCTGGACAACCCCTTTAATTATTGCTACTTATGCTGCTGTTTTAATTTGCTAACACTAGGTGGTGGGGGGCCCATCTTATTTTGCAATGGGATCCTATGAATTACGCCTCTGGCATATGACATTAACGTCTGAGATAAGAATACTTTATTAAGGCCTCCTGCAGACAACCATATCTGTTTTGAGGTACACAAATTGCAAATCTGCAAAATATGGATGCAGTCCGTGTGCATCCAGCACTTTTTACGGGATCCACTGTAAAAAAAAAAAAAAAATTCTTGTCCACAGCGTGACCCTCATCCATGAGCTCAGCTGGTATTGTAGTTTAGCCTTTTTTCTATTATCACATTGGCCCTTTAAGCTTTCGTATTGAGATTGAAAGACCAATTGTCACGATGCACTCTGTACATGGTTCCAGGAGGCGGGGGCGGCCGAGGCGCACTCGCGTCATCAGCGCGCCCGGCGTCGCCCGTTCCCGTGGTAACCACTCTGGGGCTGAGTGCCGAGCTGATCACTCGGCGCTTGGCTGTATTGGAACTCAGGAGTCATGTGACGCTGGCCACGTCACATGACTCCACTAGCGACCTATTTAAACAGGCAATCTGCTGGCCACAGATTGCCTGTTATTGAGGTCCTTCCTGCAATATACTTACCTTGTTTGTTGTTCCTGCTGCTTGGCTTCTGATTTCCCGTCGTCTCATCCCCTGGTCTTGGCGTTTCCTCCTGGTTCTGACTTCGGCTTCTCCTGACGATCCTCTGCTTGCTCCTGTGGTACCTTACTGCTCTCTTGGTTTTTGAATCAGCTTGTTTGACTACTCTGTTCCATGTGTTGTCTGTCTTCCCTACACTTTCCTAGCTAAGGGCTTGTCGACCAGTTGTCCCTTTTTACTAGGACTTGTGAGGCAAGTAGGCATGGACAGGGGTGAGGGTGGAGTTTAGTGGTCACTTCCCCATTCCCTGTGTGTGTGAAAGAATAACAGGCCCAAATTACCACTGTTACCATGAATCCTTTGGTTACCCTGACGGAGCATGTTTCTAATTTGACTTAGATGGTTCAGGAATTGGGGGAGAAACTCCATTTACATGAGTCAGACAGAGTGCTTCTACCCCGCATTCATCTAGTCATCTTATGGAGCCTCAGGTTAAACTTCCTGAACCATTTTCTGGTAACCGTAACAAGTTTCTTTCTTTCAATGAGAGCCAGCGCGTGGGCATAGTAATCTCCCGATTACAGGGGGACCCCCAGGATTGGGCTTTTTCCTTGCATTCTGATGCTGGTTGCCTCAGTTCCGTTGAGGGGTTCTTTCAGGCCCTGGGAACCTTGTATGAGGAACCTGACAGGGCCATGGTAGCTGAAACCGCTCTTAAGGCTTTGGTACAGGTAGATCAACCTGCTGAAGAGTATTGCACTTAGTTCAGACGATGGTGTGTTCCCTCTGGCTGGAATGAACCAGCCCTTAAAAGCCAGTTCAGGTCAGGTTTGTCCGAAAATCTTAAAGACCTATTAGTGAAATACCAGCTTCCTGAGACATTACTATGACACTCGCTGTTCGACTTGACAGACGTGTTAGGGAGTAGTGATGAGCGGGAGGTGCCATATTCGATTTCGCGATATTTCGCGAATATTCGATTGAATATTCGTGTTATATTCATCGAAATCGAATATTCTGAATTATTCCAATTATCGCGAATAATATGCGATTTAATTAATCGCGTATTGCGATTTTTCTTTTGATAGTATAAGGCAACGTTCCTATGACTAATTGACTATGGCTAGGCTAATATGTGTATTTTACAAAATTTCGGAATATTGCTCTAACTTCGTCTTTTAGAATATTACGAATATTCTAAAAGACGAAGTTAGAGCAATATTACGAAATTTCGTAAAATACACATAGATTGTAATTTAGCTAATATAGTGCTATAATCCTTTTTTTTTCTCAAATTTTTTTTGCCTCTTCTGAACTTAAGTTTTGTAAAATATGTACACTATTAAAAAAATGACTATAGCAGTATATTAGCTAAATTACAATCTATATGTGTATTTTACGAATATTCTTAATATTGCTCTAACTTCGTCTTTTAGAATATTCGTAATATTGCTCTAACTTCGTCTTTTAGAATATTCGTTATATTGCTCTAACTTCGTCTTTTAGAATATTCGTTATATTGCTCTAACTTCGTCTTTTAGAATATTACGAATATTCTAAAAGACGAAGTTAGAGCAATATTAAGAATATACGTAAAAAGTTGAAATCGCAATTCGATTATTATAACTTGAATTAATCAGATTGCGATTTCAACTTAGCACTGCTATATTCCATATTAGGCTAGAATTAACAAATATGGAATATAGCAGTGTTAAGTTGAAATCGCAATTCGATTATTATAACTTGAATTAATCGAATTGCGATTTCAACGTAATTCTCAAATCCGACAGTACATTCTAGTATATGGAGACGTTCCCATGGTGATGGGGACGCTCCATGAGCACAGAAGTCGACAGAAGCGGCAACGGGCACTGACTGGAGCAGTCAGGAAGCCAGGAATCCAAAGGACAGGTAAGAAAAACTTTAGGGAAGTGGGAAAGAAAAAAATATAACAACAAAAAAAAAAAACTAAAAAAAACGAATATTCGATTTCGCAAATATATAGAACTATATTGTAAAAATTTGCGAAATCTCAAAGTTCCGATATTCGAGAAAAAAAATCACAATTCGAATATTCGCGCTCAACACTATTAGGGAGAGACGGCAGGAACGTTTGCTTTCTCCCCAGGAGGTGGTCCAGTCAGAGGTCTGTCTTATGAGTAGAGCCGAATTCTCTTCTGAGGAACCCATGCAGGTCGGGATGACTCGCAGAGGGGCTTGTTTCGATTGTGGAGACTCAGACCATTGGATTAACCAGTGTTACAAGAGACCAGGTATATCCTAATGTGATCAAGAGTAAATTACTAGTATCTATTACTGTCTCCATTGGTACTAACAAATGTTCTGGTAATGTTTTCATTGACTCTGGTTCTGCTGCCAACTTTATTGATCAGAAATTTACATTAGGGTTAGGTATCCCAATCCCTGGTGGGTGGTACTATGAAGTATTCCACCCCTGAGATATCCTTGACTGTGGGGGGGGTGTCACTCCGAAATATGTTCCCTGTTGGTTCTTGAAAACTTACCAGTAAAAGTATTACTGACATAATCCCATTATTGACCCATTATTGACTGGACCAAGGGGAAACTGTCTCGTGCTTGTCTGTGGTGCAAGCGGGGGTCTCAGCAGAATCCGATACATTGCCTTTAATCATAAAGGAATATGCGGATGTATTCTCCTCGAACCCCACAGTTGCTACCGCCCCATACATCTTATTATCATAAGATTGCGCCATTGAATTGGTAGAGGGTGCTAGCTTTCCTAAGGGACGCATCTATAATCTTTCCAGACCTGAACGCAAGGCCATTAAGGGTTATGTTAAAGAGAGTCTCAGTAAGGTACACATTAGGCCTTCTGTATCTCCTATGGTGGCGGGATTTTTCTTTGTCAAAAAGAAAGATGGAGGCCTCAGACCTTGTATCGATTATCGTGAGTTAAATAAGATTACGATCAAGAATCAATACTCCCTCCCATTGATTCTTGATGTGTTTAATCAAGTACTAGGGTCTTCCTAGTTCTCTAAAATTGATTTGAAGGGGGCATATAACTTGATTCGAATTAAGGAGGGAGACGAGTGGAAGACAGCTTTCAATACTCCAGCTGAACACTTTGAATATCTTGTAATGCCTTTTGGACTCAGCAATGCGCCAGCAGTGTTCCAAACTTTATTAATGATATTTTTAGAGAATTCTTGGGTAAATTTGTGATTGTTGTGATGATGTTTAGATTTTTTCCCCTGATTTTGAGAGTCATGTGTCTCATGTTAAACAAGTGTTGGAGGTTTTGAGGGAGAATCAATTGGCTGCCAAACGGGAGAAATGTGTTTTTGGGGTGCAAGAGATTTTGTATCTCGGGTATGTTACCACTCCTCACATTTTTAAAAAGGATCCTAGCAAGGTATTAACAATTATGGACTGAGTATGGCCATCATCCTTAAAGGCCTTGCAATGTTTTTTAGAGTTTGCTAATTATTACCGTAGACTTATAAAGAATTTTTCGTTAATTGCTAGGCCCTTGACCGACCTCACCAAAAAAGGGGCGTACCTGGATATCTGGTCACTTGAAGCTACTGAACCATTTGAAACTCTTAAAAAGGTCTTCAGTAGCGTCCCTGTTTTGATTCAGCCGGATCAAGAGAGACCGATCATTGTGGAGGTGGATGCCTCTGAGGATGGAAAGAAGACACCCCAAGGTATTTCGTGATGAGCATAGTGAGTTCATGGAAGTTTTTATTTTTTGTCACAAGTTAGTGGAATATGAGACTTTGTAAGAAAAAAAAAAATCATCATTTTCCGCTAACTTGTGACAAAAAAAAAAAAATTCAAGGAACTCGCCATGCCCCTCACGGAATACCTTGGGGTATCTTCTTTCCAAAATGGGGTCACTTGTGGGGTAGTTATACTGCCCTGGCATTTTAGGGGCCCTAATGCGTGAGAAGTAGTTTGAAATCAAAATCAATGACAGGGGGGTGATCAGGGAGTGTATATGTGGTGATCACCCCCCTGTCAGGCTCCATTCAGACGTCCATATGTGTTTTGCGGATCCATGGATCGGATCCGCAAAACACATACGGACGTCTGAATGGAGCCTTACAGGGGGGTGATCAATGACAGGGGGGTGATCAGGGAGTGTATATGGGGTGATCACCCCCCTGTAAGGCTCCATTCAGACGTTCATATGTGTTTTGCGGATCCATGGATCCATGGATCGGATCCGCAAAACACATACGGACGTCTGAATGGAGCCTTACAGGGGGGTGATCAATGACAGGGGGGTGATCAATGACAGGGGGGTGATGAGGGAGTGTATATGGGGTGATCACCCCCCTGTCAGGCTCCATTCAGACGTCCGTATGTGTTTTGCGGATCCATGGATCGGATCCGCAAAACACATACGGACGTCTGAATGGAGCCTTACAGGGGGGTGATCAATGACAGGGGGGTGATCAGGGAGTGTATATGGGGTGATCACACCCCTGTAAGGCTCCATTCAGACGTTCGTATGTGTTTTGCGGATCCATGGATCCATGGATCGGATCCGCAAAACACATACGGACGTCTGAATGGAGCCTTACAGGGGGGTGATCAATGACAGGGGGGTGATCAATGACAGGGGGGTGATCAGGGAGTGTATATGGGGTGATCACCCCCCTGTCAGGCTCCATTCAGACGTCCGTATGTGTTTTGCGGATCCATGGATCGGATCCGCAAAACACATACGGACGTCTGAATGGAGCCTTACAGGGGGTGATCAATGACAGGGGGGTGATCATGGAGTGTATATGGGGTGATCACCCCCCTGTAAGGCTCCATTCAGACGTTCGTATGTGTTTTGCGGATCCATGGATCGGATCCGTAAAACACATACGGACGTCTGAATGGAGCCTTACAGGGGGGTGATCAATGACAGGGGGTGATCAATGACAGGGGGTGATCAGGGAGTGTGTCATTGATCACCCCCCTGTAAGGCTCCATTCAGACGTCCGTATGTGTTTTGCGGATCCGATCCATGTATCCGTGGATCCGTAAAAAAAAACGGACATCTGAATGGAGCCTTACAGGGGGGTGATCAATGACAGGGGGGTGATCAGGGAGTCTATATGGGGTGATCACCCCCCTGTAAGGCTCCATTCAGACGTCTGTATGTGTTTTGCGGATCCGATCCATGTATCCATGTATCCGTAAAAAACATAGGGACGTCTGAATGGAGCCTTACAGGGGGGTGATCAATGACAGGGGGGTAATCAATGACAGGGGGGTGATCAGGGAGTCTATATGGGGTGATCACCCCCCTGTCATTGATCACCCCCCGGTAAGGCTCCATTCAGACGTCCGTATGTGTTTTGCGGATCCGATCCATGTATCCGTGGATCCGTAAAAAACATACGGACGTCTGAATGGAGCCTTCAAAGGGGGTGATCAATGACAGGGGAGTGATCAATGACAGGGGGGTCATCAGGGAGTCTATATGGGGTGATCAGGGGTTAATAAGGAGTTAATAAGTGACAGGGGGGGTGTAGTGTAGTGTGGTGCTTGGTGCTACTTATTACTGAGCTGCCTGTGTCCTCTGGTGGTCGATCCAAGCAAAAGGGACCACCAGAGGACCAGGTAGCAGGTATATTAGACGCTGTTATCAAAACAGCGTCTAATATACCTGTTAGGGGTTAAAAAAATCGCATCTCCAGCCTGCCAGCGAACGATCGCCGCTGACAAGCTGGAGATCCACTCGCTTACCTTCCGATCCTGTGAACGCGCGCACACAGGCGCGCGCGTTCACAGGATCGGAAGGTAAGCGAGTGGATCTCCAGCTTACCAGCTGTCTTCATCTCGCGAGATGACGCGTATATGCGTGACTGTGCCTGAAGCTGCCGCCTCCGGAACGCGATCCTGCCTTAGGCGGTCCAGAGGCGGTTAATAAGGCAGAACAACATTTGGCCCCGGCACCCACACCAATCGATAAGTTGTTTGTCTCTGAACAATTCTGTCTCCGGCTGTTGGGTGAGTGTCATGACACCATTTTTTATGGACATCCTGGTATCAAGAGTACTAAAAAGCTGGTATCTAGGTCTTACTGGTGGCCCACCCTATTCAAGCATGTCAAGTCCTATGTGTTGGCCTGCGAGGTGTGTGCCAAGTCTAAAACCCCTAGAACTCGCCCTGCTGGTGAGCTGCGACCCCTACCCATTCCCAGTAGACCCTGGTCTCATATTTCTATGGACTTCATCACGGATAGGTTCAGTAAGATGGTACATTTTGTTCCTCTTGCTTAGCTTCCTAATACTAAGACTCAGGCCTCGGTATTTGTAGAACAAATTGGTATTCCCGAGAACATTGTTTCTGATAGGGGTGTCCAGTTTGTGTCTAGATTGTGGAGAGCCTTCTGTCAGAGGTGCCAAATCTCATTGTCTTTCTCGTCTGCCTATCATCCTGAGAGTAACAGGCAGACAGAACAACTTAATCAGTCTGTGGAACAGTTTCTCAGGTTATATGTCTCTGCTGATCAACAGTTGTGGGTTACATACCTTCCTTTGGCAGAATTTGCAATTAATAACCATGTTAATTCCTCCGCTGGTTTCTCCTAATTTTTTTGTAATTACGGTTTCCATCCTCGTTTTCATTCTGGGTCATCCGTCTCCTAATCTAACCCCGAGGTGGATAAGGTCTCGTCAGAACTTTGCACAGTTTGGGCTCGGGTTCAGTCGAACCTAGAAAAAGCTTAAAACAATCCCAAAAAAATCAAAGCTAATAAGAAACGTTCTAAGGGGATGGATTTTCAGATTGGGGAGAAGGTGTGGCTATCTTCAAAAAAATGTGCCTCTTAAGGTGGCCTCTCAAAAGTTTGCACCTCGCTTTATAGGTCCGTACGAGATCACGGAGGTAATTAATCCAGTATCTTTTAGATTGAAGCTGCCTGAATCTTTCTACATCCATGACGTTTTCCACAAATCTCTGCTTAAAAAACATATTGCTCCTGTTGTTCCTTCACAGAATGCTCCGCCACCGGTACTGGTTAATGATTCCGAGGAGTTTGTGTTTTCCAAAATCATGGATGTTAGGAGAGTCCGTAACTCCTTACAGTACCTAGTGCACTGGAAAGGCTATGGACCGGAGGAAAGGTCCTGGGTACCAACTAAGGATGTTTATGCCTCTAGACTTGTCAAAAAATTTCACGTGGAACATCCTGAGAAGCTGTCGCCTGGGGCCTTGGGTCCGGTGGCCCCACGTGGAGTGGGGGGGGGTACTGTCACTATCCACTCTGTAAATGGTTCCAGGAGGCGAGGATGGCCAAGGCGTGCTCGTGTCATCAGTGCGCCCGGCGTCGCCCGTTCCCATGGTAACCACTCTGGGGCTGAGTGCCGAGCTGAACACTCGGCGCTCGGCTGTATTGGAACTCAGGAGTCATGTGACGCTGGCCACGTCACATGACTCAACTAGCGCCCTATTTAAACAGGCAATCTGCTGGCCACAGATTGCCTGTTATTGAGGTCCTTCCTGCAGTATACTTACCTGGTTTGTTGTTCCTGCTTGGCTTCTGATTTCCCGTCATCTCATCCCTTGGTCTTGGCGTTTCCTCCTGGTTCTGACTTCGGTTTCTCCTGACGATCCTCTGCTTGCTCCTCCTGTACCTTACTGCTCTCTTGGTTTTTGACTCGACTTGTTTGACCACTCTGTTGCATGTGTTGTCTGTCTTCCCTGCACTTTCCTAGCTAAGGGCTTGTCGACCAGTTGTTCCTTGGCACTAGGACTTGCGAGGCAAGTAGGCAGGGACAGGGGTGCGGGTGGAGTTCAGTGGTCACGTCCCCACCCCCTGTGTGTGTGGCACCAATGATGAACAGGTTTGGAAAAGTGACCATTGAGTCAGAAATATGCTCAAAGAAGTTGTCATTTCCCTTCCCCACTGCTTATGGAAGCACATATAAGATATATTACTCAGCAGGGGGCTACAGTGAGTGTATTAGTGCATCGCAAAGTGTGATGAGACTGACATGTAGAATAAAAACATATTTCTTAAGTATATTTTATAATATCTCTTTCCCATATACCTTAGGAATGTCTACGTTGCCGTTAACATGAATATCATGCTGACTTAAACTGTTCTTTAAAGGTTATGTATAACCAAGCATTTTGCATTGCTCCAATATATGTAAAATAAATAACAAAGTAACTTTGTAAATAGTCTTATGTAAAAATATCAAACCGTTTTGTGTTTGCAGCTCTTTTGCAGACCTATACATTTCCACGATATCAGACTACAAAGCGACCTCTGTAGTCTGATCCTGCAGTTGAAGGGGTTTTCTTATCTGGGCGTTAATGGCATATCCATAGGACATGTTATAAGTGTGCAATAGGTGCCGTTCTCCTGTCACCTACTTGTAAATAGACAAGTGTGCTAACTTGGTGATTTTTGTAATACACATAGCAGTGAATAAAGAAAGCTGTATCCAACAGGCAGTTATAACATATCCTGTGGATATGATATACAGTAAGTGTTCAGATAGGATAATCCCTTTAAGTTTTACTCTAATATGGCTGACCCCTGTTTTTGCTAACCTACAGATAGAGGATGAGTAGAAGTGGGAGGAATTTACACATGACTGCAGAATCAGACTACACACTGGGTGTGTTTGTAGTCTGTAACCGTGACGACACTAAGGATTGCATAGAGGCTTTGTACCCAAAACTGATTTTAATTAGGACTATCTGTAAAGTTCCCTCATATTTTTTTTAATTAGATGCACTGGCACAATAAAAGTAAGACTTTAGGTATAGACTTCCATGTTTTAATAAATCCACTTAATGCTTCGGCTCTGTCTTTTACTCCTGCTTCCCGAGGCAGATAACCTAAAATTATATACATGTAATGTGCGCTATGTATATGTGAAGAGATGGAACACTTTGCACACCTGATTTATCCAAGCTTTCAAAATAAAATGAGAAGTGACCTAGAAATGATATCCAATAAGTAAAGTGATGCTTATTTTAGACTGCTGTCTGCATCAATTTTACGATGATTTTAAAAGACAGTGATTGAATGTAGTGAGCAATGAAAGCCATAACCTCCCATATGCTCATCCATCACAAATGGAGGAACCAGCCCGAAAACAGTTATGTATTCCTAGGAGGCCGTATTCCATTAGGATAAAATCTTTAAATAGCAGCTATTGTTACTGTCATATCTACTAGGAACATCAGTCACCTCACATCAAAGTCAATGGGTTTCTAACTAAATGCGGGATGCACACGGACCACATCTGTATTTTGAGGATCCGTGATTTGTAGACAGACACGGTAGTGTGTATGCAATCTTCAAGTGGTACTTCCATCTGAGACAAAGGGGCATATCGCTAGGATATGTCCCTGTTTGTCTGATAGGTGCTGGTCCCGGCAGTAAGTTAGTGTTGACGTCACTGATTATTTTACCCTGCCTCTGATCTGTCAGAACAATAACCCCCAAAAAACGGATCCTGTCTGTGGCACTTCACTCGGTCAGCATTTGGTCAGTAATCCACCAGTATTGCTAATGCCCAAAAAAAAAAAACAAGAGTGGATCCAAAACAGAGATGACATGTCAATGGAATATTTGCATGTCTTCTGTGTTTTGTACCCACTCCTGCTTTTGGCTACCAAATCACAAGACAATTCTGATCGGACCATACAGGCTTTACAGCTGCTACACAGACAGGATCCGTTGTGCATCAAATTTTTCCTTCCTTCTGACAAATCAAAAGTGTCACGGATGGTGTTGCAGAAAGCTGGAACTTATAAATAAACATCCGACTGGCTTGCTCCCAAACTAAACAGTATATGGGTGATCCCTATAAAACCCCTAGAGCTCTCCCCCATGCAAAGGTCTTTATGGTAGACGATTGCATGCCCATGTACCTAATACTATGTGACCCCTGAAAACCCTATAATAGTGAGGGGACACGACCACCGGCTCCCTGCACTTAATACGGAAGGAGTCAGGGTCACCTAGAATCAAGCCAGCAAGGAAACACAAATAGACTTATCTGAGGAATCAGCAGAAGCAGCCTCCAGCAGTGAACACAATCCAGGAAAAAGTATAAACCGCAAAGTGAGGCAGTGTGGGAGGGAATATAAAGGGAGACAATTAGTGTAAATAGGTGACAGCTTTGAGAAGGAAAGGAGATGACAAAGTGAAACCAAAACAAAGAACGTCATGCAGGTAGAGAAGAACATCTAACAGACCTTCTTACAGAACTGGCGGTGACAAGAAGAGAGTCAAATAAATGATGATGTCAGCCAGGCCAAAAGACAAAATAGTGGCCCAGTCATGAAGTAGGGAGGGTGGTAACAGCATGAGAAGTCCACAGAGTGGCCCTATGACATACTGGTGAGGTGGAAGCAGCATGAGGAGGCCACAGAGAGGAACAATGACAGTGTGGAGGTGGCGGCAGCATCAGGAAGCCACAGAGTGGCAAGGTGACATAGTGTAGAGGTGGCAGCAGCATGAGGAGACCACAGAGTGACAAGGTGACATAGAGTGGAGGTGGCAGCACCATGAGGAGACCACAGAGTGGCAAGGTGACACAGTATGGAGGTGGCAGCAGCATCAGGAGACCACAAAGTGGCAAAGTAACATAGTGTGGAGGTGGTAGCAGCATCAGGAGGCCACAGAGTGGCAAGGTGGCAGCAGCATAAGGAGACCACAGAGTGGCAAGGTTACATAGTGTGGAGGTGGCAGCAGTATGAGGAGACCAAAGAGTGGCTAGGTGACATAGTGTGGAGGTGGCAGCAGCATCAGGAGACCACAGAGTGGCAAGGTGGCAGCAGCATAAGGAGACCACAGAGTGGCAAGATAACATAGTGTGGAGGTGGCAGCAGCATGAGGAGGCCACAGAGTGGCAAGGTGACATAGTGTGGAGGTGGCAGCAGCATGAGGAGGCCACAGAGTGGCAAGGTTACATAGTGTGGAGGTGGCAGAAGCATGAGGAGACCACAGAGTGGCAAGGTTACATAGTGTGGAGGTGGCAGCAGCATGAGGAGACCAAAGAGTGGCTAGGTGACATAAAGTGGAGGTGGCAGCAGTATCAGGAGACCACAGAGTGGCAAGGTGGCATAGTGTGGAGGTGGCAGCAGCATCAGGAAACCACAGAGTGTCAAGGTGACATAGTGTGGAGGTGACAGCAGCATCAGAAGACCAAAGAGTGACCCGGTGACAGAGTGGGGAGGTGGGTGGCAATACCAGTACCAGCTGAAGATGGTTGGTGAAAGAAGGAGCACTTTGCATCAGATGTGTGGCATCAGGCAGGTGGCAGAATCAGAATAGTAGCTGAGGCAGGTAGCCAGAAGAAACTGGTCTCTTTTGTCAAAGTGTTGGTGTGGCAACATGGATGATCTAGTCTATTGCATCAGGCATTGGTGGGTGGAAATCCTGGCTGATCCAGGCCTGATTCATCTTGACAAAGGTCAGACTCTCCAGATTTTGGGTGGACAGGTGAGTTCTTCTTGGGGTAACTATGGCCCCCGCCACACTAAACACCTGCTCTGATGCCACACTACTGGCCGGGCAGGACAGCTGTCACGGAAGGTGTACAGAAAACTAGAAGACTCAAAATGAAGATTCGACTGACTGGATCCAAAACTAAGGAGCCAAAGGGAGAGCCCTGCAACAGACCTGGCTCTCTCCCTAACTGCTCAGCCTATGCAAAAATCTCAATGGTAGATGATCGCATATCCTCGTTCCTCGACTGTATAACACCTGAACACCCTATAATAGTGAGGGGACACGACCACCGGCTCCCTACACTTGATACGGAGGGAGTCAGGGTCACCTGGGATCCAGCAAACAGGAAAACACAAATGAATGAACAAAACTTATCTGTAGAAGACTCAGTAGTAGCATCCAGCATGCACACACTCCAGGAAGTTGTAAAAACCACAAAGTGATGCAGTATGGGAAGGGATTTAAAGGGATGCAATCAGTGCAACTACATGACAGCTGAGAGAGGCTAACGAGATGAGAAAACGAAAGCAAAACAAAAGGAACCTCAAGGAGGAGGTTCTGAAGAACGTCTGTCAGAGCTTCTCAGATGTCTGGTGGTGACAACAGCTTTTCCAGGGCAAACTCGGCCAGTTGCATGAACAAATACAGTTTGGCTGCCCAGTAGTTCAGCGGATCTTCAATGTGGGGTGGTAGGGTGCTGTCCAAGTATGCCATCACCTGCTGGTTCAGGTTCTGCTCCAGGTCTAGATGCTGCTTCTGGTGAGTAGTTTCTTCACTAGGCGAATGAAGAAAGCTGCTCATCAGAAACTCTAGACTCAGGCTGCTGCTGATGGAGCTGGTACTGCTCCTGCCACCCTACCCATCCCCAGCAGCCATGGCAGTGGAATGTGAGCGCACAGGGCCCACCCGATCAGACCTGCGAGAGGATGGACGATGGCGCAGATAGGCAAAACTCACTACATAGGATGTCTCTATAGTAGTTCACTTTTTCCTCCCTCTCAGCGGTTGTAAAAAAGGCCCCCATTTTGGACCGTTAGCGAGGGTCCAACAAGGTGGAGAGCCAGAAGTCATCCCTCTGCTGAATGGTGATAATTCGGCTGTCACTACGCAAGCAAGTGAGCATGCATCGGGCCATTTGTGCAAGTGACTCGGAGGGACTCCCTGCCTCCATCTCCAGTGCAAACTGCCACGGTGTGTCTGGGTCCTCTGCCTCATCTTCCTCATCGCCCTGTAGGTGGCTGCTCCTGCTCCTCCTCCCCTGTCACATGTTTATAAAAACAACCCATTTCACTACACATTGTTTGTGCTCCAATGTCCTCCTACTCATCATCATCCTCCTCCAGTTCAGCCCCCACAGGGCTCATGTGGCCGTGAGATGTAGGCGCCAGGTCTCTAGTCCCCTGACCAGCCAGATTTACCAGCATCTGTTCCAGGACATGAAGCAGTGAAATGACATGGTTCATCCCATAGTCCTGGCGACTGACAAGTGACGTGGCCTCCTCAAAGGGCCTGATCAAACGGCAGGTGTCACGCATGAGCTGCCACTGGCTGACATCGAAGTTACACAGGGAAGTACTCCTGTCCACTTGGATCATCAAGAAATCGTTTATGGCCTTTCTCTGTTCGTACAGTTGGTCCTACATATGGAGGGTGGAATTCCAACGGGTGGAAACGTTGCATATCAGCCTATGTTGAGGGTTGCCATTCTGCTGCTGCGGCTTAAGGAGGATGTGCTTTGCGGGGTCCGAGTGGCTGAAGTGCATGCAGTTTCCTGGCCATTTTTAGGATGCCTTGCAGATGGGTGGAAGACTTCAGGAATCGCTTGGCAACTAGATTGAACACGTGTGCCATGCAGGGCGCAAAATTTATACTGCGGCCAGGTGACCAAAATAACCCTTTAGGGGTCCTAACAAAATGACTTATATAAAACGACATCTTTATTAACTACTTTAAAAAAATAAAATAAAAATAGGATCATGTACATTTAAGGCTACTTTCACACCACCAATTCTAAGTCTGAAAGTTAGTCAGACGGATCCGTCCAGACTTTACATTGAAAGTCAATGGGGGACGGATCCATTTGAAATTAAGCCATATTGTGTCAACTTTAAACGGATCCGTCCCCATTGACTTACATTGTAAGTCTGGACGGATCCGTTTGGCTCCGCACGGCCAGGCGGACACCCGAACGCTGCAAGCAGCGTTCGGGTGTCCGCCTGCTGAGCAGAGCGGAGGCCAAACGGTGCCAGACTAAGGCATTCTGAGCGGATCCTTATCCACTCAGAATGCATTAGGGCCATACGGATGCGTTCGGGGCCGCTTGTGAGAGCCTTTTCAAACGGAACTCACAAGCGGAGCCCCGAACGCTAGTGTGAAAGTAGCCTAAAACTGTCAAGGACTGGCAGAGGACTTTTATCAACTAATTCATAACATGTAGGTTGGGGCAGAGTTTGTGCTTTATTACACTGTGTTACCAATAAACACTGTTTTACAGTAAACTGTTTAGTGTATTTTTTACATCTCACGTCTCACAGTTTGTGTATATATCTTTTAAAAATATGGATTAGGCGGCTCTCTATCTGGTAACAATGGAATTTGGTGCTCGTTTCCAAAGCTGACTCACCCAGTCAGAAAAAACTATTGTATGTGATAAATAGGGGACAGGCACACAATCTATGGAATTACAGATATCTCATTATTCCCATCAAATAAGTAGCAAGGCCGATTTATTGGCCTGTATTTGTGGGAGGGGCGTCCTGGCCTATATCTGACTCACAACTCCTCATGTGGCGACGGACTGCAGCTATATTCTTGGTACAGCAGACAGCCTCAGCGTTCCCTAGGCAGCACGACGTCACTTCCGGTTCGCGCTCCCTCCGGCGGTCCTGCGTCCTGGTGCGGCGGGTGAGTAGCTGCTGCCTCAGCGCAGCATCGGCTCGTTTAGTCCGGTCGGTGGGGTCGGTCCCTCTAAGGTAAGAGAGGGACATCCCCACACCGGAGCGGCAGTCTGGCAGCACGCCCCGCTCCCACGTGACTTGCACTTAGGTAGCAGGAGTCAGCAAGACTCCGATTTCTTTCCATGGTTTTCTCCTTTCAGGTCAGGTTGTGGTTCAGAGTATAACTTACCGATGGCACGGGAGAGGGGAGGAGGGGGGGGAGGGTGATCACAGCGGTGCGCAGACGGCACGGGAGCATTTGCAGCCGGGTCATGTGTATTTAGTGATGCTCTGGCTACAGGGCAGGTGTAGCATGGTGTCTGGTAGAAATCGCACAGAACCGCAGGTTTCACATGTACGTTAAGCCATCTTCAGGGGGCTGTCATTGTGTCATCTTGGGCCTGGTTTGTGGAAGGCTTATTTATAAAAAATTAAAAAAATAAAAAAATAAATAAAGGGACATTGTTTTGTGGGGGTAAAGTCTGGCACGGGCCGCCGTGCTGTCAGTTAGGTAGGGAGAGGGGGGGGGGTTTCCATGCCATGCAGTGTAGTGGTGAGGAGTGGTTGGGGGCACGCACCCCCGGTTACAAGCGCCCGATAAACAGGGCACGCCAGACCCAGCACATTGCATGGCATTATTTGCATGGTTCCACCACAGTTGGGCGAGTTCAGGTGCTGGTATTCATCTTTGCCAGCCGCATGTTTCTGGCACAGGCTCATCAGCCATCCAGCCAGCTCCACGTTTTACCCTAGCAAGCAGGCAGTCGTGCCTCGCCACCCAGTCTGGGTCATCTGTACGCTGGCGCAGCAAAAAACAAAACAAAAAAAAAAATGTATTTTGTTCATTCATACGTACAGGTTTACTTCCACGGTCGATCCCTTGCGTTCTTCTCATAACAGCATCTTGTCCTGTTTTGGTAAGGTCTTTGCTCCTAAATTCGTCCACTGTCACACGTCCTCTCTCTTTCTTTACCTCAGGTGGTCACCAGGGTCAATTTCTTGCATGTTGATTTCTGCAGTGGCGGTGGTGGTCAAAGCACGGGTGTTAGTCTATCTTGGCACCTAATAGTGTTAGTGACGGTCCGTCATTTTTGCTTGTTTCAACAGTCCGAGCATGTCTCACGGCTCAGATATCGTGGATGCCTCTGGCGAAGATCTGGGTTCTAGGGCATCGGAATCCGGCAGTATTCCTTCTTTGCGTAATTGGACTGTGCCTAAACTCATGGCTGAGTTAGCCAAGAGAGGCATTCCTTTCCCGGCTGCGGCCCGGAAAGCAGAGTTATATAGGCTACTGGTGTCCAACCCCGCAGAACCGGCCCAGCAAGAGGTCTCCATGGCCACAGTTCAGACCTCACTAACTCAGCTCCATGTCATGCTGAACAGCCTTACCTCCTCCGTGTCCGGGGTACAATCCAGATTGGAGTCAGTGGAGGCCAGGGTCGCTGGCTTATCCTCACCCGCCACTCCGTTGCCAGTCGTAGCGGCACCCGTTGCCAGTACTTCAGGTAACTTTGTTACGGTACCCAACGTCACTCCAGCTCATTTCATTCCGGCTAACATCAAGAAGGACATCCTCGATGGCAGAGATGTGGACCTGGCCTCCCTCCTGATTGCCACTCGTGACTTATCGGACAATAGGGTCATTGCGTGCGGCGATGTTTCTGTTGTACTGAAGGGACGTGATCTTAGGCTTAGCAGAAAACTGACGATTCCGGAATTTGTGCTTGCCTTTAGTCTTTACCGAGATATCATCTGTTCGGTACGACCAGATAGGAGGGAAGAGTTGGGCCTGTATCTCTTCAGGGTCACGGAGTTGGGCTACAAGTACGGAGGCTTCGGCTTCTATGACTACCATTGCTCCTTTTCTGCCAAAGCGGCAGCTGCGCTCAGTCAATTCCAGTTTACTACTAACTGGGCCAACATTGACACAGAAATATTCTGCAGGCATTTCGCTGGGCTAAATGCACCGGCTTGCTCTTCATGCCAGTCTATCTATCATACTGGAGAATGGTGTCATAATGCCGCAAGTGCCCCGAGGTCCAATCCTTCTCCTCCTATTCCTGGTCCGTCGGCTGGCATCCAGCAGAATTCTGCGGTCGATAAACTCAGCCGGCCGATCAAGTATCTGGGCAGGTCGCAAATCTGCAACAACTACAATTTTGCCACTTGCAATTATAGTCAGTGTCGTTTGTTGCACATTTGCGCAAACTGTTTCCGAGCCCATCCGAAAGTTGCCTGCTCATTAAAAACCGATAAACATTGTATGAGCGTGGTAAATGTAGAACTCTTGGAGTCGTACTTACAGGGGCACGAGGACGCCTCCTTCTGCGACTTTTTGGTGTCAGGTTTCACCCATGGTTTCCACACAGGTCTGGTGGCATTATCGGGACACACCCATGAGTGTAGGAACTTGCAGTCAGCATCCCTCAACCCCGGGTCCATAGATAGACTTCTCCAGGCGGAGCTAGACAAGGGGTACATCATCGGCCCCTTCTTGTCATCCCCATTTGAACGCTGGAGGGTCAGCCCCATAGGGGTGGTTACGGGCAAGTTCAGCCGCAAAGAGAGATTGATATTCGACCTATCAGCGCCACACGGGTGCTCCACCCCCAGCGTAAATTCACTCATTCCAGCGGAGGAGGTCAGCATGGTGTACGCCTCCATCGATCAAGCCATTGCACTCATCCTTGCCACAGGCCCTGGGGCGGTCTTGTCCAAAGCGGACATATCAGACGCCTTCAAGTTGATGCCAATCAGGCCAGAACTTTGGCGGTGGCACGGGATCAAGTGGAATTCTCTTTACTATTTTGCAACTAAGTTGACTTTCGGATCCCGCAGCAGCCCTTGGATTTTCGATCAACTGGCGAAAGCCTTGCACTGGATACTAGAGAACAGGTTTTGTTGCGAACACGTGATACATTACCTGGACGATTTTTGTTGATCGAATCTCCACAGTGCTCGCCCAATGATCTTCAGAGCTTGTTAGCGTGTTTCGCCCAGCTAGGGGTCCCCGTTTCCTCCAAGAAGGTGGATGGTCCGGCGACCACCATCACTTTCCTGGGCATCGTGCTGGACACAGAGAGCATGTCAGCCAAGTTGCCAGAAGACAAGTTGGCTAGGGTCCGGGCAGTCATCCGCAGTTTCGTCACCAGGAGGGTCACCACCAAGGTTGAGCTACAGTCATTGTTAGGCATGTTAAACTTTGCCATGCGCGTCATTCCCCAGGGCAGGTCATTTGTAGCCAGGTTACTACCACTCCTCTCAGCAGCTCCCTGTCAGGACAGCCCAGTATTCCTGGACAGTCAAGCGCAAGCAGACTTGAGCGTGGGACCACTTCTTGCGTCACTGGAATGGCGTGTCCATGTTTGTCCCGGCGGTCTCGCATAGCTCCCCCATCATATTCTCCAGCAGCGGGATCAGCACTGGGTTCGCTGCCATTTTTGGCTCCCATTGGCTGAACGGGGCGTGGCCGGGGGAGGTGTGCGAGACCGCAGGAACCTCTCAGACAACGGAGGCTAGGGACTTGTATCCCGTAGTGGCGGCGGCTCGCGTTTGGGGTAACCTGTGGACAGGCCGCACCGTGGTCTTCGCTTCTGCTAGTCCTTCCTCCTTGGCCATCCTCGACAGTGGCAAATCCAGATCTCAGCTAGTCATGTCTTTGATGAGACGTCTGGTGCAGTTGTCGCTCTTACACAATTTCTTATTCTGTGGTTCCCTCATAGGTGATACGCAAGTAGTAACAGTTAACGCTTTAGCTGAGATGAATTACTCTTTATTTTCCCAGGTTTGCCCCGAAGCCGACACATCGAGAACCCCGTCTCCTCGTCCGGCCACACTCTTTCTCAGCTAAACCGATACCTGAACACGGCCCATGGGCTGTTTGCCAAGTCACTCTCAGCTAATACCACCAGAGCATACAACACTGGCTGGCGGTTGTACCTCAAATTCCAACAGGAACACCCCCCAGGCGGCCTGGGCCACATAGACTTCATATTGGCGTTTATCGGGTACTGTCACGAGCACATGCACCTTTCTCCCGGCACAGTCAAAACTTATCTGGCCGGGGTCCAACATTATTTGTCTCGCTCGCAGCCAGAAAGAACGTCATTGTTTTCCAGTCACGTGGTCAAGGCCACGTTGAAAGGTTTACAGAACTGTACCCCAGGTGTCAACCCCCGTAGACAGCCCGTGTCCGGCCCCACATTCAGAGGCATGTCCGATTTGTTGGACCTCAGGCCCTTCGGGGTTCTGCAAAGCTTAGTGCTCAAAGCCGCCATCTACTTGGCCTTTTACGGCTTCATGAGGCCGGGAGAGTTCATGTCACTGTCACTCAGCGGTCCCTTCAGCTCACATTATCCGCAAGTTGGGCCGATGGCGGTCCTCTTGTTACAGCCGGTATGTTCCGAACCCTGTCAGTGAGATTCATTGTGCCTTTCAGAGTTTGGCGTTGTAAATATGTCAATAAACATGTGTGTATTTTCATGCTGGATTTTTGGCCTCTTTCAGGTGTACTCTCGACGGAAGCGGTTATGCCACAACTCAAGCCGCCAGTTTGTTTGGGGGGTATTTCAGGGCAGTAGGTTCTTTCACACATAGCCCCGGCCACAAATGTATTATAACAATGTATACATACAATTTAAAACTATAACCTAATAAAAAGAGCTGAATAAAAAGATAAACATGCAATATGCAAAAATATCATATATGTCTCCACTATATTGATTATAGATATTGATAGATATCCAGAAAATTAGGCCATATCATCCTGCAAAAGGAAAATTTCTATAGTCCTTCTAGCAGCATATAACGTATAGTCCTACAAAAAAGAAATTCTTTTAGCAGCAGTCACCTCTTTCTCATATAGCATCGGTGTACAAACATGTAAAATTGGGAATTATTTTAAAAACATATAGTCCTGCAAGAGGGAAGATGTACAGTTCTGCAGGAATGGAATTATAATGGTCCTTTTACAGTGAGCTTTTTTGTCACTATCCAGATACATGGATATAAAGATAATTAACTATCCTACTTATTGCGCTTCTTCTGGATCCGGAGCACACTCCATATTCATTCAGCATACATGAAATCAGAGTGGTTTACTTACGGCTTGTCTGTCTCCAACTGCGGTGTCCCACGTGGGTGGGAGAACAGACTTACTAGCCCCGGTCCGTATGTGATCTGCTTCTGTACTTGTTTAAGCTCGGCATCCCACGTGGTATGACGGCGTTTCCCATGCTGTTCCGCTCACATTGGGTTTACTTGAATTTGCCGGTCCCCGTGGTTTTGCAGTGTCTCACGTGTCTGGTCAAGTAGTGGCGGTCTCTCACACTGTAGTCTATTGCGCCGTAGCTGGCTTTATTATAACTTTCCGGGAGCGCTCCGCTGAAACTATTCAAACATATTTTGTTTCATTCCATTATTAACAATTTTGGTATACTGATTTCACCATATGTTTTAAGATAGTATTCTCTTTCATTTTTCGAATGTCTGATCCTACACATTTATCACATACAATCGTTTTTTCTGACTGGATGAGTCAGCTTTAGACACAAGCACCAAATTCCATTGTTCCCAGATAAAGAGCCGCCTAATCCATATTCTTTTTATAATTTCTTGTTTTCACCCACAAAAGGCCGAGCTCCTTCTGTGTAATAATGGATGTATGGAATTATGTAGAAACTAAAAGATTAAAGGTAGAACAATTCAATTTTGATCAGCCTGAAACAATGGAATTAGAAACATCAATTAAGAGATCTATGTAAGATCTTTTCAAGTAAGCAAAAGTTCTCCTCCAAAAACAGAAATCAAAACCCTAAATCAATATATAGAGCTAGGTAAAGTCCCTAAAGGTCTATTATTAACAAAGACCCGGCACAAGATCTATGGAGTATAGAATTTATTGAGGAATTGGATGCTCTATTGTTAGTTCATTCAATATCTTTAACTAAATTGATAGTAAAAGAAGAACACAAATATTAGAATAGATAACTGAAAAAATAGAACAAATAAAGGTAATAATAGATAAATTCCCAAAGAATGAAGAATTCAATAAATGGCAGGAGAGATTATGTAGAAGCCTAGACAAAACTGAACAAGATATCCTAAGTAAAAAGATTCAAAAATATAAAAACAATCAAGTTGAGATATACAAAACAAGATAGGGATTTAGAGGAAGATATACGAATAAGAGAGGAGGAAGTCTCACAAAGGAAATATAATATTCCTGTCACGAATACCTATGAAACATTGTCTAATCACTATTTTTTAGATGGGACTCCCCCTCATCACAGGACGAGGACACAACAAAAATCACAGGATTCACCAATGGGGCACAATACAACCTCAGACACAGGCACCAATCATCCAGGACTCACCAGCAACACAGAACACCATATGCACAAAAACAGAGGACACCTACACAGACATGAGAGGCAACAACACAGAGGAGTGACACACGAAAAGGGAAGAAGAAAATACTGAGGAGACGAAGAAAGAAACCATTACCCTAAGTTCACACCTGAGCGTTTTACAGCGTGTTTAAACGCACTGTAAAACGCTCAACACGTGAAAACCAATGCTTCCCTATGGCCCTGGTTCACACTTGAGCGTTTTACAGCGCGTTTGAACGTTTTGTATATCTGCATTTATGACTAGCCAGTATAGTCAGTGGCATATCCGTTTGGTGCATTTCTTCTGTGATTTATATGATTATATTTTCATCCGCACAATGCTCCGTTTTGTGTAGGATGCCTTTGTGGTGCATGTGGACCGCGCCGACATCCTCCATCGTATGCAATTTTTTTTGCTGGGGATAGTCGTTTGCTGCGGTCCACATGCGGTGGGGCTGCTCCCCCAATGAAAAACACGCTACAGTGTTAGGGGTTGAGCAGCTCCCCCAGATTTGCCACTATATTTCTGTGTTTTTATCTTGTTTTATATGTAGTGTATGTGCCTTTACCTGGCATTCAAACACTCTCCTTTGCACCTGGTAACCTCCATCACATGGTCTGATATGGGTGTGACTTACAGTCTTGCTTTGTTCACATTGCATTAGTTGTCCTGCTAGGCGGTTGTGTGGAAGCTTGGCTGTGAGCTGGATTACATCACCTTCAGATCTTGTTCACACCATAGGTAGCTTAGTGGTAGGACCCCTTGCCATGCTGAGAACCGTGACGTGGTGCATGATGGGCTCCGATATCTTCCTGACAGGAATATATTGGCAAAAGTCTCAGCTTTTAATATCTGCATTTATGACTAGCCAGTATAGTCAGTGGCATATCCGTTTGGTGCATTTCTTCTGTGATGAGTATGAGACTTTGTAAGAAAAAATAAATAAAAAATCATCATTTTCCGCTAACTTGTGACAAAAAATAAAAAATTCTAGTAACTCGCCATGCCCCTCACGGAATACCTTGGGGTGTCTTCTTTCTAAAATGGGGTCACTTGTGGGGTAGTTATACTGCCCTGGCTTTTTAGGATTTCACAGGACATTTTTTACACAAGTCACTTGTGGGGTAGTTATACTGCTCTGGCTTTTTAGGGGCCCTAATGCATGAGAAGTAGTTTGAAATCAAAATGTAGAACCTCAGGAAACATGACAGGTGCTCAAAGTCAGAGCTGCTTTAAAAAGCGGAAATTCACATTTTTGTACCATAGTTAGTAAACGCTATAACTTTTACCCAAACCATTTTTTTTTTACCCAAACTTTTTTTTTACCAAAGACATGTAGAACAATAAATTTAGCAACAAATTTATATATAGATGTCATTTTAAAAAAAAAAAATTACAACTGAAAGTGAAAAATGGCATTTTTTTGCAAAAATTTTGTTAAATTTCGATTAATAACAAAAAAAGTAAAAATGCCAGCAGCAATGAAATGCCACCAAATGAAAGCTCTATTAGTGAGAAGAAAAGGAGGTAAAATTAATTTGGGTGGTAAGTTGCATGACCGAGCGATAAACGGTGAAAGTAGTGTAGTGCAGAAGTGTAAAAAGTGGTCTGGTCATTAAGGGTGTTTAAGCTAGCGGGGCTGAGGTGGTTAAATATATGGTGAAATCAGTATACCAAAATTGTTAGAAATGGAATGAAACAAAATATGTTTGAATAGCTTCAGCGGAGCGCTCCCAGAAAGTTATAATAGAGCCAGCTATGGATCAAGAGACTACAGTGTGAGAGACCGCAACTACTTGACCAGACACATGACCACAGGGACCGGCAAATTCAAGTAAACCTAGTGTGAACAGCAGGGGAAACGCCGCCATACCACGTGGGATGCCGAGCTCGAACAAGTACAAAAGCATATCCACGGCAGATCACATACGGACCGGGGCTGGTAAGTCTGTTCTCCCACCCACGTGGGACGCCACAATTGGAGACAGACAAACCGTAAGTAAACCACTCTGATTTCATGTAAGCTGAATGAATAGAGAGTTTGCTCCGGATCCAGAAGAAGCGCAATAAGTGGTCCATGTGTCCATGTGTCTGGATAGTGACAAAAAAGTGGTGCTCACTAGTGATGAGCGGGAGGTGCCATATTAGATTTCGCGATATTTCGCGAATATTCGATTGAATATTCGTGTTATATTCATCGAAATCGAATATTTGGAATTATTCCAATTATCGCGAATAATATGCGATTTAATTAATCGCGTATTGCAATTTTTCTTTTGATAGTATAAGGCAACTTTCCTATGACTAATTGACTATGGCTAGGTTAATATGTGTATTTTAAGAAATTTTGTAATATTGCTCTAACTTCGTCTTTTTGAATATTACGAATATTCTAAAAGACAAAGTTAGAGCAATATTACGAAATTTTGTAAAATACACATATAGATTGTAATTTAGCTAATATAGTGCTATATAATCCTTTTTCTCAATTTTTTTTGCCCCTTCTGAACTTAAGTTTTGTAAAATATGTACACTATTAAAAAAATTACTATAGCAGTATATTAGCTAAATTACAATCTATATGTGTATTTTACGAATATTCTTAATATTGCTCTAACTTCGTCTTTTAGAATATTCGAATATTCTAAAAGACGAAGTTAGAGCAATATTAAGAATATACGTAAAAAGTTGAAATCGCAATTTGATTATTATAACTTGAATTAATCGGATTGCGATTTCAACTTAGCACTGCTATATTCCATATTAGGCTGGAATTAACGAATATGGAATATAGCAGTGTTAAGTTGAAATCGCAATTCGATTATTATAACTTGAATTAATCGAATTGCGATTTCAACGTAATTCTCAAATCCAACAGTACATTCTAGTATATGGAGACGTTCCCATGGTGATGGGGACGCTCCATGAGCACGGAAGTCGGCAGAAGCGCAACGGGCACTGACTGGAGCAGCCAGGAAGCCAGGAATCCAAAGGACAGGTAGGAACAACTTTAGGGAAGTGGGAAAGAAAAAAATATAACAATAAAAAAAATATTCTATTTTGCGAATATATAGAACAATATTCTAAATATTCGCGAAATCTCGAAGTTGCGATATTCGAGAAAAAAATTCGCAATTCGAATATTCGCGCTCAACACTAGTGCTCACTGTAAAAGGACCATTATATTTCCATTCCATTCCTGCAGAACTGTACCTCTTCCCTCTTGCAGGACTATATGTTTTTAAAATAATTCCCAATTTTACATGTTTGTACACCGATGCTATATGAGAAAGAGGTGACTGCTGCTAAAAGAATTCCTTTTTTGTAGGACTATACGTTATTTGCTGCTACAAGGACTATAGAAATCTTCCTTTTGCAGGATTATATGGCCTAATTTTCTGGATATCTATCAATATCTATAATCAATATAGTGGAGACATATATGATATTTTTGCATATTGCATTTTTATCTTTTTATCCAGCTCTTTTTAGGCTACTTTCACACTTGCATTCGGAGCGGATCCGTCTGGTATTTATACAGACGGATCCGCTCCTATAATGCAAACGATGGTATCCATTCAGACGGAACCGTTTGCATTATATTTTACTAAAAAAGTCTAAGTACAATTTGTAATCAGACGGATCGGTCCAGACTTTATATTGAAAGTCAATGGGGGGCGGATCCATTTGAAAAATGCACCATATTGTGTCACCTTCGAACGGATCCGCCCCCATTGACTTCCATTGTAACTCTGGACGGATCCGTTTGCCTCCGCACGGCCAGGCGGACACCCGAACGCTGCAAGCTGCGTTCGGGTGTCCGCCTGCTGAGCAGAGCGGAGCACAAACGGTGCCAGACTGATGCATTCTGAGCGGATCCGCATCCACTCAGAATGCATTAGGGCTGGACGGATGTGTTCGGGGCCGCTTGTGGGAGCCTTCAAACGGAGCTCACAAGCGAGCCCCGAACGCTAGTGTGAAAGTAGCCTTATTAAGTTATAGTTTTATGTTGTATGTATACATTGTTATAATACATTTATTTGATCGGAATCATGAGATATCTGTAATTCCATAGATTGTGTGCCCGTCCCCTATATATATTTTACACTTATTAGCTTTTGTACTGTTAACTTAACAGTGTATTGTGTGGACAATAAGACATCCATTTGTTTATAAACACAATGTCTACTGGGGTTGAAGGAGAGAATATAAGGAGCCCCTAGTGCTAAATTGCTGATATTTGGCGTCTATATATTGCGCTTGATCTTATGATAATTGCTACAACCACAAAGCTATCTCCTTCCACTCACACACACCCCGAGGTCTTATACACACTGTCCCTCAATCTTTCCCTAACATGTACAATAAATTCTGCTGCTCAGCCCAGTCTAAAAACACACACCAAACACTACCTCTCCCAACATGTTTCGCCGTAGATGCGACTTCAGCGGAGTACGGGGGTATTACCCTGTACTCGTCAGGCTGGACCACCTGTCAGAAATGTTCCTGTATATCCAAAAAATAAAAAAATGGAGACAGCACATCCAAAAGGTGGAAATTTTATTCCAGATGCAACGTTTCGGCTTAGTGATAGCCTGTCACAACCAGACAGCTGAGAAGCTCTGACAGAAGCCTTTCAGAACCTCCTCCTTGAGTTTTCCTTGTTGTGGTGTTCAGTTCCTCATCTCGTTAGCCTCTCTCAGCTGTCATGTAGTTGGACTGATTGCATCCCTTTAAATTCCGCCCCATAATGCATTACTGGGCGGCTTATACTTCTTCCTGGAGTGTGTGTGCGCATGCTGACCCTATTTCCCAGTCTGCTACTAAGTTAAGTGCTGTACATTTATCTGGTATTTTCTGTCTGCTGGATCCCAGGTGACCCTGACTCCCTCCGTGTCTGGTGTAGGGAGCCGGTGGTCGTGTCCCCTCACTATTGTAGGGTGTTCAGGTGTTATATAGTCGAGGTACGTGGATATGCAACCATCCATCTTTGGGATTTTTGCATAGGCTGAGCAACCAGGGAAAGTGCCAGGTTTTGTGCAGGGGTCTCCCTTTTGGTTCCTTAGCTTTGGATCCAGTGAGTCATATATGCATGTTGCATTGTCTTGTTTCCTGTACACCGTCCGTGACATTATATGCATGTTGCATTGTCTTGTTTCCTGTACACCGTCCGTGACATAGCCTTTGTCAAGCATCATGCTTGACAAAGGCTATCACTAAGCCGAAACGTTGCATCTGGAATAAAAGTTCCACCTTTTGGATGTGCTGTCTCCATTTTTTTATTTTTTGGACATATATGAGTAATTTTTTGGGGGGCTTTTTACCACCTCCCCTGGAGACGAGCACCCGCAAAATTATTACTTAGGAGTGCTGTTGATCCGTGTTTTTGCTAAGGAATGTTCCTGTGACAGGTGCCAGGAGATCAGTGAGACTGGCAACATGTGGTCTGATCTGACAGGTTCCTTGTGGATCAATTTGTGTCTGTGTTGTTTCTGGTGATGGCCACACCCCTTGCCTCAGGTGTTGCTAATGTGGTCAATTATCCTTCCCTATTTATTGTGGCTTCTCCCATTATGTCTAAGTCCAGCATTAGAAGTAACCCTAATATAGAAAGATTTAATTTTGATAATATTTATACAGAAATTACGTATACCACACAAATAGTATAGGTAGTACCACCGAGATACTGGGTAGGCTAGTATGGGGGGGGAAGGGGGGGAGGGAGAAATCTGTCCCTACGCTCACACCCTAAGATATCCCTCTGCCCAGGGACGGCCCTGGGCAGAGGGATATGCCATTAGGGTGTTTTTAGATTGTCCTTCAAGTGCACCTTGTACCTCTTGATGTCGACACATCATCAGGGCTGTATACAAAGGGCACTTCTTTGTTTGTTCTGTCAGTTTGTCTTTTTTAGGAGTCCACCCTGAGGCCAACATCCACCCACTGACACCTATTAAGCGCACAGTAGGTGGTGGTAGCCTAGGCTCGAGGACAGGGAGTCCCCACCATTAGGGGCCGTCCCTGGGCAGAGGGATATCTTAGGGTGTGAGCGTAGGGACAGATTTCTCCCTCTCCCCCTCCCCCCCTCGCATACTAGCCTACCCAGTATCTCGATGGTACTACCTATACTATTTGTGTGGTATACGTCATTTCTGTATAAATATTATTAAAATTAAATCTTTCTATCTTAGGGTTACTTCTAATGCTGGACTTAGTTATTAATCACTGATTCACCCATTATAAATACTCTATCCATAATTGCTGGACTGTACTTCTCCCATTATGCTATGCGGTTTAAAGCTTCAGTATTGTTTTGGATTGCTGGTGTTTGGATCTCATCGGAGTTCCTGTGCTTTCTTAGCTATTTGAAGTTAAGTGTCTTCTTTCCCTTTTGTTTATTGTTTGGGTCATCTTGTGTAGCTCTTTTCCTTGTCATTTGTGTTTAGGCCTGAGGGAGACTCCTGTTCGTCCTACCGTTTGGAGGAACAGGTTGTCTCTTGTCCTGACATTAGTACCAGGGTCCTACAGGGTGAATTAGGACTTTAGGCTACTGTGTATGAACTCACTTACCTCTGGGGTCAGTTCATATTTGCAGTCATTCAGGAATTTGATTAGGGTTTCTCTGGGAGGTGACCAGCTCCTTTCCATAATTTCCAGGCCTTTTCCCCTTTCCCTCCTACGTTCAGTGTGGGTTTCCCTCCCACACTAAAATGTGACACAACCACATTGGAGCCGCTGTTCTTTATGGTGACGCTGCATATGTTGACGCAGGGCCATGGAGCCAACATTGGTACCCTAGCCACGCTTCACCTTCTGCCCACAAATTCTACATAAGACCATATTCACCTCCTCCGACGGCTTAACAAAAAACTGCTACACCTCCGAGTAGGTGATTTTCCCCCCAACACTACGCACTGACTGACTGCTACCGCCGCTGCCTCCGTGAACCCGTGTACTGGTACTTCCCAGGCAGGTAGGCTCCAGCGAAGCGGGTGGTCTACCTCAGGTGCGTTTGGCTACTGACCTCCCACTGCTGCCACCCTGCTGACTCCCAGCCACACTAGCAACTTGCTAGCTCCGCAGCTGCCTCACAGGCAAGCTGTCACCCTCTTCTCCCGATGATGAAGCCCCTTTGTCACCCAGCTCCCAAGTGCAATCAGCTACATCATCATCATCGAGTACTGTCTGCACGTCACTCATGTCATTCTCAACCGTCTAACTACATGAGTTCCCACGCCACTCTCCTCATCACTACTTGCCCGCCTAGTGGAGGAAGCGGCGGATGTCTCCTCCACATCTTGGCTTGCTAGTAGCTGCTGACTGTCTTCTAGTAGCTCGTCCTTACTGTATAGTGGAGCTGAGCCCACAGCATACAATACTTCTCTGGCTTAGGGAACAGAAATGGAGAGAGGCAGGTTGAGGACAGGTGAGGGCACAGGGCCTACTCCCGGGCCATGCCAACTAAGGGTTGTATCTGACGAATCCACCGATTGTTGGCTGGGGGTGTCTGATGTCACTTGCGACGAAGTCAAAGATCGAGTCAACCCTTCAAGAACCGCTGGGTTGCTGGTCAAGACACGCCTGCTAGCTGACACTGGGAGATCAGGCCTCTCGAAGTGACCACTGCTGCCATGGCCCCTTACTCTGCTGCAACCTGTGCCAGAAACATTTAGGCTTCTGCCACTCCCCTGGCAAGTGTTCCGGAATTTTAGACGGAGAAGATACTGCAGCATACTGCAGTATTTTCTCCGGCCAAATACCGTAAGAGTGACTGAACTGAAGATATCCTGAAGCATACTGAATGGATTGCTCTCCATTCAGAATGCATTCTGATAAGGCCTCATGCACACGGCGTACGGCGGCCGTGGCCGTATTGCGTCACACAATAGGCGGGTCGGCAATCCACGGACACCGGCCGTGTGCTTCACGCATCACAGATGCAGACCCCTTCACTTGAATGGGTCCGCAATTCCGGAGATGCAAAACTGAGTCACGGAACGGAACACCGGAGGCACTACGGAGTGCTTCCGTGGTGTTTCTTTCCGTTGTTCCGCATCGCAAATAAATATGACATGTCATATTCTTCTGCGGTGCGGAAAGACCACGGACCCCATTTAAGTTGAATGGGTCCGGCCCGCTGCACAAAGGCAAATTGCAGTCCCCAATGGACGGAACGGCCGTACAACAGCCGTATGTATGAGGCCTAAAACTGATCAGTTTTTTCCAGTATTGAGCCCCTGTGACGGAACTCAATACCGGAAAACTTTAATGCTAGTGTGAAAGTAGCCTAAATAAATAAAAAGGAAATTAAAACACCCCAAAAAAGTCTGTAATTTTCTCACTTCACCACACAACGGCTAATAAGCCCCCCCCCCCCCCACTAATACACACAAAATAGGGCTTTAGAACATATAACTGCACCGCTAAATGGCAAATATATTTTTATTTTGCCACTAGATTACAAAAGGTCTTTAGAACATATAACTGCACCGCTGAACGGCAAATATATTTTACTTTTGCCATTAATACACAACAAAAAAGGGCTTTAGAACATATAACTGCACCGCTGAACGGCAACTATATTTTTCTTTTGCCACTAATAAACGACAAAAAGGGCTTTAGAACATATAACTGCACCACTGAACGGCAAATATATTTTTATTTTGCTCAAAAATAAATAGTTATGTGGTGGCTCACCGGTCGCGATTAATGGAATAAGGTGCTCTGTTAAATAAGGTTTACCCTGTAAAACCAAAAGGACGTATTTATAATTTATTAGATTAACATGTATTAAGAACCTGCATTTTAATTAAATATAAAAAGGACTAATTACCGTAAGCACAATTCATGTAATAATCCATCAATCCTAACATATATAACTTAATAATTAATACATAAAACCTTGATTAAAAAAAACATATACCACATATAAGGAAATATATAAAATATATAAAAAAATTGTCCAAAAAAATCTATTGAATGTCCTTGTTTGCTGTAATTTTGCCTAAATCGATATTCTCATAATTGATGCAAACAATCGATTTTTTTTATGATTGTCCCTAATTCCAGTGATTATGAAAAACTTTGTGAAAGAAAGAAAGAAAAAATGTAATATTAATAAAAATATGATTAATGTGAATATAGTGATTCGTGATATTGAATTATTAGTTGGTATTCACTTGAAAATACATCATATCATTTCATTAAATGTTTTTTGCTTTGCCTAGTGTAAAATAATAAATAGAATAGAATGGGTGATAGTATCTCTTTGATAAAAAATCTTTAGTCAAAACCCCTTTGATTGTTAATTTCTATGTCACTTCTTTGTTCACTCATAATAAAATGTTCATACTGAGCTTGGTATCCATTGTGACTCAGTGAGGGGTTGTGTCTGGCAAGGCAGGTATTTTCCTCCCAGAATGTGCGGCTGGGCTGGTTTCCAGCTAGGTAAGGTCAAATACCGGACCGGAGTTTGAGTGCCGGTCCAGGTTTTGGCAGCACCTGGCTGTCCTTAAATAGGCAGCTGGGCTCAGCAGAAATGCCCCAGTGACCAGTGGGCTGAGGTTGTCGCTCCATTCCTGGCATCCAATTCCCAGCGGGTGTATTTCAACTTGCCGGATGATCAAGCGGCTGATTACCAAAAAGTAAAGGGTGAGATTTTGGCAAGACTGGGGGTGAATGTGTTGGTCCGGGACCAGCGAGTACATCATTGGGGGTTTAAACCGGCTGAGCCTGCGAGGCCTCAGTATTTTGACTTACTCCACCTCTTGAAAAAGTGGCTACAGCCTGATGTGCTGAGTCCCACGGCTATGCTGGATAGACTATTGGCGGAAATGTTCTGGGGGGCTCTGCCACCCCCTCTCCAGCACTCGGCCAGGTGTCTCCTGGCAACGCCCTAGAAATGGTTGACATGGTGGAGTGCTGCGAGGCTACTAAGACTGTTACAGGGGGTTCTTTTGGGAGGGAAGCAGTCAAACCCCGTAAATCTCCATTCCAGACCCGGCGACTTGTACCAACCAAACCCACCCTGGGAGTACCCTCTACGAACCTGGCTCCAATAGTCTGCTGGCGGTGTCAGGAGCAGGGCCATGTATGAGTTGTCTGTCCCCATCAGGTGGAACCTATAAATACTAACTATGGCTACCGTCAGTTGCTATATGCCAGGAAGCTGTGTGCAGCAGGTACCCCAAAAATCCTAAACCGCCTGTGCCAAAAACTGGCAAGATTGACAGTGGTGGGGTGGTGCATCTCATCATCTAGAAAGCTCAGCTGCATCCTGGCCGCGACTCTCGCCAGCGGGCAGGCAGCCAGAAAGCCACTGTCATAGGAGAAGTGACAGCCATACAGCCGAACTGACCACCACTGTGACCTGCAGAGGTGCAACTAGGTTCTAGGGTTCAATCCAAAAGGACACATGGTACAGCCTCTTGGTTCTGTGAGGATTAGAGTGGGATCACAGTGACCAACAGAGGCACAAGTATAACTTTAGGTCACACGATCACTCTGTGTTATGGCCACATTTGGTTAGTGGGGCTCCCACACAATCAAAGTTACCAGCCTTGGATAACACAACACTCGCAAAACATTGCATCAAGTGGTCATCATCTTGTCTCCACTGGTCCCACAACCATGTGAGCAACCAAGAAGATGGGGACCAAGCAAAATGACATTCCAGCCCTTTCGTCATGGGTAGATAGGAACAAAACAAGCACTAAGCCCCCTATTCAGGAGAGCAACTGAGATGACATGAACCAACACAAGGTGGGAAATGTGTTAACCTTGCCCTCAATTGGCCCCAGAGCAGCCACACTGGCTGACTTAGCAGTACTCGTCACCTTGTATTGGTCTAAACATGAGGTAATACTGGCTAAAACGTGATTTATTTAAAGAATACCTATTGATCTAATAAAGCTCAATCCACACGAGAGGCAATTTCTAGAGAAAGCCCTGACTAATTGTCTCCCTCTGTTCGCTCGTTTGACCTGACTCACCACGAGTCTCTCTGAATATGAAATATACTGCAACACTATTTTCTGCTCTGGCGTCTGGCAGATCCATAAATTAATCTGCGGCTCACCGTCCCTTTAACATTCACCACATGTACAGGATAATGTCTTGTCCTTGTTATCATTGTCAGGCTACAGTAAAACGAGCTGTGTATTTGTGGCTATTATTTCTGCTGGTCCGCACTGACGTCGTAATTTGCACTGATGCTTGCATTTTTCTGCTGATCTGTGATACTGTGCTTTTTTGTTGACACGTGGCCAGGATCCAACTTTCTAGGGTTTGTCTTTTACAAGAGCAAACTGCTTTGTTATGTATGCAGAATACTCTCTGTACCAGAGCTGCAGTGTAGTCAGCGCTTCCAAGTGGATCCTTCATTGCCTGGAAAGAATTATATATTTGCTGAGCTGTGTGCACAGTTAATATGAGTGAGATCACCCCATCCTCCCAAAAAAATGAAAAAAAAATTCCACCACTGCTTCAGTGCCACCTGGATAAGCGGCAAAATAACTTTATGTCACTTTGGAGGCAATGCCTTTGAAGCCTTGTAAGTATACAAGTCTAAAAGGGACTAGGAGCAGGTGTGGCAACGCTGTAACGATATTTGTTTTCCTGTTTTTCTACTTTTTATAACGGTAATATAGCCTATGGCCAAATGTTCAAATCTTTGACAACTTCCTTTTACCATTAAAGCCAGTGCGGCAATCAGTTGATGGTTTCTGAAGATTCAGCCAACCATACGTTTTTCCTGCTGTGGTCTCCTCTGGGCAAATGTAGTATTGCAGGCCTTACCTTCAAATGAATGGCAACCGAGTAACTCCTTGATGAGTTGGGTTTTCCAGGGCACAATCTACTGTTTCTTAGCAGCTACAGGCTCTGGAGTGGTCTTCAGCCCAATTAAAGCCAGTGCGGTAATCAGTTAATGGTTTCTGAAGATTCAGCCAACCATACATTTTTCCTGCAGTGGCCACTTCTGGGAAAATGTAGTATTGCGGGCATGATCATCAAATGAATGGCAACAGAGTAACATATTGATGAGTTGGGTCTTCCAGGGCACAATCTACTGTTTCTTACCAGCTACAGGCTCTAGAGTGGTCTTCAGCCCTTGAGGGAATATGGACAGGGGTTAACTTGGGCAACTTATCTAATTTGCCCTGTGAAACTTGGGCATATTTTTTAATCATACCAAGTACATAGAGTATGTTATTGATTTGAGGAACCTGCTTCTTTTTCCACTCCTACCTATTTTATGTAGAGCACCTCTTTATGGACCCAACGCAAAAAACTCTTGGAGGAATATGGAGGTACATCAAGGCCCCATGGCCAACTATGGCAGCTGTGTTATAGTTCTGAACAACTGGAGCACATCACTGATTGTTAGCATTGTTAACAATTCTGATACACCTACATTTTTAAGTAATAAACCCCCGCAGACCCTCTCCCCAATTTTTTTTATCAGTAAACATTTATTTTCATTGACAATAGTAGAGAAAGCAAAAGAGAAGGCGGCACTGCCATGCATCACTAACACATACACCGGGTCCTCAACAACTTGTCTCTTTAAAAACACAGAAAGTGGTGCACAGCCTCAAAAATCAGGTACAATAACCATATGGAGAACAGTAGAAAAGGCGGCACTCACCAGTGTTGATAAAACAATGTTTTATTCATTAGTATATAAAATCTTCAGGCAGGAGCATACGGTGCTGATATACACAGAAGAAGTTGGCGGCGACAGCAGTTTCGTGCTAACTTGTGCTTCGTCAGGCCAAATCTCTTAGAGGAATATGGAGGCACATTAAGGCCCCATGGCCAGCTATGGCAGCTGTGTTATAGCACATCACTGATTGTTAGCATTGTTAAAAATTCTCATACACCTACATTATTAAGTAATAAACCCCCGCAGACCCTCTCCCCAATTTTTTTTATCAGCAAACATTGCTTTTCATTGGCCTTCTTGTACTAAAATGTATACCCTTGCCACATTCATCATAAATAAACCCTGTGCTTGCAAAACTTTTTTCTAGACATACACTGAACAAAAATATAGACGCAACACTTTCGGTTTTGCTCTCATTTTGCATGAGCTGAACTCAAAGATTTGAAACATTTTCTACATACACAAAAGACCCATTACTCTCAAATATTGTTCACAAATCTGTCTAAGGCCTCATGCACACGACCGTTCAGTTTTTTGCGGTTCGCAAACCACGGATCCCCAAAAAATGGAAGCCGCTCGTGTGCCTTCTGCAATTTGCGGAATGCCTATTCTTGTCCGCAAAACGGACAAGAATAGGACATGTTCTATTTTTTGGGCGGGGCCACGGAAAGGAGCAACGGATGCGGACAGCACACGGAGTGCTGTCCGCATCTTTTGCGGTCCCATTGAAGTGAATGGGTCCGCATCCGAGCCGCCAAAATGGCGGCTCGGATGCGGACCCAAACAACGGCCGTGTGCATGAGGCCTAAATCTGTGCTAGTGAGCACTTCTCCTTTGCCAAAATAATCCATCCCACCTCACAGGTGTGGCATATCAAGGTGCTGATTAGACAGCATGAATATTTCACATGTGTGCCTTAGACTGCCCACAATAAAAGACCACTCTGAAATGTGCACAGTTTTGCCATACTGGAGGGGGGGTCAGAAAACCACTCAGTATCTGGTGTGGCCATCATTTGCCTCATGCAGTGCAAAACATCTCAGTTGCATAGAGTTGATCAGGTTGATGATTGTGGCCTGTGGAATGTTGGTCCACTCCTCTTCAGTAGTTGTGCGTAGATGCAGAATATTGGCAGGAACTGGAACACGCTGTCGTATACACCGATCCAGAGCATCCCAAACATGCTCAATGGGTGAAATGTCCGGTGAGTATGCTGGCCGTGCAATTCCAGCAATTGAATACAGTTATGTGCGTAGTATTTATTTTTAAAAAACAGACGCCACACACGCTGTCTGCTATCTGCCCTAAACTGTAAAAACCGGGACTCATCCGTGAACAGAACGCCTCTCCAACGTGCCAGACGCCATCGAATGTGAGCATTTGCCCACTCAAGTCGGTTACGACGACGAACTGCGGTCAGGTCCAGACCCCGATGAGGACGACGAGCAGATGAGCTTCCTGAGACGGTTTCTGAAAGTTTGTGCAGAAATTCTTTGGTTATGCAAACAGATTGTTTCTGTAGCTGTCTGGGTGTCTGGTCTCAGATGATCATGGAGGTGAACATGCTGGATGTGGAGGTCCTGGGCTGGTGTAGTCACACGTGGTCTGCGGTTGTGAGGCCAGTTGGATGTACTGCCAAATTCTCTGAAACGCCTTTTGGGGGAGACTTATGGTAGTGAAATGAACATTCATTGCATGGGCAACAGCTCTGATAGACATTCCTGCCGTCAGCATGCCAATTGCACGCTCCCTCAAACGTTGCGACATCTGTGGCATTGTGCTGTGTGATCAAACTGCACATTTCAGAGTGGACTTTTATTGTGGGCAGTCTAAGGTACACCTGTGCAATATTCATGTTGTCTAATCAGCACCTTGATATGCCACACCTGTGAGGTGGGATGGATTATCTCGGCAAAGGAGAAGTGCTCACTAACACAGATTTAGACAGATTTGTGAACAATATTTGAGAGTAATGGGTCTTTTGTATATGTAAAAAATGTTTCAGATCTTTGAGTTCAGCTCATGCAAAATGGGAGCAAAACCGAAAATGTTACGTTTATATTATTGTTTGATAAATTATATTCCACCCCTCATCCCTATTTTATCCTTGTAATCAGCACTTCCAGGCCATTATTATATGCAGTGTTACATATAAGCACATTTGTTTTCCAGGTAATTTAATAAATCAGCATTTAACGCCAAAGCTAGCATCGTCCATGCACTCAGAGCAGCCGCTCAGACCATTAAATCACACTCACTTAAAATGTTGAGAATTTCCACATCTTTGGGATAAGGATGAGTATGATGGAGGAAGCCAGCGCTTCAGCGAACTCAGGCCTAATAGTACTTAACATGTGGAGTTCTGGCTGTTCATGGAATTTGACACAGGCTTTGATACAGAGGAGAGAATTGAGGTGCATTTATAAAAATTGTCATTTCCACCTATAAAAATAAATTAGTATGATTTTATTAGAATTGTGCTATAATTACTCATTTATGTATAAATTAATATCTCCCAACCATCCCGTTTTTTGTGGGATTGTCCGGCAAAATAGACATGAAGGAGGCATGCAAATACAAAAATGATGGTGCCTTGGAACTTATTTGGGCATTTCTGTGGATGTGGGTGAAGGCTTAAAATGGGATACAAATGTTAGTAAGCATGTATATTCATAGAAGTACAGGACAAAAGGAGCATTTTTATAAGGGGCAGAAATAGCAAACATCAAACATGTTCCAGGGAGTAAAGTGGGTTTATAGGTGTGTTTTTATCCCCCGATAAACGCCATTAATAAAAGTATACCAATGCAATTTAATGATGGCCATTGAAAGGGGTTTTAATCTATCTTTTATCTATCTTTCTATCTATAAAATTATTAAAAGGCTTTTCGAACACTGTTTAGCTGATGAGCTATGCTCTGAATAGGTCATTAGTATCTGATCGGTGGTGGTCTGACATCTGGGGACCCCCGCTGATCAGCTGTTTGAGAAGGCGGTGGTGCTCCTTTGAGTGCCGCGGCCTTCTCACAGTTTACCCTAGGCCAGTGACATCACGTTCATCGGTCACGTGGCCTAGGCACATACCTGCGATAACAAGCACAGCCACTATGCAATATACAGTGCAGAAGGAGTCACAAGAGTGCTGGTGCCTTCTCAAACAGCGGATCAGCGAGGGTCCCAGGTGGCGGACCCCACCCACCGATCAGATACCGATGACCTATCCAGGATTTCTGTCCAGAATAATTTCATGATAACCTAGATAGATAGATAGATAGATAGAATGATGGGGTGTAGCTATAGAGGAAGCAGGGGAAGTGGCTGCATTGGGGCTATTTCTAGTTACGCCTCTGCTTGGTTCATAATTTACAGGTCACCATAAATGTCATCTGTATTCATTGGATAGTAGTTGCAGTCCCTGCAGCTCTACAGGCTTATCTTTGGACCTGCTCTCAACTGTAATAGCAGTAATTCAAGTAATAACATTCATAGTAATGTATTAGGATATTGTTTATAATGCAGTTCTCGAATATAATCATTGTCAAGAGGTTGTGTATCTATTTGTAATATGAAGCGTCCTCCTCTTGCTTTTGTTATTTTTGTTATTTCACTGCTATATCATGTTCAAAACAGTAGGTGGCAGTATTCACAATGGCGAATTCCAAAAAGAATACATTTTAATACATTTCTCATCAGTACATCTTCATAAAGCTGAACATGACTTAATTCTGACAATTAAACTATATGAAGAGCTATAATGCCGATGCCTAATGCTACTGATGCAAAGACATGGCCACTTCCAGGTGCTACATTAATTCATTTTTTTCCAGTTGCTTTTACAGCATGGACATATTCCAAAATGTTATACATAGATTACTATCAGTGACATTTATTTGATGCACTTATATAGCGCTACTATATTCCGCAGCGCTTTACAGACATTAGCATCCAACTGTCCCCAGTGGGGCTCACAATCTAAGGTCCCTATCAGTGTGTCCCCGTGTTTGTGTGGAAGGAAACCCACACAAACACGGGGAGAACATACAAACTCCATGCAGATGTTGTCCTTGGTCGGTTTTGAACCTAGGACCCCAGCGCTGCAAGGCACCAGTGCTAACCACTAAGCTACCGTGCTGCCCATCAGTCCTTCCCTTTAGGCCTCATGCACACAAACCGTTGTGTGCATCCGTGTCCGTTGTTCCGTTTTCCGTGATTTTCTGCGTACCCATTGACTTTCAATGGGTCCGTTGAAAACTCGGAAAATGCACCGTTTGTCGTCCACGTCCGTGATCCGTGTTTCCTGTCCGTCAAAAAAATAGGACCTGTCCTACTTTTTTTGACGGACAACGGTTTGCGGACCCATTCAAGTCAATGGGTCCATGAAAAAACACGGAGGCACACAAGATTGTCATCCGCGTCCGTGATCCGTGTCCGTTTTTTTCCTATCATTTTCAAGGCAAACTTGATCCTCCAAAAATCAAGGAAGACACACGGAAGAAAAAACGGACACGGATCACAGAACAACGGAACCCCGTTTTGCGGACCGTGAAAAAATACTGTCGTGTGCATGAGGCCTTAACCAGATGGTATCCTAATTTAAATTCTTGTGTATGTTCATCAAGGTCACCATAAGTTCCCAATGGCCAGAGTGCAAGGGCCATGTGTACAATTTTAATCAATTTACAAAATACTCAACATAGTGGTGTGTTGTTTTACCATAAAACTGTCCTTAGTATACACAGGTATTAAATAAATTAAAGTCTGCCACCATAATTTTATTTCTAGAAATATCTGATTACTAACACCTAGGATGGAAAATGGTATTGTCAACTGATAACAAGTTCCTTCCCCTTCTCTGATGTACAATAACCATAAATTCTTAGTTCCCTCAAAGCTAGTCTGAAAGATTCTTCGGGTGCTAAGGGATCTGGGCAGCTAAGGTGTCTTGAAAAAACAATCAATAATGTTCTACATCCTATACTGCCGTAGTAATCAGATATTTCTAATGTATACTTTGTTTTAAAAATCTGTATATATAACATGCCCACACTAAAGGGATTTCCTACTAATATATTATAGAAGGTTATGCCATAACTTACTGATAGATGAGGGCCCAAACAGGAATAAGTTCTTATGATGGGGCAACCCCTTAAAGCAAATAGGCTGTACTACAGCATCAATACCGACCTGGCATGGAAACTCAGATCCATGTAGTTTAACACACAGTACCTTGTTAGCACCCCCTGTATTGCAAAGATTGGTAGAGGTCCCAGTAGATATACCACACTGACACTGTGGTTGCTATGGGGCCCACCAAACAGCCTACACCTTTTCCCCATGCTGTATATGCAACACGCCAGACCTGCAGGGTATGACGAAGTGAGGTCACAGTTATGGGCAATCGAGGGTACTCACTATATTTGCAGAACCCTGGGCAGGCGCGTGGCAGTGAAGGAGAGGTAGACACAGTTCCTCTGGGGCACGCTCTGTAGATAGGGACCAGGCCTGATGGTAGTTGAGGTGCCCTGGATGTTACAGGTATTTTGTGTGCCTGGGGCAAGGTCCCTGTGGTATTCGTGACGCCAGTGCCTTTGGACGGTGGCACGCCGGTTGGTGGTTGGAATGATGAAGGTACACAAGTATATAGTGAACCAAAACGCAACTTTACTGAACAATCCAACTTTGTACAGCAGGTGTAGCACAGTCTTGATATTACAGTTCCACAAAGGGGCTTATTCACAACATGGCAGGCAATAGTCATGCAAGTTACACTGAGGGTAAACTTTACAAGCACTAGGCAGCAGGTTGTACCTTTCTCAGAATCAATGTACAGTGTCCCTTCTAGAACTCCTGCTCTGGCTTTATATCTCCCAAGGCCCGGATGCCTAAATGGGTGGCTTAAATCCTTGGTTACTTTCTTCCTCAGGTATTATACTGCTTGCTGCACTGTATAAAGATTCTCTGCCCTTCAGGGTCACTTTGCTTACCCTGGGAAGCCTCCTCCTATCAGGTGGATAACTGTAGGTTTCTCCCAGGAGGTTGGTTCCTGCAACTGGGGTATCTCTACTGAGCTAATCCTAGCCTCAGGAGCTTCAGGTGGACGAGGTGACTCCTCTAGTCCCCTGGAATGAACTAACACTTCCCTGTCTGGGCCTTCCTATATGTAACTAGGGCTCTCCAGCTCCCTCTAACGTCTGGGAGGCTAAACTACACCCTGACAGGCCTGACACCCAGATAATACAGGGAAAAACATGCACATGCCATTTAATGCAATGCAACACATTAACCTGTGCAGTGCCCACCTTTACCTAGTGGGACACTACATATATAGTCATGGCTCTTCTCTATGGAGTTACTTTTGAACCCCTGCTGTCAGGAGTCCATGCTTATGCAGTGACCTGGAGGGGAGGGGAGCTTGGGAAGAAGACTAGTGGCAATGATGGTGGTAGTTGTACTCACAGTTCATGGTGGCAATCTCCACTCTGGTGCTCTCTGGGTGGGGCCGTGCAGGGAGTGGAGGGTGTACCCATTCTTCCATCTGGGGACGCCCTAGTCTTTCTGGGGCTCCTGCCTGGTTTAAGTGGGGTGCCCTTGGTGTTAGGTAGATGGGTGCAGGGCAGGAGATTAAATGTAGGGGTCAGCGAATGTATGGTGGAGTCAATAACCAGGCCTGTGGGTTGCAACAAATAAAGTATTTTTTATGGAGTTATTGATTGGAGCAGTAGTACATACAGTATCAAAATGCAAAGTTCCAAAGTATATATCACAAAGTAATCTTCTCCCAATAACAGTGTAGAGACAGCAACAATGATTGTAGCAGTAGTACTCCCTGGCCCCCTTTCTCTCTCAGGACACTTTGCAGTCTAGCTAGACTCCTACTGTACTAACGAGGCAGGGGGTGGACCAAGTCCATCACCCTGGTAATCTAAACAGTATGCCAAATGTTAACTTGCCAGGTTGCTGATACAGTGCTATTCAGTTCACATAAAACACAATATTCAATTTAAGAACACTGCATTAACTCTTTTGCAATAATCTAGCCTTTTCAGTAGTCGTACTGGAGTACTGCACCCTTCTCTATGGTGTCACAGTTGAACCCCTGCTGTCAGAAGGCCCCGCTCTTCTCTATGGAGTCGCAACATGGGCACTCTGACAGGAATTCAGGTGCTTTAGGACACCCCTGTATATTTAACTTTTATATTCTTTTTTCCAGATTGTCACTACTGGGTCTTGAACCAAGGACCTGCTATATGGGAGGGATAAACCTTACTAGTTAAGCCAGGCTTAACTGTAGTCAATAGAAGTGTGGCGAAACCAACCTCGCCACTGGGTGCTGGAGAAGCCTGGTTGCCAGCCTCTTGCCCCAGGATTATGGGCCCTCTCTTCAGCCCATGCTAAACTTAAGCCCATGGCGATTTGACTGTGTTTGTGGCATCTGAGCGCTGTTCGGATATATTGAGCGATCAGATCCAAGCCATCTGGGGATAAGTTGAATGTGGGGGTTCTGTTCAGTTTGATAGGAGTTATGTATTTTTGTGTAGTATTGCTGTTGTTGTGAATAAAGGTATTTTCTGTACCTAGTTGGCTTACCACACCCAGTTAAGCCAATTATCTCACACAGCCTTAGGCCTCATGCACACGACCGTTGTGTGCATCCGTGGCCGTTGTGCCGTTTTCTGTTTTTTTTCGCGGACCCATTGACTTTCAATGGGTTAGTGGAAAAATCGGAAAATGCACCGTTTTGCAGCCGAGGCCGTGATCCGTGTATCCTGTCCGTCAAAAAAATACGACCTGTCCTATTTTTTTGACGGACAATGGTTCACGGACCCATTCAAGTCAATGGGTCCGTGAAAGAACACGGATGCACACAAGATTGGCATCCGTGTCCGTGATCCGTGGCCGTAGGTTGCTTTCATACAGACGGATCCGAAGATCCGTCTGCATAAAAGCTTTTTCAGATCTAAGTTTTCACTTCGTGAAAACTCATATCCGACAGTATATTCTAACACAGAGGCGTTCCCATGGTGATGGGGACGCTTCTAGTTAGAATACACTACAAACTTTGTACAAGACTGCCCCCTGCTGCCTGGCAGCACCCGATCTCTTACAGCGGGATATGATAGCACAATTAACCCCTTCAGGCAGGTGCGGCAGTAACAACATTGGTGGCAGTGTGCGGCCTCCCATCTCCCCCCCCCCGATCATTGGTGGCAGCGGAGTTCCGATCGGAGTCCCAGTTTAATCGCTGGGGCTCCGATCGGTAACCATGGCAACCAGGAAGCTACTGCAGCCCTGGTTGCCATGGTTACTTAGCAATAGTACAACAGTAGAAGATTCATACTTGCCTGCTTGCTGCTGCGATGTCTGTGACCGGCCGGGAGCTCCTCCTACTGGTAAGTGACAGTTCTTTAGCAATGCGCCGCACAGACCTGTCACTTACCAGTAGGTGGAGCTCCCGGCCGGACACAGACATCGCAATTGTACTATTGCTAAGTAACCATGGCAACCAGGACTGCAGTAGCGTCCTGGTTGCCATGGTTACCGATCGGAGCCCCAGCGATTAAACTGGGACTCCGATCGGAACTCCGCTGCCACCAATGATCGGGGGGGGGAGATGGGAGGCAGCACACTGGCCACCAATGTTGTTACTGCTATAGAGGGAGGGGGGCCGATGGGGGGCGCACACTGTGCCACCAACGATTTATAACAATAGAGGGAGGAAGGGGGGGGCCCGATGGGGGGCGCACACTGTGCCACCAACGATTTATTACACTAGAGGGAGGAAGGGGGGTCTGATGGGGGGCGCACACTGTGCCACCAACGATTTATTACACTAGAGGGAGGAAGGGGGTCCGATGGGGGGCGCACACTGTGCCACCAACGATTTATTACACTAGAGGGAGGACGGGGGGCCCGATGGGGGGCGCACACTGTGCCACCAACGATATTCAAACTGGGGAGGGGGGGGGTCTGCCCCCTGCTGCCTGGCAGCCCTGATCTCTTACAGGGGGATATGATAGTACAATTAACCCCTTCAGGTGCCGCACCTGAAGGGGTTAATTGTGCTATCATATACCCCTGTAAGAGATCGGGTGCTGCCAGGCAGCAGGGGGCAGTCTTGTACAAAGTTTGTAGTGTATTCTAACTAGAAGCGTCCCCATCACCATGGGAACGCCTCTGTGTTAGAATATACTGTCGGATCTGAGTTTCACGATGTAGCTCATATCCGACAGTATATTCTAACATAGAGGCGTTCCCATGGTGATGGGGATGCTTCAAGTTAAAATATACCATCGGATTGGAGAAAACTCCAATCCGATGGTATAAAAGAACTCCAGACTTTACATTGAAAGTCAATGGGGACGGATCCGTTTGAAATGGCACCATATTGTGTCAACGTCAAACGGATCCGTCCCCATTGACTTGCATTGTAATTTTAGGACGGATCCGTTTGGCTCCGCACGGCCAGGCGGACACCAAAACGACTTTTTTTTCATGTCCGTGGATCCTCCAAAAATCAAGGAAGACCCACGGACGAAAAAACGGTCACGGATCATGGACCTACGGACCTCGTTTTTGCGGACCGTGAAAAAAAACTGTCGTGTGCATGAGGCCTAACTCTGTAAAAACTGGTTTTGGGCAGAAAAGCCATGCTTCCTTTGGTCACAAAGGACTAACTTTTGAACCCCTGGTCTAATTCGTGCCATTTTTTGGATATGTTAAATGTCTATGTTTTATGCAATAGCTGCACTGTTAAATATTCTTATGTCTTTTATTGTCTTTTGCAACCATGTGGCTAATGAAGTTTTGCCTCTGCCCTTGGAGATACATTGGATTACTTCCCAATTGTCTCCAGGACAGAAGACATTGTGTAAAACTGTGTATTCTCCTGCCTGTGATCATTACATTAACCCATTGTGTAAGGTAATTGTATCACAGGCAGAGGGAAGGATTTTGTATGGGAGTGTTTTACTGTATTGTACGTGTTTATTGGTTGTTTTTACAAAACCCTGTGGGTGGTACTAATGTGTATATATAAGAACAATAAACCCATAGCTCTGGCTGACCACTGCTTGACCCTCAACACAGAGCCTCGTCTCGTTCTTGGGGGGATTCACTGTATGCTGTTAGAGACTGATTGCTAGGCGTGTAAGCCGCTTGGGTGCGTTTCCTATTCGTCTGCTAGCAGCTATTCATGAGGTTCCGTTCGGGAGTTTGGAGTGCTATGCTGTATTCCGTTCGGGAGTTTGGAGCATTCTCTTGTATGCCGTTCGGGAGTTTGGTGTTCTGTAAGTAGCTGTGCCTGTAGCCCGGGAAGGGGAAGATCGCCTAATCGGTTTTAACCCCTTTTATGCCCAGGGTGCCGTTACAGAAAGGATTTTCTATGACTAAGTATTGTGCAAAGCCTCGTGTTCATCGATGTGCCAGTAGGTGACACTTGTTGCAAAACTGAAAGGTGCAGAAACCTTGAAATGAGAGACCTTGGTTTATCACTCCGGCATGAGAGAAGTCAGTACTGTTCAACGTTGTGTGTTCTGGTGGGAGAGAACGACGATGAACTAGAATGATAGCAGGAGGTGCACAGAGGCGAACCTCTGCATGGACGAATCATCAATTAGAAGAATAGTGCGTAGTGATCCATTCTGTAATGCAAGTCAGAAGTTATTTGCATGACATTGTGCTACAAGCCAGATGTCCAGTTACAGGGTAGGTCAAAAATATCTCATTGAAGACCGTTCTACTCCCGGCACCCCCACTGATCAGCTCTTTGAAGGGGTTGCAGTATTTGGAAATTTCATAGAATACCAAGCACTAGGGTCGGACTGGACTTCATTGGGCCCACTAGAAGATATTGGGCCCAACTCTCATATCATCAATTAAGTCGAACAAGGTTTTAATTTAAAAAAAATAGACCCTAATGGCAAGTTCTTATCTCCAAAGGTAACTTCAAATGATTTTTTTTCTCCTCGACCTCTCGGGCCTTTTATGGTATCAGAGCATGGATCGACCAGATGATCCTCCGGTACTTTGGTAGGCCAGTTCGATGATGCCAAGTACTGTGATATATATTGTATAGTGGCTGTGCTTGATATTGCAGCTCAGTCCCATTGACTTGAATGGGACTGAGCTGCAGAAAGGCCATGTGACAAATGGACATGATGCCATTAGCCAAAAAAGAGGCTGTAGGTCTAGATAGAGCACTGTGGCCTTGTCCAACAGGTGTTTGGTGGTGGTACTAGGAGTCAAACCCCAACCAATCTGATATATATATATATATATATATATATATATATAACCTATCCTGAGGATAGGTCATCCCTTTAAGCTACTGGGCCCCAATGCAAAATTAAACACAGGGCCTCCCACATCTACCATGTGTTATTTATAACCCTGGTGACTTCTATCTGTCAAAGAGATCTCTGGGGGCCCTCAGGCACCAGGTCTGGGGTGCAATTGCTACTTCTGCTCCTCCTTTAGCTACTTCCCCCAGTGCAGACTTAACACAAACCCATGTACAGAATCATCTGTCTTGGTGAATTGTAACAACTACTAGAACTTAATTCAGAAAAATCATTCATCACGGTTGCAATATAGTAAATACATTATTGAAAAAATATATATAATTTATTTAATTCATACAATACTTATAAAAACATGTAGCTAGAACAGCAGCAGGTGAGACCCCAAGAGAGGGCAAAAAGGGTACTGCAGAGTCCGTCAGCCTCAGAGTGTAATTCAGCAATGAGACCACTATCGCAATATGTCCACAGGAAACATTATTAGCGCCCAGGGCACGATGGCCACATGTGGGTTACTTACAAAACCTATATAAGGGCAGGATAGGAAGTTTTTACAAACCGGATTCCAAAAAAGTTGGGACACTATACAAATCGTGAATAAAAACTGAATGCAATGATGTGGAGGTGCCAACTTCTAATATTTTATTCAGAATAGAACATAAATCACGGAACAAAAGTTTAAACTGAGAAAATGAACCATTTTAATGGAACAATATGTTGAATTAGAATTTCATGGTGTCAACAAATCCCCAAAAAGTTGGGACAAGGCCATTCTCACCACTGTGTGGCATCTCCCCTTCTTCTTACAACACTCAACAGACGTCTGGGGACCGAGGAGACCAGTTTCTCAAGTTTAGAAATAGGAATGCTCTCCCATTCTTGTCTAATACAGGCCTCTAACTGTTCAATCGTCTTGGGCCTTCTTTGTTGCACCTTCCTCTTTATGATGCGCCAAATGTTCTCTATAGGTGAAAGATCTGGACTGCAGACTGGCCATTTCAGTACCCGGATCCTTCTCCTACGCAGCCATGATGTTGTGATTGATGCAGAATGTGGTCTGGTATTATCTTGTTGAAAAATGCAGCGTCTTCCCTGAAAGAGATGACGTCTGGATGGGAGCATATGTTGTATTAGAACCTGAATATATTTTTCTGCATTGATGCTGCCTTTCCAGACATGCAAGCTGCCCATGCCACACGCACTCATGCAACCCCATACCATCAGAGATGCAGGCTTCTGAACTGAGCGTTGATAACAACTTGGGTTGTCCTTGTCCTCTTTGGTCCGGATGACATGGCGTCCCAGATTTCCAAAAAGAACTTCGAATCGTGACTCGTCTGACCACAGAACAGTCTTCCATTTTGCCACACTCCATTTTAAATGATCCCTGGCCCAGTGAAAACGCCTGAGCTTGTGGATCTTGCTTAGAAATGGCTTCTTCTTTGCAATGTAGAGTTTCAGCTGGCAACGGCGGATGGCACGGTGGATTGTGTTCACTGACAATGGTTTCTGGAAGTATTCCTGAGCCCATTCTGTGATTTCCTTTACAGTAGCATTCCTGTTTGTGGTGCAGTGTCGTTTAAGGGCCCGGAGATCACGGGCATCCAGTATGGTTTTACGGCCTTGACCCTTACGCACAGAGATTGTTCCAGATTCTCTGAATCTTCGGATGATGTTATGTACAATTGATGATGATAGATGCAAAGTCTTTGCAATTTTTCGCTGGGTAACACCTTTCTGATATTGCTCCACTATCTTTCTGCGCAACATTGTGGGAATTGGTGATCCTCTACCCATCTTGACTTCTGAGAGACACTGCCACTCTGAGAAGCTCTTTTTATACCCAATCATGTTGCCAATTGACCTAATTAGTGTTAATTGGTCTTCCAGCTCTTCGTTATGCTCAAATTTACTTTTTCCAGCCTCTTATTGCTACTTGTCCCAACTTTTTGGGGATTTGTTGACACCGTGAAAATTTGAATCAACGTATTTTTCCTTTAAAATTATACATTTACTTGGATTAAACGTTTGATCTGTCATCTACGTTCTATTACAAATAAAATATTGACATTTGCCATCTCCACATCATTGCATTCAGTTTTTATTCACAATTTGTTTAGTGTCCCAACTTTTTTGGAATCCGGTTTGTATAAGTATTGTATGAATTAAATAAAGTATATATATTTTTTCAATCTTGATGGAAGAAATTTTTCTTTGGTGGGGCTGTTGGATAGACTTGATTTCTTCCTACTTATGTATTCATTGACGCCCTGGTCTATAATTTGGTGTGCATAGTAAATACATTGCGGAAGTAAATTAGTGAACATTTTTGGTTTGTGCTTTTTTCTTCTTCTCATCATTATCAAACCAATCTACGATCCTATGTTGGGGAAACATTTGGCAAACCATTTTACTGTGAATCTTGTTTAGATAAATTCGGTCTCTTATATTTGTGTTCTAACCCTTAAGCGATTTTCTTGTATTTTCCATTTCAAACACAACAACTACAACTTCCCAAACATTGGAAATTACAATGACAAAGTATTGCTTACAGTTCCACATGGCGGTGACCTACACCAGTCGCTCTGCAATGTTTTTCTGGGAAGATGGTGAAATATTGTATCGCTCTGTCCAAGATTCATTTACTGTATGGAAGGTGATGTGCCATAGCTTCGTGTTTAACCCCCCTGTGCTCCACTTAAGAGTTCACAATAAATATTTCAGCTCCACACAAGGACAGAGGCCCCTGCAGATCTGTGAATTTTCACATTGCTGGACATCTTCATTTTTCATGCCCGTTCTATTGCCTGAAGTGCATGAGCGGTCTTTGGAGTAATGTAGATTCTGACATACATTGTAGTGATACATTCCCCGGCTGTGGTGTGCCAACACAAAATGTGCAGCAAATAAGACTGTATGTATTATATGTAATACTGTTATGAAAATCGGTGTAATCTTCCCAATTTGTGGAATTCTATATGCAATATATAGTAACATTCATTGTATATCCACCCAGCATACTGCATATTTGTATGTATGCATAAATATAATCTAAATAGTTACATATAGATATATTCTACATACAGAGTTCAGTAACATCATAAATTCACAGTTAGAGCAACCAATAATAGAACTCCAGTGCCATATATATAATACACTGGGGTCTAGTGTACAATTGTCAGAACCATGGTTATGGCCGTGACTCCTGAACCGCAAGCAGTTGCCTGCGGTCTGGGGTTGTTATCAATCACAGGTGAGGGCTGAAGTATGTTGCCTCACCTGTGGTTGCCGCTGGCAACATAAGGTATGTGGCAATAGAGCAGCTGTCTTTGTAGGTGTGCCTTGTGTTTGTTTGTTGTGCACGAGGTGTTTGTATGTGTGCACGTCCCCTTTAAGTGGCTGTCTTCCCTTCCCTGGTGTGGGAAGGGTTAATTCCCTTCCTAGTGTGTGAGCACTGGGTGTGTCTGTGTGGGTGTGGCTACATGGGCTATTTAGCCTCAGTTGAGAGCAGAAGTCTGAGGGAAAATCCAGCCATGGTTAGCTGGAGTCATCCTCCTGGTTTTTATACCATCTGCCAGTGAGGGCCACCCTTGTGGTCATAAGTTATGTTACATGGTGTTGTGAAGGTCTGTGTTTGGTCTCCTTGTTATTGCAGCTTATGGTCCTAAGTTCCTGTGTGATGTTTGGTGTGTGCTGTGTCTGTTTGTGTTCTTGTGAACAGCAGCACTTATACATAGGTCTGTGGCAGGTAGGTGTTGTTCTGTTTCATTTACCTGCCATTGCCATAAGCTGTTTGTGACTCCCTTTCTTTGTAGCTTGGCCAGTGAGACTCCTGTTCCTCCGTATCTAGGAGGAACAGGTCGTCTTACTCTGCTCCTAGTTGAGGGCCACCCTGAGGGCTAGTAGGAATCTTAGGTTCCGGAGTATGAGCCCTCCTACCATCAGGGTTGGCTCATACGGCTAGGAGACAGGGTCAGAATTAGGGATCGATAGGAGGTGACCTGCTCCCTGATTCCTGCCCAGCCACTAACATCTTCTGGCATCGCACGGCTGAGGGTTTCCCCCACCCTCAGCCGTGACAACAATACTGTAACCAATAAAAACCAACCAATAACCCCAAAGAAATAGAAAAATACTCATATAAAATATATGCATATATTTTATATGAGTATTTTTCTATTTCTTTGGGGTTATTGGTTGGTTTTTATTGGTTACCTTATAAATTCACTACATTGCTTATCTTATAATCATCTGAATTTACATCTTGTTTTATACTCCTGAGCTGCACTCACTATTCTGCTGGTGGAGTCACTGTGTACATACATTACATTACTTATCCTGTACTGATCCTGAGTTACATTCTGTATTATACTCCTGAGCTGCACTCACTATTCTGCTGGTGCAGTCACTGTGTACATACATTACTTATCCTGTACTGATCCTGAGTTACATCCTGCATTATACACCAGAGCTGCACTCACTATGTACATACATTACTTATGCTGTACTGATCCTGAGTTACATCCTGCAATATACACCAGAGCTGCACTCACTATTCTGCTGGTGGAGTCACTGCGTACATACACTATTAACTAAAAGTTAGTGTCACACCGGTGACAGGTTTTAGAAGGTCTGAAAGATTATCTGCACATTAGTGATCTGACAGCCTCTTTTGGTTTTGGTTTCACTTTGTCTGTGAGTTGCTTGTATGTCCACACCTCCTGTTCAGGTGTGGATCATGTGACCTTTACCTCCCCCTATTTAGTCTGACTTTACCCATCACTCCTTGCTCTGGATAGCTTCATTTGGTTTTTGGAATAGCTGGTGTGTGGTTCTAGTTAAAGTCCTGTTCATCCATCATCCTCAGAAGTTAAGTGTTCCGCTTGTTGTATTTTGTATTCCACCCCACTTTTGTTGTTTACTAGGCCTCAGCGATATGCTAGTTCCTTCACCAGGGAAGGAGCGGGTTGTCTCTGCCCTGTCATTACCATTGGGGCATCCGAGGGCCACCAGGGTTTTCTAGGTTCCTGTGTATGGGCATCTCTACCATCGAGAGGTGCCCATACGGATAGGAGTTAGGGCCAGGAGCAGGGATTTATAGGTGGTGACCCTTTTCCTTCCCTAGTGGTGAGGCCTAGTGTATTTTCCCTTCCTTCTTGTTGTCTTTTGGAGTTCTCCCCTACTACATCTGTGACAGTTAGTTAGTATATTCGACTTTCGGGTGAAATTTATGGAAAACGCTAAAAGTTCACGCTACAGTGATATAATATAATGAAAGTAGGGCATTTAAGTAAAAGCAGCAATGGTGATTTACTCAACTCAAACAATTTATTAAAACAAAGGCAAACACCAGTGGTGGGTATACTCCCACAAAAATGTCACTGTCTCAATAACCTGTCATGTGGCCTTAAGCATCAATTACAGCTTGACAACGACATCTCATGCTGTTCACAAGTCGACTAATTGTCTGCTGAGGCATGGTATCCCATTCTTCTTGAAGGGCGGCCCCCAGGTCATTGAGGGTCTGGGGTACAAAGTTATGAGCCTCTATACAGCAACTTAGTTGATCCCATAGGTTTTCAATTGGATTCAGGTCTAGAGAAAGTGCAGGCCACTCCATTTGAGGTCCCACAGTCTCCAGGAGCTGTTCCCTAATGATGTGACCTTGATGAGCTGTCGACCATGAAGATGAAGATGAAATTAGGCCTGTGTTGTTCATGCAGAAGCACAATGACCGGATTCCTGATGTTATTTAAGTAGTATGGGCTTGTCACTGTACTATTCACAAAGTGTAGGGCAGTTCTGTATTGACTAGACACACCTGCCCACACTGTGACACCACCACCACCAAAGGCTCGTCTGGTGACAACAGTCGCTGATGCATAGTGCTCTCCTTGATGTCTCCATCATCATTGGCAGCCATAATTTCTGCTCAACATGAATCCACTTTCATTAGTGAACAGCACTGAGGCCCACTAGTCCCTCATCCAGCATAGATGCTCTGTGGCCCATGCAAGATGATGACGCCTCTGCCTGGTGGTGTGGTCAGGTACCCATTGCAGGTTGTCTAGCACGCAGACCACACTGATGTAAACGGTTTCGAATGGTCTGACATGACACTTGGGTGCCTCTCACTTCCCTTAAGTGTGCCTGGAGTCATCCGGTTCTGCAGGGCATTGTTCACAATGAAGCAGTCATCAGTGTAGGATGTGGCCAAAGAACTTCCACTTCTATGCTTTTCTGTGACTCTTCCAGTCTCTCTGTATCTCTGTTGCACCTGCTGATGACACTCTGTGACACTCTAAGCTCAGTGGCCACTTCCATCTGAGAACATCCTGCTTGAAGCCTCACAATGGCGAGGTACTGTTGATCAATTGTTATGTGTCGTCTTGGTCTCATGATGTCAAAATGTGAACAGCATGATGAGGAGGACTGTTTAAATACCAATTCTAATTGAACCAGGAAAGTTATTGGGTGTTTAATAGAACAAACACCTGTTGTGAATTTTGTCGTTAAGCTCCTTGCTAGAGAACAGCAAGTTTTGCAAAATGTACTGAAAGAGCTGAACATGTGCATTCAAAAGTTTAGAGTAGGTCACATTAAGTTCACCTGTAAAGGTTAGAGTGCATTTTAGGTTCATCCAGAAATTTCACCCACAAGCCAAATATCTTTTTGTGAGTAGTGTACATTACTTATCCTGTACTGATCCTGAGTTACATCCTATATTATATTCCACAAATGTACTCACTATTCTGCTGGTGAAGTCACTGTGTACATACGTTACATTGCTTATTTTATATTGATCCTGATTTATTATACTCCAGCGCTACATGCAGAATCCTGTTTGCTGCTGGTAGAATGAGTTGACATTTTGTCAACATACACACCCCTAGAAGGTCAGTAGTATTGTAATATTGCAGTGCTCAATTCTGGATTTTGCAGCTAATTTTCTTTCAGGATCAAATAAATGTTTAGTGTCTGATGTAATGATAGTACTTTCAAAATATCAAACCACCACAGCAATCTCAGTACAGATTGTAACATCTACTTTCAGAATATTGGATTCTCTAAGGCAAAATCAATTTGGTGCTAGCTAGACTGGGGTGCACAGTGTAAGGAATCACCTTTCAAGGGGTTGTCTCTATTCAGCATATAGCATTTATCATGTAAAGAAAGTTAATACAAGGCATTTACTAATGTATTGTGATTCTCCATATTGCCTCCTTTGCTGGCTTGATTCATTTATTTTCCATCACATTATACACTGCTCGTATCCAGGGATTACGACCACCCTGCAATCGTGGTGGTCGTGCTTGGATACTAGAGGAAAAATTGCTGACACACTCTGGTGGCCGGGATTGTGAGAGCATGCATAGGCTCCCCCACCTTGTATCTGATCTGCAGAAGTGGGCATGACCCCTGGAAACGAGCAGTGTATAATGCGATAGAAAAATGAATCAAGACAGCAATAAGGACAGTACATTAGTAAGTGTCTTGTATTAACTTTCTCTACATGATAAATGCAATTTTCTGAAGTGAGACAATCCCTTTAATCCCCACAAGGTTTCCCATTTGGATCCCCAGATCGCAGTCCCCAGCAGTAGTGTAACCAGGAACATAGCTAAAAGTTGTCCCTAGGAGAGTGGTCAGGCCAGAGGGTGACACAGGAATGCATGCAAGAATAATGCAAACTCCAGTTTATGCGATTTGAAGAGTTGTATTTAATAGGAAATGCGGTAAATCATATATGCGTGACGTTTCGGCCACAATCCGGCCTTCATCAGACTGGTACCGCTTAGGAAAATGTATGAATCGCAGGCGCAGGTTTAGTAGAGGCAGATTCTGTGCTGCTGGTAGTGATAATGGCGCTATTATCACTACCAACAGCACGGAATCTGCTTCTACTAAACCTGCGCCTGCGATCCATACAGTTCCCTAAGCGGTACCAGTCTGATGAAGGCCGGATTGTGTCTGCAACGTCACGCATATATGATTTACCGCATTTCCTATTAAATACAACTCATCAAATCGCATAAACTGGAGTTTGCATTCTACTTGATTTCACAGGGTGGGAACCCGACTTCCAGTAGAGTATCTAACAAAGAGTGTATTGATATGTAGAGAGAATCAAAATCGCACATCCTCATTCCTATACTTCTGATATGACAACTGTTTACAATTTGCAGCATTTCTTTTGATAAAACATGGCTATACAGCACTAGTATCAATCATTTGCTGTGCACTATTAGGAGGCATTAGTATACAGTTTGATCAAAGAGCATAGGCCCACTTACCGCGACAAGGTTGCCTCTTTTTTAAGTGGGGACCTACTCTAACCATGGCGCGGCGCCGTGCGGCGACCACCGCGCCTCCACACCGCTCCAGCAGGCAATGGGATCCAGCAGCAGAGTGCCACAAAGTTTTCTCTTCAATACAGGAATGTATGCAGTCAGGAATGGAGGAGAGAATTAGAGCCAGGAGTAGAAGAACGGGCACCAGGCGAACAATCCAGAGGCTGACGCAGGAGAAATATTTAGGAACGAGGCAATGGTAAAGGTCAGAGTCAACTAGAAGTTAGAATCAGAGTACACAGAAACAGGCACCAGGCAAAGGTAAATACCTTACTCTGCAGGTAAAGCATGACAGTCCGAATCCCCTTTAAATAGGCCCTTAGACCTGACTGAGCAACCAGCAAGATTGGGGCTGAAGACGAGATCAGAGGAAGAATCGTCCGATTGCCTGGAGACATGCCCGCTCATAGGGACTTGTCACAGGACTTGTTAGCTGCTCGCTTTTGACATTGCAGCATTGAGCAGGTATAATTAAAAGAAGCCGTCCTTTTCACTTTAAAGGAACAGCTCCTTCCTGTTCAAGTGTATAGGAAGGAGCTGTCCTATTGAAGTGAATGAAGCGGCTTGTAATTACACCTGATCACCGCTGCGATGTTGACGGCAAGCAGGTAAACAATGAAGGCAAGGCAGTGCTGGCACAGTACGCAGTCTTCTCTTCAACCAGCTGATTGGTGGGTATGTTGGGTGTCAGATCCCTGCCTATCGGATATTGATTACCTATCCTGAGGATAGGTCATCAATAAAAATATCTCAGAAAACCCCTTTAAGGTATACTGTATTTTTCGGACTTAAAGATGCATATATTGTTTCCTCCAAAAGTGAGGGAAAAGTGGCAGTGAGTCTTATAGTCGAATGCTAATGGCCACTTCCATTACAGAAGCTGTCATCAGTATGTAGCGGTCAGGGGAGGAAGAGACCGCAGGGCAGGATTCAAATACAGTACAGCAGACTAGGAGGCTGAAGCATACACCGGCTTTATTAAAGAACAAAATGTAACTGACGGAAAATCGGATTACCAGTATAGTACCATCGCACCAGAGGCACAATGGACAAATGACAGAAATGGTATAAACAGATTTACATAAATTGGCAAGAATAGTAATAGAACTTTGCATAAAAAACAGAATGCGCTAACAACAGCAAACACACGGGTTACAAGCTACTCACCTCTAATAGTTTCCTATCTACCCCTGCTACCCAGGGTACGCTTCCACAGCGCACTGACTAATGTCCTCTACTCTATGACCTACCACAGATTAGTAGGTGCCACTTACAGTTCTGCAGATAGCTGTTTTCCTTGGTCTGGTACGTGACGGAAGATGCAGTCTGGCTCCAGATCCAGTCTCTTGCTTGTCCCAGCGTGGTCTTTCCTTCTCTCTTGCATCCACCTAATTCAGCTCTGACAGGAGTAATCCGTCTTGTCACTGGTCTCTGAATGGCACAATCTCACTCCTCTGGAACACATTTTGCAGTCTCTAGTATTCTGTTCCACAGCAGACAGGAAGAAATCACTTTTACAGTCCCTTTCTGATATATATCCTAGCAGGCAGACTTTCTCTCTCTCTCTAGACAGATGCGGCACCCCCCATCTCAGCCCGGGAGAAACTTTATTGTCTTCCTTCAGCTTGTCCTTTCCATTATTCCAAGACACAGCGGCCTCTTGTGGCTGGAGGAGGACATCACAGCCTCTGTGAAGCATTATCACCAAAAATGTCAGTGCAATGTAACTTGGTGAATATAAGGCTAAAACTTACAAGTATGCAGGAGGCACTGGGAGTGGTGAGTAAAGCCCTGCACTGGCTCTACTCACCCTCCCTAGTTTTTTTCCGGACCCCGCTCTGTAGTGTGTCCTGATGGCATACAGGGTCGGGATGTAGTGCATTTAGGCTGGCACTGTGACTTGACGGTGTGCGGTCAGGTCACAGTGCAGCAAGTGGAAAAGATCGGCACTCGACTTACAATCCGCACGGGAAAAGAGCGAACTCCAAGACAGCAGTAAAGGAATCCCAGCGGACAGCGGCTTCTTCAATTCATATGCTTGATATTTATTTAATCAATCAGCTCACAGTGCAGCGCGGGCCAGAAGAAGACCAGGGAGCAGTGAGTGAGTGGCAGTGCTGTCTGGAGGAAGAGAGGCAAGTTTATGTTTTTTTACATCTGATATGAGGTCTGACCCGACACTAATGAGGTGTGATCTGAAGCTGATGGGAGTCTGATCTGAGGGTGATAGGGGTCTGATCTGAGGCTGATGGAGGTCTGATCTGAGGCTGATGGAAGTCTGATCTGAGGCTGATGGAGGTCTGATCTGAGGCTGTTTGGGGTCTGATCTGAGGCTAATGGAGGCTGGGGGGGTCTGATCTGAGGCTGATGGAGCTTGAGGGTCTGATCTGAGGCTGATGGAGCTTGAGGGTCTGATCTGAGACTGATGGAGCTTGGGGGTCTGATGAGGGTATGATCTGAGGTCTGATGGAGCTTGAAGGTCTGATTTTGGGTTCTGATCTGAGGTCTGATGAAGACTGGAGGTCTGATTTTTGGGTCCGATGAGGATTGGGGTCTGCTCTGAGGTCTGATGAAAAATATTTTGTTTCCTCCTCCAAATCCTAGGTGCGTCTTATAGTCCCAAAATATGGTAACTTCGGAAGGATTTGTGCACCATTGACAGCAGTAATACTTTATGATTGCAATTGTATTTTAAAGGAGTTAACCAATTATTAGTACAATTGCTGTCTATGTCATTATTAGGGCATAAGAACATCATATAGGGGGCTCCCTGCTAGGGATCTTTTACCGTTACCCACAGTGGAGAGTTGCTACAAAGAGTATATCCCACTCTAGAGCACTATTCAACTATTAATTTGAATGGGCACCATGTAATACCACATATGTCCTGCAGTGGCCACTGCAGCCTTCTCTCGCCTATAACAGCTGATTGCTGAAGTTTCTGTTTCTGGAGCTGCGGCAATCAGCTCGTCATCAGCAAGTCCTTACTTTGAGGAGGGTTACGCTCTGGATGTTAGTAGAATGAACTGTACTGTATAGCTGTATAAAAAAAATAGGCTAAAAATAGCAGCTCCTCTAAATATTCACAGATGGCCACGAATCATAGAGAAAAGTAAAATAGTCTCTTTTTTGACAGCCTGGTTCACTTATCTGGCAAAGGGGACCAGAAGGGATTTTGACAAATGCGCAGAAGTGTTGTCATCGTTATGAGATATGATTACCCTGTACTGACCTGCACTGTAGTCTCCGACATGACTCATTTTCTTCTCTCTGGTCGTCTCCGCCAGAAGTTCACATCTTCTGTTTGTTAAATGCAAAATGTTTCTGTTTTGGCACAGCAACTTTCTTTTCTTTTATGGGATATGACATGTCTAGCACATTACATAACAGAAACATGTTTAGTCAGGCAGAGTCCCCTGAAAAGAACATGGAGACAGATGCAGCGGCTGACCATCTGCAGTCCTGTAATGTTGTGCACGCTGCCCCTCTAGAAAACAAGATCTTTTAAGGTCAATCACAGAAGTGACTTGTGAAGAAGCCGCAGTATTAAGTAATACATTATATAGTATGTAGACAGTATTAGATTAGGCTGGGGCTATCCAGATTCATTGTCTGCATGCGAGTTCTGCATTTACTGGGATATTTTTTTTCTGTGGCTGGAAGATTCTAATAAAGAATATTAGGAAGAATCTAATACAAAGAGATAATAACATGATTAATGTGTAATACATAAGAAACTGTAAATACAAGATCACCATAAAGGAAAAATAGGACATACAAAGGTATAAGGGTGCTCTCCTACAAAGTAGGGGGTGTAACAAGTAACTATGGGCACCCAAAGCTAAATTGAGAATGAGGCCCCATAATTAGATTCTTAGCATTCTACTAAAGTATTATATCAAATTTTTCTGTGTCATAAAATAATTTTGCTTGCCAAAAATATTAGTGTTTTCTACAGTATTTCCAAAAACAACAGCATTGTATCCTGTGCAATATGTAACTTTCTAAATATATATATATATATATATATATATATATATATATATGTATGTATAGACACTCACCTAAAGAATTATTAGGAACACCTGTTCTATTTCTCATTAATGCGATTATCTAGTCAACCAATCACATGGCAGTTGCTTCAATGCATGTAGGGTTGTGGCCCTGGTCAAGACAATCTCCTGAACTCCAAACTGAATGTCAGAATGGGAAAGAAAGGTGGGCTACAACAGCAGAAGACCCCACCGGGTACCACTCATCTCCACTACAAAGAGGAAAAAGAGGCTACAATTTGCACAAGCTCACCAAAATTGGACTGTTGAAGACTGGAAAAATGTTGCCTGGTCTGATGAGTCTCGATTTCTGTTGAGACATTCAACTGGTAGAGTCCGAATTTGGCGTAGACACAATGAGAACATGTATCCATCATGCCTTGTTACCACTGTGCAGGCTGGTGGTGGTGGTGTAATGGTGTGGGGGATGTTTTTTGGGCACACTTTAGGCCCCTTAGTGCCAATTGGCCATCGTTTAAATGCCACGGGCTACCTGAGCATTGTTTCTGACCCTGTCCATCCCTTCATGACCACCATGTACCCATACTCTGATGGCTACTTCCAGCAGCATAATGCACCATGTCACAAAGCTCGAATCATTTCAAATTGGTTTCTTGAACATGACAATGAGTTCACTGTACTAAAATGGCCCCCACAGTCACCAGATCTCAACCCAATAGAGCATCTCTGGGATGTGGTGGAACGGGAGCTTCGTGCCCTGGATGTGCATCCCTCAAATCTCCATCAACTGCAAGATGCTATCCTATCAATATGGGCCAACATTTCTAAAGAATGCTATCAGCACCTTGTTGAATCAATGCCACGTAGGATTAAGGCAGTTCTGAAGGCAAAAGGGGGTCCAACACCGTATTACCTAATTCTTTAGGTGAGTGTATATACAGTACAGACCAAAAGTTTGGACACACCTTCTCATTCAAAGAGTTTTCTTTATTTTCATGACTATGAAAAATTGTAGATTCACACTGAAGGCATCAAAACTATGAATTAACACATGTGGAATTATATACATAACAAAAAAGTGTGAAACAACTGAAAATATGTCATATTCTAGGTTCTTCAATAGTAGCCACCTTTTGCTTTGATTACTGCTTTGCACACTTTTGGCATTCTCTTGCTGAGCTTCAAGAGGTAGTCACCTGAAATGGTTTTCACTTCACAGGCGTGCCCTGTCAGGTTTAATAAGTGGGATTTCTTGCCTTATAAATGGGGTTGGGACCATCAGTTGCGTTGTGGAGAAGTCAGATGGATACACAGCTGATAGTCCTACTGAATTTAACTGGTTAACAGCAGCTCAGATTAGAGACCAGGTCAATGCCACACACAGTTCTAGCAGCAGACACATCTCTAGAACAACTGTTAAGAGGAGACTGTGTGAATCAGGCCTTCATGGTAGAATATCTGCTAGGAAACCACTGCTAAGGACAGGCAACAAGCAGAAGAGACTTGTTTGGGCTAAAGAACACAAGGAATGGACATTAGACCAGTGGAAATCTGTGCTTTGGTCTGATGAGTCCAAATTTGAGATCTTTGGTTCCAACCACCGTGTCTTTGTGCGACGCAGAAAAGGTGAACGGATGGACTCTACATGCCTGGTTCCCACCATGAAGCATGGAGGAGGAGGTGTGATGGTGTGGGGGTGCTTTGCTGGTGACACTGTTGGGGATTTATTCAAAATTGAAGGCATGCTGAAGCAGTATGGCTACCACAGCATCTTGCAGCGACATGCTATTCCATCCGGTTTGCGTTTAGTTGGACCATCATTTATTTTTCAACAGGACAATGACCTCAAACACACCTCCAGGCTGTGTAAGGGCTATTTGACCATGAAGGAGAGTGATGGGGGTGCTGCACCAGATGACCTGGCCTACACAGTCACCGGACATGAACCCAATCGAGATGGTTTGGGGTGAGCTGGACCGCAGAGTGAAGGCAAAAGGGCCAACAAGTGCTAAGCATCTCTGGGAACTCCTTCAAGACTGTTGGAAGACCATTTCAGGTAAAAACCTCTTGAAGCTCATCAAGAGAATGCCAAGAGTGTGCAAAGCAGTAATCAAAGCAAAAGGTGGCTACTTTGAAGAACCTAGAATATGACATATTTTCAGTTGTTTCACACTTTTTTGTTATGTATATAATTCATAGTTTTGATGCCTTCAGTGTGAATCTACAATTTTCATAGTCATAAATAAAGAAAACTCTTTGAATGAGAAGGTGTGTCCAAACTTTTGGTCTGTACTGTATATTGTTCGGAAAGTCTATAGACTCTTTCAGGCTACTTTCACACTAGCGTTTTTACTGGATCCGGCAAGGTTCAGCAAAAATGCTTCGGTTACTGATAATACAAACATCTGCATCCGTTATGAACAGATCCGGTTGTATTATATTTAACATCGCCAAGACAGATCTGTCATGAACTCCATTGAAAGTCAATGAAGGACGAATTGTGTCATAGAAAACTGATCCGTCCCCATTGACTTGCACTGGGGGACGGGTCATGCTGGATCCGTCTTGCTCTGCATCCCAGGACAGAAAGCAAACTACAACATGTTGCGGTTTGCTCTCAGGTATGGGAAAGCAACTAAACAGAACGGAATGCATTTTGGAGCATTCCATTCTGTTTAGTTCATTGACAATGAATGGGGACAAAACTGAAGCGTTTTATTCCGATATTGAGCCCCTATGACGGATCTCAATACCGGATGCATCCTGTTTGTATGGGGGTTTCCAGGCATTAACTGGTGTGCTGGATACCTGGGTGTGGTTGTTTGTACTGTATCCTATATGGTGTGTGGGCACCAGTACTAATGCTCGGGTTCCAGTCGATGTTGCTGCGGCAGGTAAGTGTGTTGTATGGTGTGCTTAACTGCCGATCCAGTTACTGTATACAGTCTCCACTTTTTTCTTGTAGCTAGGCCGGTGGAGACTTCTGTTCATCCGTGTCTGGGATGAACAGATCATCTCATCCCTTTCTTTATTTGAGGGATTATCAGGGTGACTCAGGGTCCTAGGTTTCCTGGGTATGAGCCGTCCTACCATCCAGGTCCCCTCATACGGTGAGGAGTTAGGGCGAGGATTAGGGATACAATAGAAGGTGACCTGCTCCCTTTTCCCAGCCTCCGACCTAGTTGCTATCCCATCTGATCCCCATTGTAAGGTGGGGTGTTTCCCCCACTCCCCACCGTGACAGTGATCTTTGGGTTCTTGGACACCTGTCTTACCAAGGACCTTATCCCCTGATTTCTTACACTGAACAAAAATAAAAACGCAACACTTTCAGTTTTGCTCCCATTTCGCATGAGCTGAACTCAAAGATCTGAAACATTTTCTACATACACAAAAGACCCATTACTCTCAAATATTCTTCACAAATCTGTCTAAATCTGTGTTAGTGAGTACTTCTCCTTAGCTGAGATAATCCATCCCACCTCACAGGTGTGGCATATCAAGGTGCTGATTAGACAGCATGAATATTGCACAGGTGTGCATTAGACTGCCCACAATAAACGCCACTCTGAAATGTGCACAGTTTTGCCTTACTGGGAGGGGGTGGGGGGGTTCCAGAAAACCATAAAACCAGTCAGTATCTGGAGTGACCACCATTTTCCTCACGCAGTGCAACACATCTCTGTCACATAGAGTTGATCAGGTTGTTGATTGTGGCCTGTGGAATGTTGGTCCACTCCTCTTCAATAGCTGTGCGAAGTTGCTGAATATTGGCAGGAACTGGAACACGCTGTCGTATACGCCGATCCAGAGCATCCCAAACATGCTGGCACTACAGAGTGTAGGGATAAGTGCAGCCCTAAACTCCACCCCACCTCTGTCTCTGCCTACTTGCGGCAGTCCTTCGCTTAGACACATGCAGGGGCCTAAGAAGATAAAGAAGTATCGTAACAGAGTCTGGAAAGCCAAGGTCAAAGCCAGGAGGTCACGCAGGTACACAGGGAGCAATACAATAGCATGGTCAAAACACAATCTGGAGTCAGAAGCCAAGAGGTCACGTCAATTCCAGGGAGGTCACAAGGTCGAGGTCAAAAACAGAGCTGAGGTCCAAACACACACACAGAAAGGCGCAATACAAAATGCTGGTGAGGGTAGCAAGACCAATCACAGGCAACCTGTGGCCAGCAGGCTGCCTGTTTAAATAACCCCTACAGGTGAGTCACGTGACGTGGCCAGCATCACGTGACTCTGATTACTCATAACACAGCTGAGCGCTGATTCATTAACATTGGCGCTCAGATCCTCTGCTGCTCATTGTCTAGGGGAAGGAGGAGGCCGGCCACGCTGAGGAGGCATGCGCGGTCCCCATGGAGACGAGGACGCCGACTGCGTTCTCGCTCCGCTGTAAGCTCGGGATTCCGGCGGCGCTGCGAATGAAGAGCGCGCCGCCAGCTCCCCGTGACACATGCTCAATGGGTGACATGTCCGGTGAGTATGCTGGCCATGCAAGAACTGGGATGTTTTCAGCTTCCAGGAATTGTGTACAGATCCTTGCAATATGGGGCCGTGCATTATCATGCTGCAACATGAGGTGATGGTCGTGGATGAATGGCACAGCAATGGGCCTCAGGATCTCGTCACGGTATCTCTGTGCATTCAAAATGCCATCAATAAAATGCACCTCTGTTCGTTGTCCATAACATATGCCTGCCCATACCATAACCCCACCACCACCATGGCCCACTCAATCCACAACGTTGACGTCAGCAAACCGCTCACCCACACAACACCATACACGCTGTCTGCCATCTGCCCTGAACAGTGAAAACCGGGACTCATCCGTGAACAGAACGCCTCTCCAACGTGCCAGACGCCATCGAATGTGAGCATTTGCCCACTCAAGTCGGTTTTGACGACGAACTGCAGTCAGGTCCAGACCCCGATGAGGACAACGAGCATGCAGATGAGCTTCCTGAGACGGTTTCTGAGAATTTGTGCAGAAATTCTTTGGCTATGCAAACCGATTGTTGCTGCAGCTGTCCGGGTGGCTGGTCTCAGACGATCATGGAGGTGAACATGCTGGATGTGGAGGTCCTGGGCTGGTGTGGTTACACGTGGTCTGCGGTTGTGAGGCCAGTTGGATGTACTGCCAAATTCTCTGAAACGCCTTTGGAGACGGCTTATGGTAGAGAAATGAACTTTCATTGCACGGGCAACGGCTCTGGTAGACATTCCTGCAGTCAGCATGATAATTGCACGCTCCCTCAAATGTTGCGACATCTGTGGCATTGTGCTGTGTGATCAAACTGCACATTTCAGAGTGGCCTTTTATTGTGGGCAGTCTAAGGCACACCTGTGCAGTATTCATGCTGTCTAATCAGCACCTTGATATGCCACACCTGTGAGGTGGGATGGATTATCTCGTCAAAGGAGAAGTGCTCACTAACACAGATTTAGACAGATTTGTGAACAATATTTGAAAGTAATGGGTCTTTTGTGTATGTAGAAAATGTTTCAGATCTTTGAGTTCAGTTCATGCAAAATGGGAGCAAAACCGAAAGTGTTGTGTTTATATTTTCGTTCAGTGCAGTTTGGTGGGGTGCTAGCTACAGGAAGAGTCCTGGTTGTTTGTTTAGTGTGTAACATAGTAACATAGTACATAAGGCCGAAAAAAGACATTTGTCCATCCAGTTCGGCCTGTCATCCTGCAAGTTGATCCAGAGGAATGCAAAAATAACCCTGTGAGGTAGAAGCCAATTTTCCCCACTTTAGGGGAATAAAAAAATTCCTTCCCGACTCCAATCAGGCAATCAGAATAACTCCCTGGATCAACGACCCCTCTCTAGTAGCTATAGCCCGTAATATTATTACACTCCTGAAATACATCCAGGCCCCTCTTAAATTCCTTTATTGTATTAACCATCACCACCTCCTCAGGCAGAGAGTTCCATAGTCTCACTGCTCTTACCGTAAAGAATCCTCTTCTATGTTTGTGTACAAACCTTCTTTCCTCCAGACGCAGAGGATGTCCCCTCGTCACAGTCACAGTCCTGGGGATAAATAGATGATGGGATAGGTAAAGTGTTGAGAAGCATCTTTCTGTAAGCAGACTACTCATGAAATGTGTATAGGTAGAGCTGGGAGGTGTTGAGTAGTGAAGAGCGGCAGGGGCAATATTCGAATTCGTGAAATTTCATGAATATTTGGCGAATATTCGCCATATATTCGAGAATTCGTTATCTCCAGTCATTATTTTCTTGATTGCGAAAAGCGGCAATTACAAAAATTTGCATTCAACACTACTCCTAAAGTCAAAGATATTGCAGCCTTCTCATTGGCCCACAAGCTAGAAGCAGGGAGGGATCATGTGCACTGATTTAAAAAAAATCTTGAATATTCGAAATTACTAATATATATCACTATATTCTAAATATTCGCGAATGCTCAAAGTGCCGATATTCGCAATAAAAATTTGCAATTTGAATATTCGTGATCAACACTAGTGTTGAAAAGCATCTACCTGTCAGCAGACAACTCATGAAATGTGTATAGGTAGAGCTGGGAGGTGTTGAGAAGCATCTACCTGTCAGCAGACTATTCATGAAATGTATATAGGTAGAACTGGGAGGTGCTGAGAGGCATCTACCTGTCAGCAGACTATTCATGAAATGTGTATAGGTAGAGCTGGGAGGTGCTGAGAGGCATCTACCTGTCAGCAGACTATTCATGAAATGTGTATAGGTAGAACTGGGAGGTGCTGAGAGGCATCTACCTGTCAGCAGACTATTCATGAAATGTGTATAGGTAGAGCTGGGAGGTGTTGAGAAGCATCTACCTGTCAGCAGACTATTCATGAGATATGCATAGACAGGGCTGGGAGGTCTTTTAATAAGAAGTGACTGCACTGATTAGAAAATCCAGGAGTCATTGTCATCTGCTCTGTGAATACATACTGTATAATGTCGGCGAATATGCCTCTTGGCTCAGTTAACTGGAAGAAGAAGCATGAAAAATGGTCTGCTTGAGTTTGTGCAGTTGCAGGCAGTTGTATTTGTGCAGCTGCCAGGACTTATTACAATGCTTACTGTTAATGTAGTTAAGAGTCTGCCATGCTCATTGTGACTCCCGACGGTCACCTTTCCCAAGGCATTCATACATTGTAATAGGAATGCAGCAGGTGCACATTTTAATAAAAATACAATGTGGGTGCATATAGGAAATTGTAGCTCGATGTACACGTATTTCATCATGATAAGTCCAAGAAATAAGTAGCTTTAATAATATTCTAGGCATACCGAATCGACGCCAGTGTACCCGATGAGGGAATGTAGGCATAACAATTGCACTTTTAAACTCGTCGAATTTCTATTGGGAAACAAACCTTTGTTCCGATGTTGATGTAGCTAATTGGAATAAAAATGTTAAGTGTGTCCTTTGAGACCCATAGGCTCATTAGACAGCAGGAATGCTGGTTGCGGTAATTATACTCGCACAATTTCTCTTGTACGGGCGGCAATGGTTACTCTGAATATGCAATCATATAGTCCTGGCAAAGTGAGAATTTATAATGCAAAAAATATATATAAAAAATCCTGAATTTTAAAAACTCCCACCAACATTTCACGTAGATCATTCAAAATAAAAAAAAACACATCCAATAACAGAACAAATCCCTGGGTATGAGTTTTGAGGTGGAGGAAAATATTTCAAGGACCGCAGAACTTTAAAATACAAAGTGCACAATTTCATTGTGTCATGGTGCCAAAGTGACAGCGCTGCAGGGTACACAATGAGGGGAAGGAATCAACTGTGGATGCCAGTTTTCTGGCGTCCAAAAAGGTGCAAAACTTTTTAACACTTTTATTGCACCAAAATCTGCAACTTTTTGCCATTTCCCGACACTCTTTTACCAATTTTTCCCAGAAAACTGGAGCACATTACATTAGAGATCTACACTAGCTCTTGGATTTGCTGGTGAATGGACCTCCTTAAGATGCGCCAAAATTATTAAAAGGCTTGTGTCTCTTAGCTAATGCAATGTACGCCAGTGAGGTTTTATATTAAGTCCTTAATTAATCATTAAAAGGTAGGATGGTTGAATAGCTTACCCCTTCAAGGCAACAATTGGCGGTTATGCCAGTTTGTAACATGAGAGCTGCAGTGCTTTTTGTGCAACTTTATGATATCTATTTGTTCATTTTATATAGCACTTACATATTCTGCAGCGCTGTACGGAGGTTGTCATCACTCCTTTTCCCTATTGGAGCTCACAAGCTAAATTCCACATCAACCATAATGTTCCGCATGCTTTTGGAGCAAAGGTAAATTGTTCCCCACCAAAATTATTGGATGGGACCTTTCTTTAAAAGAAGATGCCCAGGGAGCCAGCTGTAATGGGTCATCACATAGCTATGAGTTCGGCAGCACTGACTCCTGTGATATCTCATCAGGAGAAAGTTATGTCTTCCTCACTGTCTAAGATCCCAAGATCTATCTAAAATAATACCGTAAATAGAAGATTGAGCTTATCTCAATCGCTCTCTTTGTCTTTAAGGCCACATGCTGTGAGAGGGGAAGAAGAGCAGAAGTGGGATGATGTTTGATCACAGAGTGCTGGGCACTGTACTAACATCACAGCACAAAGCATAGACAGAGAAAATATAATAAAATAAAAATAAATACAAATAACCCCCACAAAATTTTTACATGCACTACATCGAAATAGAAATGTTCAGGTAAGAAGGTGTCTTTTTTTTTTTTATGATAGCTATGCTGCAAATTTAACTCTTTTCACTGTATGCCAGGAGATTTAAAGAGGTTCTCCATCAATTAAGAAAATGACAAATACTTAAATATTACTTTATTATAAAAATATATCCAAATACCTTTCATTAGTTATAACAGCTTGCTTTGTCTCTGGAGCAATCATCACAGGAAATAAAATGGCCACCATCCTATTAATACACACAAAACCTGTTCTTAACACACAGGAGGACAAGTGACTTAAGAGCACTGAGCTAAAGAGCTGCCTCATCCTCCTCTCTGCTCTGTTTGTCAGGGATTATGATCCTGAATACAGATGGGAAGATCTTCAGCTGAATCTCTGAAGGACTGGAGATCATGAGGAGACATGAAATACAGAGAGGAGGTGGGGATGTGGTAATGAGCAGCAGCACATATATGCAGTTTCCATTACTACAGCCCCACATTACCACAGTCTGTCCTGTCCGTCCTCTCTGTACTTTATGTCTCCTCATGAACTCCATTTCCAAAGAGATTCAGCTAAAGATCTTATCAGCTGTGTAACGGATCTCCTAGCACCCCGACCGGGTACCTCCGTCGATAGATGATCCTAGCGCTTCCCGAGGACTCCAAGCACTCCACTTGACACTGTAAGCACTGCAGACCCCACAAACCGCCGAAACTTGGTTGAGGTCTCGCCGTCTCCTACCCATCCTGGACCTACGACAAGGCTCCAGGCTCCAGTGGGTGAACCTCTCCAGAGAGCAGGAACAGCTCTTACAAGAGCTAGTAGAATAGCCAGGGGAGTAGCAAATCTTCAGCGTATAGCAATCCCCCAGTGTTGATCAGTTACCCAAACACCAGCCTCAACATGATGAAGGGTAAAACAGGAACTCTTTAATGGGTTATTTTTCAGCATTTTATGCTGGACTCCTAGCAAGGGACACTCCCCCTGGGGCCCTTGTAGAAGACTGTGACAGTTTATATTTTAGCCAATCACATGCATTTACAGTATTGAAACTACCCCAGCAATTGTACACAAAACCCATTCCCTCTGTCTGTAACGCAATCAACAAAATACAATGAACATTGTCTTTGACGCAATTAACTAACACACTGGCATTTTCTGAGACGCAATTAACTAACACACTGGCATTGTCTGAGACGCAATCAACAAAATACAATTACCAATAACACAAAGGCTACAACCCACATAGAATCCTCCCCTCTGCCTATGATATAACCATGGTGTACCATGATTACATTACAGGCAGGAGAATACACAATGTCCTCTGTCCTGGAGACAACCGAGTTGTAATTCAATTATCTCTCAGGACAGAGGGCAATCGCCAATACACACAGAGAGACAATGGAACAGACCTCACTACTCAACGTATACAATGTCCCACCTTTTACAATACACATAGACATTTAACATCCCAACATAGCACACATTAGTTGTAAAAGTCTCTTGGGCCTGGCTGTACTCATGGCTTTTCTGTCCAAAATAGTTCCACAGATTTAAGCTTTGCGGCCGGTCTGTCTTCTCCTTCAAAGTTAGTATGGGCCATAATCCTGGGGCAAGAGGCTGGCAACCAGGCCCCTCCAAAACCCAGTGGTGAGGTTGGTTTCGCCACCAGCTGTATTCAGAATCATAATCCCTTACAAGCAGAGAGGAGGATGAGGCAGCTCTTTAGCTCAGTGTTGTAAAGTAACTTGCCCTCCTGTGTAATTAGTATAGGTTTTGTCTGTACTAATAGGGCGCCGACCATTTTATTTCTCCTAATAATTGTTATAAAAATTTATTAGTTATACCACCTCTACAGGTATGTGTACGTGGTATTTAATTACACCCAAATATAACGGATAAATATTGTAAACTGGGATTCAATAAAACGTAACCTTTACTAGGTGCTCCATTGTGGTAGGCAGGCTATTAGAACAGCCCTTGGCCCCTAGAAAAGCAGGGAAGCCATAATAGGGTGTCTTAGGAGGAAATATTGTGCCAATCACGACATCAGCACCGGGTCACATCGGTCAAAGGTATTACCACTGCCAGGACCTTCCTCCATGGTCGTGGACCCTACCCAGACGAGGTGAGATCCACCCTTTTTTCATTTCATTTGAATGATATATGAACTGATACAGTGGAGGTATTTGTTGTCTATGTCGTCTCTCACCAAGCGTGATACATTATTTTAAATGACCTAGTAAAGGTTACGTTTTATTGAATCCCAGTTTACAATATTTATCCGTCCTAATAATTGTTCCCTAGACAAAACTAGCCATTATAACTAATGAAAGGTATTTGGGAATATATTTATAATAAAGTAATATTTAAAGTATTTTCTTTTTCTTAATTCCTGAAGAACCCCTTTAACCACTTCAGCCCCGCTAGCTGAAACCCCCTTCATGACCAGAGCACTTTTTACACTTCGGCACTACACTACTTTCACCGTTTATCGCTCGGTCATGCAACTTACCACCCAAATGAATTTTACCTCCTTTTCTTCTCACTAATAGAGCTTTCATTTGGTGGTATTTTATTGCTGCTGACATTTTTACTTTTTTTGTTATTAATCGAAATGTAACGATTTTTTTGCAAAAAAATGAAATTTTTCACTTTCAGCTGTAAAATTTTGCAAAAAAAACGACATCCATATATAAATTTTTCGCTAAATTTATAGTTCTACATGTCTTTGATAAAAAAAAAATGTTTGGGCAAAAAAAAAAATGGTTTGGGTAAAAGTTATAGCGTTTACACACTATGGTACAAAAATGTGAATTTCCGCTTTTTGAAGCAGCTCTGACTTTCTGAGCACCTGTCATGTTTCCTGAGGTTCTACAATGCCCAAACAGTAGAAAAACCCCACAAATGACCCCATTTCGGAAAGTAGACACCCTAAGGTATTCGCTGATGGGCATAGTGAGTTCATAGAACTTTTTATTTTTTGTCACAAGTTAGCGGAAAATGATGATGATTTTTATTTTTATTTTTTTCTTACAAAGTCTCATATTCCACTAACTTGCGACAAAAAATAAAAAATTCTAGGAACTCGCCATGCCCCTCACGGAATACCTTGGGGTGTCTTCTTTCCAAAATGGGGTCACTTGTGGGGTAGTTATACTGCCCTGGCAATTTAGGGGCCCAAATGTGTGAGAAGAACTTTGCAATCAAAATGTGTAAAAAATGACCGGTGAAATCCGAAAGGTGCACTTTGGAATATATGCCCCTTTGCCCACCTTGGCTGCAAAAAAGTGTCACACATCTGGTATCGCCGTACTCAGGAGAAGTTGGGGAATGTGTTTTGGGGTGTCATTTTACATATACCCATGCTGGGTGAGAGAAATATCTTGGCAAAAGACAACTTTTCAGATTTTTTTATACAAAGTTGTCTTTTGCCAAGATATTTCTCTCACCCAGCATGGGTATATGTAAAATGACACCCCAAAACACATTCCCCAACTTCTCCTGAGTACGGCGATACCAGATGTGTGACACTTTTTTGCAGCCAAGGTGGGCAAAGGGGCACATATTCCAAAGTGCACCTTTCGGATTTCGCAGGCCATTTTTACACATTTTGATTGCAAAGTTCTTCTCACACATTTGGGCCCCTAAATTGCCAGGGCAGTATAACTACGCCACAAGTGACCCCATTTTGGAAAGAAGACACCCCAAGGTATTCCGTGAGGGGCACGGCGAGTTCCTAGAATTTTTTATTTTTTGTCGCAAGTTAGTGGAATATGAGACTTTGTAAGGAAAAAAGAAAAAAAAAAGAAAAATCATCATTTTCCGCTAACTTGTGACAAAAAATAAAAAATTCTAGGAACTCGCCGTGCCCGTCACGGAATACCTTGGGGTGTCTTCTTTCCAAAATGGGGTCACTTGTGGCGTAGTTATACTGCCCTGGCAATTTAGGGGCCCAAATGTGTAAGAAGTACCTTGCAATCAAAATGTGTAAAAAATGGCCTGTGAAATCCGAAACGTGCACTTTGGAATATGTGCCCCTTTGCCCACCTTGGCTGCAAAAAAGTGTCACACATCTGGAATCGCCGTACTCAGGAGAAGTTCGGGAATGTGTTTTGGCGTGTCATTTTACATATAACCATGCTGGGTGAGAGAAATATCTTGGCAAAAGATAACTTTTCCCATTTTTTTATACAAAGTTGGCATTTGTCCAAGATATTTTTCTCACCCAGCATGGGTATATGTAAAATGACAGAGAAGATCAGAAAGGCCGGATTTGGCGACCGGGCCTGCTTAATCCCAAATTAAATGGCGTATGTACTGATCCAGCGGAACAGAGGGATAAAACTTAACATTTAATGTCAGTAAATTCTAAAATAGATAGGTAAACACTAGAGGATGAGCCTCTACAACAAACAATAATTAAAGACAGCCCTATGGGCATAAACTTGTACACATACATACAAAATGTGGCCAAGATGGTATAAGTAATAAAAACAGGAACGTTCTCACCCGATTAACGACCAGGGTTTCTCACAGAGATGGCTAATGATGGAGAGGGTCCTGGAATACTTGATGGCCGCACTGGAGACAAGTAGGTATAGGTGCCCCTTTGACATAGGTGGGTAGCAGGGCGATTAACCCTAGACGGCCCTGACAAGGGGGCAGGGGCTAGTACGCCCTACCTACCTATACGGGGAACTTGCCCCGCAAGGAGCGTCCCCGTCCGGATACCTGGCCCTGGGGGGACAGATTCCCTAGTAATCCCTAAAATAATGTGCTCCCTACGTGTCACGTTTCAGTTCGTAAAGAATATCATCAGGGGAGATCAAATGGTGGTCACAGGGCTATGGATGGGGCCTGTGCAACCATTGAGAAGGGGGGAAAAAAAATAAAAAATCCTCACACCCTTGGAATAAAAGCGGTTGAGCACTTCTTAAGTACCCGTGGTTGTCAGTACCGCGCCCACAGCCTTTTCGTCCTTTCCCTTCTGGAGTTTACCCTGACCACCAACGTTTTTTCCTTCAATGGGAGACTCTACCACCAGCTCAGGGGCACCGCGATGGGGTGTTTCTGTGCCCCGTCGTACGCTAATCTGTTCCTGGGCTGGTGGGAGGAGACCATGGTCTTCAGGGATGAACATTCCACACTTATGGACTGTGTAGGCATGTGGGCGCGGTACATAGATGACATCTTCATCATCTGGAACGGGAACGATTCCTCGTTCCGTTCACTGGTGGAGATGTTCAATGACAACCAGATCGGCATGCACTTCACCTGTGAGGTTGGGGGCAGCAGGTTACCTTTTCTTGATGTCCTCATATCTCAAACATCTTCTGGTGACTTGGAGACGTCGATTTACCGCAAGCCGACGTCTACCAATGCCCTGCTTAGGTGGGAGAGCAGTCATCCTCTCCCACTTAAGCGGGGCATTCCCAAAGGGCAGTACCTCAGGATTAGGAGAAACTGCTCCTCAAAACGGGAATTCATCAGACAAGCTGCCGACCTGCGTACAAGGTTTCGACAGCGTGGCTATCCCGATAAAGTCTTAAGGAGAGCGTTTCAGTTTGCTTTACACGCAGATCGAATATCCCTCCTTATTCCCAAACCCTGTACAACGCCACCTTTAAACATTATTCGCCCCATCATGACCATTGATAGGGCGGCAGGTGACATTAGACGTATCCTCCAAAAAAATTGGGGCATCCTACAATTAGACCCAGATCTGAGAGAAGTGGTGGGGGACTACCCTCACGTCACGTATCGGCGAGGACGCAGCCTCCGTGACACACTCGTGTCGAGTGAATTTACACCCCCACCTATTGTATCAGGCTCTACTTGGCTTAAATCCGATATTAAGGGATGCTATAGATGTAGTGGGTGCATTGCCTGTCCCTACTTGAAATCTGGTAAAGACTTTAGCAGTACGGTTACAGGAAAGGAATATCGCATACACCACTTCATTAACTGTAGGACTCGCGGCGTTATTTACCTCCTGTCGTGCGAATGCGGCAAAGGATATGTAGGAAAAACTATCCGCGAGTTACGAAGACGCATTGGCGAACATCTTGGCGACATAGCTAAAGCAAAAGATACCCCTGTCGCCAACCATGTTCATAGCCAACATAATGGTAAAGCCCGCATTTCCGTAATGGGTATAGACCGCGTCCTACCCCCCAAGCGTGGAGGTGACTGGGACCGTGCTATATTACAGCGAGAATTGCGCTGGATCTACTACTTAAAAACAATGACCCCTCTGGGCCTAAATGAGCAGCTCAATTTTAGCTGCTACATTTAATTGCCTCATCTTCTGTACTTCTCTCTTCCCTCACTGGGCCGGTTATACCCCTCCTATGGCCGGTGTGTATGTAAACCCGCCTCTAATAGCCTGGCTAAGTTTATTTATTTATATTGTTACCACGGATCCTTTCTACCATGGGTTCCCCTGGCGATTAATTGAACTGCATTTACCATTGTGTCCAATTTTCATCGCCCTGTGCACCAATCCGCCCCCTGTATATATATAACAAATGCTTCCACATTGGTTCTCGGGTGGTGGGCGTGGTCTTCCCGGCCCGGCGCGCCCCTTGGCCTTCGGTCATGTGATTATTATCACATGATGTACGGCGTCATCCTTTGGCTGGAACGCACGCTCCCTTCCTGCGTTCCACCGGACATGTGACTTCCTGTTCACAGAGTCACGTGTCCGGAAGTAGGAAGTCACCGTGGAAATCGGCGGCTGTGGAGCACATTTAAAAAGACACAGAGTGGTGAGTACACTCTGCTGACAGCCTGCCCTTGGATTGACCATCCTGTGGCCCTTTCTATCCTTTATAGTTGGCACCCACTGGTGCAGCTATACTTTTTTGGATAGAGAACCTTGATGCGGTCGTGTCCTGTGTGATTCAGCCTGACTGGCTATACACACTGACAGACACTTGACCTTACCTTCCCCTTTTTTTTTTGTACCACTTTTTTTTCCCCCCTTCTCAATGGTTGCACAGGCCCCATCCATAGCCCTGTGACCACCATTTGATCTCCCCTGATGATATTCTTTACGAACTGAAACGTGACACGTAGGGAGCACATTTTTTTAGGGATTACTAGGGAATCTGTCCCCCCAGGGCCAGGTATCCGGACGGGGACGCTCCCTGCGGGGCAAGTTCCCCGTATAGGTAGGTAGGGCGTACTAGCCCCTGCCCCCTATTCAGGGCCGTCTAGGGTTAATCGCCCTGCTACCCACCTATGTCAAAGGGGCACCTATACCTACTTGTCTCCAGTGCGGCCATCAAGTATTCCAGGACCCTCTCCATCATTAGCCATCTCTGTGAGAAACCCTGGTCGTTAATCGGGTGAGAACGTTCCTGTTTTTATTACTTATACCATCTTGGCCACATTTTGTATGTATGTGTACAAGTTTATGCCCATAGGGCTGTCTTTAATTATTGTTTGTTGTAGAGGCTCATCCTCTAGTGTCTACCTATCTATTTTAGAATTTACTGACATTAAATGTTAAGTTTTATCCCTCTGTTCCGCTGGATCAGTACATACGCTATGTAAAATGACACCCCAAAACACATTGCCCAACTTCTCCTGAGTACGGCGATACCAGATGTGTGACACTTTTTTGCAGCCTAGATGCGCAAAGGTGCCCAAATTCCTTTTAGGAGGGCATTTTTAGACATTTGGATCCCAGACTTCTTCTCACGCTTTCGGGCCTCTAAAAAGCCAGGGCAGTATAAATACCCCACATGTGACCCCACTTTGGAAAGAAGACACCCCGAGGTATTCAATGAGGGGCCTGGCGAGTTCATAGAAATTTTTTTTTTTTTTGCATAAGTTAGCGGATATTGATTTTTTTTGTTTTTTTCTCACAAAGTCTCACTTTCCGCTAACTTAGGACAAAGATTTCAATCTTTCATGGACTCAATATGCCCCTCACGGAATACCTTGGGGTGTCTTCTTTCCGAAATGGGGTCACATGTGGGGTATTTATACTGCCCTGGCTTTTTAGGGGCCCTAAAGCGTGAGAAGAAGTCTGGAATATAAATGTCTAAAAATGTTTACGCATTTGGATTCCGTGAGGGGTATGGTGAGTTCATGTGAGATTTTATTTTTAGACACAAGTTAGTGGAATATGAGACTTAGTAAGAAAAAACAAAAACAAACAAAAAATTTCCGCTAACTTGGGCCAAAAAAATGTCTGAATGGAGCCTTACAGGGGGGTGATCAGGAAGTCTATATGGGTGATCAATGACAGGGGGGTGATCAATGACAGGGGGGTGATCACCCATATAGACTCCCGGATCACCCCCCTGTCATTGATCACCCCCCTGGTAAGGCTCCATTCAGACGTCCGTATGATTTTTACGGATCCATGGATCGGATCCGCAAAACACATGCGGACGTCTGAATGGAGCCTTACAGGGGGGTGATCAATGACAGGGGGTGATCAGGGTGATCACCCCCCTGTCACTGATCACCCCCCCTGTAAGGCTCCATTCAGACGTCCGTATGATTTTTACGGATCCATGGATACATGGATCGGATCCGCAAAACACATGCGGATGTCTGAATGGAGCCTTACAGGGGGGTTATCAATGACAGGGGGTGATCAGGGTGATCACCCCCCTGTCACTGATCACCCCCCCTGTAAGGCTCCATTCAGACGTCCGTATGATTTTTACGGATCCATGGATCCATGGATCGGATCCGCAAAACACATGCGGACGTCTGAATAGAGCCTTACAGGGGGGTTATCAATGACAGGGGGTGATCAGGGTGATCACCCCCCTGTCACTGATCACCCCCCCCTGTAAGGCTCCATTCAGACGTCCGTATGATTTTTACGGATCCATGGATACATGGATCGGATCCGCAAAACACATGCGGACGTCTGAATGGAGCCTTACAGGGGGGTTATCAATGACAGGGGGTGATCAGGATGATCACCCCCCTGTCACTGATCACCCCCCCCTGTAAGGCTCCATTCAGACGTCCGCATGATTTTTACGGATCCATGGATACATGGATCGGATCCGCAAAACACATGCGGACGTCTGAATGGAGCCTTACAGGGGGGTGATCAATGACAGGCGGGTGATCAATGACAGGTGGTGATCAGGGAGTGTATATGGGTGATCACCCGCCTGTCATTGATCACCCCCCTGTAAGGCTCCATTTAGACGTCCGCATGTGTTTTGCGGATCCGATCCATGTATCCATGGATCCGTAAAAATCATGCAGATGTCTGAATGGAGCCTTACAGGGGGGTGATCAATGACAGGGGGTGATCAGGGAGTGTATATGGGTGATCACCCCCCTGTCATTGATCACCCCCCTGTAAGGCTCCATTCAGACGTCCGTATGATTTTTACGGATCCATGGATACATGGATCGGATCCGCAAAACACATGCGGACGTCTGAATGGAGCCTTACAGGGGGGTGATCAATGACAGGGGGGTGATCAATGACAGGGGGTGATCAGGGAGTGTATATGGGTGATCACCCGCCTGTCATTGATCACCCCCCTGTAAGGCTCCATTCAGACGTCCGCATGTGTTTTGCGGATCCGATCCATGTATCCGTGGATCCGTAAAAATCATACGGACGTCTGAACGGAGCATGACAGGGGGGGTGATCAATGACAGGGGGGGTGATCAATGACAGGGGGGTGATCAGGGAGTTTATATGGGGTGATCATGGGTGATCAGGGGTTCATAAAGGGTTAATAAGTGACGGGGGGGGGTGTAGTGTAGTGTTTGGTGCGACTTTACTGACCTACCTGTGTCCTCTGGTGGTCGATCCTAACAAAAGGGACCACCAGAGGACCAGGTAGCAGGTATATTAGACGCTGTTATCAAAACAGCGTCTAATATACCTGTTAGGGGTTAAAAAAATCAGATCTCCAGCCTGCCAGCGAACGATCGCCGCTGGCAGGCTGGAGATCCACTCGCTTACCTTCCGTTCCTGTGAGCGCGCGCGCCTGTGAGCGCGCGCGCCTGTGTGCGCGCGTTCACAGGAAATCTCGGCTCTCGATGGAGGACGCGTATATGCGTCCACCCAGAAGAGCAGGGCCGCCGGCAGGACGCAATCCTGCGTACGGCGGTCCTGTAGAGGTTAAAGGAACACTACCCTAACAGTGTGTATGTGAACATTCTATGTAATTATAAAAACAAACAAACAAACAAACAATGGTGGACTTTTTCTGGATATAATTTGTTTACATCACTCCAAGTTTTCTACATTCTGTCCTGGGTCTTAATTTTCTCCTTTGTTTGAACAAAGAGTAGTGCCCCACCTGTACAGAGGCTGTGTCTGGTATTGCAGGTCAGTCCCATTCAACATAGTGGAGCATAACTGCAATACCATGTTCAGCCCATAGAAAGGGTTGGAGAGCCCCATGCCTCTTTAACCCAAAAAGCTACACTGACCACCAGGAAGATTTAGAAGGAATATTAAATATTAACCCCTAAGTTAGTAAGTCATTTTAGAGGTGGTCAAGATGCTCAGGTGATTTGGTGGACCACTGTGTGTGCAGTATCCCGGTATAGGGTACATTCAAATTGTTTTTGTTGCTTACTGTTTATTAATCTTATTTGATATGTTGATGCCTTGTAATGTATCAGCATATCTCTGTATGGATCAGTCAGGGTTAATAATCATGACTCTGCCCCTGAATGAAGCTAGGAAAGGAACTTAGGTCCACCCCTAGTTTACTTGTCTAGTGCTGGAAATGAGAGGAAGCTACATGTGATCACTCTTCAGAAGACTAGGCCTACATCCCAGAGAATCACCATCTCTGAGAGATCCATGTACAGAAAGCCATCTCTTCTTCATAGTACTTAAGGAATGAGAGAGAAAGGAAATAACTAAAAGGTCCAGAATCTGCATGGCCAAGCATTAGAGTCAGTTAGCAAGGCATTTACTGCTTAAGGCTGATAGCGACTTTACTGCAGTGAGAGGGACATTGCTAAGACACCTTTCACACTTTGACACGGTCCTGGCCAGCCGTATATTAATCCTGTACCCCTTAGCTGCAAATTTGAGAAGTTTGCAAGAACCTTATTGTCAGCCTTAGATTTTACAGAGAGAGACTTTAGAAAGATAGAGGGAAGGCGTGCAACAACCCCCATCCTGGCCTATAGCCATACATCACTATATAGGAAGATTTGAACTGTGAATTGTTTGGAACTGTGTATGATACAGCTGAACTACAACCCCCATTCTGCACTTTAGTAAAGACAAACTTATGATAAAACATAATATATTTCTCTGTTTTTCAGAATGTTTTGCTGCATGCATTTAACCCCTTTAACCCTGGGCCTGTTTTCCCCTTCCTGCGCAGATCATTTTTTGCAAATCTGATGTGTCAATTTATGTGGTGATAACTTTAAAACGCTTTTACTTATAGGGGCCATTCTGAGATTGTTTTCTCGTCACATATTGTACTTCATGACAGTGGTAAAATTGAGTAAAAAAATAATAATTTTTATTTACAAAAAATTCCAAATTTACCAAAAATGTTTAAAAAAATTGAAATTTGCTAATTTCTCTACTTTTATAATAGATAGTAATACCTCCAAAAATAGTTATTACTTTACATTCCCCATATGTCTACTTCATGTTTGGATTATTTTGAAAATTAAATTAAATTTTTGGGGGACGTTAGAAGGCAGTTTGGAAGCAAATCTCTCATTTTCGGGAAAATTTCCAAAACCCACTTTTTAAGGACCAGTTCAGGTCTGAAGTCTCTTTGTGAGGCTTACATAATAGAAACCACCCAAAAATGACCTCATTTTAGAAACTACACCCCTCAAGGTATACAAAACTGATTTTACAAACATTGTTAACCCTTTAGGTGTTCAACAAGAATTAATGGAAAATGGAGATTAAATTTCAGAATTTTACTTTTTTGGCAGATTTTACATTTAATCCATTTTTTCCAGTAGCAAAGCAAGGGTTAACAGCCAAATAAAACTCAATATTTATTACCCTGATTCTGCAGTTTACAGAAACACCCCACATGTGATCGTAAACTGCTGTACGGGACACACGGCAGGGCGCAGTAGGAAAGGAACGCCATATGTTTTTTGGAAGGCAAATTTAGCTGAACTGGAAGCCCCCCTGATGCACCCCTACAGTTGAAACTCAAAAAATGTACCACATTTTGGAAATTACGGGATAACGTGCCAGTTTTATTGGTACTATTTTGGGGTACATATGATTTTTAATTGCTCTATATTACATTTTTTGTGAGTCAAGGTAACCAAAAAATTTATGTTTTGGCACCGTTTAAATTTTTTTTTTTTACAGCGTTTACCTGAGGGATTAGGTCATGTGAGTTTTTATAGAGCAGATCGTTACGCACGTGGCAAAACCTAATGTCTACTTTTTCGTATTTATTTAAGTTTTACACAATAATAGCATTTTTGAAACCGAAATAATGATATTTTAGTGTCTCCATAGTCTGAGAGCCATAGCTTTTTAATTTTTTGACTTATTCTCTTAGGTAGGGTCTCATTTTTTGCAGGGGTTGAGGTGACGGTCTGATTGGTACTATTTTGGGGGGCATACACCTTTTTGATTACTTGCTGTTGCAACTTTTGTGATGTAATGTGACAAAAATTGAATTTTTTTGACTGTTTATTTTTTTTACGGTGTTCACCTGAGGGGTTAAGTCATGTGATATTTTTATAGAGCTGGCTGTTACGGATGTGACGATACCTAATATGTATATTTTTTTTATGTATTTTACTTTAGCACAATAATAGCAGTTTTGAAACGAAACAAAATATTTTTATATTTTTTTTGGGGGGTGATTGTCTTAGGTAGGGGCTCATTTTATGCAGGATGAGGTGACGGTTTTATTGATACCATGTTGTGGGAAATACGCCTTTTTTATCGCACTTTTTAAGGTGACAAAAATAGCTTTTTTATACACCGTTTTTATTTTTTTATGGTGTTTATCAGACAGGGTGGATCATGTGATATATTTATAGAGCCGGTCATTACGGACGCGGCAATACCTAATATGTGTGGGGGTTTTTTTTTTCTGTTTTTTATTACAAAATAAGGGGAAAGGAGTGTTTTTTTTTCTTTTTTACTTTATTCATTTTATTAAAAACATAACTTTTTAAACTTTTTTTCTTTATTTTATTTATGATGTTCACTTTTGGGGGTCTGATCCCTTCTGCAATGCATTACAATACATCTGTATTGTATTGCATTGCCTGTTAGTGCATGACACTGAGTCATACACTGACAGGTTGCCTAGGAGACCCAGCCTGAGGCTGGATCTCCTCGGCACCTGTAGAAGGCAGATCCCGATGCCGTGCAAGGCATTGAGCAGCCTCTGCACGGCATCGGGCTGCCTTGTGTCACATCGGGTCCCTGCCACAGCAGTGCGGGACTCGATGCGATCACTCACCCGAGAAAAAGCTCTTTATGTCGCGGTCAGCGCGGACCGCGGCATAGAAGGGGTAAATCCGCCAGCATCGGCTTTTACAGCGATGCGGGCGGATACAGCAGTTACCACAGACTGCCGAGCCCCTGCAGTGATCGTGCTCGCACTGCTCCGATGCCCGGGCGATAACTATGACGTACTATTACATCAAATTGCAGGAACGCAGTGGTTCCCATGATGTAGTAGTACGTCATAGGTCGGGAAGGGGTTAAAGGACACATATTTCTGTCCATAGGAGACTGCAGGGCTCGGAGTCTACTAAAAGGTCAACATTTCCATGGGAAGCTCAGCAAACGATTTTCTGCTTTTGTATTAATGTAGATGTGAAGACAGGGCAGGCACTGTGAAAACCTGGCAGGATTTCTTAATCTAGAGCTAGGTTTTACTGCTGAGCTCTGTAATCTTCTGGAACCTTTACGTATTGACATCCAGGCAAAGATCATACAACACATCCAATGTCTTGGTCAGCATCGATCAGTTCAGCAAGCAAACTAATGTTTCTTCCCTGTGGTCATTAAAGCAGAAGGGCGAGATGTCTGGATGCCTAGGCTATGCACAGAGAGACTGACTGTAATACAGTTGTGTTCAAAATAATAGGAGTGTGTTGAAAAAAGTGAATAAAGCTCAAAATCCTTCTAATAGCTTTTATTTTCATACACACAAATGCATTGGGAACACTACACATGAAGAAAAATATATCAAATTTGTGTTGTTCCTCAGAACAAGAAATTGAAGAAAAGTGAATATTAGACTGTTCAAAAAAATAGCAGTGTTTGTATTCTTCTTTACAAACTCAAACATTCACTATATAAACTGAAAAATGTTTGAAGATTTTGCTTTCCTTTGAATCACTGAACTATATTTAGTTGTATAACCACTGTTTCTGAGAACTGATATACTGCAGTGTTGCATGGAGTCAACCAGCTTCTGGCTCCTGTGAACAGTTGCAAGAAAAAGTATGTGAACCCTTTGGAATGATATGGATTTCTACACAAATTGGTCATAAAATATGTTCTGATCTTCATATAAAGGGGAGATACTTTTATAACCCTTTCCAGCTTTATGCAAGTCAACAATTCTTAATCGTAGGTCTTCTGAGAGCTCTTTTGTGCGAGACATCATTCACATCAGGCAATGCTTCTTGTGAAAAGCAAACCCAGAACTGGTGTGTGTTTTTTATAGGGCAGGGCAGCTGTAACCAACACCTCCAATCTCATATCATTGATTGGACTCCAGTAGGCTGACACCTCACTCCAATTAGCTCTTGGAGATGTCATTAGTCTAGGGGTTCACATACTTTTTCCACCTACACTGTGAATGTTTACATGGTGTGTTCAATAAAAACATGGTAACATTTAATTCTTTGTGTGTTATTCGTTAAAGCAGACTGTGATTGTCTATTGTTGTGACTTAGATGAAGATCAGATCACATTTTATGACCAATTTGTGCAGAAATCCATATCATTCCAAAGGGTTCACATACTTTTTCTTGCAACTGAGTATTCCAGCCCAGGATGATTGGACTACATTCCACAGTTCTTCTCTATTTCTTGATTTTACCTCAGAAACTGCATTTTTTAATGTCACCCCACAAGTTTTCTATTGGATTAAGATCCGAGGATTGGGCTGGCCACTCCATAACATCAATCTTGTTGGTCTGGAATCAAGATGTTGCACGCTTACTGGTGTGTTTGGGGTCGTTTTCTTGTTGGAACACCCATTTCAAGGGCATTTCCTCTTCAGCATAAGGCAGCATGACCTCTTCAAGTATTCTGATGTATTCAAACTGATCCATGATCCCTGGTATGCGATAAATTGGCCCAATACCTGGCACGGATAATTGGGAAGGGGAAAACACCAGATATACACAAAAGAAATAGACAACAGTCTAGGCCTCAAAAGCTAAGGAAGAGGGATAGTGACCTCCTAGTAATCCCTAGGCCTTTCCCTAACTCCTGCCAGTATGAGCAGATCCTGCTGGTGGAAATGCTCATACGCCGGATACCTATGTCCTGCTAAAACTGACTAGCCCTAGGATAGGTAGCAGGAGATGAGACAGCTGGTTCCTTCCCAGATGAAAAAAAACACGTCTCCCTGAGGCCTAGAACCAAAACACACAAGAGAACAATAAACAAAACAGGCAACTTGTACTTTGCGATGAATGGAGAAGCAGGAGATCCAAGACAAACAAGCTCTAGCAACTCCAAGAGGAAATATCAAACGCATGGTCAGCAGTGTGAGGCGGACCTAAATATAGCCTCATCACTGATAACAAGCAGAACTGCCAAACAACAACATACAAAGAGGAAAACAGAGAGACCTGTCAGATAGCCTCACGTGCAGCAAGTCTATCCGATCTTCACACCTCTGTCACGGGAGGATCCGTGACAGTACCCCCCTTCTACGGGTGACCTCCGGACACCCAGGACCGACCTTATCAGGATGAGCCCTGTGAAAGACCCTCACAAGGTGATTTGCATTCACTTCGGTCGCCAGAGCCCACATTCTTTCCTCTGGACTGTAACCCTTCCAGTGTACGAGATATTGAAGAGATCCACGAAGAATACGTGAGTTCACTATTCCAGCAATCTCAAACTCAAGATTACCATACACCATGACAGGAGGGGGTGGCAGGGAGGACGGTTCTGCAGGTTCAACATTAGGCAATGACTTGTGAAACACATTATGAATTTTCAAAGCCTGCGGAAGTTCAAGACGAAAAGCCACCGAATTAATAATGGCAGAGCTCTTGTATGGCCCAATAAACCTTGGCCCCAACTTCCAAGAGGGTACCTTCAACTAAATGTTTCTTGTGGACAGCCACACAGAATCACCCACTCTCAGGTCCAGACCACTCATACGTCTCTTGTCAGCCATATGTTTATAATTTTTGCCCATTTTATTTAGATTGTTTTGAATCTTCCGCCAAATAGATGACAACGAAGAGGAGAATCTTTCCTCTTCAGGTATACCAGAAGTCTCAGCACCAGAAAATGTGCCAAACTGTGGATGGAACCCATATGCACCAAAAAACAGCGACTTATCAGTGGACTCCTGTCTATGGTGATTTATGGCAAACTCGGCCAACGACAAAAATGAAGACCACTCTTCTTGATTCTCAGAGACAAAACATCTCAAATAAGTCTCCAGATTCTGGTTAGTGCGCTCAGTCTGTCTGTTCGACTGAGGATGAAAGGCAGAAGAGACCAACCACCAGAATCACAGTTTTTCCAGAGGAATTAGGCAAATCTGTGTTAAAGTCCATGGACAAATGAGTCCAGGGTCAGGATGGGATAGACAAGGGAAGTAGAGATCCTGAAGGCCGAGTATGAGTCACCTTAGCATGCGCACAAGTCTCACAAGATGCCACATAGCCCTGAAACACATTTACGTAACCCTGGCCACCAGAATCTCAGGGAAATGAGAACCACAGTGGATCTGCTCCCAGGGTGTCCCGTAAGAACAGTATCGTGATGTTCCTTAAACACCTTGTGTCGTAGTTCCGAAGGGCCAAACAACTTCCCTGGAGGACAGGAATCAGGTGCCTCTCCCTGGGCCTCCAACACCTCTGCCTCAAGTCAAGGATAAAGGGCGGATACAACCACCCCTTCCCCCGGGAAAGCTACCCGACAAGGCATCCGCTATAGCGATTTTAATCCCAGGGCGATAAGTTACAATAAAATTAAATCTAGTAAAAAACAACGACCATCTGGCCTGCCTTGTGTTCAGACGTTTAGCCGAATCCAGGTAAGCCCGATTTTTTTGATCAGTAATTACCGTAATTACTTCTAACCAATGACGCCATTCCTCAAAAGCCAATTTAATGGCCAGCAACTCTCTATTACCTAGATCATAATTTATTTCGGCAGTAGAGAGTTTTTTAGAGAAAAAAGCACAAGGTTGCCATTTGCTAAGAGAAGGACCCTGCGACAAGACTGCTCCAACCCCTACCTCTGATGCATACATTTTCACAATGTTGTGCTGTTAGGCTCGAGCATCGCTATGCTCGGCACATGGCAGTGCTCGGCCGAGTACCGCATGTGCTCGAGCGCCATGCTAGAGTCTCTTTCCCCGCACGTTTCGCGGCTGCTATGCAGCCAATAAATGTGCAGGTAGGTACTGCCCTCACTGTAATGCCAGTAGCCTGTTGGCTACTGGCATTACAGTGATAAGCTGGCCGGAACACGTCATCAGGTGCTATATAGCACCCGATGATGCATGTTTGGCTCATTTGTAGTCAGGGAAAGCTGCGCTTCGGAAGGGACAGAGAGTGTAGGGAGTGTGATCGCAATTAATTCAGTAGAAAAAGTTTCAAAGACCCAAAAGTCCTTTTAAGGACTATTGTGTGTGGTGGCAGGCTGGCAGTATTTTAGAGCTGGCAAGTGCCGCCCTAGGCAAATGCCTTGTTTGCCCTCGTGATAGATACGCCACTGCCTAGGTTGCTAATATAGCTTATATGTTTATACAGCTAGACCTGCCAATAACTTAATACAGTTCCTATGTTTGTGTGTTAAAGACAAAAGCAGAGTTATTTACAGTGACTTCATGTTTGGATGTCATAAAACTGTTATATATTGCATTCACAGAAGCAGAAAAGATAATATGCCTTTAAGATTCATTATATAATGTAAGGTAAGCTCAATGACACAGCAGAAACAACAGAAAGCATAGAGTTAAACTGTTGTTGCTGGGCAGGAGTTTTGACCAATCACAGCCAGCCTCAAACACAGCAAGAGTTTTGACCAATCACAGCCAGCCTCACACACAGCCTGTGTGGGAAATTCCCCTAGCAGGAGCTGCTAGAATAATTTACACCACAGGAGAGAAGCTGAACAGACATTCACTCCACTAAGAGTTGTGTTTTATGGAAGAAGAGAGGACAAAATAGATATTTACTACAGTAAATAATGTTCCTACTGTTAATATAGTGTTTAGAACTGCATACTGAACCAGTTATATGTGTTTTTACTTACAGTTCCACCAATTGCAAACTACAAAGTTCACAATCCAAATTCCATATTGCAATCCAAATTGGATACAACCATACCAGATCATACTCAACCAATCTGCAAATAATCCTTGCAGCCAGCACTTCTCCACTAGGTGGTCATATAAATCTGTGGCAAGAACTGTTGTGGCTTACATTGACTGTTACAGTGTTCAATAAGTGACAAGGGATGGTTTGTGTGTGCATTAATAGGGCTGCCCAGATGAGGATGTGATATCTATGGCACCTTACTAAGTTCTAAAGCACGGTATTGTTTCCAGGGTCCCCAAAGTTTTATAT